>NW_026517021.1:3091116-3709339 GCF_026229845.1 Diaporthe amygdali | reverse complement strand
TCGAAAACATATGTAGCGAGGACGCAGAGGTCTTCAACACGGTTGGGGTACAGAGTGAAGTCCCGGAGTGTAGCGTACAATCGGTGTAGAGTGAGCTGCTTTAGCTTGGGGATGAGCCACTTGTCGCCTACCACGTACAATCTGGCATGGCAGAGAAAACATGAGTGCAATTCACGGTACTTGTCGTATTCTTCCGAGGGGTGAGGACAATTGGTCCCGCTGGCGCAGGGTAGTCCACACCAGCCTCCTTCATGAGTTTGTCGAGCATGCTCACGGTCGGGGTGTGAATGCTCTTGGGTGACTGATGGCACTTAAAACATGTCTTTGGAAAGGTCAAGTTGCAAGGCTGACAGTAGAAAGGAACAAACCACTTTGAACAGGGGCGGCCGCAGGTTTTGACTTTGTTGAAGCGGATTCCTGAACGATCGCACTTCGGACAAGTCCAAGCTGGTGGGGACAGCCCAACCAAAGGCTTCTCAAGTGCCGTAGTTTTGACGTCCTCCATTGACGGTAGCAAGGCAGAAAGATAACCGGCATTGACGTCCTCGGTCTCGGTGACAGGCTCTGCTGGATCGTAATCTTGTGTGGATATCCACTGACTGAAGCGAACGAAGGTGCCCTCATCGACATCGGGCCACTCGATTCGACAGTCCTGGGCTTCCTTCATCTCTCTGGCCAGCAAAGCATCAAGAGGCTTGGACAGCACTAAAATATTCTTGCCGTGGACGCGAAACTCGGTCTTTCCCTCTCCGATGACGAAGATGAACATGCTGGATTGCAGCTTACTGCGGCTGCCAAAGAATTAGCACGCTTCCTTGCCAGGAGGAGTTTATGAGCACAGAGGGGAGCGACAATGACTGTCAAACTTACTCTGCAGAGGATGTGGCCATGTTTACGGTCAGTTGATGAAGTATGAGACTTGCAGTCGTTCCCAGGTGTGGATGCTAATGTTGGTGAAGGCCAGGGAGAAGTCCAAGACCATGGAGCAGTGTCGAGCGGGAAACCTGACACTTGATCGCTGCTGTTTCGAGAGACACAAAATCACATTTTTCGAGGCCAGGTCAACTTGGGTTTAAACAGGTATCAGGGCGTGAGTGAAGAGTGAATCGGTGACACAGTTTGGAAAGTGAATTCCCAAGCGTTTGCGGGCGGATGAAGGGGAAGATACTTCATGCTATAGGCCATTGAATATTTTTCTATACCATCCAATACTATGACTGCTGAGCACATAAGCGAATGATGGTCAAAATGTGATCTCTACTCATCTGTTACATCTGACCATCTGAAATCTAAAATCTTATTCGAGTGCGCCCCTTTGGAGGCATGTACGGGCGGGGAGCGTCGCCAACAGGTGTCGAAGCAGGACGATGATGACATAAACACGACGAGAGATGAATGACCCTAGTATCTCATGCTTTGATTACAGAGACTTTATCGTCTTGACTTACCAAATGAACCGAGATTGCTTGCGTGATAAGTCGCTCATGGGAAGGACGGCGCAACGGAAGGGAACCTCTCCCGATCTCCCACAGGGCACGGAGCAGAACAAGGCTCACGATGCGTACAATGCAGCTTTGATGCAAGACATAACTGTGGCCAGCATGTATGCACAAGGCTCCTGCATCTAGGCACTTGCGCCTCATTATAAGTCAAGTGGAAGGAGTGTAGTACCGCAGCGAAGGTCCCCTGCCCCTGGCATGTTTATAACCCGGCGATCTGGATCCACCACCACAAGGGGCTAGCGCTATGGGGATCTGCAGGCCTGCCGAACAAGGGGGGATTGCACTGCAGGCCACTCGGCATTTCGGTACGAGACCCTTTGTTTCAAGGCAGGTACTACCCATTCCGCGCGCCAGGCAGTGTTAGGTAAAGTGACCGTCTGTCAGTCTGTCCGTTTGTCTCTTGCATCCAAACGTCGAGACAACCACAGCTCACGTCTTTGGACCAGAGCAAGCCAGGCCATACCTCCCCAGGCATGCGACGCGCTCTGCATTCGCACACGTCTTCGTCAGGCCTCTAAACCTTCATCTTCGAGGCGGGCCACATGCAGGGCTTCGGACCTGGCGTCTGCGCCCTGTCTCCAGCAGCTTCAGCTTCCAAGCCTTCATATGGGCAGTGCATTTGCACGGCACCCCTGAACTCATAGAGATATATCTGTGCCCAGCACTGCACCGAAACACCTCTCGTTAACGCCCTGTTCTGCTCTGCTTCGTTTCGTTTTGCTCTGTTTTGCTCATGCACACGCACACGTACACGCACGACCCTGTTTCCTGATCACTCCTCCCGACCGGGCCGTCCCACTTCGAAGGCTGTGCTGTGCTGCACTGTGCTGTGTGCTGTACTGGCCTTCGCGTCTCAACTCGAGTGCCGTGTCACCCACGCCGGGTCCTTGTGACAGGCCCATCCATCTGCGACGTCATTGTGGTGACTTTGTGTGGCTGTCAACGCTTTGGAAGCTGCTACCCACCTGCACTTGATAAGGCGACCAAAGCAGGCGTCGCACATCTCGGCAGCTTGAGTGTCTAGATGCCCGTCGAGACCCTCTTGCTCTCTCAAAAAGCAGCCAGTGCCATGCCAAGTCTTAGAAGATACCCCCTTTCACCACGCCCGCCCCTCCGCATACAGCAACAAGACCATGGCGCCCTGGCCCTCTCGGCTCAACGACCCTTTACCGGCTCCGCCTTCGCGAGAGCCTCCTCTGCCGCCTCTGCCGCGGCCGGAGCTTGAGGATGTTCGCAAGCAGCTCTCTAGGCCGCCAGTGCGCAGGCCGGTCGCCAGCTCCTCGCGATCTAACGACCCAAACCTTGTGGATGCCTCCCAGGTCCCTTCAGATCTGATACCCACCCTTCCTACGGAGAACCGTACCGCGCCTGCTCAAAGACCATCGAGCCACGGCCGCTCGATGAGCCATCCCTTCCCGTCCTTGTTTTCTGCAAAGAGGAAGCAGGCCCCGAAGAATCCATCGCCCGATGATTTCGATTCGGACTCGGACTCGGATGCCGAGATGCTGGGTTTGGGCCCTGGGTCTAAGCAGAAGAGGCCCGCGCAACCTCTGGGCCCATCAAAGGTCCATGTTAAACCCGCCGGGGACAAGGACTTCGCCTCGGGTAACTGCATGACATGTGGTGCAATGTCGAGATGGCCTAAAGGGCTCAAGGTCTTCAAGTGCACTCTTTGCATGACCATCAACGACCTGGTCGACATTAACAGTGCGGCCGAGGTGAACAACCATGCCGTAGGTTACAGACGAGCGTCGGAGGATGCCACTCCTAGTTTGAAGGGTGAGTTCCTGCGTCATAAGTTCTAGGGTATCAGAGAATCTAAAAATGAATGCTAGCACCCATATCGCCTGAAGGCACGAAACACCTCGTCAGAGACTGCTTGAGGAACTACCTGGTCGCAGCCCTGGCAGCTAGGCGCACTTCAACAGACTCGAAGGATGGAGGCCGTCCTGTGGAGCCATTCAAGCCGCATGGAGGCGCAAATAATATCGATACGGCAGCCGCTGGGCGACAGCGGTATGAGAGGGACGAGATCACGACGCCGAATTCTGGACCTTCGGAAACAACTTTTGGAAGTGCCGAAGACCGAAGTGCCTTTGTGAATTTCTCACGACCAGGAATGTTTCCCCAAAGATCTTATTCCTCGTCGTATCCGGAAACACGACCGGAAGTAGGAAATCTCGGGAGACTGTCGATCGACCAGAACGCCAGATGCGTCGATCCGGATGGGAAAAGGCTCTTTAGGCCCCTCGAGGACTACCTTATCACCTGTTTCTCTCCGCCACTGACCTGTATCAACTCGTCTTTCATGCTGCGACATCCACGCAACAACAACCGCCGAGCTCCTCAGCCGTCTAGGCGACGACCATCGGAACCTCCCAGGCCTCCCAGGGAGATTCCACCCAGGGAGATTCCATCGCAGGAGCAATCTATAACCGAGCTTGATGCCAAAATGCTGCTGGTTGGCGATTTCGCCGAGAATGGTTCATGGTGGACTGGTCGAAAGGAGAAGGCGGCTCCCAACCGAACCCCCTCATATCGCAGCGATGAGGACTCGACTGTTACAAGCAGGAGCCCTAATATCGACTGGGCAGAGGTAGACAATTGGTACCACACCGTCATCAACGCCGGGGAGCGTTGGACTGATATTTATGATGGACTCTCTCAGCATTTTGTGTTCGACGAGCCTACGGAAGTGGAACTCAAACAGATTGAAGGACACATTCTTGAAGCACAGGACCATCTGCGAAAGACGCTTCTTAAGGTCACAGAAAACATTCTCAAACGACCAGGAAAGCCCATCAACAGCCCTGAAGATCTTCGCTTCTTGCTAATAATATCGGCAAACCCACTTCTGCACGCCTCATTTCAAAACTTTACGGGGCGCTTGCCGCATGCTCAAAATAACCAGATCAGTGGCCCGTACGCGTCGGGCCCATTGCGCGGTTCAGGACCGGTCTCTGGGCAGCACTCACCCATCATCAAACGCATCCTTGGCCTCCTGTCTAACACACCGGCTGATTGCCAGAATCACCTCGTCTCCTGGTTCGCGAGGCTGCCGGAGTCTCGCTTCATCCAGTTGAAAGACTTTGCCGGAGGCTTCCTAGCCTACAGGCTAATAAGACAGCATGAAAAGAAGCACGAGGTCAAGGTCGATGTGACAGCCGGTCTTATTCCGAATATGGCTGCGGGACGGTCTCCAGCCACCCTCCATGCTGCCCTTGGTCAGCCACGCCCATCCAGATCAAAGAAGCCTAAGGAGCAACCCAAGATCGTGTACCAAGATGACTGGCAAACAAAAGCTGCTGCTCGGGTTATTGGCCTCCTTTTCGCCGCAAACAACAACGCGCATTATCGAAGACACATCGCAGGCACACCGTCTTCACAGGACGAAGTGTTAAACAGCACAAGCGTTAGAGATCAGGTTCAAGCGAGAGGCCAAATAGTACCTACGAGTGACTTCTATATCACCCTACTCGACGACTCAGACCTCGTCGCTGACTTTGAGGCTTGGGAACGTAAAAGGAGCAAGTTCTCTTTCTGTCAATTTCCATTCCTTCTCAGCATCGGCGCCAAGATACAAATATTGGAACACGATGCAAAAAGACAAATGCATCTCAAAGCGAGGGATGCCTTCTTTGATAGCATCATGAGCCGGAGAAATGTCGAACAGTACTTGACACTCAATGTACGACGCGATTGTCTTGTCGAGGATAGTTTGACTGGAGTAAGCGAAGTCATTGGCGGCGGGGGCGAAGATATCAAAAAGGGATTGCGTATCGTGTTCCAAGGCGAGGAGGGAGTCGATGCCGGCGGCCTGAAGAAAGAGTGGTTCTTACTGCTTGTCAGGGAGGTCTTCAACCCAGATCATGGTACGTTCAAAGCGTGCCCATTCTGTGATTTCAATAATACTAACGAATGGCGCAAGGGATGTTCGTATATGATGAAGACTCGCAGTATTGCTACTTTAACCCCAACTCTTTCGAGACTTCGGACCAGTTCTTCCTTGTGGGCGTGGTCTTTGGCCTGGCGATATACAACTCCACCATTCTCGATGTCGCATTCCCGCCGTTCGCTTTTCGCAAGCTTCTCACAGCCGCCCCGCCGCCTTCCCAAGGTCTCTCCACCCAGCCCAGGCCAGCTATAGCGTACACCCTCGACGACCTGGCGGAATTTCGCCCGCGCCTCGCCAAAGGGCTGCGCCAACTCCTCGATTTCGATGGTGACGTCGAGTCTACCTTCTGTCTCGACTTCGTGATTGATGTCGAGAAGTACGGTTATACCGAGCGAGTGGCCCTCTGCCCTGGTGGCTCGAATCGGCCTGTCACTAATGCCAACCGCCGCGAGTATGTCGATTTGTATGTCAAGTACCTTCTCGATTCTGCCGTTACTCGCCAGTTCGAACCATTCAAGCGTGGTTTCTTTACCGTCTGCGGCGGGAATGCCCTCTCGCTGTTTCGGCCAGAGGAGATTGAATTGCTGGTCCGCGGCTCAGACGAGCCGTTGGATATCACATCGCTGCGCGTGTCAGCCGAGTACGAGAATTGGGGAAACAAAGCCAACAGCCCGGACCAGACCGAACCAACACTTAGGTGGTTCTGGGAGTCGTTCGAGCGTGCGAGCCCAAGAGACCAGAGAAGGCTGCTGGCATTCATCACGGGCAGCGACCGCATCCCCGCCATGGGTGCTGCTTCACTGACCATTAGAATCTCGTGCCTGGGTGATGATAGTGGAAGATACCCAACGGCCAGGACATGTTTCAATGCGCTACAGCTGTGGAGGTATAATTCAAAGGAGAGACTGGAGAAAGTGCTGTGGGACTCTGTGCATGAGAGTGAGGGCTTTGGACTCAAGTAAAGGCCAGCACGCATGCAGTAGAAGTGGCATCATTCATAACTAACTTCTTGGATCATGAGATGAGGTAGTCTCCAAAGAATATCCTGGGACTCGGGTTGTAATGCATCACACGGCGCATGTTTCTTGGGTAAAAAGCTGTCCCTCAAGGACACAAAGTGCAAGATAGACAGACATGCTGCAACAAGCCTAGAATCAGTCCCACGTTTCATCATGTGCCTGTCTATTGTGATCATTGCCCAGGGTTCAACTCCAGATGGGGGCACCATAAAAAAAGACCACTCGAGTAATCAACCAGCTGGTGGGTGCCCCGCAGTTTCGGCTGGCCAGGCATCTACCCCCGGAGGGATTCGAATTCTAGACACCATCCTACTTTCCGCTCAAACAACTCCGAGGTACTAGAGGCAACTCGAGCAGTGGAAATTACCGCTACGCCACCGGGGCAGCGAAACGGGGTCGATGCATGTGGTGGTTCACTGGGTATTAAATAGCTGGGTTCGTTGAAAGAGAGATGAGATGAAAGGTTGGAGTGAATTTGGGGGGGGGGGGGGTGATGTGATAGCAGGCACCGAAGGGGGGAGGCGTGGGATCTTTGCACGCTCAGCTCAAGCAAAATGGAAATCCTGCAGGTGAGATAGATCGCAACACTGGAGAAGAATACCCAATTCAAAAGAAGCAAAGAACGCCACATTGTACAGAGCCGTTGTCTTATTTCCAGCGCGTAGGCATGCGCTTCAACTACACGACACCTATCGTATCATGGACCAGCCGCGTCTCTATCGCCGTCATCAAACCCAAAGAGCGCGGGCCCCTCACTTGTCCGCCTTGATCGCGTCCGCCTCCTGCCTCGCCCTCTCCAGTAACCTCTTCTCGGACTGGATCTTCTCCCGATACCTCCTCTGCACCTCCTTGTCGTACGCCGCGCGCTCCTGCAGCTCCACCAGCCTCGCCATCTCCTCCTGGTCCTCGGGCGACGGCTCGACCTCCCTCGCGCCCGTCTTCTCCATGAACTGCTTCAGTATGTCGTGCGACCGCACGTTCTTCATGTTGATCGTGACCACCCTCTCCCCCTCGCCGGCCGGCGGCGCCCTCGCGCCGCCCGTACTCGAGCTCGCGATGGTGCGCCAGGCGTCGGTCGCGACGACGGCGCGCTTCGGCTCCGCGCCCGTGGTGCCCTCTATCTGCGCCGCCTGTGGCTCCGCCGGCGCGCCGCCGCTCATGTAGATGCTCAGCGTCGCGGGGCCCGCCTGGTCGTGCGTCCGGTTGACGATCATCGGCACCTCGGGGTTGTGGTACTTTAGCCGCGGCAGGTTTTCCCTCCAGAACTTTCGGGGGCCGAGGTGTCCGTCATTCCACTTGTGCCCGAACTCCATGTGTATCTTGGTCACGTTCGCAGGGAGTTTTGCTGCGCCGGGGCCATTTCGTACACCGACAAGCTGTGATGCGCATGACAGTTAGCACAATCGGGGATTCGACTGGGTAATGGGCACTGCGTCGTCGGAGGAGGAAGGCTATTCACCTGCTGTAAAGTGAGTTAGTTGATATGGTCGGTCGCATGAGAATGGCACTGGAGGAGGGCTTACAGATTTCAGCTTGTTCATTCGCATCCCTATTCTCGACATCTTGGGCGGCGGAACTGAGCCTTCTTGAGGCTCAAAAGTCACAGTGGAAGAGAAAAGGGTTGGGCGAACGCCGTGTGATTGCTCTCGCCGCCGTCGCCGTCATATGTCAATAGGTTTGGCCTGGTGGTCGCTCCCGAAATTTCATGTCGTTGAAAGCGACCAGGGCCAATTGAGGTCCTGCCGCGGCGGCAGCGAACCCCTGTTCAAGGCTTATCGCGCGGCTGGCAGGTCTTATCGCAGCTCAGGGGTTCAAAAAAGTCTCGACGGGCGTGCATCATTTCAATAGTGCTCTCACTTTGCTGCCCAGAACTGGATAGAATTCAATCTTTCAACTCTTTGCGCCGCTGCAAATTGCTATGCCTTGACGCAATGAAATCCGGAGCCAAGCAGATATCGTGCTCGCGACTGCTACGGGGTTTTGTCAACATTGATCATGGCACCTCGCTAAGCTCTACTTTACCATTATACCTTTGTCCCGCAGCGGCCAAACCTCCGACATTCCAGAGGTTGGACAGAGTTACAGCCACAGGTGTGCAAGCGCGTCGACTCCTCCCACTGCGTCAGGCCCGAAGACTGCATGCAACAAGTCAGGCAACGCAAGATGGGGACTTAATTCAATCCACTCCGGCTCGGGCGCTACCTGTACAGTGTGCGGGCTGTGGTGCTCTTTCGCAGACGGCCGTCCCAGACGAGCCAGGGTATTTCAACCTAGATAGGAGGGCCGTCAAGGCTTACTTGGGCCTTCTGAAGGAGGAAAAGCGCCATAATAGCGAAGATGAGATTCTTCAGAGCGCCCTGCAGGATCGTGGTGATCTACTCGAGCGCCTTGGCCTCTCGGACGCTGCGCTACCACGACGTCCCAATGCAGAGAGCAGCGAGGAACCAGACATGCCGTTCTGTGACCGA
The DNA here is from genome assembly GCF_026229845.1 of Diaporthe amygdali. Lineage (NCBI taxonomy): Eukaryota > Fungi > Ascomycota > Sordariomycetes > Diaporthales > Diaporthaceae > Diaporthe > Diaporthe amygdali. The sequence continues at coordinate 3,700,455 of NW_026517021.1, read as the reverse complement.
TGCCACAATCTCATTCACCACCACACCGGGACTCCTATCTATCACCCCACCATAGACGCGATCCGTGAGACCATCCAAGAGTCGCCGTATAAGTACAACCATGTCTACCACGTCCTTGACGCCGCCGACTTCCCCATGTCGCTCCTACCTCAGGTCCACCAGCTGCTTGACCTGATGCCGCTTCGCACCAAGAATCGTCGCTCGCAAGCTGGGAAGTTCTTCAAGGGGAAGAAGACCGAGATGAGCTTCATCATCACCAGGTCAGATCTGCTAGCACCAAAGAAGGAACAGGTGGACAGACTCATGCCCACTCTGGTCGAGATCCTGAGACAGGCGCTCCCGCGTGAGTCAAGGCACGTGAGGCTAGGCAATGTGAGATGCGTGAGCGCCAAGAGGAGCTGGTGGACCCAGGAGGTGAAGGAGGACATATGGAAGCGAGGAGGTGCTGGGTGGATGGTAGGCAAGGTTAATGTCGGAAAGAGCCAGCTGTTCGACGCAGTGTTCCCCAAAGGTCGGATGGATTGGCAGGAATCGAAGCACGATATTTCAGTGGCTGTCCAACCTCGGAACGAACACGCTCTCTCGCCAACTGTCCTCCATGAGAAGAAGAATCTCATGGATGCTGTGCTACCGGACATTGACGAACTTGAGGACGATGCTTTGTTGCCGCCACCACAAGAAGAGACGAACTTCCCTCGCATGCCGGTCGTTTCCGCACTGCCGGGGACCACTGCGTCTCCCATTCGGGTCCCTTTTGGTGGAGGAAAGGGTGAGCTCATCGATATGCCCGGACTCGAGCGCAGCGAACTGGAGACTTGGGTCCGTGAAGAGCATCGACCCTCTCTTGTCATGAAGGCACGCACCACGCCTGAGCAACAAGTCATCAAGCCTGGACAATCGCTTCTGATTGGTGGCTTCATCAGGATAACACCACGGACGTCAGACCTGATCTTCCTTGCCTACGCATTTACGCCAATCGACCCGCACCTGACGGCAACAGAAAAAGCAATTGAAATACAGCAACAGACATCTGATGTCAATGCGGGCAACATATCTGTCCTAGGGACTGGAAAGAAGATCAAGCATGCCGGGTCATTCAAACTACAGTGGGACGTCACCAAGAAACGCGCCGGCCCCATCACCAGGAAAGACGCAGTGGGCATCAAGGTTGACCGCCTCCCATACCGTGTCCTTTCGCTCGATATCCTCATCGAGGGTGTTGGATGGGTGGAGATCACTGCCCAGGTCAGGACGAAGAACTTGTTTCTGCCGGCACGCCCGCCTGCTCCAAGCTCAAGACCATCATCCAAGAAGGACATCAAGGCGGGCAGAGAGGAAATCTTACAGGAATTAGACCTGTCTGAGCCATGTCTGGAAGAGGAGAACCCTCGCAATGCTGACTACGGTGAACCAGAGCCGAACTGGCCGGTCGTGGACGTCTTCTCCCCAGAGGGCCGTTTTATAGGCTGCCGACCACCCTTAAATGCGTGGCTGTATAACAAGGTCCGCAAGACTGCTGAGACCAGCAAGAAACGCCCGCGGAAGAGCATGACGGGGGCGAAGAGAAGGGAAAAGGACACGGGAAGAAACAGTTCTGCTGCAGCATGGTAGGCTCAGGTGAACAATAGAGATCTCATATGGAAGAACATAGTCTAGCATGTAGAATATACCACTCATCATATCAAGAATCAGAAGAACTACAGGCGACGTAATTGGGTCATGTGTGGAGAATGGAATGGAGTGTTCGTGGTGCTGGAATGCGACCCGACCCATGGTCAGCCTCAGGCTTGAGCCGGGAGCTACCCCACCGAAACAGCGACCTGGTAGCTGCCGGCCCTAGAGGGCGGGATGACGCGGGGTGTCCAGAAAACGTCCGAGCGGTCTAGCAACCCCCTCGCTGACGGTTGACAAACCGATCCAGACCATAACCCAAGCCTAAATAGAGGTCACACGACGCAGTCCGACTTTTAGCCAGGCACGAACCACACCGACAAGCAGCCGCCTCTTTGGGAATTTTTCATCATCCCTACTACGAACGACCTACACCGACTCTCTGTGACCTAGTGAATAAGCAACGTGAGAACCTTGTTTGGAAACCGCCACACTCCACCTATCACTCGACAACTCCTTTGAGGATTTCCTCATCGGACAACAAAGCCCCTCCAGACGAGGCGCAGGACCAGCACATTTAAGGAGGACCTGCTCCCGGCTGCAGCTCTTCCCCTAGTCGTCAGTCGGCCTTGAAAGCAGTCTGTGACAGTCTTTCTGAGCGTCCTTCGTTCCCTTGTACAGTTCACCATGGCCCAAGGTCGATCAGATCAACAAACAACCGGCGATGGCGGCGGCGCCGGCGGAGGACCATCGCAGGCGACGAGGGGCACAGAGCCGGGCACAAGGTCACAGACGCAGACGCAAGCACAGACACAGTCACCTATCCTACGGCTGCGCGGCGCGCAGAGAAACAGGGGGCCCCGGGTGCAGTGGGCGGAGAGCGTGGTGGACAACGAGGGGATGGGCAAGAAGTCGTCCAAAGGTAAGAGGGGACACTTTCTTCTGGGGATTCTATGGCTCTCTATGCTGACGATGGCCACAGTCTGCTGCATTTACCACGCACCCAAGGCGGTGGACGAGTCCAGCGACGAGTCGTCCTCCGACTCCAGCTCATCATCGTCCGACGAAGACTCCGACTCGGGCGAGGGGTCTTCGCGCCGGGCGAACGGCGATCAGGCGGGCAAGGGCTGCGGGCACAAGCACGACCACGGGCGCCGCCGGCGGAGAGACGGCGACGGGCATGGTAAGAGGAAGCCCAGCCCAAATGCGTACGAGAAGGTGCCCAAGACGAAACCTAGGGATGGGGCTGGTGGCTCGGGGCCTGTTGGGACAGGCTGAGCCTGGGACAAGAAGGGGGGGGGGGTCCAGATGCATTGCGGTCATGCGCGAGGATCACGGTGTGGATACAGAGACGAAGGGGTCCTCTGTGAAGAAGATGATGATACCCACGATTTAGACGCATTACTCGAGCAATCTGGAGTTGTCGAGCCAGGGCCGAGATGGCTATCGCCTAGGTCGCTGACCTGGAGCCTCTGGATCTCTCGAGTCACGAGCGGTCTGATGACAGACTCCTAAAAATAAAAGGAAGTCGCTCAGGCTTATTTCAGCGCGTGTGCCAGGGGCGGAAAGATCGTGAGCAGTATCCAGCCGGCCTTCACACCAGAGCAAGTAGGCACATGCAGTGGCACAAACAGTGGGATGAACCCGCACGGGCTTCACAGCTCGGGATGTTAGTGAAGTCTTCAGGGACAAACCGTCCCGCCTCTTCCTTTCGTTACCGAGCCCCACGACAGGCACGTGAATACTGTCCGTGGCTTCTTCCGCCACCCACGCCAATTGCCAACCATGGAATTTGGCCGACGAAGCTATCCATCACATCTCGCTCCCCACTAGTGCGAGTCAAAAAGCAGTAGCGAAACAAGCTTTGATTTTGATCTCCGCTACTGAGGAATAGTAGCAGCAGCTCTCAACCACGACGTTGTCTTCTCCTTGGCAACCCGAGACAAACATAAAAGACAGAAGTCGCCTCCTCCCACGTGGTGGACAGACACGAGTCACGCGTCGCGTTGGTGAACAGCGGTAGGACCGAGCGTACTATATTAAAGTGCCCAATCCAGGACCGGGCCTCTCCCAACCCCTGATCCTGCGCCGTCCATGATGATATAAATACGTTCCCACTGCTTGCGGCGACCCGACAGCCTGGTCAGGTGCCTTGAACCTGGACAGGAGACAGAAAATTAAATGGATAGAGAGTATGTTGTGTGTCAGTGTGAGTGAGTGACAGAGAAGGTCTAGATCAGTCCATCCACGCCCCAGAGTTGCAGTGCCCATGATTCCAAAGCCCCCCACCGCGGGGGCCTTTCCCAAGACATTTGCTAGATTGCTGTATGGCTGCCACGACCGGGAGCAGCCGAGCCCCGATGTTTTGTTAGGTCGTACCGACGATTGCGCAAGCTGGTGGCCCCATGGAGGGAATCGTCGTGGAAGGTAGACAAGGGGGTTGGGGGAAACATCGCGAACAGTGGTCGTGGCGTCGGCGTGCAATCGGCTTCCCCAGCGTTACCAAGATAAACATGCGTGCGGTACGTAGGTCTCGCACTAATCAAAAACAGGAGCATTGTGAACTTGTCAAGCTACCACTGGGCGGAAGCGAGATCCGGAGGAGACTACCTGATAAGAAGCGGTCCGGGGGTCGGGGGGGTCACATCTGTGTGGGAGTATTAAACTTTCCCGTGTTCCCTGCGAGGTCGTATATGAGCCTCATGCAGTGCGATGCGGGCCTCAGCCTCGCGCAGAGGCTAAAGAGTGAGAAAAATTCTTCTCGGCCTATAGCATCCGGTATATATTGGCGGGACACGGGACAGAAGTAGAGCCGTTGTGGCACGGCGTCGACAACTTACATGAGCGTCACCTGTTATCTTGTGGGCAACTGAAACTGTGGCACGCAAAGCGGGAAACGGCGGCAGAGGCTGTGGCACCGGAAGAGCTTGCCCGGCACGCAGCTCGCCTTGTCAAACAAGTGTGCTGCAGTAGGGCCTTTTCTGGTCCCGGAATTCGGATTTGTGTGCCGCGTTGTCTTGAAAGCTTCAAGGGTATATACGCGAGAAGCTTTGGGGCGCGAGCTTGTGCCCTGCGGCGTGCGGGAGGCTGTCCGACGGAACGTGATTTCTATAGTTACTATCACAATAGAAAGATTCTGCCAGGGGAACTTTAGCCAAAATACGCGTCGGCGCCTGCAGTGACAACACGCGCTTGTGGTGTTTAGGTCCGTTTGCATTTGAGCGTGTCCGTCCTTTGCCAAGAGACAAGGCTGAACTCAAATCATATAGGCCGAATATCACATATAGTCTTATGTAACGGAGCAGCGCCACAGCCCCCTGGTAAGTCCATATCCGGATGCGAGATCCCTTACGGCGAGGAGGGAGGGGTTGGGCCTGCAGGTCATGTCCGTCGACTTGGCACGAGAGCCGCATCTTGCACACAGACATTTTCTCTCTCAGAGTCTGTGCCTTTTTCTCGGCTTGCTAACCCGGAGAATATCACCAATACGACCCAGATTGGGTGACTCTAAGCAGGGGTTGTCCTTTGCGAAAAGAGCAAACCGGGATTGAGAGGAATCTTGAAATTTCAAGGGTTCCCCAGTAACAATCGCCAGTGGGAAAGAAGGGCCCCCGTATTCCCGTAATAAGAGAAAATGAGAAGTGATGGGAACCGGTACCAAAATAGAAGCGCAAAGGAAGGCCACGATGGAGTGATTGTCTGGTTCGCGAAGTGTGGTTGACGGGTGTTGGAGCAGCGTCTGGCACCTGCGCCTGCGCCCTCGCCCGTCCTTTATCCCCTTCTCGTTACCCCTGAGCTAGCGCGAAGGTTGACGCGGTGTCGGGAGATGGGCTCCGGGGACAGGAGACTGGGGGTTGAGTGGGGGAGAGAGAAGCAATCTGATGATCCGAACTGGACAAGCTCACAGGTTATGTGCTGCCCAGCGTGCCATCGGAGGTTGAAAGGCGTGTTGCGTGCAGATGAAACGAGGCGACTCGTGCCGCTGCACAGGCTACCGCTACGCTGCAAACGCAGCAGAGCGGATGGTTGTCATGTAACGGTAGCGGAGGCTGTCCACGGCTGTCACAGCTGCCAGCACCGATTAATGAGCTTGGGCTGGCATGTGAGACCATCCCACGCCTCATCACTCGTCACCCATCGCAGCCAAATACAATAGGAAGCCCGAGGCTCGGCTTTGCGCTCGGGGAAGCTGGATGATTGGACAGGGCGTGGACGTTGAGGTGCAGAGTCCTTCTTTGTTTGTGCTGCAGTGCAGTTAAATCTTCCAGTGATCGGCAGTTCCTTTTCCTCTTCTGAAGCGGTGGTTGCCAACCTGGGGCGCGTGTTGGACCCACCAGCACACTCACTCACTTGCCATTTCTGGAGTCCTGCAGGAGTGGTGCTGGGATGGATCGACGATCCAGGAGCGACATATTTTGTATACGGGTGGTGGTCGAAGTTGACCAGCTTGTGGGCACCCGAAACACGGCCGAGCTGCAAAACATGCAGAGAAAGAACGCGCCAGGGACAGAGGACTGGAGGCCTTGTGTATTCGAGTCATCGGCAAAAGAATATAGGACCGGTCAGAGCCCAGCGCGGGGGGATATGCTGGAGGTTGGAGGGAGCAAGCAGGTCCTGGTCGCTTGGGCACGAAAATTGGGCATTGACAAGATGTCTACCCACATCTAGGTTCATACCAGCATTGTCGAGCGGCAGGGTTATTGCTTCTGCATAAAAAGGGAACAGCCCAAATGAGCGAGAAATGAGGAGATGGAAATCCCGAAGAGAGAAGCATGGGGCAGAATGGGACGAACACATGCTCGAAGATGCAGAGAGTCTGATGGCAGCAGCAGTTGGGAGATGGGATGAGACTGAGAGACATAAGGCATTTCACCACCGCCGCCAACAGCAACAGTGACGGGCAACGGCAACGGCAACGGCAACAACACCAAGCGTCAAAACAGGAAGGCAGGGGTGATTTGGTAGAGGTTGAACCTAAGAAGCTTGCCCCTGCCCTTCTTTGTTGCCCTATGGAGGAACGTGCGGGTGTGCCGTGTATAGGGTACCACAGGACCTGGGCGGGAGCTACAGAGTACCGTATGCTCCTGCCCCTGAATTGAGCCTGCCCTACACAAAAGCCACAGTACTGTCGGTACCACAGTAGAATTACCTCCCCAGTTGGCGCGGGTAATTAGGCTGGTGATGTGCATACAAAGATGCCCACATGGGCTATCGTGTGTTCTTGTGTGCACCCACTTAGCCCTGCCTAGGTAGATACCTAGATATCTGGTGGGATCCGATGTACCAACTACTCGTTATCTACTCGAGCCCCCTGGATGGGGAGGGAAAAAAAAGGCGAATTGGGTTTCGACGCTGCGTCCGGGCAAACCACCTCAACAAAGCAAGTAAGTGGCATGAACTTGGTGTGTTACGTGCAAAGGACGTACCTTGCCCGCGACAAACCCTTCGACCGTGCTTTTGCCTGTCCTTGGTCATGGACAGAAGCATCAGGAAACTGCGGCGGGCTGTGGTGTTTGGTGGGGCTGGAAGTTACAGGTACAAATTGATTCACCAGTGCATTGTTCTACAGTTCGAGAGTTCTGCTGGACTGGTGGACTCAATTGGACTGGACTGCACAGGCCATACAGGCGACAGGGAGTGCGGGCTGACAGAGACGACTGGTGTGGAGTAGAGGAGACCTGGGACTACCCAGACATGTACTAGACTGGGACAGAGGCTAGCAGCTACCCCCGAGCAACCCCACCTTTGCTCTCCGATTTGCCCACCGCCCTCAGGGACCGTTCAAGGGACCGAAGCCCAGCGAACTGACCCACAGGGATTTCTTTTGAACCCTGGAGTCGTGGACTGCTCTGGGACCCGGGACTGGCCTGCCTCCTCCTCCACTGGCCACCACTGGCTACCACCCTCGGTTGACTTGCATCTTTTCTAAGAGAAAAAGGTGCGCGCCGTCAGTTTGCTAACTGCTACCGACGAGTCCAACTCTTCCTATACCTGCTCCTGCTCCTGCTCCTGCTCCTGTTCTTGTTTTGTTCTTGTTCCTGCTAGTAGATTGCTGTACTGTACAGTCAGTCCTGTACCGCAGGTAGAGCTGAATACGTGGACCGCGTGTCGTGATTTTTCTTCCTCTCTTCCCGACAGAGACAGGCGCGCCTCTCTGCTGCTTTTCCCTTCCCACGCTTCATTTGACAGCACTTGTTTGTTCCTGAACGGCGTGCCTGTGCCAGCCCAGCTTTTCCCGGCTCCTGTTCCTGGCCCTCGACCCCCAGTATCGCCTAGCTTGCTGCGCACCCCCTACTTTAGACAGCTCCCGTCGTCTGTCATTGATCCGCGGCCGACCTGCGAGAAAGCGAGAAAGAAACCTCAGTGCTCGTCTCCTCTTGTCTCCCCTCCCGCTCTCAACCTCACACCACCCCCACCTCGCCTCACCTCACACACTGCTGCATTCACGGCCAGCTGCCTCCCCCAGCTCCCAGTCTTGAGACAACACCTGCGACGACAGTCTCCCAGACCCCCACAGCTCGGTGGGCTACCACCACAGTACCTGCCAAAGGCTTCCCTCGTCTTAGGGGGCACAAGGCCCACCCGCCCAGCAGCCGCGTGTCGCAACCGCTTCTGATAGCTACCTTCGACCACCCAAGACTTGGTCCCGCCATACAAGTCCCGCCCCAGTCCTGGGGTCTGACCAGAACACATCCTCTGGCCGACCAATGACCCCATGAAAGGAGCGAGCGCTGTGGTTTAGAGAAGTGCAAGCTAGCAGCAGACAAGTGCCATGGACGCCTCCTCAGCGCCACTCGCCGACTACTTCTGGATTGCCGGCATAGAAGACATAGCCTACCATGACAATGACCCCGATCCACGGCCTCTGAGCTCTCTCCAGCTCAACGACACTATCAGGGAGGATGCCGAGCACGAGACTCCCGACAATCCTACTCAGACCCCTACCAAGGAGTCTGCCCGCCATTCTCGCCGGAGTTCTATAAACCGAATTTCCAGGATTCCCTCCAACGAAAACAACCGATTTTCCATACAGACATTGGGCGAAGAAAATGAGGGCACCAGGAGTAATAGAAGCAGCGCCACGATACGGGCAGTCCCACCTATCAATGGCGGCAGTGGTGCGGATGAAAGCCCTTTTAGTCCCATAGAATCGACCCCTGGCGAGGGGTCGTCCACGACCAATGGTGGTGGACAGGGCATGGGTTTCACCGGTCTGCCAGATTTCGACTTTGACAAGGCCCTTATGAAGTTCGCCGCAGAGCGAGAGATCTTTTTGGACGACCTAAGTTTCACTGCCGGAGCCAAGCTGCAGGCGCGGCCCCCCATGGTGAACAATCCGCGGGCAGAGAGAATCAAGGCCGAAGAGGGCGAGCTCAGTGGGAGAGTCAGCCCCTTAAAGAGCATCAAGGGAAGCATACGACGCAAAATTAGTTTTAGGGACATGAACAGCGTCAAGAGGCAGACCGCTCCTCCTCGAGCACGGCCAGGTAAGTGCTTTCGCAAAAGCGCCAGGATCGAATTGTGGTTCAGGGCCGTACGCTAACATCCTGCCAGCCTCTGTTCGGACCACGAAACGGTTGAGCAATTACAATTCAGTCATTCCGCCTCCAGAACCTCTTAATATGGACCCTGACATGCACCCCCTCAAGAGACGCTTCGAGCCCAAATTATTGGACAGGTATCCCAAGGGCGCACCGGACGAGAAGACTCGGAGAGGCAAATTCCCGGATTATGTACCTATGTTCGCCTTCCCTAACGATATTCAAGTCGTATCATCCGACGAGCGCCCGCGAGCCACGTGGCACGGCTTCACGATGACATCGGACGACAACTCCAAGCTCTACGGAATTACCGTGATAGTGTGGACTGCGTTGAGCTCCGACGTTGCTGAGCAGGTCGAGAAGAAGTGCGAATCGTGGAGGCAGAAACATATGTCGGATGAGGAGAGAGAACTCGCCGCTAGCCTGGGAGCCCGCCTTGCCGCCGAGCGTGCGCATCTTTCCCAGCTTCTCGCGAAACTTCCCACAATCCCCTCTGGTTCTCCCGCTAGGGACGCCCTTGACGATCAGATCAGCACCGTGGAGGAGAAGATCAGTCTCATGACGGAGATGTTAAGACCACTCAGGCATGGAGCCGCTTCCAAGATTGACGGTCTCACGGCAGGTGACACCGGACTATGGACACCACGGGCTTACGGCATTTTGGGCCGGGATGTGACCAAGATAACATTTTGGAAGGATTGGCTCCGGTCTATCATTGTGCCCATGACCGACGGTGCGGTATTGAGGGTCCCGCCGAGCTCACCCAAGGTTGGGCGTTGGCAGCCGCTCGAACATTACGTCGTCAACCTCTGCATCGAAGCTGTCAGCCCCATCAGCTCCAAGACCCAAGTAGAGCTCGGTGTCAGAGAGCTTCGCCTTTACTGTCGCAAGGAGGCAGTCAACGAGCTACCGGGCTCGCGAAACATCGACATTTACGCGCTTTTCAGGTGCCTGTCCCTTGAGAATATTGTGGCATTGTTCGAGTACGCCATGTCCGAGTCGCGGATCATTTTTATCTCATCTTACACAGCGATGCTGCACCTCGCATGCCACGCCCTTGTCAACTTGCTGTATCCCCTGAAATGGGCTAGCGTTTTCATTCCGGTGTTACCTGCAAGACTTCTCTCCGCGCTCGATGCCCCATGTCCATACATCGTTGGCATCGAGAGGCGGTACGATAACATCGAGCTCCCGGAAGACGACTACGTTCTTGTGGATTTGGACAGAGACACCATCGACGCCACGTCGCAGCCCCATCGTCTACCCCGGCAGCATCGCAGAAAGCTCTTCTCCTTGCTGCAAATTGCCGCGCCACACAAGTTGCGATTTGGAGTTACTACTGGCGCCCCCCCTTACGCCATTGAGGCTTTCCCCTATGATGCTTATTCAGCAGAGAATGACGGCGTTTTCAATACCAGTCCTGCCCCTGCAACAATAGGAAAATGGGTGTCACAGAACTCATCTACCTTCGGGGAGCCAGATCAGCCGAACACCATCCGGAAACCAATCTTCAATGCTTTCTGTCATGCCAAGCCTGGTTCTTCAAGATCCGACAGGCCGACGACAGCGCGATCCGGAAAGACAAGTCCCAACTCTTCGGTCTCGCCGGTGTCGATGACATTCCCGCCGATGCCGACCACGCCAACCTCACGGACTGATTCAGGATTCGCGGCGTCCGGTACTCTGAGGGAGAAGCGTTCTGGCCATTTTGACACCAAATCGCGACGTAGTTCGTCCTTTGGTATGGAACAGCACCCTCCACTCCACAGACCCAGCATTCCGGCTCTTAATGGTCACTCTCAAAATCTCTCTGTCTCATCCACCTCTGGGGATTCTCAGTCATCATACCACACTGGCTACGCGCCATCCTCATACGCACAATCGACAATCGCGGCCTCGACTGTCATGCCCAACATGCTTGTTCAACCTGTCGAGAACACGGATACGACAGTATGGGTTGAAGGCCACTGCATGGAATGGAATGTTGCAGAGCGTGATTCAGTCTGCGACATTTGTGACGAACGGTCCGAAGGTGATGGATTGTTCAAATGCAAGGGCTGTGGCAGTCTCTCTCACAATCGCTGTCTGGGTTTCGTCTGTCTTGTCTGCCCTGTCGCCTTCCATGCCGACCGTGTCCGCGCCGCCTTTGTTCGCTGCCTTGCTAGCTTGCTGTATACCTATAGGAAGTACATGAGTCGGCCGAACAAGCAGCAAAAGGAAGCTGGCCAGCTATATGCCTTTGATATGAGTGGTTTCATTAGGAGCTTGCCGTATGACCAACAGGAGTATGCAACAATGATGAAAGATACGCAAGGTAAGCAAGAATCCGGGAAATCAACCGAGAAGCCACAGCGAATCATGCTAATGAAACAAAGCTTTCAATGAATTCATCCACGAGCGAGAGCGGCAACCCGCGAGCCATCCTGACAACCGACTCTTTGATGAGATCCTGGTTGCCAAAAAGGCTCGCGGTCGACCGATGCTCTCGGCCGGCATATCGCGACTGTCAACTCTCAGAGCGAGCCACGGTGTCTCTGGTGGCTTAGCGCCCTCGAGGCAACCCAAACTTACGGGATTCATGGCCGACACAACAGACCACATATGGAGAACAGCAGCTGTCCCTGTTCCCAACTCGAAATTCCAAGGCGACTATCGGTCAATCATCACGAGGATTCCCGACAAGCTTGACCCGGCTCTACTCAAGGAGCCGCGGTCCATCGCTGGTGCGCCGAAGCCTGAGCCGCGGGGCAAGGGGTTTTTAAGGAAAGCAATCGGGAGTAGCAACAAGGCCTGAGTATTCTCAAGCCATCACGACACCCACCAACCAACCAAAAATGCTTGTAAATCATCATAAAGGAGAAGACAATCCTTGTGCGGGCCTCACAAATGGGTTTCTGGGAGGCAGCGCCTACCCTCTGAGAGGTAGCTACTTCCAATGGTACTACAGGAGGATACAGCACCCAGTTCGGAGAGACCGAACGCTCTGAGTCGTCGGCTAGACAGTTATGGTCTTGAAGAACCTGGTTGGTCAATCTGCATTGCATGAGAAGGTTGTTTGGATCAGAGCCAGATCAAGAAAACGGCATTGTGATTTACAAAATGCTATGTACAACTAGGTGGTTATTTTAAGAGAGGGAGGTGGGCTTTGCAAGGCCGGCACGGGGACCGCCATCTGTTGAATAAAATGCACAATCAGGCAGGCTGAATCCTGGTAGTATGGCAGTGTTCAGAACCAAAGGAGTCCGGTCATTTTGTCAAATGAGCGTCAATCATACATCATGAGTCTATTTGTTCCCTAGTGAACAATCAAGTGATATAGCACCACGCTGTATCACACTCATCCATGGGTTCACCTTTATTCTCGTCCGTAACTCTGTCATGTGACATGCCTGGTCCCCAACTTGTTCGTCGCAAGATAACCCCTCTGGCCCATCTCAGTCCTCCACCCAATGCCCAGGATCCCAAACAGTATCTTGCCGTCCTGCTCCTCGACGCCCGCCCCGCCCTCCGACTCCTCGATCACAAAGCACACCTGCTCCACCTCGCCCGGGTGCAGCACCGGCCGCGGGGACCCGCCGGCCTCCCAATTGCAGTCGCGGTACGACAGCCCGGGTTCCAGCTGGAGGACCACGCGCTCCAGCTCGGTGGTGTCCTCGGAGCAGTTCTCCAGCTGCGCCTCGAGGACCCACCTCCTTCTCCTCCGCCCGGAGCCGCCCTCCTCACTAGCGGGGTCTTTGTCCTCGCCGCCTCCCTCGGCTGGTGCCGCACCGTCACCCTCACCATTCTCCGGCGGCGGCGTCGGAGGTGGCCCCGCAGCCTTGCGCGCCGGCACCGCCGGGGCTGGCGCCAGCGGCGACGCCTTGGTCCGCACGATCAGGCTCGGCTTGCAGATGAATTGGTACAGCTTGCGGAACGTCCGCGTGCGGCCGGACGTGTCGGTCGCCTCGTAGTACGACACCGTCACGCCCAGCACGTGGTTGCCCTCCTCCTTGAGGTCGAAGTTGACGATCCGCTGCAGGGTCCGGCCCGGCTCCAGGTCCACGCCCGCGGGCTTGCCGTCGTCGTCGTCATTCGCGGCGCCGGTCTTGGGTGTGAGGTCGAGCTTGGTGACGGCTGTCGAGTTGGGCGTCTTCATCTCTGCTTCTATGCGCACGTCGCGGATGTACTTGCGCTGTGGTTGTGGAGGTGCTGGGGCGGGCGTTGAGCCATCTTCGCTGAGTTGTGGGGGCGCTGGCTCAGTGGCGGGCGGCGCCTCGTGGTTGGCGCATAGTGTGCAGCTGAATGTCTCGCCTACGTAGGCGGACCCGAAGCTTGGTGGGAGGTTGAGGATGGGGCTGAGGAGGAAGGGCGAGGGGTTGGTGTCGTGCGTCGTGCTGTAGGCGAGAGAGGCCGGTATTGGAGGCTGACGAGGTATTGCTGATGGTGATGCGCTTGGAGTTATGGGATGCTGGGCGACTAGGGACGGTCGGGAGAGCCTGAAGAGTGTGAGTTGGGCTGTGGAGTCGCGAGGCTGGAGAGTATTGGTGGTTTACTTACCGTAGGACCTTCAAGGAGATTGAGTGAGGTTCCTTTACAGGATCGTGGGAGGCATAGCGTTGGTGGCTCATTTCTGTGTGATCATGAAACGAAGCTCATCTGGAGAGAGTGTGATGTCGAAATTCTTTCCGGCACGAAGTAGGTCTGAGGAGGTTGCTAGCCATGGTAAATCCGCCCATGAGTCTGGCCTACCTTGAGGTCATCACCACTCTCCTTATCGATAAAAGCTCCGTGCCCCTGGACCCCTATCCCAAGTCCTAACCCCGCAAAAGAGATCCGCGAGGCTACCCCCACCCAATATTTGGGGGAGGAGGGCTGCTCACTCACATCACTTTTCCACTTCGTTCATTAGCAGGAAGTATCATGGCGCATGGCCGTCTAGGCCTGTCCCACTGTCAATACAAAGGGCCTTTCTATCATTTACCTGACCTTTCAAGGCATTCATCTGCATGAGGGGACCGAGTTGTAGAAGTTGGCGCATGCGAACCATTTGCGAACCATCTGAGCAGCCACACGCCCCGGCCAACAAGGCCATGAGCAAGCCAGGGCGACCTCGCTCGAACAAAAGGCCTGATCAACTCATGAGATGGTGTGTGGCACAAGGAGTGAGCCAATGCCACAGTCTGCCGCAATGCAGGTCATAAGCAGCAGATTTCCGAAGTCTTCCTCCATCCGGGCGATCATCCTGGCTCGCCCGCCTTGAAAGAGATTACCAGCAGGAACTTGCAGCTGCCGAGTGTCATCTGGCGAACCACCAGCGGAATACGGCAGGAAGGCGATGAAGGTGAGGCTCAAGCAGCCCCTCTTTCCGCCTGCGATGGAGCCTTGTGGTGCGCAACGCAGTATAGCCGCAAGGAATAAATACATGGCCAAGGCATACTCGGCCAGAGCCTCGCGCTTGTGCTCGACATTCCCAAAATTCCTTGGAAGATCACTGTACGAATTCCGGCAACTCAAAATTTAAACTTTCATTGGCCACGCTGGGAAAATGGTTGTCCAGATCATTCACCGCTACAGGCTTACCCAAGATGCCTTGAAGAAATACCTACAGGAAAAGTTCCCAGGCTCTGTCATCAACGTTCAGGTAAATCGAGACGGCTGCGTCCCCAGTATGCCTTGCCCCCAGAGTGCCAACAGAGACCAATCAAGGAACGAGATGACGACACATACGCGGTAGAGCTGCCGAAAAAGCTGTCACAGGTGTGCTTGCCTTTGCCCGACATTATGTGCTAGATACAGCCCATGAAGTCTTGCTAAGCCTTGAAAGGACCAAGAAGACGATGTCGAGAATCTCCGCAAGTGACACGAGAGGCCCATCTCGTTCGAACTCGGTATTTACCAAAAACGCAGCACGAGGTTGCGATGTGGCTGGGAGCTCATAGGGCATTAAATGTTTTTACGGTGTTTGGAGACAGCTGGGATTTTTGGGGAACGTTCCAATGGCCATTTTCCCTGTAATTCATGTTTTTCTGCTGTTGTTTTGGATTACTTGAAGCTGAGCCAGCATCAGACACTGGCTGCGTGACGGTCAAGGCTGTGCTTTAGGGGCATTGCCGGGTTTTTTCAGCTGGAGACATTCCTCTTACGGGTTGTTACACAGTCCACGTCTCGCTACAGAGGCCTGCACAAGAACCCTGCAGTCAGCTTTACTGGAGGAGTGGTGGCGGGTAGGTGGCGGGCACACGCGCACTCCCACTTCGTGGCCTGAGATATAGCCTGTTATTTTTACACATCTACTGACCACTTCGAATTTGGTGTTTCGCAATTTACGATCCCGTGTCCCAGCCCTATGGGGGTCATTGCCTCATTCAAGAACCTCTTATTGTTTCAACAACCTTCGATTCACATCGCGATGACCCCTTGTTCTTGGATGGTTTCACCGGTTCTAAGCCATGCTGTTTTGCGCCCCTAGAGGCCCTGACGCCGACCTCCCAAATTCTAGTTTCCAGGTATAGATGAGCCTCAGAGTAAGATTGATAAGTAGGATGAGATCGCCAGTTATGTGAGTAAATGCAAGCCAGGACACAGCCGTTCCCAATTCAATTCACCAGCGCAAGTCGTCATGGCCATCAATATGTATGATCAGCTCGTCGAAGCCTGCCGTGAGGCCGAGAACTGGCCTTTGAACCTGTTACGAAAGCAGCAGCTAAATCGAGTTCTCTGCAACTACCAACAGAGGCTACATGCGGACGAGAGTCGGCTCTTGGATACAAAACGAGCATCTGTGGACTTCTGGGAAGCCCCGATCGGCTCAGCGAGTAAGATATTTGACCTGAAAAACGTTGTGATAACACTTTACTAAGAGCTGGAACAGACTTCCAGGAGACAACGATCAAAAGCATTGAAGAACTCATCCAACACTTTCATAAATACCTCCTTAATCGTATCAAGGACCCAAAAAGCCGTCACGTGTAATGAAAGACCTAGCCATGATTCTCGGCTGCAAATGTAGCTGACAAGATGTTAGATTTATCTCCGCTCCTCATTCATGGGCAGCTCTAAGATGTACACCACAAATGCTCCACTACCTCTGCAGTTATGAGCAGGTGTCGCCAATCCTCATAGACGTCTTGGCCTCCTTTGGAAAACAGCGAGCACCCCTAGGCTTTCAATCTGCCTCGTTCTGCCAAGATGATTTGGCAAAACCAAGTCAGTCGTCTCTCGTTGCAATCCCAGAGGTTGGCAGATCAGGCTGGGAACTGAGGCATTGCTACAAGCTTCACGGCTTAGAGACATCGAGTCCCAACACCAAGGCGAAATGGTCCATGCGTCAAACTGCTGTCTATCATTCATTCGATCTGGAAAATGGCCGCGCTTTTTGGCTGACTGTTAAGGCTAATAATGAGATCCGGGACAGGATCATGGAGGGAACTGAGTCTCTTGAAGCCATGCGAGCCTCTAACTCTTCCGGTCTGGGTCCGTCATTCGTTGCCTGCCTCAACACTCATCTCATTGCCTTTGATTGGTGTACAGAGGGCTGGCGGTGGCACTTGGGCGACATCGAAAATGATGTAAGGGAGATCCTCGTAAAAGTCAAAGGCACGCCAATCGAGCCTTTGGGCGATGAACTCAATTTCACACCTCGGCTGATCAGCGCCGCCACTATGCCGTCACTGAGAGACAGGGAAGGCTCCATGATCTCGAGACAGAACACTTTGCCGTCAGTAAATGGTCCAATTCAGGCCCTCAATGCAGTAAAAGCTGGACTCACAAACGTGCGCGGAACATTGAATGCAATGGTAGCAGAAGCCGAAGTCGAAAAGAGCCAAGAGACAAACCCGCCTAGGGATGTTCAAGCCGACCAACAGGAGAAAATATCGAACCATTTGGAAAAGTTGAAGACCTTTTCGTTCGCCGAGTTCCAAAGATTGAACTTCTACACCACAAAATTGCAAGAAGCAAAGTTAGCAATGCACCTCAATCTCGGGGTTTTGAGAGGTACTCGAGAATACTATAAGCAAAGATATCAGTCAACTCAATTCCCGTCTGCGATCAAGGACTTTTCCGAGATTAATGGATCGTATGAGAATTTCACTCAACGAGTCACAAGTCTCGAACAGGACCTTGAAGCAGACATTGCGAGGGCTGAGGCCCTCATCCTATCCATTGAGGATGGGAAACGCTTAGTGAGTGTTTGGGTCAATGAGTAGCATTCTCTTGAACAAGATCAGCTAACCCGGCTCTTAGTACGATTCAATTCTTCAGTCGTACAATATGGAGATAAATAGACTCTTCACGCTCAGTGGCCACGGAATATCTGAGAGGATGGAGGATTCCGCCATGCGGATGGAGAAAGTCACAGACAGCATGCTGAAAATCGCACACGCGACAGCACGAGATTCCGCATCCATGAGCGCAATCACATTTGTGACTCTAGTACTACTGCCAGGCACCTTCCTCGGGGTAAGACTGGTGACTTCACAAATGAAGTCGACCAATTCTCTGACATCTGACCAGACATTCTTCAGTACCCCAATCGTCAATGCACCCGAGGACAACCCTCAAACATGGAACATCAACTGGAGTGTCTTTATGCTGTTTCTAAAGATATGTATCCCAATGACGGTTCTTGTGATGCTTATATGGGCCCTGTACATGACATTTGTAAGGCGCAGGAGATTGAGGCTTGGATGGACAGGGCCTCAAGAGGGAGGGATTTGCTGATTCGTGAATCTTGGTTGGAATCTACCGTCAGCTTGTAACCGAGTTTCTTTCCAGTTGTCTTTTCAGTGTTTTTTTCTCTTCCTAGCTGTTTTTCCGGAGTGGACTTCTACTTTGTTATCGAAGTTGGTATTCGTTGGACTTTTACCGCATCTAAGGACTGCTGCAATTGGAAATATCTGGGGCATAGAACGGATCATTTTGCATCTCCAATCGCTTTTGAGATGAATATTCTCGCAACTGTCAATTTTTGAATTCTTCATGATAAAAAGAGGGGTCAAAAGCTAACTCGCACCTGAGATCGCTGCCTGAAAATGATGGCAGATCAAACAGGTGGTCGTTCAGAGTGATTGGAAATATGTCTTCGATTGTCGGTCCCCCTATTTCTAAACACAAAATTTTATATGTAAACAAAGAGACTGCAATTTAATTATGGATTATGAAGATGTTCGTCGGGAGTCGCGGTATAGCCCGTTTCATTGTGGGCGCCTCCAACTCTGGGATGATGTGTTATAATACTACGCCCTCGGAGCTACTCGCCTCTGTTCTCGCTACCTTTCCCATTCTACGAAGCATTTCAGAACTTCCTTGTTCAAATAACTATGAATTCGTCAAACTTTGAACTTGTGGTGGTAAAAGATCGCAAGGCTTGGGGCTTACCAAATGCACGTAAGAGGATTTGGGATCATCTCGTCCGGCAGGTGAGCATACATTCAAGTTCTCCTGAAACGAACAGAAGGCAGAAAATTGCGAAATCTCCTTGGAGGTCACGACGGGTAAGTATTCATCAGAACAGGGTCCGAGATACCAGGAAAACAATGCACTGAACGTCTACCTGTCCTCCGTCAGGGGAATATGCAATTCAGCTAGCAGCAAGTCTCCGGTTTTCACTCTGCATTCAAATCCAGCTTGGGCTGTAAGATCCCTACGAAATATGCTGTCGTTGACTACACCACCTTTAGCCGACAACACTGGTAGCCTGCTTCTGGGGGCTGAGCTTTGGGTGCCCATGGGTTGCCCATGGGCCGCATGTAGTGCTGCACCCAATGAATGCATATACCAACCCTCCACGAAGGACCCGAGTGTTGTTGGTACAGCCTTCATGGAGGCCGCCTTCTGTTTCCATCTTTTCAGCAAGGCAGACTGGTGCCAGTTGCCTGTGTTTTTATACTAGGCTTGATGGGCGCATGGTGCAGCACCCCAGAAAATAACTTCAGCCACACGGAGACTGTGGCAGTACTCGCATTAATATTTATCAATCACCCCCAGGAGCGCCTGACTCGATGAATCCCATTGTGCTATGTCTGCCTGTCACCACATGTTGTGTAACTCAACTTATGGTGGGATAAGGCCCGGACCCACCATTTCAGTTGTCGGTCAGCACCTCATCCCCCCCGAGAACCTTGAATTGTGCACATTTTGGGATATGAGACTGGAAAGTCTCCGCTGAAACACACGAGGACCTTTAATTTTCTGCCCAACTCATATTCCCTTGTAGTAATCGAAACGAGCAAGATCGACAACCCGCGCTGTTACTCGACAAGACTGCTATCGAACCTTGACCACTGCGCTGGGACGATCTTGTTCCCCAATTCTAAACCGGCATGGAGCCACAGCAAGGATATCATGGGGAGAGTAGCTACGACCGCTTCAGAGTCCACATCAAGGAACACCTTGAAAATGGATACGAGGCTCAAGGGTCACCCGCTAAGTTCGCCTCTAAGTACTGTCTGATGAAGTACTGGACTGTGGACCTCGTCAAAGAGATCGTGTTCGCTACAGAAGACATCGACTATCAGATCGTTGAGATCCGCGAACAGTATTTGCGCATATCCTCCATTCTTGTGTGGATATCTACGACTGGTCGATCATACGTCCGGTACCTCAAACACTTCGTTCGAAATGGTAGAGACGACAATAGCTTGCCATTCACGGGACGCCCGGACTTCTTTCCCAACGCCAATGACAGCGAAATATTCTGGACAGCTTTCTTCGAGAACCAATGGATGTTCTGCCCGGTCCAGCTTGGACCCAATCGCTTAAATAACAGAAATCTGCACGCGAATCAAATATTGCCACTCACCATTGGCGAAGAACTGGGCGCTCAAAATATCGGCAGACCAGCTAGTATTCACCTTGCGCATGCATCAGAGATGCTTGCGCGGACATATCCGGTAACCTTCCCATGTTCTCCGTAGCATTCCAATGAGATCCAGCTGACATTCAAAATTTTGCAGACGGACTGCAATCTGGTACTCAAATCATATGGCAGCTTGCACGAGAGCAATTATTACAACGAGATCAGGGCCTATAATGCTTTCGACAACGCCACGCCTTGCGAGAACATAGTGAAATGCCTTGGGAGTTATCAAGTGCAACCGCTTGCCCCAGGAAGTGGATTGAAATTCACAATTCTACTTGAGTACGCGAATCGGGGCTCGCTTCTAGAGGTTTACCAGAAAAACGACCCGCCCTTCACATTTGCAGAGACAAAGGCTTTCTGGTCGAATCTCCTTCAAGTAGCAAAGGGGCTCATGGTCGCTCAAAATACGCCGCCTAAGAGGACTGGAGCTAGCTGGTATGTTCTTGAGTTTGATCGTCTTTGCGTCCGGCTTACTGACGAGCTTTCTTCACCAGTGTTCATCAAGATCTCAAACCGTCCAACATACTCGTTTTTGGCCGTGAAAATGTTTCCTCATCTGAAAACGACTTGACTTTCAAGATCAGTGACTTTGGGAACAGTCATACGAGAAGATCAGCGCCAGACGATCCAGGAAGACTTGGCTACGACAATGGTAGTACACGAACCTACTGTAAGTAGCACTCTCGGCATTCTTCCGGTCTTCCGATGGTAGCTGACACGTTCCAGGCCCACCTGAACTTCACTGGAATCATGAAGTTGATTTTATCGTAGGTCCGCTTGTGGATATGTGGTCCCTCGGATGCGTTCTTATTGAAGCTGCTGTATGGATTTGCTTCGGACAGCGCGGACGGATTGAATTCCAGCAACGACGTCGGAGCGAGAACGGAGAGAATGCTCCCACACAGCAGGGCCTAGGTCGTAGCGACAGTTTTCATAACGGCCACGCACGGCTCAAGACAGTCGAAGACGTCCTCGATCTCGTCCAGAGACACGGCCGAAGGTCTGATGAACTCACCCCGAAAATCGTCAGCCTTGTCCTACAGCATCTTCTTGTCCATGAGAACTCCCGATACGACGCAAGAGTCCTCTCCAGTGAATTGGATAACATGATTAGGACTACCACTGAAAGGCCTGGCGACCATCTTTTCCGCAGTATCTCAGCGGCATCATCAGTCTCCCAGAGTCACAGAAG
Source organism: Diaporthe amygdali (assembly GCF_026229845.1). Taxonomy (NCBI): domain Eukaryota; kingdom Fungi; phylum Ascomycota; class Sordariomycetes; order Diaporthales; family Diaporthaceae; genus Diaporthe; species Diaporthe amygdali. The sequence goes on along the minus strand of NW_026517021.1, from coordinate 3,679,271 downwards.
TCAAAACATCCGTCATTCGCAACACGGTCCACCCGGTGATCCACAAATGACATTCGCAGGTCCCCAATATGGTACTCAAACACCCTCCACAACGATCAATTTGATGAATCAGACTCATGGATCTTTTACGGAAAGAGCCCCAACTATGAGCACGATTCCGGGCGGAGATTTCAGCGTTCACAGCCCGAGCAACCCTGCAGGACCATGGGACCATTACGGTGTGTCTCAAACCTCACCCAGCAGGGCCCCGGGTGAATCTTCTACCACGTTGCCAGAATCGAGTGCAATGGATAGTATACGTTCCGCAGCAACTTCGGTGAATGGTTTTGCTTATGAAATCCATGAGCGCGCACAGATGGGGGCGATCGGTCAGGGGCACAGTCAGCATCATACCGCGCACGCGCGATCCTCCGGTTCACCGGGGCCAGCTCCGAGAGCAGCGACGACTTTGACAAATAGTTCCAACTCTACGGTCACTCCTACGCAACCCAGCGATCATAAAAGGACCACCTTTCCACACCTCGCCATGGAAGACGTGGATGCGCGAAGAACAGAGGGTAACGCTCCAAAGTCCCGTCGATTGCTACCAGGCGAATCCGAGGCAATGAAATTCTTGAAGAAAAGAGATCATGTGAGTCAACCAAACACAATTGAAAGCAGACTTGTGAGAAAAGCATATGTACTAATAAACGGTGGCAAAGATTCTCATGATCGATAACTCCAAACACATGCGAGAGTTTAAGGTCCAAGTTCTGAATGTTTTCGCTAATCTAGCCCACATCCTCGAAGCCGCAGATCCAAACGGACTTGATGTGATTTGCACTTCAGATCCTGGGAATATGCAACACAACAGAGCTACAGAGAGACTGGTTCAATTTGTGCAGAACAACTACGACAAAGGTGCATCGTCCCCGTGCTACATTGAGCCAGCACTGAAGATTCTGGTCGACAAAATCATTAGCAAATTACCGTCTGGGCCAGGTGAGAAAAAGGGGCTGAGATCTTGGATCAAGAACGAAAGTGCTCGGCCTATCAGCATCTATGTCTTGACCAGTGGTGTTTGGGACTCCTCTCCAGGAGCCCGAGATGGTCCTTGTGGTGCAGATCGACCCATAAACCAGCTCATTACGGAGCTGAAAAGACGCAATCTTCATAAGAACCAAGTAGCATTCCAGTTCATCCGTTTCGGGGACTATGCGACAGGCATAGAACGACTGAAGTTCTTGGATAATAGCCTGGGGAAGCCAGACCAGTGAGTAACTCACCAATGCAGACTTATTCCCCGACCCATGAGATTTAAACTGATGATATCTAGTGATATTATTGACCACAAACCTAGTAATGGTGGAGTATGGCCTATGCTTGTCGGAAGCCTTGACGAAGGAAACGACAGGGAGGATGACACTTGATCCGGTGTCGTTATTTGCAGCGTTCAAGAACCGACCTGAGGAATCTAGCTGGCCACTCAAAGAAAACAAGACCTCGAAGAGAAGTAAGCTTCCTGTTCCTTTCATCCACACAGCTGAGTACATATATATTGAACAATCTTCCACGCACAGAAAAGATCTCAGGGTAGAGGTTGACATGAGACGATAGCAGCATGCATGGACAATAAGGGCTGTGAGAATGTGCGGACCACGGGTAGGGACTAGAATGGGGCCCTCAGCCATGAGTTTTGCGGCGAGCCTCGGGGCAGCAGAACTCAATGGGAATCGAACAGCAGTAATTACCTTGACTAATCCTGTTGGAACGATGCAGAGATTGGATGTCTGATGTTAGGCGGCAACTCAGTGTTCCAGAGCAGCATGGAACAAATACTAGATAACAAGCGTTGGAATGCTCGTTCAATGAGCCTGAGCCACATCAGTGATGTCTGTGTAACACTGATGGTGGGTTTTTGCCTGGAATACTGTATCAAAGCTGAACTGGGGTTTGATGATTGAAACCTACGCTCTAAATATATTGACTACTGCAGTGCAATTTTTTGAAGTACAAATACGCTTTGTAAAACTTGATGATAAAGTCTCCCAGAACGGAAATCGGGCTTGATTGTTGGCTTAGATGTGATGATATGCATTTGCACTGAGCCCTAGTATCTCATCTGGCTGATCGCCAAAGCTACGCTTTAAGGCGCATGGTCATGATGAATCTGTTCAATGCCTTTGTGTCCTAGTTATTTTCTGAGACAAGTTCCCAGAATTATTTCTCGTTGCACCTAGACTACGTGTCAGCAGCAAGACTTTGTTCTTGATATGGTCGCCTCCTCCCTTGTCCACCGTCGAATTCTTCCTAGCTGGCTTGACCCTACTGTGAAACAATCTAGACAATCTGGATGCGTGCGTTGCATGTCGTCATTCTTTTGATCTGACATGATTTCTGTGTCGAAATAGCCACGCTGCTAACCAAAAATGAGGTTTCTTGAATCGATTTTAGCAACAAATTCGCTTCAGAAGAACTTTACGCTCAAAGCACGCCTTTTCGTTTTGTCTCGATACAAATTGCAAAGGAATTGATTTTCCTTTTTTTAGTAACTACATGTCCCAGCGAATAGATAGATAAATAGATACATGTGTAGTCTGGGACAGCTTGATTGAGTTATATACCCTCTATCATTGCTCTCTACCCTTTCCCTTCCATGGCCTCATATTATTCCTCCAGAGCCCCATTAATGCTGAACTAGAACTCTGGTCCTGTGGCGTATCCGGAACAAGGTTTTCTGAAGGAGACCTGGTTCCAATGATAGAGGCACTGCCCCTTGTCTGTGGCCAAGAAGCCGACATTGCATCGCTCTGTTGGTCAACAAGAAGTCCTTCAGATTGTGACACGCCGGTGCTCTCGTCGTGCCTACCTAACAACTTAAACCTTTTCGTTGGCCGACAGGGCATACTCTCTGCTGCTATAGGGACAGCATCTGTGATATCCGGCTGTGGTTGGAGTGGCCTCTTCAGTGGCCGCTGAAGTTCCTCGATGCTATGAGTCTTGACTTGTTGACGATCTAGCTCCGTGTCTGAAACGGACTGAGAAGATCCACCCGCAGTGCGTCCAGATGAGCCAATACTCGATCCAAGACCGCTATCGTGGAAGCTAGCCTCAACTTCCTCCAAGTCCTCTTGTGGCTCACCCTGTTCGGGCGGCCCATGATCTTTCCATCTCAGGGGGAAACGCCAGCTATGACCAAACAAGACAGCTCCTTGGGCCGGTAGAATTCTTGGGCTTTTGAAACCTCGACCCCAAAATCCGGGAATTGACGCTGGGAGTATGACTTGGATGCGATCATGTTTTCTGATCGATGACTTTTTGCATTGACATTGCTCAAAAGCCTTGTCAGGAGTATGCCAGTATATCTCGTCGATCAGTCTCCACGGGCTGGTGTTTCTACTACCCCGTTTCTCAATAATCTCTTGTAGGTCAGACGTGCAGACTGCTAGATATTCTTCGCCTTTTGGCACCCCAATATTAGTGAGGCAGCCGAAGCAGCTGTCCAATGCTTGGGTTGGCCGAAGAAGCTCCCCAAAACCAGTTCCGAACAACGTAATGGCATGAAGAGCCCTCGTGAAGTCCATCCACCCTCGGCCGCGAGCATTGATTGTCGTCACACGCGGCCAAAGCGGATCTTCGTCTGTTGCTACATCCATGAAGTCGAAGCCTTCTAATTGGCGGCGAAGAGTGTATTTGATGCGGAAACCAACGCCGTCTTGGGAGAAAACGTCAGCTTGGTGTGACATGATTTGCTCCAAAATCTCGTAAATATCCTCAATTCTGTCTTTCAGCGAGTAGTTTCGTCTAGTACTGCTGAAGATCTTTGTGCGTGCCCCAGCGTCTGTCGTTGTTTGTTCCTCTTTAGACTCGGTTGGTTTGGCGTAGATAGGGAGCGATGTGTTGACTTTGTTCGTTAAAAATCGAATTGCCGCGTACTTTCCCACGAAGGGATCAGATGGTTCTTCAACAGAACTCTCATCAAACAGGAAGAGGTCCTTAAACGGGTCACTCTTGTCGTGCCTGAGTGAGGCTCGTACAAGGTGCAACAAAGCACTCGCCCCGTTCAGCAGCCATGCTCTTCGGTCCCGAAGATCGTACAAGACTGCGAACTTCTTGGATATCCATTTAAGACGCATGACATAGTCATCTCGGGAGTGAATATGGACAGCCTTATCTCTCTTCCCAATGATTGCCGTTACTCCGGCAGTAACGAACTGTCCTCCTGTGATAGAGACTTTATCAAAAGCGCAACCTGCACGCGGATGACCGAGACCTGACCACCCAATATCATACGTGGCAACTTCAGAGCCTGCTCAAGATCAGCTAAAATTCCACTGGTCATTCATAAGAAGGTTGATTTTGGGAATCGCGTAGATGCATGAATGGAAGAATCAAACGATTCGCGAAACATGTGTATTCCACGAGGTCAGACGCAAAACATCTGATTCAGATCCATTGGAGGCACTCAAGCAAATGCCGGTCAAGACCCATACATTACCAACAAGACATTGATCAGGTATGGCTGCCACCACTGGCTTGCTGAAGCTAGTGACCTCACCTAGCCCTAAAGTGCCGGAATTTTTTTGGATAGGGAAAGACAATGAAGTAGGATCATACACACCAGCGAGATTTTGAATGTTGTCACACCAGCCTAGGATATGTCTGCTAGTCTCTGGGATTTCGGTGCTCAAACCTGGAGGATAACTTGCCCAGAGCCTTCGAATCTTATGATCGGTGTAGGACATATACTCGCGATTCAAATTGGTGACGAGGTGCCAGTGGATAAGACCTTCCTGCAGTCTTGTTGGCAATATGACTGAGCAAAAACCCTTGATGCAGGAAAGTCCTTTGAATCGGCTCAAGCGTCGAGAATTTGCGAGTGCAATCATAACGGCTAATGGCACCTCCATACCTGTATGATGCTCCACCCTACGGGCCGTGGGATAGCCTCTGACATAGACAGTGTTGCCCAGTATGTTTGACCAGCAGTTTCCCGAAGTGGTAGAGCGTGGGCCTACAGTATCGCTGCTTTCTGTTCCCAGAGTTGAATAGATCTCGCATTCTGCAACAATGTCGGTGCCGGGCCGTATAGGTCTGCCGCCGTTCGTTATTGGCTCAAGTACAGGACTTGATACACGAATGCCGCTTGGGAGGTCCGATAAGCTGAGCGCAGCATGTAGCCATGCTATAATCTGTCCAATCTCGGCAACAGAGTACACTGTTCCAGTGACCGTGAAAATCACACTGCCGAAAACACCATCTTCGGCGTTTCCTCCCTTGGAAGGCAATGTCTCTATCCGCGTATCGTCCGCCATCACACCTGTTCAAGGTCTTGCATTAGATCCAGCTCGTAGTACATAAAAGGTAAAGAAAAGACAATCAGACTGAGTCAGTTTTCAGTAAAACCCAGAAGTTCGAGAAGTCAGGTGAAAGGAGGGTTTTGATCTTGACTAGATTACCTGGACAAATAATATGGGATACTCACAGCGACACGGGCCACCAGTTCTCTCTGTTACCATGTCCTGGTAGAGTTTCAATATCTCTGGGCCATAATAAGGCCATACCTGGGATATATACTCCGCGACTGTCAAGGCTTGAACATTGTTTCCAAGACCTGTGAGGACGAGAGCTCTCGGGAAAGCCTCCCGTGGACAGATTTCGTAATCTTGGTAGCTAAAGAACCTCGTCATTGTCCATGATGTATGAAATCTTACCTCAACAGACGGTGGAGCTAACTTGCGGCTAATGGTGTATTTTCGAGCATCTAGCATGTTGACGATGGCCTGAGAAATATTGGCGCGACGATCCTCGCCAATGGTTTCATGCTGAAGCTCAGAGGCTAAGCTAGAGGCCAGCCAGGAGTATGCTGGTGAGTTGATGAGCACCTCTCGATACTCACGCAGTTCGGGGAATTCATTCTCGTCATTCGAGATGTAATCATCTATGATTTCTCCATCCCTATCTGCTGGAGTCATTACTTGTGGTATAGTATCCCGTTCATGTTCCTTTCGTTCCCACAAGGACATCAGACCTTCGAGGGGCATGACGTCGCTAGCGGAAGGAACAAATGTGTTTTCAAGATTTTCTTCAAATTCGAAGAACTTAAGTAATGCTTCCGTGATTTGACTAAAAAATGATGATTTAATTACGATTCCTCGAGGGGTGAGCTAGAGCGAAATGAAGAGCAACAAAATATGCTTCCTAAGGGATAAGATGAGTGGCCAAGGCTGGAGTGGCTGCCGGGATACTTTTCAGATCCATTACTGGCTCTGCCATACCCTATGAGCTTGAAAGATGGTGTTTGAACGCCCAGAACGCTAACAGGGAAGGAATTGATTTGCTTACTGCCGATAACGATGAACAAGATACATCAAATTCTGGGCGATTGGGGATGTGTCGCAGAATCCAAGCTTAACAGCAAAAGCTTTCAACAGAGGAGGTAGAGTCGAAGATAGTCGTGACAACTCCGTAGAGGGCAGACTGGTTGGAAACATCCCACTCAATTCCTCGGCGAATTCAGCGACATAGCGAACAAGACCACTATCCTGGAGGCTTTGAGCGCCAGAGTAGGTTGTTGAGGCTCCATCCGAGGTAATGAGCCGAGGCCTGGCAGATTTCCCTGCGTGAGTCGTATGCGACAATGCTTGCACAATTGAGCTTTCAAGCCTCGGGTGGCTGATCGAGCCATAGCCAGAGTCGCTCGGTGCAGATGTATCCAGCAAAGACGGCAGAGACGGCTGGAACGTCTGAGTCTGGTCGTAGGTAAATCCGCCGGTCAACGAGTGGTCAAGTAGCTGGTTATTTAGAAGATAAGGCAGAGGGGGTTTGTAAGAGAGGGGAGGGGTAATGTGATCAGAAGCAATTACTGCGTCCAGGTTGCCTACGGCATGTATTTCACGCTGTGCAGAAAAAGGCGATGGTAATCCAACATTGGATGGCTCCAGAGAGCTATGCGAGCGGTGGTGTTGCCAATAGGTTTGCGATCTGTTAATCTCAACAGGTTGTTGAGTTGTATAATTGCTGTCTGAAGCAGATGTCCAGGGTGATGAATCGGTCGTGTGTATCAATTCAGGCAGTTGAACATCCTTTGTTTCCACGGAATCTGTTATAGTCGGCTGAGTTTCAGTAGCGATTGAAACCGGTACGTGCGGCTTTTGAGATGTTAATGTCTTAGCCGAGGATGACGAAGGTTCCCCATCGAAGCCAATGGGGCTGAGGCTGTCGCGCCGGCTCCCGCAGCCTGCGACCTCACTCGAATATAGTGAATAGTGTGAATAGCCCCCTGAGTCAAGTGATGAACCGTTGCCTTCTGACGGCCAGTCAATACCATGCTCTTCTTGTTCACTAGAAAGCCAAAGTCAACTTGAAATCAAGACAAATTTTGCCTGGCTACTGAATACGTACTGCCGTTGTTGGTGACGTGCTAGTAAGTCCGGTCTATGAAAAGCTCTGGTGCAGCCAGGATAAATACATGGGTATTTGGGAGTCTGGTGACTCAATTGGTGCCTCCTGTAAAATTATTAGAAGTGGTTGTAAGTCGCCCGGAACCGTCTGACAAACCGTAAATGCTCAGACCTGGTGAAAGTCTGTGTTTCGATTTAGCATGGAATATTGTTACGAAGCAATATGGTGTTCACCTTGGGAGGGTTGCATATATCGCAAACATGGACTGGAACGTTCTTCTTGGCCCTAGACACACGCCCAGTGATTGGAGTAAGTCGGATAGGTACCGAGTTGAAAGATTCCACCAAAGAACCCGATTGGTTGTCAGCAGATTGACGTTTCTCTGAACTGTGATCTTGAGGATTGTAACCTTGAGGATCCATGGTCTTGGTAGAGAATCGAGAATTGTGGAAACAAAGTCCACTGCAGCGATGAACATATCAAGGCGAAAATATTCAAAAGAAGGCGCTGCTTTGGAGTACCAGAGGATGGCAGCATATTAAGTACTCCTTCTTGCTGTGCTGAATTTGTTTGCGGATGCGCTATGCGTAAGCAGACTAGAGGCTACATGTCTGCGCCTCTGAAGTCCTTCCAATAGATGACCCCAGTCCCATGCAGCATGATCGCACACTCGCAGATGAGCGAGGCGCAGTGTGATACAAAGAATGCCCTATCACTGCACGAACCCACCGGGGAAGCGCCAAGAGATGGTATATAGCAAAGCCACACAAGAACCGAGAAGAAGCGTCTACCCTAAATCTTCAATCTAAGGCAACTGCAGGCGCAGAAATTTAGCAGCTCAAGTCTGCGTATTCAAGCCCGATTGAAACTTTTGACGGTGCTGTATCCAGCCGCGTCTAGAATTATTTATGCAATAAAACCAACCTCCCATCATTCCTTTTTTGTCTGTACACATGGAGGGATGTATCTACTGATACAGATATATATTAGACTTTATTTATCCATGATGGAGAAATAGTGAGGAAGCCGACTTTGATATTTTCCCTGTGTTCTGTTTTCTCATACATGATCCCGATTCGTAACCTTATTGAGGATATTCAAGTCTTCCTTGAAGCTTTGCTCAACTTGGTGTTGGGGGAGAATGAGGCATCGACCATCCGGCCCCCCCTGCGCCTTTAGTAGACAGCGAGAACCATGCTTTGAGAAAAACAAGACATTGTATTTCCTTGTTCTTGCTGAGTTTGTTAGACCATGCCATTCTTTATAGGCGTCCAGCTTTACATGCTGGAAGGCTTCCTCGAGCATGTGATCATTAAAACAATTTATTGTAAAAAGCGCTGCCGGCCCGCGAGAGTATGCTAGAACATAGGCAAAGCTTGGGACTTTCCAAATAGAGACTCTGGTTCATTCTGCCTGCATCAATGATCTTATTGATTTTTGTAACGATCTAGAGGCTGCAATTAGAGCTGGGACAACGACATAATTGGCCTGTCAATATTCATCTCTGTGTTTCAGCCAGAAGACCGGCAAATGCTTGGCGGGCCGTCCCAGCGCTCATAGACAACAAGAATTCCTAATTCACCTGTTATTGTCATTATATAAATGGAGGGCTGCTGATTCATGTAGATGAACTTTTGCGTTCTCAGTTGTTGTTCTAGGCCCACACTACTTTTCCAGCTTTCATCCTTGTCCTGAGCAAGCTGCAGAGGAGGCACATAAACAAGAAGTCTTGCCCAAGTGCTCTGAAGCAAAATTACTCCACATTCTTCACCGGTAGCGTTCTCTCTCAGGCTTTAGGGCTGCCGATGGTGTGTGAAAATGAAAAAGCTCGATACCCCGAATTCTAATTCCACTCATTTCCCCCCCCTCAGACATGTCTCGACAATCTGAAGCTGTACATACGTAGGAAACCGTCTACAACTCCTGAGATCCATGGATAATCACATTGAGTCTTCCAGGCTCGTCAATGTTTCGAATGAACCACCCACATGGTGACAGCAACCTCTGTGGCGGTAAATCTCCCATCATCCAGCTTCTTTAGCTACTGTCACTTCCACTTCCTCACCTCAAGCCTCAAGGATCCTCATTAGCGCCGCGTCTCTGCGGCCTCAAATTCCAACAACTCCCCGGCCCTTTCCGTTGCTCAAAATTGTCGATCCGTGGATTGAATTCACTTGTCAAGGGCGTTCTCGAAGGCAACAAGAATCCGCTAAATCAAGCAGTCGAGACCGCAAAGAACTGTAACAGTCCTCAAATTAACGATTTGGGTGTGCTCAATGCAAATGAATGCTTGTTGTTTGTGAGTGGTATGCTGAAGTGGGCTCCAAGGAAGACTTGTGACGGGAAGCTCATCTACAACGCAATGTACCTATTCTGCTTTATCCTTACTCAAGATCCCCCCAACAACCCTATTTTCTCGACTCAGATTCTCCCAGAATCTGCCCACAAGTCCTTTGCTCCCTTGAAGACTGGACAGTCAAGTTCGCGTAGAAGGTCGGCGATTGGATGAGTACCAGTGGATCTATTACAGAGCAAGCTAGCCAATCCATCCAGATGTCACCCAAATACAACTATACGAGGCCGTGGTGCCGCCGGATGGCTGGCAGAGCTTCAACCATCTCTTCGCTCGGTATCTCAAGTAAGACATGCCTCCAATCAGCGCGAGCAACTCAAATAACGCCAACTACGACTGCGTCGTCCTCTACCCTGCCGACAGCACCTTCGACGAAGAGGAGAACGTCAACACCAAGGGCCGGGAGTGGAAGATCAGCGACGTATTGCAGTCGAGCCAGTACGTAAGCCACTTCAAGGGTGGGATGTAGATGCACGCTTCTTTCAATACATACGACTACCACAGGCAGCACGAGCACGTGGGTAGCACGGTCATCGAGGCCAATGTCATCCCGAGACTTGCCTACCTGCAGGTCGGGGCGGACAGTGACACGGGTGGGTTGAAGCTGCGCCACAGCTACGTTTTCAAGGAACCGAAGGCGAGCGATACACATGAGCTCTTTGACACCCTCGGCATGACTGATGAGGCCGGGTGCCAATTCCTTCCGGGCCGCGACTGCGTCATCATCAGGAACGAACTCCTCGGCTACGTCGTAGTGCTGCCCATCGCAATGGTTCAGTTCTTCTCTGTCAAGCTGGCCTGGGAGCCTAAGCAGGGTGGAAAGTACCCCATCCACCCAAATGTGAGGATTGAGAAGGGTGGTGAGATCTCAAATTTTGAGTTCGGCGGCTCTGATATTGTGCTGGTCTTCCGGGAGGATGCGGAAATCCAGATTCTAGAAGCTCAAAGCATTGATGCCACTAGCAAAATCACGAGCAAGCAGAAGTAATTGGTAGGTATGCCTCTTGGGATACTCTACGAAGGGCCTGTCTACCATGAACGGCAAGCATTGAGAAATGAGCAATTCTTGGTGGCGGGGAGCTCGTTTCCATCAGTTGCGCAGACACAAAGGGTAAATTATCACCGCTAAGAATACGGTTAGAGTGATCAAGATTGTGATGTGTCTTCTCACCTCACTGTTGTCCACAATTCATAGATCGCCCACTTCTCGAGGCTTCTATGTAGGCTACTAGGGGAGGACGACGTATGGCCAAACTCACATGCACAATGATTGTTTATACCATACAGATGTCTATAAATCAACAAACACAGATCAAGATTAGCACTCAAAGAGGGTGTACCCTCATGTAAAGTTTCTAGATAAGTGGGCCAGCCTTAGAAAGAGCCGGACGCTTTGACATACAATGAACCAAATATCTTTTTCAGCGCACCTTCCCTAACGCCTACGCCATGCCTGAATAAGACAAAATACCAAATCAATATATAATTATGGTTCCTCGAGGGCGTGGTACCGCTGGTGCGCAGGTATCGCGAATACGGGCAGGTAATGACCGCACCTCGGACAGGCCTGGCTTCCATCTTGGTCACCCCAGGCTTCCGATTCGGACTCCGAGGCGTAGTCATCTTCAAACGCCATGCCATCGTCCGCCACCGTGAGACTCGGGCTTGTGCTTCCGTTCCTTTCCTCGCCCATGTCTGACGGCTGATATACCTTCGGCTGCGTCTCGTAGACCCTGAACTCGCGCAGGACCTCATCCTGCCTCTTGAACATCTGTGAGATGTCTCGCCCACTCCCAGCTGCGTCCTCGGTTGCTGTAAGTGTCATGTTTGCAACGCAAATATTGATCATGCCGATGTTCCAGCCTTCGGTCTTGTCCGGGTTCAGCTGGTAGAACATTGGCAACAAGGCCTCTTTTACGAGCCTCTGGACGATGATCTCGTCATCAACGTCTTGGAAGACGAAGGTTGGGAGTGGTTGACTCCGGCTAGCTCGACCCCAGTTGTAAGGTATGCCGTCACTGGGCGATGTTTTTGGGCGTGTTGATAATCGAAGGGTCTTGGGATGGGCTAACCACTTCCAGCGCCTCGAGCCATCAATCAGCGGCGCGGCGTCTTTCACCGTTTCTGGTTCGTGAGGCTCAGTCAGGTCAACGTGCATGCGCCGCAGCAGAGACGCCGCAAGCTTGACTAGCTCCCGTTCGATCTCTGTGGGTATGTTCAGCCCGCCATTAGAGCCAGGGTAAGTATCCTCGATTGAGATCTGTGTTGGGATGTTGCTCGCAGCTTTCACCTCTGTGTCATCAACTCCGTGCAGAAGACCCCACACCTTCTCCCCTATGCCTTTCTCCGATCCAGGACGACTTCCCAGTAACTTTTCGAGCATATGAGGCGAGACCTCTTCTCGAGTCCTGAAAGCCCCTACCTTCACAGCTGAGCCATTGACGAAGGTATCTGTATCTGCGTCTCTTCCAAGAAAGTAGCTCTCCAGCGTATGTGTGATTCTGCCTCCTATTCCGGGAACTTGACGGAGGCCGTGCGAGTCCATGAAATTGAGAGTCTCGTCTTCATGAATCGAAATTAGAGTCGTCTGATTCCTTGGCTTGTTCACGCTACCTGCCAACTTGCTCAGGACCTTGTTGGTTGAGATGCCACAAGCGGATGTATAGCCCTCTTCTTCTATCTTGAGGCGAAGATACCTTGCCATGTGAGATGCAAGAACAAGTTTAACGAACGAAAGATTTTCGTGATTATCTTCCCCATGGCCACTGCCAGTAACACAGCCGGCGATGGCGGTAGCATCAAAGCTGAAGCCCTTTTCTGGGTCATCCCGGGACAGGCAGAAGAATGAGTTCGGCAACGCATTTCGGTTCAGAAGACCGACGTTGAAATCGACCATGTCGGTGACATCCAGGAAGACCTCATCCAGTCCAAGGCGCTCAACTTTCTTGTTCCACGAATATGACCTCAAAAGACCATAAAGCTTCTTGGAAACATCCCGGAACGCGGACAGGTCCTCGCCGTCGGCAAGGACCAAGTCTGGGCAGAGTTTCTTGGCATCAGATATGAGCTGCAACTTCCTGACACCGCGCTTCCGGGCCTCGTAGTTGCATGTCGCTAGGATGCTCTTCTGCTTGATGCCGAGGGGCAGAGACTTCAGCGCAGGCTGGGCATTCTCGACGACTTGAGCGTAAAAGCAGTCGTAATCCTGGGGGATGTCAGCCCGACGGCTTCTGCCGAGATTTTAAGAGGGGTGGATCCTCACGAAATGCAAGATGATCCTGTCTTGCTTCCTTCGAGGCGATCTCTTCTTCACCGCATGTTCCATCGTGTGCTATCGTATACGAGCCTGATTCTGAGCCCCATGACGTTGTGATGGTCAGCAGGTATCATCCCACCAGAGTTATTCTGAAATAGAGCTAATCTGAGAGCATCGTCGTGAGAAATTCACGGATTGTTAGCTGTTGGTGAACCAGAGACGCGCCGACCTGGACGCGGTTGAAGAGATGTGGGGGTCTCTGGGAGTCACCTTTGCTGACTCATACACTGATCGCTTCAGGGGGCAAAGTCTGGCCTCCTCTCAACACCCATCCTCCATCTCTGGGTTCGCAGATGCGGATGTCCCGTTGAACTCCCTCAATTGAGAGAAACAAATTGTAAAATCAAATATCCACAAGTACAGCTCACTCAAAAATTTGGCACAATCGTGCTTCTTGGAAACTCGGCCGCCCCATACGATGAGATGAAATGAGACGCTCCGATAGACTGAGACCGCGGACATTCAAACACACTCAATGCCTTTGTTGATGGATTATCGCTTCTTTAGAAAAATTCTTGAGGTTTCGCTCTGCAGTCTGGAAATTCAATAAGTTCCTGGCTTCTGGCTATTCATGCACTTTGGTCCTCGAAAGCCCCATTATGCCAGCCAGAAAGTATATTAACCATCTGTCCAATTAATTCTACTATCCACCTGCCTTTGTCCTTCTGCGGAGCTTAGCCTATAAATCATTAGGTGAGGTGGCTTTATTGTAAAATTGGTTCTCTGATCACGTCTTTCGAAGCCAAGATAAATAGGCCCAGAACCTCGTTCAGCCCTTTTTCCATTGTATCATTTACCTATTCGGGCAGCGACGTGACTATAATTGACCCCTTCGCTGAGACTTTCAAGTAATTTTTGGGCTGATACACCGAAACAATCCCGTTACTATGATGCACATACATTGAGGCATTGCCATCCTTTGCAGCCCCTCCCCTTTTTATTTTTCGCTACTTAGCTCACTTGATATAAAGTCATGACCTCCAGATGAGCTGAGCTATGTGGCAGTTGCGACATTGGGTTCTGCGGTCCCACTCGACGCCACTGGGACTGTGACAGGTCCTCCGGGCGAGTTCGCGTTGCCCGCAGTTAGGACCTCGACGCCGGTCTCTGTGACAAGTAAGGTGTGTTCTGTACATATTTTAGCGATGGGACCGACATGCGAATTGATTTAATTCTCGTACGCACCGAACTGAGCGGCCCACTTGCCATCAACAGTGGCATTTGTCCAGTCATCGGGCCAGTAAATCTCACGAGGTTTCCCAAGCGTGAGTATCGGCTCGATTGTGAAAGTCATACCAGGTTTGCATATCCCAACGGCCTTGTTCTTGGCATAGTGCGGTATCCATGGCGGTGGGTGGAATTCAGTATTGATACCATGGCCTCCCCAAGTAGCGACAACATTGCAGTTCCTGGACCGGGCATGCTTCTCGATGACTTTGCCGAAATCCCGTATGGGAGTACCAGGCTTCACGATTTCGATCGCCTTATCTAAGCATTCCCGTGTTGTTTCAACTACGCGGACTGCGTCTGGGTTGGCTTTTGCTCTGTCGCCAATGTAGTATGTCTCGTTCAGATCGGCGTGGTAGCCCCCGTGATACAAAGAGATGTCAAGGTTGAGGATATCGCCATCGAGAAGGACTCGTTGATCAGGTATCCCATGACAGATGACTTCGTTTGGCGAAGTGCACAATGATTTGGGGAAATGATTGTAGTTCAAGGGTGACGGATAAGCCTGTCAAAGTTAGAGTCATATAGAGGGAGAATGTAGTCACGCTTACATCTCGCTCTACGCAGGCTCTATGGCACACCTCGTCGAGGTAATCTGTGGTGATGCCTGGCTTGAGCTCTGCGGCAGTGATATCCAGAACTTCCCGAGCCATTCTGCAAACCTTTCTCATCGCTTCCTGTCCCTTGGTGTCCAGGATATCAATCTTCAACCTATTGAGACGGTTCTCACGCACCGGTATGCCGGCCTCGGCCCAATCAGGGCGTTCTATAGATTTAGGAAGGGTGCGCATGGGGGAAAGGGGATAGACCGGTCGCACGGAACCAGTAAAGGGAAATACCGGGAATGGATTATGCAGTCGGGTAACTGAAGTCGGATTAGAAGTAGAGCATGAGAGGCGGTATGTTGCGGATGGTATATTGTATCTTGCCTTGGTGCGTCTTGTGTAGAGCTTTGTGAGAGCTCTAAGGTGCGCGATCGATCAGTCTGGACCCTTAGTATGAGTTTGGGGCTATTTGGACAAACCCAGTTCTTTTTGAAACAATCTTGGGAGCAGAAGTAGCTGTCCTTGACGTCCATTTTCAGGCATGTTGGGCATTGCAGGCCGCCGGCGTCATTTCCGCAGTCTGCCCCTAGACACTTCCGAGTGGCCGGTAGATTGTCGGCCATCATAGGTTGCTGTCATGTGTAGCATGTAAGAAGTGTAGATGAACCACAAGCACATTGCAATGGAAGACTGGGGTTGATGTTGGAAGTCTCAAGTTGGTCTACATGTGTGAGACCTGCCTTACAGGCGCGCCCTAATGTCATCCTGTTAAGGGTTTAGTCGCGTTTAGGTAAAATTGTCCAAGGCTCAACTTTTTCACTGTACCAGCATAGCCAGGGAAGTTGCGTAAATCAAAGTAACTGATCAAAATAGAGGAAATCTTCAAGCAGTAAACTGGCTACAATCATAAACTCATGCGACTGAAATTTCAATTTGGTAGCTGGTGTGGAAGAGCTGGGCAGGTTGATGTCTGCCGGGCTACCGGGTTATTCTCCACACCCCTTCCTCTTCTGTGCGCAGGCCAATGAAGAAGAAGAAGGAGAGTTGCATATGTACTAGACCAGAATCAGAGAAGCAAGTTGTGGTCGGTAGTCCAGTCATCGGTGATCGTCAAGCACGTTTGTAGCACATCGTCGCTCATCCACACAGCCATGCCTGGACTATCAAACAGCCCTGAAAATGGCTGTGGGCTCACAAACTTTTGATATAGACCATGTCTTTATGGTCTAGCGACTGGGACAGCCGGCGAAAGAAGTGTGGGTTGTCATTTTGATGTTCTGTGTCCTCTGGCCTCCGACGCGTGTGTGGTGCGAGACTGGCCGTTGCGTGTGGTGGAGAATGTGGCTAGATGGTGGCTGACATTTCACGGGGGATGTCTCCGTCTCCCGGCCGAGGCTTTGGTTGATGATTGTCGTGGGCTAGCACGGAGTAGTGGTAAGACCTAGACGCAAGGTCTGGACTAAATAGCCGCGGTGGATAAGCGTCTGACGCCCGCTTAGTTGCGCCAACATCACGGACTTTAGATGACTGCGTGTTCCGGGTCAAGTGGGCTGTCACTTGATCCTTCAGGAGGGGAGACATCGCTCCGCAGCCACCATCATCACCGCCTTTTGCCGCGGATCCTGGGCGCTCGCTTCATGCCTGTGCTGCACGCAATCGAGTCGACGTGACGTTGGGATCCTTTCGTCTCAACCTTGGAAGCGGACCGACAAGGGCCTAAACCCGTGCGGGGCACATGGAGGGTCGAGCCGTCGACTCATTGCTTCGGACGAGACGATGGAACCCCCTCCACGATGGGAGCAAAAAGGCGGGAAAAGAGGAAAAGAGGAGCCTACGGCACCAGAACCCAACGTGTTAGTAGACGCCATTGTGATCTGGAAGCAAGCAGGATGCATGTAGAGGCCGTGATTGGAGGGTCGTCCGCCCGCCTCTGCATGGGGCACGGCGCTTACGGCTCGCACTCTGCATCGGCCTAAACCGCATCCAACCCTCCCTACAGCCAACCACATAGTCTCGCTGTCACGACGACGACGATGCCGAAGGTGGGAGGAGAAGGAGGAATGGAGACGGGGACGGGGAAGGGGAAAAGAGGAGAACAAGGAGCTGCACCCACGGCAGACACGACAGACACGACAGTGTGGAGGTGCTTCTCGGGGCCGAGACTGGTGCTGCTGGCTTGGGCCCCTGGTCTCTGGTCTCTGGTCTCGTCGACCCTCTCTTGCTTATGTCGGCCTGGTCCTCTGTCTCGACCTCTCCTAACGCGTCTATTGTGTGCTTCTCCGTCTGTGTGTGCATTAGCCTGACGGCGCTTCCATCCTTGTAGTGCCTTGAAAGACGGCTTGCATGCTTCTTCTTGTGTCTCCTCACGGGCGAGATTGCCGCCAGTCAGCCACTCACCCACTCACCCATGCTTGTTTTCCTCGCTGTTTCCAGTACTACGCCTGTATATAGCCGCCGCTTCTTCGCTTCTGCATATCAGACTACTGCGACTCTTGTCCCAACAGTTCCCCCCAGAAACCTTTGTCGCTACTCTTTCTTGCGTCCAGTTCAGTTCAGTTCCTTGCAGTCCAATTTTGTCTTGCGACAGGACAGGACCTGGAAGCCGTGGCTTGCGCTGTTACAGGGCGATGTTGACCGTCCTCGGCGGACGGGGCCTCTAATGTTTCACACGCAAAGTTTCGAATCAATCACACCCTGTTACCGGTTCCTGTTACTGCGTTTCCACTCACACTGCCACTGCCACTTCTACTCCTCTTAAAAGCCAACCGATCCCTGGCTGCCGCTGCTGCTGCAGTGTTTCGTGTCCGCTTCGTCTTTCCCTCCACGCATCCAGCATGTCGGCTCACCAGAACCCTCCCAAGAGACCAAGGCTGTCCCTCCAGATCAAGACAATAGCCAATGGTCCAAACCTCCGCGGCTCCAGGACCGTGGCAGCAGCAGTCAACCCGACCTCGCCGACTGCCTTCAACACCTTGTCCAATGTCTATGTCACGGCCATTGACCGGGCTACGCCTGTCACTGCCATCAACACCTCGAGCCAGCCTCTGAAGATACAAACACAGGACCTCACCAAGGAGCACAATGGCAATGACTCCCATACACCATACGCACCGACTTACCTGGACACGCCCATCACGGCCCAACCACTGTCGCCAGGAGCGGCAGCTCCGTCGATGCAGTTCCCGAGCACAATGACAGCCACGCCACCCCTGTCATCCGGGCCCGTCGACGACAACGACCCCAAGCCATTCTCCTTCTCGGCCGCGGACACGGCCGGTGCGCCTGCAGAAGCACCAGGGGCACAAGGCCCCTCATGGGCACCGAACTTCCCGCCATCCTCCGCCTCGACGCCGACAGGCGCCGCGCGGCGGCGGGCCACGCTGCCCCTCAGCGTCTCCAGCTCCTCGGGCGTGCCGCTGCCCTACGTGCGCAACCGCTCCCTGCACAGCATCCTCCGCAACTCGCCGCTGCCGCCGCCGACGGCCAAGACGCCCATCTCGCCCCGCCGCCAGTCGCTGCGGCTCGCCGAGAAGGCCGCCCGCCGCGTCGGCTACGGGAGCCCCATCGAGCAGGAGATCACCACCAACGAGTACGTGCGGTCGCACATCGACCTGCTGGCCGAGGAGGTCTCGCCGCGGTCCGCGACGTCGCCGTCAGCGTCCACGGCGGCGGCGGCGGCGGCGGCTGCGGCTGCCGGTTCTTCAAACGACCAGATGGTCCTCGACATGGCCATGGCCTACACGGGCGACGAGACCCGCGACGGCGGCCAGACGCCCGGGCCGTTTGAGGAGATGAGGCGGCGCATGGCGGGGCTGGTCACCAGGACGCCGACGTCGCCGACGGTGCCGGCCTCGGGCGGGTGCAGCAGCCCGGCGGGGATCCGGAAGAGGCGGTCGAAGAGAGAGACAAAAAGGCGATGGGTGTGGACGATCGGCACGCAGGAGGACGATGCCGACGACAGGGAGGTCGGCGGGGCCATTGCCGCCATGCGGGCGGCGGCCAGGGCGCAGGCCGAGGCCGAGGCCAAGCCTCAGCCACCTCCCGAAACCACCACTGGCGCCGCCGCCGCCGCCGCTGACGCTCCGGCCGTCGTGCCGGAGCCAATGGCACAATCGCCAATGGAAATCCCGACGCCTAGCATTGAGACTTCAGACGAGGCGGCGCAGGACGTGGTCATGTCCGAGTCCGAGGCGGAGGCAGAAGGGGAGGAAAGGGACGACGCCAACGCCTACACGCTGGCCGTGAGCACTGAAATGGAGGTCGATGTGGCGACGCCGACAGTACCGCGCAAGAACATTAACGCCCACCTGAGTTCAGTGAGACAGGACTCGGAGGGCCTGTTTAATTCCGAGACGGGAAGCAGGAGGGATTCGCCCATACCCGCGCACCTTATCTCATAAACGGACAGAGGTAGAGGGAAGTCTCAGGAGCATTGGTGACTTGATGTCACAGAGGCGTGTTGGATTTGGCAGGGTGTGAAGATATGCAGACATTTTGTACATTGGAAAAATTGAGTCTTGTTCCATAGCATGTCCTGGTTGTTATTCCGTTAGCATTTCCTGTTTTTCAGCATATAGCAAGCGAGCATCACTGCGTTGGGACGGGAAATCCTGTAGTTAGTTCATGGCGAGGGCCGGGGAACCAAGTGTGATATCAGGCTGCAAATGACACCAGGAGAACGTATTCGGTATTCTCCCATGTTCTCGAGACGAGTCTACGATCTAACAGAAATGAAGTGCACGTTGATGACAGTAGTCTATTCTTTCAATCTTCGTTTTTGTGATCTTGTGGACTACTTCAATCGCTAGGTTTTGGAGGGCCGTAATGGGCGAGTATCAAGTGGGGAGATGACCAATCTGATCTTGATCACCATGTTGCAAAGAGCAAGTTTTGATAGATCCACAGTGTCGACCACAGCCGTAGCAAATAGCCAAATAGACATCCTAACGCAAGCCCTAGTTCCTCGAAACTTCAGCGCGGCTCTACCATTTTGAAATGCTGTCAACCAGCCTCAAATCGTAACTCGCTTCAAATCGCAAACCGCCACATCTTGTGCAGCTGCCTACAGCCCAGGTGGAGGGGGCATCTGGGAAATGAGTCAGTCTTGTTCACATCGACGCAAGAAAAAGCAAAGGGTACATACTGCGTTGTAGCCAGGCGCTCCCGGGGGAGAACCCGAGGGTGGAGGGGGCGGTGCGGGATTGGATGGTGGAGGTGGCGGAGGGGGCTGGTTGTCGGGTGGAGGAGGTGGTGGGGATGCCGCTGCACCTGGTGCACCGGGCGCACCAGGGCCCTGCTGCTGTTGGGCTTGCGCCGCGGCCATGTACTGCTGGTAGTACTGCACATATGCAGCGTAGCCACCATAGGCAGCGTATGGGTCTGCGCCAGGGTTCTGGGCGTAGTACTGGGCGTACTGCGCCGTGTAGTCGGTGGCAGATGGTGTGCTATTAGCACCCGGGGCCGGCGAAGCAGACGAAGCCGCGGCTCTTGGGGAGTTGTTGTAGTTGTTGTTGTTGTTGTATCCGTGGTCCCTGCTGCCGTGTCTGTCACCGTACCGGTCGCCATGCCTGTCACCGCCATATCGATCGCCGCCGCCGTACCGGTCTCCACCTCCGTGCCTTTCGCCGCCATTGTAGCGGTCGCCACCGTAGTGACCACCACCACCACCGTAGCTTTGGCGTGGCGGTCGGCTCTTAAATTCCTCATACTGCTCCTTGACATTGCTCAGCAAATCCTCGCAGAGCTCTTTCGCTTGCTGAACCATCTTGGGATCGGGACCCGCGACGTGGAGGTACATGTCTTCCTCGGCCTCACGCCCAGTGGAGTTCTCAATGTATCCAGAGCCACGTCCCTTGATCTGCACACGGCATCCTGTTTCTTGTTGGATGTGCTTAACGTAAGCGCCTCCATGGCCGACTACCTGTGCACGGAGGTTGAAGCCAGGAACGGGATCAAGGTCGATAGGTATCTTCTCCTCGGGCCATTTCCGCTAAAGCAAGTCAGCAAGATTCGGATTTCAACAGGTTTACCTTGCAACATACTCTGCCGAACTCGTCCCGCTCAACCTGCTCCTGCTCTCGGCGGCGGAAACGTCGCTCATCAACAAGCTGAGGGAGTTCTTGCTTCATCATCTCCTCGATCTTAGCGACGGCCTGCTCGAGTCCATCCTTCGAAGTGCTGGTGACGTGAAGGTAAAGTGGCGGGTTCTAGAACACGTCCGTTAGCCTCCATCTCTACCCTACACTCTGGCGTACGTCTCTTACAGCTGCGGTAGCCATGCTCTTGTCGGGATAGTAGTTTCCTCGGGTGGTGACATCTTGGTGAGAATAAAATCGTCAACTTCCAGTCTTCAAACGACGAGTTACTGTTTAGAATTTGGTAGGTGGTAGCATACCGGCGCCGGTTTCATCTTTAATCTAGATCAAGCAGGGGAGGTCAGCAGCGGACACAGAGATGGCCTGTATGGAAACTGTCGAGCTTCATGTGAGCAAGACTGTCCTCGCATACAGTGACAGAGTGGGTGAGGGATTGATGCAGCTGTGTCTGACTGTGTATCAGCAGGAGTGACCAAGACAAGTATTTACCATTTTCTGTGTGGACCCTTTGGTCAAGAGGTATCGGTTGCGCAGGTCGTTGACTTCGATGTCCTTGATGTAGTCTCCATCCGCGATGTACATGTCGCCATTGATCTGGTGAGCGGTAGCTGCAGGCCCGGAGTTGCTACCCGAGGAGGTTTCGGAACGGATTGGAGGTACGTCGACATGCTGGATGCCTTTGCGCGCCTGAAGTTGAGCATTGATCTTGGCCGCGGCGGCAGCTACTGATGTGTTAGCACGGTCGAACGAGAGAAAAAAAACATGGCCGGGAACTATTGTTGCTCTGAGCCTCACCTGCGGCAGCTGCTGGGTCTACTGGAGACTTCACGGGAGATGCGCCGGTGTCTGGGTCCCTGGACAATGGGCTTCTGTCGCGAGCCGAGTCGTCCTTGCGAGCCGAGGGAGACCGAGAACGTCGGTCGAATCTGGAGGCTCTTCGAGGTTCAGGCTCCTTTTGGTCGAAGCGGGATCGCTTGGCGGTGCGTCGCTCTGTGTCATCCATGGTGGGCGACTGGATTGGCGGCAACCATGTATGGGTAGCCGGTGCGGTTCTGGAGGAAAAGTGGTCGTAAGGTCGGGACGTGGGTTAGAACCTTAGAAGGCTGGGATCTTTTTGTGCAAGGCTCGGCTTGGTGGAGAAAAACGCAGTTAGCAAATTCTAGATCCACCCCATCCGTGAGGCAGGATGTCAAGACCCCTTGCAACCCAGGTCTCACTCATTCAATAATTTCCCAGAGCCATTTGGTGACAGGCCAAGTGAAGTGAGTGATCTGTGTTTTAGTTACAGGTTCTGCACTGGCACGTCATTATGTATGTAACGCGCTGGCACTGTCCGCTATTTCCAGATGTCCCCGGCCAAGGAATGTACCCTGCTAGGTACTCACCCACTGTTAGTCAACGCTGAGAGGTGCAGCGCGTAAACAATACCGCACGGTTCTCAAGCTTTCCTGTCTCTATTTCCTTCTCTGTGTACAAAGAGGCTGCTGAATTCTTACCAAATTTCTGTTTTCAATACATCTCGTTATGGTCCGAACCAGACAGGGAACTGCTGTTCCCGCCAGAGGCAGTGTCTCGGACAATTCCACGCCCAAGGAGCCCAAGCCGGCGAAGAAGAGAGGCGCGTCTGACCGTGAGCCCCAACAACAAGGGCGAGCAAAGAAACGCAAGAGCTCACCTGGGCCATCACAAGATGCCTCTGGTCCTTCGGAGACACGGGAGGCTGAGGATCAGCAGCATCTTCCGCGCCTGACCACCCCAGATCTTGAATTTGACTGGGACAGGAGTAAACTCAAGGACCCGCGTCAGACTCCTGGGCGGGAGAGGCGTCCACGGTATGACACTTATGACATACCTGCAGAGTTGGCTGCACGTCGCCCGCCATCTCCGGAGAAACCCAAGGGGCGCTTGAATGCCATACAGAAAGACAAACTATTTGATGAAAAGACCCGCAGAGATCCGGCCGAGAGCTTCCATGACCTTTACAAGTGTCGTGATAAGGGACCTAATGGCTCCCCGACCTATGACTCTGCTGGGTTCCGACTGGATTATGAAAAGGTCATGAACTGGTTCAAACCCGTCCGGTACAACAAGAGCCGGATGATAAATGGCATGGACAGAGCCGTTGCCAGGGGCCAGTCCTTGAATGACCATATGATGCAGGCTTTTTTCGAGGAGGACCTGGTGACAGTCAAGGAGATATCCAAAGAGAATGTATTTGTTCTGGATCTGGTGAAGGACAGTATCTCCAAAGATCTCGGGACCCCCCTTCACAAAATTGACCACGCGGAGATCGATATGTGGGAAGAGAAGGGCTACAAGAAACACAAGGTGGAGGATTGGGTGACCTACTCGGACGAAGATAAAAAGAGGTCCATGAAAATGCTCTCGGGAGCTAGCTTGCGAGCATAGCTGTCCCCGGTTGTATTATGTATTTTAGCATAACCAGGCTCTACAGCTGATTCTGTTCAGTAGCAGCCAAGTCAGACAGGTCAGAAAAGAGAGGTCAGTTGTGCCATGCAAGAACAGCTGTATTTGACATTACTCGTGGGAAATTACTGTGAGAGAACGTATGTTTTCATTGAATACGTTTGCTCCTGAACGCAGACCCATACTGTTTGCTGGATTTGGTTCCTTCCAATTCCTCTGTCTTGACGGGCACAAATGGCACATCAAGCCCTCAGATTGCGCCGGATACCTGATCCAGGACCTGCTGCCCTAGAGTTCTCCTCCTGCCAGCATCACCATCGGCCCCCTGGCCTTGAGCGCCCGTCGCAGTCGCGCTCGGCGCATTCTCCCCTTCCAGCCGTCTCCTCAGACCTTCGAACTCCTGGCTCCTCTTCTGCGTCCTCATGCCGACCATCCAGCCGGGCAGCCGCCAAGTCGTCACCTTAGTGGGTAACAAGTCGTTTCTCCACGCGTATCCCACAACCCAGCCGATCGCGGCGCCCAATATCGACCCGGGCCACTGGAAGAGAGCGAGTTGCATCGCCAGAAAGTACCTGTAGGACTTGTCGCTGAAGGTGAGGCCTGCCGCGTCGTCGCTCGTGCTGGGGGACGACGTCGTCAGGGCCATGCGGTATTTGTATATGTGCGGGATCATGGCGTGGTACTGCGCTAGGATGGCAAAGATGATTGGAGTCGGTCCCGCTGGGAGGTAGTTAAAAAGGCCGCCTGTAAGGGGTCGGAGGAGGAACACGATGGCGGCGGGGGTGAGGACGCTTGTCAAGAAGCCGGAGATGACGAGGAAGGACTGTCGCGTTGTCCATTGTCAGCAAGTAGTTCGTAGTTCAGATCAAAGACTTGGAAGCCAACTCCATGGGAAGGCAACATACAGCGTATTTCCTCGATCCCCACATGCGCTCAACGACTCGCATGTTGTAGAGCGTCATGGCGGCGAAGAGCACCTCGGATGAGTTGGTGTAGCAGAGCTGGAATATGAGGGCCCGCCATGGTTGGTGGTACTTCCAGATGTGTGTGTCGACTAGTATGTAGAAATAATGCTTCAAGTCGAAAAGACTTGCCGCGACGGAGGAGGAAACGAGCCCAACAACGAGCGTTCTCGTCACGGGCGCATTTGTAAAGGACATCTTTCGAGGGTTGAGCTTCCAAGGTCGGATGTTACCGATGCATCACGGCAGGCAGGGCGGGCAGTCCAAGATTGGCCGGGCACTTCTCTGCCTGTAAACTTTGGTTACAAGCGTTGGAATCTTGCGACAAGGCTCAGTTGCGAATCAACTGCAATTAAACTTGGTTGTGGGTTACCAACGGTTCTAGATTTCCAGTGGTGTAGGTGACGCCGTCGGACGGAGCTGGGGAACATTGAAGTGGCCAGGATGTCAATCAGCCCGCGGCTCGTGTCACCAGCTCCCTCTGATCCCTGTCGAGCTGCAAATTCTGGCAGGGATCAGGGCAGGGCCTTGGACAACCGCCGATCCATTTGCTACAGTGGCTGAGGATACTGGGCATTTCCCTAACCTCCAGTCCAACGTCAACATCCTGATCTCACTTACCCGGCCTTTCGTAAGCTTCTGCGTCATCCTCTTGGCAGGAAGGCAATTTCTGAGTACAGCCTCATTGTCACTTTATAAGTCCTGATCATTCCTGCCTTGTAATAATAGAAGTGCCTGCTTGATGGAAGTTGGTCCTACCGTCTGCCGTCTTTCACCTCATTTTCCGCACACCTACCTCCCATCTCACCATGTCGGACCTGTACCTAGCACATATGCGTAGCTGGCTCCTGAGCTCGCCCCCGGCCGAATGGATTCTCAGGCAGACGCACGAGCTGCTCATTGGGGCACTCAAGCAAGGGCCGGTGCCTCAGCACGTCGCCTTTGTTATGGACGGGAACAGACGGTATGCCAAGAACCACAAAATTGAGAGCCTAGAGGGTCACCATCTCGGATTCGAGGCTTTGGCTAGGGTATGAAGTCACCTTCTGTCCACCATTTGACATCTTATCTAACCAGTCTTTAGATCTTGGAAGTCTGCTACAAGACCGGTGTCAAGGTTGTCACTGTCTATGCGTTCGCAATCGAGAATTTCAACAGACCACAGCGTGAGGTTGAAGGGTTGATGTTGCTGGCCAAAACTAAGCTCTCACAACTCATGCAGCATGGAGAGGTTCTGGACAGATATGGGGCCAGGATCAAGATCTGTGGAAAGCGAGACCTGATTCCAAAGGATGTCCTGGAATACGTGGACAGAGCTGTGGAGGGTACCAGCAAGAATACTGGGTAATACTACCAGGTCAGGTTTTCCTTCAGGAGGATGTCAAGCTAACTTCAGTCCAGTGCCGTCCTCAACATTTGCTTTCCATACGGCTCCAGGGAGGAGATGACCCATGCGGTCCGGACCACGGTCCAGGACTACCTGACAGTCCCGCCGCCTAAGAACTCAACGTTCTCTCAAACTCGCATTTCCCAGAGCATCAGGTCCAAGAAACTGGCCAGATCTGACACTCTTCCGCCAATCGATGAGACGCCCTCAGCAACAGAAACTCCAGGTCACGATGGTGATGGCGGCGATGATTCGGTCTCGTCCACAGCTTCAACGTTGCATCTGCCCGACACGCCCTCGCGGCCGTCCTCGTCACACATGACGAGATACCCAGATCCTGAAAGTATCACCACCGAAACCCTGACAGACCACATGTATACGGCTGGGGATCCGCCCCTGGACATGTTCGTCCGCACGAGCGGAGTAGAGAGACTGAGCGACTTCATGCTATGGCAGTGCCATCAGGACACGCAGCTCTTCTTCCTCAAGTGCATGTGGCCAGATTTCGATCTATGGCATTTTCTGCCAGTGTTGATCGAGTGGCAGTGGAGACAGAAGCAAAAGGAAAGGGACGAGAAGCCTCGTCGGGGTTTGAAGTCCCGTTGACCGTAGACAGGTATCGAGGGTCGGCGAGTTCGTGACGTGTGGCATAAATCTGTTTTTTCCCCCTGCATGTTTCTGCGGTCTTTGAAAATGATATCCAAAGAGAGAGACTCCGAGTCAGCGCACCTCATCAGTACAATTAGATAATGCATTGTGGTTTGCGATGAGACCCTTGGAGGAGGGGTCCTTGGTCTCACAAAGCTGGAGGGCCAGGTCGTGTATTATACGGTGCAATCCCATGCTTAAGAACTGAGCTTATCTCCTGCGATTATCAGTCGCCGCTTCGGTGCCGAAGGTGCGTCACTGCACAAATCGAAAGGCCCTTGTGGCGCTAGAGAGCTCTGGTGCTTCTGACCCGCCCCAATGCCGGCCGCTCGACACGCCCAGTCTGTTCTCGGTCTCGTTCCCTCTCTGCCCTCTCCTGTGCCTGTATTCTCTTCCCCTCGACTGCATACAGCCAGAACCACTTAAGCTACCGGGCTTCCTTTTCTTCGGAGAGAATGGCCGGCTGTGTGAACCTTTAGATCTTTGCGTTCTATTCTTATCTTTCCCAAGAGTCTGCTAGGGAACCGACAAACGTACACGCGCTGTCGCAGAGTGGGATCTGCCCTCCCGACTCGAAATCCGCACACCACAATTCCAATCCGACCTCTCCCACCTTTCTCGTCCCCTCCCTCTCTCACCTCCGCCAGCGACGTTCAATATGAAGACTGCGAAGGTTGTTTCAGGCGAATCGTCGTCTTCCAATCGGAGATCCCAACCCGTTCGCCAGACTCGAACAAATCCTCCGAGATCGAATGCAGGCCTCAACCGCCTCGCCGCCCGAGACTCGCTGTCCAGCGCCAATACTACCGAGCAACCTATAGACATCTTTCCGGGTGTTACCCACTTCGCTGATGCTATCACCGCTCTTCCGAAAGAGCTCGTGCGACATTTTACTCTCCTCAAAGAAGTCGACGCCAAGGTCTTTGCCCCACAAGAACAGCTCTTCCAGTTCGTGCAAGATGCTCTCGACAGTCCACCACCTGGACCCGCACGATCGCTGAACGATGTCACGAGCTCTGCCGCCCCTGCCTCGGCGCCTATGAGCGCCGCGAACAGCTCCAGTGGAATAGCGCCTCATGGCAATGTTCCGCCGGAATTCTCAGCAAATGGCTCGACTGCGTCAAGTGTCTTCGACGACAGCAATCTGGCGCGCCGCCACCTCTTTCGGTCTACCGCCGTCAAGATCCAAGAAATGCTTAATTCGCTAGAGGAGAAGAACCACGTCATATCTACAGCGAACGATGCGCTCCGGAAACAGCTCAATCGTATTGATGACATATGGCCTCACCTCTCGGACGAGTTTAGCGAGGAGGCAAAGTGGGGAAGCGACTCGCACTGGGCATACCCAGAGAATAGAGCAGCACGCGCGCTCAATAGTCAGGCAGAGCGCACGCGCAGAGAGGGTGCCGCTCATCTGTCTGCCGCTGCTCAGTTTGTCGCAGAAGAAGCTGCTGCGCGCAGTGAGTCGCGGAAGCAAGCCGTGGCCGCCAAAAAGAGTGCGAAAAACCACACGCACGACTCTGAACATGATGACCATGACAATAAAGGAAAACCAGAGACAACTAAGAAGGCCCAGAGCAATACAAAACGGAAGACTGCTGCCGGGGCTGCCAATGCCGAGTCGCCTGCCAATGTTGGTCTAGGGATCACCGGTCAGACACCAGCAAGCAACACACCCGCTCCAAAGAGGCGCAAGGTTGAGAAACCTCCTCCCAATGGGGGAACTCCTACAGAGCGTTCAATGGCAGCAGTTTTGCAGAATGGCAAGAACTCCAAAACCAAGGCCTCGGAAAGCCCTCGTGCGACGCCGGCACCAGAGCAGCCAGCACCGAAAAAGCAGCGGAAGGCTTTGCCCAATTCTACTGGACAGGCAAAGAAGAGGCAAGTGTTCACCAGATCCCATGAGGACCGCAATGAAGATGAAAGCTAACCATACTTCCTTATAGGGCCGGGCCCGCTCAGCCGCCGTCTGTTACTTCGTCGCCAGTCATCGGCACCTTTCCCGACGCTTCCAAGCCTCCACGGGCCTCACCTGTGCCCCCTGCCAACCCTCGTCCAGCTTCCTCAAGAGCCCGTCAAAACTCCACGGCGTCTATTGCGGACAAGCGGCCGCCATCCGTTGCCTCGAACAAAGCGAACGGCAACGTGCCCGCGCCCATCGAAATTCCACCGCCAAGCAACGGCTCTCGTGGCGCCAACAATGATAATGTGAAGACTCAGATGGAACCGCCAAGCGCAGGTCCCAAGATTGAACCCGTAAGACAACAGAGCGAAAGAGTGCCGACGCCGAAATCTGCCGTGGCGGCGAGCGGTCCAAAAGAGGGCTCTGCGAAACCCGCCGAGGAAGTCGAGGCGCGAAAAGAGCCTACACCAGCATCCGCGCCGCCTGCAGTGCAGCAGGTCACCACCACAAAGAGCGGTCGAGCAAGCAAGCCCTCTACTCCAGCAATCGGCAGCTTCCCGGATAATCCTCCTACCAATAGTAACAACAACAACAATAACAACAATCCCCGCTCCCGTCCTTCAAGAAATTCAGAAGCACCTGCGATTCCCAAGAGATCTCATAAGAAAGGTGCT
This sequence comes from Diaporthe amygdali, assembly GCF_026229845.1. Classification (NCBI taxonomy): domain Eukaryota; kingdom Fungi; phylum Ascomycota; class Sordariomycetes; order Diaporthales; family Diaporthaceae; genus Diaporthe; species Diaporthe amygdali. The sequence continues at coordinate 3,650,351 of NW_026517021.1, read as the reverse complement.
TCTGCGGCTCACGCGGCTGCGGTCCAAAAGGCCCTGGTGCAGCCCACAGCGGACGAGGACCACACCGTACCAACGGATGAAAACGACGTATACGACCCTGACGAGCCGACGTATTGTTACTGCGAGCGAGTATCTTTCGGTCAGATGGTGGGTTGTGATGGCGAGCACTGCAAGAGGGAGTGGTTTCATTTGGGATGTGTGGGCTTGAAGGTAGCGCCCGGGAAGAGCGGTAAGTCATTCATCTCGTTTATTCTTCGGTGCTGGTAAATACAGGCATCAGTCTAGTAGAGCACGATTGCTGATAACTAGGACAGTGAAATGGTATTGTGACGACTGTAAAAAGCAGGTGGCGGCTGCCGGGAAGAAAATCAACGGGCGATAACCCGCGGCCGAAGCTGAGGCACTCTGTGAGGGGAGCCGCTGGGCGACCCAATCCTGTGGTGACCATGCGGATCGGGAAGAGACCATCAAGACAACTAGAGATATCCTTAGTACGGAACTGTCCCTAGAGGGTGGTGTCTACGTGGACGGATGATATGATGATGGCAATATCGTTGTTTCTGCTTGGAGTGTGGGAGTTGTTTGCTCTTGTTTCTGCGGTGGTGATTTCCACGCAAAGATACCCGTGAAAGAGCACGGAATGTACGGGATAACGGTAGGACAGGACCACCGAGAAATAGAGAAGCCCAAAGAGACTGAGCGGCGTGCTTCCGAGATGAGTTTAATATGTGTATAACCTCGGGTAGTTCTTTGAATCTGAAGCCAAGCCTTGCGACGGATCTCCCGGGGCGGGACCAGGCCATGTGCGCCTACTCGTCAGTTCCTTATACAGGTACATCATGGATACGTAGACTACCTGCTGTATAGGTCACTGCAGCTCCATGCGTTCTGGGCCATGGGAATCTGAATCTAATTATGGCGAATGTAGCTGCGCCCTATGCTTCTTTCCGGGACTTGTACTTTTGACCTTGTGGCCTACCGCAAAGACGCGCCGCCTTCTCCCTTCAGCATGCCCAGCGCTTGCAAGAATTAGTCGGCTTCCTATTGGTATTATTTGGAACATATATACGCAGCAAGCGGATCCCGGAGACACGAGGTGGTATCAACGTGTCGGCATCCGGTCGGGCTTAACGGCTTTACGAGAGGTACTGACGCATGTCACCATATCCGGTGCAGTGACAAGATACAATGACGAAACGAAATGGACAACACTAAATTCAAATGATTTTCGTTCAATTATTTACGAATGCTATATACACTGCTGTGCTTCAATACAGACTGCTGGGCTATTTACTGGGGGTTGGATAGTGGGAGTTACGGAAGTGACGTGAATGCTGTTTTTGGTATCTCAAGGGGTATGAAGGGTATGACAATCCAGGTATAAACAACAAAGACAGGATTCTCGCTCGCCCCCATATGCAGTTCCTTGGGTATCCCATGATGCTTTCCTTTCCTTTTCGTCCCCCCGTAATAAATGCCAAAACAAAAAAAAAAAGAACTTTTGCCCCAAATCAACGACGCCGGCTGAACTCCAAAAAACCCCAGAAGACGTAAGAGGAAAAATGTTGATGCTCGCTGGGAATGACAATTGTCGTGACGATCGTGACCCCATTTTGCAAGAAAGCGAAGAACCCCCGACGAGAACAAAGACCGTGAATATTCGCAAAACCCCGCAAAAGCCGTGTGTGAAAAAAGGATTCTTTCTGGGAACCCCGGCTCGGGAAATCCAGGGATGATCGCTCGTATCTTACAGCTTCCTCGCGAACATGTAGCTGCCGTACATGCCGCCGACCTCGGCCCTGGCCATGGGCACCTTGCGCATCCCCCAGTTCTCGGCGCCCATCTTCCAGCCCCTGCTGCCGTTGTCGTGGTGTTGGGCGTGGCCCTGGCCCTGGCCCTGGCCCTGCTGCTGGTGGTGGTCGCGCACGACCCACGTCCGGCTGCCCAGCTCGCTGACGCGCCAGCCCAGCCTGGTGAGGGGCGCGTGGCCCTTGGCCAGCCGGCGCGCGACGTCCTCGGGCACCTCGATGACCTCGAGCGGGCCCGTCTGGCCCGTCAGCAGCGCGCACGACGAGGTGTTGTACAGCGTCGGCAGGTCCAGGTCCCCGCTCCACATGTCCGAGAGGTCCAGGTAGCGCAGCGTGTGCGGCTCCCACGCGTCCAGCGTCGTCATCACGCGGTCGCCGTCGGCGTCCACCTCGATGCCGTCCACGTCTGGCACGAAGAGCCCGTTTGTGTCGCTCACGCCCAGGCCGCGGCCCAGGGCCAGCTCCTCCAGGTGCTTGGTCAGCGGGCGCAGCAGGGGGATGTGTGACTGGTTCATGCTGCTGCCCTTGAGGGAGAGCGACTTCAGCGTCGCGGGCAGGAGTGGCAAGAGCCTTGTGATGGCGTCAGCGTCGAAGGTCTCGTGGACCCGGGCGTCTGTCCCGAGGGATAGCCAGACGAGCGATTGGGTGACAGCTGGGTGAGTGGAAATGAATTCCATGATCGCGTCTGCCGAGAGCTTGTTACACTTGGCGATATTGAGGTGGGTGATACGCGCAGAGCTGGGCAGGGAGGCCAGCGCCGCGTCCGTGACCTGCGTCCCAGCGATGTCGAGGTGAGTGAGATGGGGGAGGTTCGGCAGAAGCGCTTCAAAGACCGCCACGGGAAGCGTCGTACACTTGTGCAGAGACAGCCTCTTCAGTCCGAGAGGTTCCTTCCATTCGGCTGAGCAGATGGTGGCGGTAAAGGCGTCGCGGAAAGACGCGCACGAGCAACCACAGAAGTCCAGAGCCTGAACCCTTTCCAGATTAAAAAACAGCTTCCCCAGCACCCTGGCGTCCAACTCGTCGTCGATATGCTCCTGTGCGAGGAACTCCTGCAGGTGTGGTGTGAGCTCCAATGCTTGGAGCAATGTGTCAGAGGTCAGATTGCGGGCCTGAGACCGCTCACTGGCGGTCATGAACAAGGTAGTAGGATTGAAGTGGCAGAAGTCGAAACGTCGCACCAAAGTACCCAAGGACGGGTGTGAAGCGACGTGGGAGAGGAATTTCTGAAAGATCCTCGAGTGTGGGATGGTAATTTGGCGATAGAGGGTGAGCAATGTCGCGCCGTGGAGCTTCTTGGACGCGAGCAGCAGGGACATCAGGTCCATGTTTCGCTTCGTAATGCCATTCGGCGGTATATCCAGGAGGAGCAGGTTAATGATGGAGCTGAGGAGCTCCAAAGGCAGCCTCTCAAGGGCAGACTCGCCGGTGACCTTGGATGGCCGGCGCTTCGTGGGAGCGGGTCTGGGCTCCCAGGCCAGGGCCAGCGATGCGAGGTCACCAAAGCTCCGGCTCGCCAGCCTTCCGCGGACATTGATCTGCTTCCATCCCTTAAAGTCGTCGGCAGGAAACCAGTTGCCGTGCAGTCTGCTGCCTGGCTGAGTGAGTGGTGCGAAGAATTGTGCCTGTGAAACCATAGTACCAGGCGAGTCGTCGTCGATTACTGCTTGCTCCTGTTGTAGGGTATAGCAAGAGACTTTGGAGGAGGTGAAGGTTTGGGCCAAGTCGGTGTCGTCCTCCCTGATGGATGAGAAAGACGTGCGAGAGTTGGGAAGGCTAGGCGAGGGTGGCTTGGGGCTCTCGGGGGAGATTTTGTAGTTGGTGGAGTGATCTTTCACCTTGGCTGGTGCCGCGTTCGCAGCTGTTGGGACGGCCATAGTGGAACTCGGGCCAAAAGTCTTTGCTCTGTGGTACGGAGCAATTAGGATGAGAGGAGGTACCACCCTTCTGGGTCTCCGGGCCAGAAAAGGAGAGGTGGTCGGTGGATGGTTTCACGTGAGTGTTGATGACCAAGTGAATAATTTTATTAGTCAAGGGAGAGAGGATCTTAGGTAAAACAAATCGAGATGGTTGCGGGGAATGGCATATACAAAGGGAGTCCGTGATGGCCTCGTAGTATGATGTTTGAAGGGCAAGGTGAGGTGAGCGTGCTGGTGGTGGTCTGTCTGATAGGGCAAATAGGGTCACTAAAAGTCGAGGCACGGCAAGGCGAGACGAGACGAGGCAAGACACAAGGCAGGGGAATGGCGACCGGTGTATGGGTGAAGGGTTGCAACCGGCTAGTCTAGTATGAATTGTGACTGGACGGCGACAGGGCAGAGACGGTTGAACAACAACAACAACTGCAGCAGCAGCAGCAAGCGGCAGCAGAAGGAGGAGGACTTATGAGAGCGATCAGGGAGTCAGGGAGCCGGTACTACCCAGTAGCGTGACAGGAGCGGGCTACTAACAAGAGACCGGGACGGGCGACAGAAAAAAAGGAATTTCTATGACTGCATTATAATTAGGATTGCGGATGGCGGCGGGAGGGACTCAGAGAGACTCAGAGGGACCCAGAGGGACCCAGAGGGAGACAGAGCAGGGCGCTGCCATGCTCGCTAGAGTATGGCATTGCCATGGCGCGTTACCTGTGGATTGGGTAATGGAAACAGAGCGGATCCAAGCAGCGAGTATTTCTTTGTCACCTGAACGCCCGAGTCGAGCCTAGCTGTTCCAGGGTCGTCCAAAGGGGCCCTGTCTCGCATCCTCGCCTGCCCGTGTGACCAGACGCAATCCGGGGATTTCAATTCTGTGAAGTAATGGAAAATGAACAGTCCCTGCTTGGTCGACAGGTGTGCGTGTTTGTCGCATGAGTGGAGGAGGATGAGCCGTGATGGTCGCGTCCAAGCGACTTGGAGTTGGAGATCAGAGTCATGGCAAGAGGAATTGATGAGTTGGTCGTTGGAGAAATAGAAATAGCTTGAGACAAGAGACAAGACAGGACAGTAGTCGTTCACACCTAGATAGACTACAGAGATAGAGATGCTGCTAGAGATAACAGGAAGGGAGTGTGGCACCTCACAGGCCGACGGCGAAAGAGGAAATTTCTTTGCCCCGTTGACTTTAGCGTCGAATAAGTACATCAAGGTACATCCATACATTACCATTACCCAGAGAGGTCCAACATGCCAGCATTTGCACTGCACATCTACGCATGTACATGTAGTCGACGGGCCTCTGCTGCTATGCGGGGTGCTCGGCAGCAGTCGTGAATGGCCACATCACATCACACCTGGCGAAAAGCTTCCAACGGCCTGGGACTCGCGCATCCTCTCCCTGCCGCCTGCCCAGCCTGTTGAGGGAGATGTACCCTGACATAGACTTCCCTGCTGAGATCTGCTCTGCTTTGCTGTCCATCCAACAAGATGCCACAATAATGACGAGCAATGATATCAACACAAAACACCAAACACCATCCAGTCGCTCGATCCTTCACTCCCTTCACTCCCTCTGCGGCCTCGTAACTCACCATCTCATTACGTCTTTGCAATGCAGCCGGGCGTTTTCATGACAAAGCGCAACCTCCAGTTGGTTTCACAGGTTGCAGCATCTCCGAGGCCACTCTATACGCAGTAGTGTGTGGTGAGCTGCAACATGGGTCGACTAGCGGCTGGCAGCACGCGGGTCTCGTCCTGACAGCCTCGTGGCCCAGGCAGACCGGCCGTTGACTCTTTTGCATGCCATGCTAGCTAGTTCAATCTGGCGAGCCCCCAGCAGTCGGAGCTCGCGGGAGACGACAGCACCCAGACTCACAGGCTAAGAGGACAGATTTCCAGGTTTCCTGTCGCTCAGGTCTCCAGTCTTTTCCGGTCTCCAGCAGCTGCGATATCGCATCTTCCTTGGACGTGTCTGCCATGGCTGGCAATGTCAGCAGTGGCCACAGCCTCGTATGGACGCGGCTTAGCATGGCGTGTCAGCGTGTCAGCGTGGCCGCGCGACATCCGCCATCCGCCATCCGCCTGACACCCGCATCTTCCCGAGGCTCTTCCCCTGGAGCCACTCAAGCCACTCCGATGTTAGGAGGTCCGCTGGGGCGACAATCCAGCGATGTCGCACACACACCCAGCTGTTCCAGCCTCTTCCAGGCTTTTCCTTGGTTCACAGGGAAAGGCTCGAAGCCCCTAATGTCGAGACAAAGTTTCATCAAAACGAAGGGCAATCGATCCCATCAATCCCGTCCCTATTCCCCGGGGAGAGCCGCAGCCAGCCGCCCCGGCTTGTCTGTCATTAGGTAACGCTTTGTCGACAAAACCGTCCACAGCGTCCACGTGCCATGTCCAAGCCGCATCAACAACTCCATCGCTCGTCAGGGGAGGCCTGCTCGCCGTCCCACCCGCCCCCGTCCTGGTCCCATCCGCCTGCATTCCGTTCCTGGGGTACCGTTTTAGCGCTCAGACACCCTTGTCCCCCGCATTCCAACCGGGCAAGGGTCCTCTGTTCGACGAGGAAGAGAGGCCATGGTCCTTTTCCCAGGCCCTTTCGTCTCGTGATGGCCCCGTTGTTATTGCGGGTTTGGGGTTGCGTATCGGCCGAGACGCAGAAGCCTCGTGACACCCAGTCCGTCGGACACAGGCACCCTACAGACACTACCGAGTTAACCACGCGGTCCGACTGTTCGGCCGATGCGGCTGCATCGCTCCCAGAACCTCACCTCTCCATCCCTCGCCTACTGCTTCCGGAGCTTCTTACTGTCTCTTCGACCTTCTACTTCCCAATGCAAGTCTGGCTCTTGTTGTCTCTTGTTCACACTGGATCAAAGACCGAGAATAACACAGCAGCATCTCAGACCTGGCAGTTTGTCGCCGACAGCAGAAACTGGACCCTGGCTTCAGGAAGCTCAGTAAAATCAAGCTGAACTTTTGCAATAATCACTCTCCTTTTCTTATCTATGACTCTGAGATTGGGATGCCCAAAAGCTCGCCCGTCATTTCGCTCTCAGTCTGAAACATGAACGATGCGCCTTCAGCATCAACTCTCCTTACGTCTTCCCGTTTACCTTTCCAGGAATGAACAATGCTCACACTGCCAGAATAAGGAGCAATTGCTTCGTCGGCGGCAACCGCCGGCGGTGTGTTGTACGCACTGAAAGGTCCCCTCCATCTTGAACCACACACAAGGCAAGCAGCCTTACTGCCAACGCTGACAAAGTCAGCCTTGAGGGCCAGACTACGTCTTACATGCATCATCGAGGCAACCAACACGCTTCCAACACCTCGGGTCACATTTCACGAGCTCGCTGCCAACCAAATCTCGACCATCGTGAAGAGGCCGGCTGTTGGTCAGCAATGTTCTCCGTCTTTCGAAGCTCATTTGCTTTCTCTGTGTCGGCAAAGGGAGCGATAAGAGGGTGAGGTCGACGGAAAGGGGTGACCGTCGTGGCAATGCCCTGCTCTGGAAGGACTAATCCACGATGGTCTGTCTGCTTACTGCGCGCCCTCGATCCTCGCTCTTGTTGGAGGCTTCCGATGCTGTTGGGAGGCTCAGTCCTCCTTCGTCTGTGATAGTGACTGAATCGTGCAGGACGGCCAGATGGAAGAGGTAACAGCATAGGTCCAAACGGCATGGTAACCATCATGACGGCAGCAGCATAGGTAGTGATCGCGAGGTATAAAATGCCATGATTTTCAGGCATGGAATTCAAGCGCGAGAGAAGGGTTTATTGCTTCACCAGCAGTCTCCTGAGGCTCAACTCATCGCATGAAACATCAAATTTCGAAGAATCCCAAAGAGATCGCACGCCTGACTCCGCAACATCTCATCATCCTCAAGATGAAGGTCGGCTCTATGTCCCTCTACTGCTCGAATATCTTCTTCCTACTAACGAGCCCACCAGTGCAACATCCTCGTCGCTTTTCTGGCCACTGCTCTCCCTCGAGCGGTCCTTTCTGCCCCTGTCCCGGTCTCTGTGGAGATCACAGGATCTGACCGGTCTGACTACAACCGCTTTGCCGAAACCATGGCTCGTGATGAGTTCTCCACCGCTGGCCGCTCTGGCTATAATTCGGTGGAGGTGACCGCGCGTGACGCCACCACAGCCGCCGAGACTGACGGGCGCTCTGGCTACAATTCCGTCGAAGTCGCAGCTCGTGGCATCACCACGAATGCTGAGACGGACGGAAGGTCTGGCTATAATTCCATTGAGGTCGCAGAGCGCGACCTTGCCACAAACGCCGTGGCCGATGGGCGTTCTGGCTACAATTCGGTGGAAATTGTCGAGAAGAAGGTCACGGCCGACGCGGAGACAGATGGGCGGTCGGGCTACTACTAAAGCCGCAAATGGGGTACTGCCTAATTGAGGGATTGTCTGAAGTCGTTAGCGATTGGAGAAGTCGTTAGCGACTGGAAGAAGTCGTATATACATCAAGTTGGTCCTTTGTTGTGTGTTGGTGATGACGAGGAGGTGCGTTGATGGATGCCATTGGCTCGCATAGTCCTTCCTGTCACATGGTTTCCGGGGTCTGCGCGTCTATTAAACGCCGTGTTGGGACGGAGAAACACTAGCGATCAGGTTTGATTTCAGGGTGGCTGCCAGTGGTGCTAGCGAGAAGAAGATAGAAGTAGGCACATTTAGAGTCAGCAGCAATGCCCCAATGATTTCTTTTCATTGCGCCTCATGGCATGGATGACGTGCTTCATTCTGAAATGTGGGTGTGCTTGATTTAGATCATGCAGGTGCTGTTGGGTTACGTCTAGGGACTTTTATCTCTACTGTGTGTGATCTAGAGCAGCCTTCACAATGACTGACCGGGTACCAACATGACGAGAAAACGCTCACTTCCAAATCTCCAGAAGCGACCTCCATCGGCACAATATTGAACACATTCCGGATAATGCCATTCCAAGCGGCGCTCCCACGTCTTCGAACAGAAAGAGAGCGAGACAAAACAAGCCGTGACGTGACAAGGGCCTACCTAGGTGGTAGCTACCACTGTCACAAGACAGCGTCCTGATCCGCTTAAGTAGGGGTTTTACTTCTATTAGGGCACACCTCATCCACGCTTCGTGATGCCCAGGACCACCGCGCCGGCTCAGCTCGAAATTTGCCTCACCTCGGCTCGTCCGACCTCGAATCAATTAATCTTGATACGAATCGCCGCGGAGAACTAATCCTCAGTCACCACCACGCCAGGAATCAGTTTGCTGGTTCCTGGCAGCCTTTACCAGAATATGTTCCCCGATTCTTCGGCATTTGCAAAGCGGCCCCGTTCCACTCTATTCTGCTGATTCTACGGGGTCACAACTAGCCGCCCGCAGTGGTCCCCTCCCAACTTCCTACTACCAGATATGTCCGGTTCTTGACTTTTCTATATATTTGTCTCGGGTTATTGAAAGTTTCTGTGCCTAATTCGCTCACCCCAAACATGCACAAAGATTGTAAACACGTGGTAGTCTACCGGAGCTGATGCCCCCCTCTTCACTCTTTCCAACCCAGACTTCACGCTTTGCTGATACTCTGATGATTCAGATACGTCGAAGAGCTCGCCTCAGACCCCACATTGTACGATTTGGAGTCACTGAAAGCCTTCGTAAAGGATTTTGTATTGGATTTTGAGGGTTATGATGACCTGGACCCGGGGCATCGGACCGTCATGATACATCGAAGAGCCGATTGGCGCCGAGAACAGCCTCCAAAGAAAGCCCACATCCTCTTCCACTTTGCGTATATGCAATTACTACTGTGACCGGGGCTTGAAAGAAACAGCATTACGGGCTATGAGCAGTAGGCACATGACTGGCGCAAACAGAATAAAGCAAGCAATAGATTTGAGGTTTCTAGCAGCACAGGCCACGAATAGCGGAAATAGAATGCGGCAAGGAAGTATCTTGAGCGCTCTCGACAGCGCGAGCACAGGAACTTGCCTTCATAGAATGCAGCAAGCGGTGGCATTAGGGCCATCTAGCGGCTCAGGTGCAAGAATTGCGCGGAGGCAACATGGTTGGGTAGTGACATTGCTTATAAAAGGAGAGGATAGAATAAAGCAGCAACGAAAGGGATAAAAAGGCCAAGTTCATTTGTTCTGTATGTTGCAATACACTGCTTCTATGTGTTTACAACGCTGCTCACCCGCCACGTATATGAATTATCCATTCTTCTAGGTCTTGTCTCACAGCTTTGCCGGGTATATTATATATGTGAACAGAATAAATATGATCTGACGATAAATATAGGTGAGTATCTGAGCGAGGGAGAGTTAGACGTTAGAGCATCAAAACAACAATCAATCTGCATAAGTAAACTATAGGTATGGAGGATGGAGAGTGGCGCAAAGTCGTGAGAGGTGGAGAATGTTGCCGGCGCTGCATCCACAACACCTGCTTGTATTGTTTCATCCCATCTACTCAGAGTAGTTGCATTCTCTTGATGGTAAAGAAATAACACCCAACTGGTGTTTGGAGAAAATCGGATACCTATATACGGATGCAACATGCTTGTGAGCCAGAGCGGTTGGGATCAGCGCAACTGTGTGCTGGCTAGCTGAGTGCGTGAAATTGAACACCATCGAGTACACCTGTAGCATTTGTCACCACCGTCTGCGAATGTATCTTTATTCATATATGCCACGTTTCAGAAACAATTATTCGTACAGTTTGATAGCAATACAATTGTTGTCCTTTATCTTGCCGACCGGCTGCAGCGAGCTGTTCAAACCAAGCCTTGGGTTCAATAATCCTGGGCCATCGTGCATACCGCTTATCAAGATAGGCACCAACCCGGTGGATTCTTTAATAGGAACGCTCGCCCTATATTATTGTCAGGGGACGAGTGCGATGCAGCGCGACCATTCCTGATCACTCTCATGAACTGAGGGTGCAAATACCTAGAATTCAAGAGAAAGACGATACGCCTCTGTCACCCTCCGCGCACTTTTTCCCTTCAAGTTCGACAAGTCGAAAAGGCCATTTCAAGATTCGAAATGTCGCAGCACCCCGCCCCAGCCGGGGATGCATCACCGAGCCCCCTGCCCCCAGGTACAACACATTTGGTCGACCTGGATGGGACAATGGCAACAAAACATGCCAATGGTAAAGATGTGAGGGACATTGTGCTCATTCCAAGGCCAAGTGATGACCCGGAAGACCCTCTCAATTGGTCGTTCCGACGGAAGCTCCTCTCCACCTCATGCGTCGTTGTTTACACCATGCTGCTAGCTATACCGTCCAGCGCAGTGTATTCCGTTGTCACACCAATTAGAAAGGCCACAGGCTTGACGCTTACGGATCTGAACAATGGGACTGGTATCATGGTACGTTTAATACACTCGGACAAACAAGATTTCAACAACATCCAACTTACTGTAACAGTTTCTATTCTACGGATGGGGCTGTGTCATTTGGCAGCCGCTGGCTCTACAATACGGCAAGCGCCCTGCGTACTTGCTATCTCTTGTTGCCAATATCATAATTATGGCCACAGCACCTTTGTGCACGACTTCTCGGACCTACCAAGTCAGCCGTGTTCTTCTCGGCCTGTTTGGCTCTCCAGTTGAGTCGCTCTGCGAGATCTCCATCACTGACATTGTAACTCCGCCCTAAAAGTATTGACTCTATTTCCTATTTATTGCTGCTAATAAATTTCGTAGTGGTTCACACATGAACGACCAAAATATATGGCATGGTACGGTTGGTCGCTTGCTTTGACTGGGAAGCTGGCGCCAATGATCTCTGGGTTCATCAATACCGGCATGGGATGGGAGTGGACTCTGGTAGGTGCAGTCTCTGTCTTTCGGTGTGCAGTGGTTGAAGATTGACTTTGAACCATCACAGTGGTGGTGTGCCATTTTTAATGGCATTGCATTCATATATTGCTTCCTTTTCATGGAGGAGACGAATTACGACCGCAAACATGTGGACGACTCCGTGCCCGACGCTGAGGAGAAGTCTCCGAACTCGGTTCTCAAAAACATCAACATGACCAGCACTGCAGACGCAGCATCAGCCGACAAGAGCCTTGATTCCAAAGAAATATCGCCAGCATCACCCAGTAGTGATATCGAGGAAGCTCAAGTTATCAAGCCGCGAAAGACTTACTGGCAAAAGCTGAGCCTGAGGGATAAACGTCGCCCGAACCGCGTTCTAGATGTTGCTCTTGCGCCTTTCAAAGGATTTTTGTATCCTCCTGTAGTGTATGCAGGTCTCATGTGGGGAGCAAACAGCCTCGTCTGGTCCGGCGTTCAGAATGCCACCGCCGGGACCGTATACACTACCAAATATGGATGGTCCACCACGGATGTGTCCGGCGCATACGCTGCAGGTGTGATTGGTACCATTACAGGGTAAGACCTTATCTTCCCCATCATGAGAGCCTCCTGTTATTCTTTCACATTCTATACATAAGACTCACGCTCTCCTGCTTGCAGCGGATATTACTCAGGCAAGGTCGGGCGCATGCTGACCTTGCGTCTCGCGCGGCGCAACAACGGTGTCTCTGAGCCAGAGCATATCTTGTACCTCTTCGTCGCATCTATGATTCTTGTTCCCTTTTCTCTGGTCCTCTACGGAGTTGGTGTCGTCCACCATATCCACTGGTTTGGTCTGGTGTTCAGCCAGTTCCTGCTCGCCAACAGCAATGCCCTCTGCGTCTCTGCCGCTCTCACCTACGCAATCTCGTCATATCACGAGCTGTCAGGCGGCATGGTTGTCACATGCGTGCTCATCCGCAACACACTCAGCTTTGCCATCAATTACGCCATTACGCCTTGGCTGGAGGCTACGGGATACCAGAACACGTACGTGACCGTTGCAGTGATCGGGTTTGTTTGGAATGCGAGCTTGTTCGGGATGGTCAGGTGGGGTAGGAGGATGAGGGAGGCTACAGCGCAAAGGTACTGGAGGGACGTGAAGAGGGCGCGGGAGAAGGGCCTGAGTGAATAGGCCGCGTAATGTCTGAATCCGCCGTCGCAGCATTGCCCAGGTCTAAACGTTGATCTGGCTAAGACATGATCCCAAGCTGTCTAGCATGTACGGGATATTTTCACAGTGCCTCCTGGTAAACCGCCACTGCAATTCACATCGAACAACGCAGAATTAATATGTTTTTTACCAGCTGTTTGACGATGTGTCCTGGTTCGTTTGAGATAGCTACAGCTCTTTTGTTAAGATCTGCCGGCCCAGGGTGAGCCACCACTCCGTGATATGTCTTGTAAGACCATAGCTGCTCTGTCAAGTATCGTCATCGCGTACTTTACAACTCAATTACTTCTCTGGTTAGGGTTTAATGTGATATGGAAGTTAGGGCCATTACGCAACCTAGATAATCGACTCACAGTCTAGCATTTCGTCTCTTACGACGCGCGCAGTGGAAGGAGATGGCCGGATATGATTTAGAAGATGGGGTTTGATCTAGATAATGCTGCAGTTCTCTTGTTAACCTTTACTCCCGCGGGCTCTACTCGAACTCTATGTTGTATAACTAGTCTAAAGGGTGGCGCCTCAATTTACAGTGAACTTTTCACAGCAGCCAGCAGATGTGACGTTCGTGCCCGTGTCGGGAGGCAGGCACACGTGTCGCAGCAGGTGGTCATTCTATTAGTCTTCCAACAAGTCAGTCTGAGCATAAATGACAAGTCTGAAGTCCAGCTTTTCATTGAAGTAAGCCAACACAGCCCGTGCCTTTCATTGAGCTTGTTCTCAGTATCAACTCAAGCATAGTGCGCCGAGTGTGAGTTGCAGCGAACAAATATTAGCGGTGTTTTAGGTGAGAGAAAAGAGCTAATCCTGGAGATGTCGAAGTTGAACAAGTGACTGACGATCGCTCGAGCGAATGAAGGAGTTGAAGGAGCGCTTCATTGGGGGTCGGAAAGCCAGGAAAACTACGCAAAAGTAGCAAAAAAATGGGTGCTTTGGTGCTTAATCCCAGAGGAAGTGCTTTCCAGACATCTGGGAAGGCATGAGCGCAGCTCTAACCAAGAACCAGAATTGGAAAACTGTCCCCGGATATAGAAGCTCACTCTGATCGCACTGACACTCTAGGTGGAACTAGGGTGTATTGCGCCAGTCGAGCCAGATATTCAGTTTCATGACTAATGCATTCAAGAGCTCCGATTATGATATTAAAACTTGATCAGGAGCTTTCGTTTCTCATTTGTGAATCACATCAAGGAGCATTTTTTTGACGCTTGAAGTACATCACCAACCCACGCGCAACTCAACCATATTCGATCAACACCTCTGGATAGCCAATCGACTCGTTGCATCACAACCCAAAATTATTTTGCCCTCTGATACTGATACTTTGGCTAGGGGAACTGGCTAAGTGCAGTGACTGTCTAGTAAGGGCGTCCCCTGTTCACCTCTGTTGACCGACCCCCCTGTTCGAAAAGCCATACCACGCAGCCAAGTTTGCAGCCAATTGTATGACCTTACAAGAACGACAAAGGAAATTGTGAAAACTCAGGGGGGGAAAGCATTAAATAAAGGGATGTTTCAGATCATAACCCATTCTATTGTCTCGAACGAGTGACGCAGCAGTTCACGATATGTTCTTAGTGGAACAAGGGCCCTTCGATAGAACTGGTGTGGTAGTATTCTTTGTCAAGAACAATGCTACTATGCTTCCCTTTCCCTATCACCTACTCTTCGGTGCCAGACTGTCATACAACATCTTCTCACTTATTTAAGGGGACGCTTCTATCCTTTCCCCTCGTTGATCAGATGCTGTTTTGAACCGCCAAAGACCACTTCACACACGAAGACACACATACAACAAACAAACAACCCACACAGAAAAATTCACAGTAACCTTTGAAATTTTCAAGCAGGAGCAGGACGTCAAGCTAACTCATCAAACCCCACTCTTTTTACTCTTCAACATGCCGAGTATTACATCAACACTAGGCAACGGACGAGCCCGTCATTTCAGCAAGGCCGAAACACGGCGCCACAGGCGGAAGACTCAGGAGAGAAAGGGTAAGAAGTCTCGCCCAGGCTCTAAAGAACCCATTCACTTGCACAAGTCTAGGAACAGACCGCAGATGGCGGACCCGGCAGCCCCTGGAGACATCTATGCCCACGAGTTTGACGATAGTAGACTCTTGAAAAAGCTGATGCCGCATGGGCAGGAGCGCCGGGGCTGCAAAAGCAGAGATGTAGACCTTCGCATCAAGCGTGACAACAAAGCTGTCTTCAGTGGAGTCTGCCAGCCCCTTGAAAGCGAGGCCAACGCTTACGGTGAGGACGAGGACTTTGAGTAGATTTCTGATCACCATTTTTGAGAGTACACTTGTTTCCAACCTCACAGGACCTCGATCGTCTTGTCTACAGTCGAATTGGAGAGGGGCCAAGCGCGTAGGCGTCTCCATCCAGGACTGAGCTAGGCGGGTTGTCAAGGCGGTCTTTCAGGTGAGTAGAAGAAGAAGTTCGGCATCCAGCGTGGTGTAGGTGAACTTAATTCAAAAGTTCACTAGGAATCAGGAACCAGAATTAGATAGGCACATTAAATTGTTGAACTTACATTTATCATCTTCCAGACCTCTGAACTTTTCATGCGGAGCGCTCAAAAATTCGCTATGTAATAATGCCGAACCTGGAACTCTCCCTCGGTAGAATTTTACTTTTACTTCTAGCGTCTGTGAAGGCTTGACTTGACGCGTGCGTATGGCAGATACGGTGCTGAGACTGATGCAGACGCGGACAAAGACGAGCAAGGTAGGCCTTTTGCGTCAAAACCTAGCCATCCAGATCGACTGCTGCATCTTGGTCAATCCGAAGCAGTCGTAATCAATACTTAGCGGAAGTATACCGTCAGTCGCGCAGATCGTGAGCGCAATCCTTCGATCTTAGTCACTTGCATCACTCCTCCGCAAAAATGAGCCACTTTCCCAACCTTGAGACAGTCCAGATAAACAGTAGTCATCAAATGTAATCCGCACAAGACAACTTCGTCAGTCCTTGAGCAAAGTTCCACCACTGAACAATTAATGAACGCTCTGCATTAGTCTGCCAACTCGCGGCCGGGTGCTTTTACGCGCGCCACTTGAAGCCATCAACAAGCCAAGTGCTTCATCACTCCTTCAGGCCGGCAAGCAAATAAACATGTCAGGACGTTTAACAAGCCGCTAATGTCGCAGACGGCACGGGGCGGCCCGTCGCGCATCGTTGTGGATGAGCCGCACGCAGAGCCTCATGTGTTTGCAAAACAGCAAGCCTGTCACATCACCTGGCAGTCGTCTGAAATCATCATTTCCCCCCAAAGACCTTGCGAAATTGTAGTCTCTGAATGTGGAATGATGGACGGCGGCTCCCCGTCAGCCTAGACGGAAGAGTCGCGAGGCTGTCTCCGTGGTCTCGAGCATTCCTGACCGCTTCCCATTTGCATACCGGTAGCAACTTGGTCTGCACAAATCACAAAAACAACTTTACAAAACCTACAATATTGATCTCATACAAAGCCTTTGTCTGTCATTCAAGTTCGCAAACAAAGATAGGCAGCAGGTTTACCTGGAAGGCAGGTTGGGTATTGTGAGATTACTCAGTACTCGAAGTTTCAGCTGAAGTGTTTGCTTTGAACCTCGGAACTCTTTCATTGTCGCCTTGAACAGAGGGCTCAAGCCTTTGTCGGTTACTGGACGGCTTTGGGCATAAATTGATAGTCGACCGGCTCTGTTGTCCAGAATTATTTGCCATCGATCCCAAGTCTCCTTCCAAACCCCTCTTCTATCCATATTTCTTGGGCACTGGCCAACCTCTCAATAGAGAAAGTCTTTGAGTACACCATCTCCAGGTTAGTCACAAGCTCGCCTATTCACTCACCTTTGAACAGTATGTCGGCGCAGCACGACATCATGGAACAGAATTCCATCCCACAATATGAGCGGGCACACTCCGAACATCCCAAATCTGATCGCGCGGAAGCTAAAAGGTCTGATATCAAGGCCTCTTCGAAGAACCGCGGACCGGCCTATCCGCCCAAGAACCGTTTCCAGCCTTCTGTCGCTGACAAGGCTACTTTGGGGGACAATGCCGCCCACAGCTACGACGATGACAAGCTTTGTCCTAAGCTGCTCCCTGTAGCAAGACAGGAGTTCCGGGGCTGCAAGAAGCGTGACCTAGACAGACGGGCTAAAGCTTGGAATAAAAAAGTCTACCTTGGCTTGATCCCATCACATGACCTTTCTGGCACCGAAGAGTAAGGTCAAGATAAGCAGCAAGGACTGTCATTTCCCCTTTCGAGACGAGTTGTCTGAAGCCAGAATCGAGTGATCAATGATTGGCTGTGAATCTTCAAGGTCCTGTTACCGGTACAAAGAGTAACACCGTGTCGTTATTTAATGATGAGGGCACTTGCATTTGAATACAGACAGACCAGAATCGATTTTCTGATATTGATTTGCAGTGAACGGAGTCTGTTGAGCTGAATCGTGGAGAAATTCTGTGGAAATTGAGTGGAAAGTAAGGGGATCAGACATCAAAATCAACATACTGAATTGGTATTCATCCTCTATAGAATGTCAGTATTACAGCTGTGACTACGGTCTTCTATCCTGAAAAATAGTGCGTCTAGTTCACCTTCGTTGGTGTGAAGAGTCCCTTCTAAACGGGCTGCCGAACAATGCTCTCAGAAAAGTTTTGGTCTGTCCAGGTAGACAAACTGGTTTCAAGGCCTTTTAGAAGTGCCCAAAGGCAATATCACTTGTACTTGAAGTTTTTCGTGATATTGTAGTACATATCAGATGTAAAGAGCAGCCAGTTGGGTAAAACAATGACTATATGCTGCCAGCATGACTGTGATGGCCGGCGTCTTTGTATAGCTGATGACAGCAGTCTGAGTGGGCCAAGAAGATTTTTGGTCTGCTTTGTATGGTACCAAATGCTCGTGGAGCATTATGGGTCGGTTTAGAGGGCGAGTAAAAGTGTCAATGACAGCGTTATGGACGTGTAGCGACCATGCGCGGATTGTGCGCTCAATTTCCTTTCTGGAGAATTTGGTTGATTAATCTAGATATTGCGAGGGACATTGGCTTGCGTAAATTGCCATTTCAAGTCTTTAGCTGCTGCAATAAATGAAGTCCACTGACTGGAGGGAGAGCAATGAGAGGCGCGACTGAATGAGCTGCCCAGTCTGGCTTGACTCCGAGTATCTGACTTCTGTTCTTGGTCGGTCAAACTTTGTGTCTGATCATGGACAGCAATGCTTTCGAACATTTAATTATTAAATAGATGGAGAAACAAGTAACTGGATGATTTCGCACCAGTCTTAACAGAATAATTAAATAAGTCAATTCAATTAGAGGCTTGAGTCGAACATTAAACCACAATAGCAAATGTAGATCAATCATAAAAAACTGTTGACAATTCTCTCATGAAACTACTGTATATATGAAAAGTTGCCTTCGAACACATATAGCAAGATATTAACCGCAAACATGAAGCATTGTTCAAATATTGTTCGTCTTAAATCCAATCAAAATCCTGTTAAATTTGGGCTCAGGAATCTAGTTCGAGCTCATGAGCTCAGCTTCAAATGTATGGCCATGTTCGTGATGATGGATAATTATCGGCAGAACTTTGGTGTGTTGAGCTGGTGATGTGCGGGTACATCTCTCAGCGAGCACTGGGTGGGAGGGCAAGGCATTGTACATCATCCAAGTCAACTGTGCGTACTTGGAATTGAGCGAAGCTCTAAATCCGAGATAGAATAATTCTACTGCGCTGGCTGGCTGTTGCGTACATGAAGCTGAACGACTGCCTTAAATCTATGAATAGACATTCCTCTTAGTCCATCGGTGTCGACTGGAATTGCCATCAAAGTCTATCAAAGTCTACGAAGTCGTCAATTTTCAAGTTTTCTCGCTACCGAAACCTCCACAAAGTTGTTTACCCCCCGCCTCGTCTTAATCAGGCTGCTGCTACGTAGTCAGACTGCGTTATACGAGTGACTTTTGAAGAACAGAAGCCGTTGCGGAGAAGAACGCACGAGATCAGCTCTATGGCAAAGAGTCTCACATGGCTGCTTAGCGAGAGGATCCTATCAGTTAGCTTCGTTACGAGAAAAACGAAGCTACGTTCGGAAAACTGCTGTTCTAGTCCGCAAATATCCCGTGTCGACAGTTCTGAACGATCATTTCGGGCCTCAGCCGTCGACAAGGCTGTTACATGTCTGTGGTTTTGTCCTTGTTGGTACATCGACTCGACCAGAAGTTCCGGCTCTGTCTGCGATGTTTAGCCACCATGAGTGGACTTGTAAACATATCAAGTACCCCAGTGTCCAGATCCAGGTCGGCGCGATGATGGCAAACTCAACCGCTGCTGACGAATGCTCTCTCATCCCTGAGCTCACCTTGAGGGCCTAGGAACTCTACAAGCTTGAAAAGATCATCGGGAGACGCTGCCCCTATTGCTCTGAATCTTACCTGAAAACCAGGGCAGTACACCTTGAAAGACGTATTCGTAGCAGATATCCCGGTGAACAGACTCCAGCAGCTAATATCAACTCATATTTGAAGAAGCCTTTCAAATGTCATCGATGTTGCAAGGGGTACCGTAAGGGATTTCCGAGCCAGTTTCGCCCAGCTTTGTATCTGCGAAAGGTGAACAACGAGAGCAATTTGTGAGTTTCTTCTGGCCTGTTCGGTCTATGTAAGCTTGAGTCTATCCTGCCGCAAGTGCTTATTGTGTGTACGAATAGCTAAATCAGCATGAGAAGCACTCTAGCAGTTCATGCAAGTTGAGAGAAAAAAGATGCTTAGCTTGGTCAGCCTTGTTGATCCTGTTGACCCTTGTCCACCCTTGTTGACCTTGTTCACCCTTATTGACCTTGTTCACCCTTGTTGACCTTGTTCACCCTTGTTGACCTTGTCTACCCTTGTCGACCTTGTTGACCTTGTTGACCAAAGTAAAGATATGAATTCTTTTTTTTTATTTTTAGAGAACTAACATTTTTTTTTAAAAAAAAAGAACAGGCCTTTAAGGCAACCAGCCTTTAGAAGAGAACAGGCGTTTCAGAAGACAGGCCAGGAGGCCCAATCAAAACAAGCTTCAAAAGATAAGGCAGGAGAACCAGATTTTAGAAAAAGCTGTTATGAAGAGGAAGGAATAACTTTAAAAGGCACAAGGAGAGAATGTATGAAGAAAATAACTTCCAAAAAAAAGAAGCTGTTATAGAGAAGAATATGTGTGCTTGTGGAGAGTTTTTTGTAAGGAGCTGCTGTCGTAAGGAGCTGCTGTCGTGAGGAGAAGCTGTTGTGAGGAAGAAGTTGCTGAAGAAGAGAATGCGTTGTGGAGAGGAAATGTAGAGGAGAAGCTATCGTGGAGACGCTGTTGCAGGAAAACAAATTTATTTTGGTTAGTTGATAACGGTACATTGGCCGTGATTGCGAGCTGTAGGTTGGAAGACGACAGAAGCCAGAAGTGGTTACTCTATAGGAGGTTTTCCTATAACCCGTAGAACATTATCCCACAACTGGTCATCCCACAGCTGGTTATCCCACAGCTGGTTATCCCACAGCTGGTTATCCCACAGTGGTTATCCCACAACTGGTTATCTCACAATTACTTATCCCACAGGAGATCAACCTACAGGAGGTTATCCCACATGTTTTCCTAGACTTCATCCAAGGGCGCAGCTGACAGGGAAGTGCTGTTATCGTTGTACTAGCGTAGAGCGATAAGGTATAGGGTTAGAGACTGACCAGTCCACCCAGACAAGAACATCACCAGTGCCATATCGAACCCGACGCGCTCACGACCGCCCTCGCAGTTTGTGGCCACATCAGTCTTTACTATGGTCGAGAAAGCCCACGAGTGATCAATCCAACCGAGCAACATGGCACACCAAGTCGTACGAGTGAAGTGATGTGCGTGAAATCTACTAACGACTAAGCTTCTTCTTCATGTCGGTCGCAAGCGACCGATCACAATGAAAAGGCAGTCAGCTTGAAGCTGTTTTGATATCAAAAATTCCGCCCAGGTCGGCCCCGAAGGACAAACCAGACTGGTCAGCGCCACGATGTGCTATGCAGGCTTCCCAACCTAATTACAGTGATTCTTGATCCACCGTAATTCAGACAAGGTAAGTATGAAGAAAGGAAAAAGAGAGAAGAGGAGGAAGAAAGCGGGAGGGTGGCAGGGTTTTTATAGTTGAGGCACCACGGAATTCTGCCGCCTGCGCGTCCGACTCCTGACCGCCTTTGGCGGTGGTGGTCCGAGCTCCTCCACGGAAAGACTGCGCCGAAAGCTCCGGTCCACATTCTGCAGTTGGTCCCGTTCTGGGTACCGTCGCTCCACCAAGCTCAAAATTTCCAAGCCTTGGTCTTATTCCCTCCATTCCTCTCTTCGGCAGCGACCAGTCAACCAGATTCACCCCAATCCTCGCGGCAAAAATCCATCAAAATGGTCAAGGTCAACTCCAGTATGTCTTCAATAGCACGAACAACTTCCCACTGGGACAATTGACAAAACTAACAATGGTCCTCCTCGCCCAGGCCTCCACTCCTCCCGCCGCAAGTCGCGCAAGGCGCACTTCGAGGCCCCCTCCAGCGTTCGTCGCAACATCATGAGCGCTCCCCTCAGCAAGGAGCTCCGTGAGAAGTACAACGTACGTTTGCAGCCCGATTTCAATCCTTTCACCCCCACCACTCTTTCTGACAGTACCCCGTCAAACAGGTCCGCAGCATCCCCATCCGCAAGGATGACGAGGTCCAGATCGTCCGCGGCACCAACAAGGACAAGGAGGGCAAGGTCACCTCCGTGTACCGTCTCAAGTACGTGATTCACGTCGAGCGTGTCACTCGCGAGAAGGTCTCGGGCCAGTCCGTCCCTCTGGGCATCCACCCCTCCAACGTCGTCATCACCAAGTTGAAGCTCGACAAGGACCGTGAGGCCATTCTGGAGCGCATCAAGGTCGGCCGTGAGGCTGGCTCCAAGGGCAAGGCCGCTGCCAAATAAGCGACTTCACCGCCCGAGGCTCTACAAACTCAAAAAACCCATCCCAAACGACCATTCACCGCTTGTGGGGAGGAGGATCGGAAAAGTTCTGCTGCGACGTTTTGATGGATACCACGACATGCCTCGACGGTTGACGACTGTGATCGTCCACCTCGGCGCATGCTCGACCCGGGCACGGTTTCGGCGTCAACACGGCTGTTCTACGTTACGAGGGATAACGGCATGGATCGGTAGCAGAGATCAATACACACAAGTCAGAGCCTCTGAGCTCAATGGCCATTTCACGGACTTCCAGCTCTTCTGTGCTGCGATGTGAAATGTTCCATGGGAGGTCTCCCGAAGTCCCAGCTTGCCTTGTCATGGACGAGCAGACTCCCATGGACTGCTCGTTCCATGACATCGCTGCTCTCCCATGCAATGCTATACCGATGTGCACCATGCTAACCCAGCAGATTGACTGAAATACCCAGGTTGGTTTTGCAAACCAGTTCAAAGGGAATCAAGACACTTTGTAGAAGTCAGGTGAGTTCCAGAGTAGGTACGGGATGCAGGATGCTTCTTGTTTGCCCAACATGTTCATGCAACGTGACCGCCACTTAAATCTCCACATCAACCTCTCCTTATGGTAGGTGTGGTATACGCGTGGCGAAGAGCAAACCCAGCGGGAGCAACTATTGAATCACCGCTTCCTGCTCTCGCCTGCAGACCTCGTTCAATCAGAAGACTTTGCTTTTCAATTGTGTTGGAGGTTTGATGGTGAGGCACATTTCTTGCCACAGCCTCTAGTATAGTCAAGCCAGTAAATAGAATTCAATCTTTTTCTGGAATACATGGCCATATGTTTCAACTTTGCTTCATGATCTTGCTCAGCTTTCGTTCTCATCCCCTGGAAAGATATCCCCATATCATCCGGGGTGTGTCTCTCCGACTCGGTGGTTCACTACCTTTTTTAATTTTGGTTTACTCCATAACATCCTATGCCTGTCGTGCCTGCTTTTCAAGATGCCAAAGATCCTTGCCCCACTCAGCTCAGATTGGACATCTTACCTACATTGCTGCGCCGAGCCAAGATGACGAAGGCATGCTGTTTTCTCTGATGAGAAGGCCGTCACTTAACAGGTGCGTCTTCTTGGCCCAGAGACATGTGTTAAGTCACGGTCTCGATTCAAAAACACGAAGAAAACATGGATATTTCCTCTGTCCATGATCAACTTTGACAAGGAGCCTCTGCCTCGCATTCATTTCGTTAGGGTGGGCGAAATTGCTAGGCGGCCTGAAGTGTGATCTAGAAAGGACATGATGGTTAATGAGATGCCATGTGTCACTGAGAAGTTTGTCACCATTAAAAAGACCCAACTGGTAGAATGTCTCAGTACATTTGCTGTACTAGCCAGCCCTATGGTCTAATATCAGAGGGTGTCTCTGTTCTGCCTATGAGATGTTGCCTCCAAAGTCGTGGGCAAGTGAATAGAACAGTGGCATCCTGCTTTGTGATCATCCTCCATGAGATGCCGAGTGATGTTGGCTAGCGGTTGCGTCGCCTCAATGCCCAGCCTAACTACATGCCGTTCGGCAGCCTGAGAGAACTAGCCTCGATTTTGAAATCTAAGCGAGATGTTGTGTTTCTCTCTCCACCACAGCAAAAGAACTGATACCCTGGACAAAATAAAATACAATCATGTGAAGGAAATACTTCCTGGGTAACAAATGATGGTCTTCTGACAACTTTGTTGCGCAATAGCAAAGTAAAGCCTTGCGAGACATAATAACGATAATGGGCGATGAGGCCTCGAACAGGCAATTGCCGCCACGCGTACGAACAATTAGCAGAGTTGATTCGCAGCGGATTCAGACATTTGTGGCCGTCAAAGAACGATTCTGGCACTCGACACGGTTGATTTGTCAATCACCAGGTGGGCGGAAGTCGTGATCCAAGGAGATCAGTGAGCCCACGCAGGCGACTTCATGCCGACCATGTTGCGGAGGGTGTCCGAAATGGAGACGCGGTCGGCAGCAACAGGAGGGGCATTCTCTCCACTCTTCGGGGCCATGAATGTCGAGCCGTTGGGGTTGGTGTCAGCGTCCTTGACAGATGAGTCGCGAATGGGAGAAGTGATCGTGCCGGAGAGCGTCGGGCTGAGCGAGGCGGTAGCATGGCCAGTGAAGTGCGGCAGGTAGCCCTGAGCCGTCGTTGAAGTGACAGTACTGGGCAGAACATCACTGGCGGTGAAGCCCCTCTTCAGCATGCTCTGCCAGAGTTTGGAGCTGCATGAGAGCACTGTTAGAAAATAGTTGTTCACAAAGGGAAGGGGTCGTACCTTGTGCCGTTGGATCGTGCATCATTGTAATCGAGAGACTTTGTCTCGTTCACACTGGCTCCGGAAAAAGACTCCTGGGAGGCCTCTGTACCTTCCAGGTTCTTGGACTCCGCCAAGGCTTTCTCGAACTCCTCAGCATGGTCATCAGCCTGGGTGCTGAATGACTGAGCAGACTTGACAGAGGAAGCCTTGCTACTGACAAGGGCCTCTTCGGCCTTCGGAAGGGTGTCTCTGGTAGCCACAGCACGGAATGGGTCAACTTCTCTGCCGTTGGGCACAGCGAAGCCATAGTCAACCTCGCGTACGCCAGTGGGAATCCGGCTGCGGCGGACACTAGGCGATTCACTTGGAGTGGCGTGCTTGACCGGAGAGGGTGGATAGAAGTTCCTGCCGTCGTACTTTGGCAAACCTTGGCTGACAGATCGGGGTGCCTTGCCAAAATAGAGGTGGCGAGCTTGAACCTCCTCGTCAGTCAACCTGCGGTTGTACTCGTACTCGAAACGGTGGTTGATGTAAGGATTAACGCCTCGTGGCAGTGTGCCAACCAAGTAAGGAACACCAAGATCGTTGTGTCCTCGCGGAGATCCGCCATCATAAGGCTGGCTGGACATACCATTGGGCTCATGGGGCAAATTCCAAGCCTTAGAACCTACAGCAAGCAGCTTCTTCTCGGCCGCCTCAAGCTCCTCTTGAGTTATGCCACGATCGGACTTGGCTGCCTTCCAAGTCTCTACCTTGCCGTTGGGCACAGGGCACGAAATGGTCGAGACTGAGCGCGGCTGGAAAACAGGCGCACGAGCAGCTCCACTGGGCAGGCTGGACTTCATGCCAGCTTGCGTGGATCCTAGCGAGCGGTCTTGAGTAGAGTCTTCCATGGTGTACGACGCAGCGCTGCTCTTGTTCGAGTTGATGCCGACCGAGTCACGAGACCGATCCTTCTTTCTGAGCTTAGGCTGACAATTGGAAGCATTGGTCATCGTGGTCGCCTTGCTCTCCTTGCTCTCCTTGCTTTCCTCTGACTGAGACTGAGTCTTGGATGAGGGCGCCGAGCTGCGGCCACTTGACGAAGTTACCTCGTCCTTGTCCTTGTCAGTCTTGGGGTAGTGCTTTGCCTCAAACCCTGCTTGAGCTCTGAAGACTTTCTCAAAGCGTTCAATATCGGAATTGAGCAGCTCGATCTTGTGCTGCATGTCCTTCTCGTCGATTTGGTGCTTGTTGTACTGCAACTGATCCTCATGGTACTTGAGATTGGCCCGAAGACCATCAATCTGCTTCCTCGTGATCTGGCTCGGACGGATGGAAGATATCGGCGGCTTAGAAGGAGGCTGGGGAGTGGATTGGCGGGAGGACGATGGCGCAGCAGTAGTCATGGTGGAAGGACCCGCGGATGGCGGATGTCCTGGAGGGCCCATCGGTCCCATCGGTCCCATCGATCCCATCGGTCCCATCATCGGTGCCATGGGCATTTGAGGGGGCATCATCATGGGCGGTCCAGGCACATGGCCAGCATATCCCGGAGGCGGCATTCTAAGGAAGCCCGGGTAAGGAGCTGGGAACATTGGGAACATCCACTGCTGGCCATTGTACATGAAAGGCTTGGTGTGGTCGAACTGGTCTGGAGGCGAAAGCTTGACGCCGGTCTTGCCCGGTTGGGGCTCATATGGAGGTTTGTACTCTTCGGCCCTCTTGTTTAAGTTCTCCTTGTGGGTAGCCTCTTCAGTGCTGCTGGCAGTGGGCACCGCAGGCATCGGCATGGGGAAAGGGAAGCCAGGGGGCATCATAGGCATCGGCATGCCGGTCATAGGATGCACGGGTGGCATTCCAGGATAGCCAGGATAGAAGAATGGCATTGGGTGAGGCATTCCCATTATTGCCGCGGGCTGCTTCGGGGCTGACGCAGGCACTGGAGCAGGTTCTGCCTTTTCGTCGTTGATGGCACTCTCGGTGTCCTTGGGACGTTTCGCGGTTGGAGAAGCAGGGTTGCGAGTGTTGGGGACGATTCGTCCTCCAGCGGTAACTCGAACGTGAGTGGGAGAGACAACTGCCTTATAGAACCGCTGGAAACCTTCGCTGTGCTGGGCAGTGAGACCAGTGGGAGCTGGTAAAGGCTCGTTGACCATGACCTCGGACTCACTGCGGCCACGATACTTCCACTCCATGAGTTGGTTGGGGTCGGGTGCAGAAGCGACAGCTGTAGCGACAGGTTGATCAGGAAGTACAGGGGCAGGAGTGGGAGCAGGCGCCTTGGGATTATTGTTATTGTCGACGGGAGCAGGATCCTGCTTGATGTGACGGCGGCTCATGTTTCCCTTGAAGACGACTTCTTCGGAGGCGGTAGAGGAGTCGTCCATGGTCTTCTTTCTGTCACGCTTCAGCGAGTTCGAATTGTAGCTGCGGGAGCTGACTGAATTGACGCGAGACTTGTTGCGAACCATCTCAGCTGCAAGACAGAAGGTCAGTTGAGGTTGGGGCAGGACTGAAGCCATAAGGTGGAATGGGACGTACGAAGTTGGTTACCTTGAAAAAGACGCTCAAGGATATCTGACGAAGCAGAGGCTCTGAGATTGAGCAGCTCCTCAACGCTGTACACTCTAGACTTCATTTTGAAGTCGATGAAAGCGAAGATGACGTGGGTGCGATGCGTCAGAGAGCAATGCCAACGGAACTGTGTGGCATGTGTAGACTTTCTGGGAGTTGCTTTGGATGAGGCAACAAGGTCGAGAAGAGAGAGAATTGCTGGGAGGGCGATCGGATCCTGCTGACAGTGGTGGCTGCGCGAGCCTATTAGTTTTTGATCCTCGAGCTGGCAACGAACGAAGCTTGAAGTTGGGATGAATTTTGGAAGCCTGCTGTCTGTGATCTCGAGCGGACAAGCGGGAAGGTCGGCAAGGAACCTCGGTGAGACGACTTCAATGTGATTGCATCGCGTGGAGCCTCCTAGCAGATACTTGATCTTGAGCAGGGTGGAAGCGGTCATGGGAACATCCTCCACCTGCAACTCCCAGAGCTCTTTGAGGAGTTTCCTCACGCGCTTGCGAGTGTTTGAAGTAGGCATATCCACAGATGAAAATGCACGGGCTGATTGTGCGACACTTGAACGACAATGAAAAGCAGTCAAAGCAGACGAAAATTGAGGCAGGGTAAATGAAAGGAAAATTGGGGGTTGAAAACAAGATGTGGTGATGTTGACGAAATCAATGCCTTACCCAAGATGTTGGCAGGTTGGTGACTGCAAGGTCGGACCGCAAGATCGGACGGCGGGGTGAGCTCAGGCGATGAGCTTCCTTTCAAAGCTGCAAATCCACAAGCGGTGTTGTGTTTGCCAGCCTTGGGTCCCGGGTTTTCCAAGGTTGGTGTTGTTTGTCGAGGGAGAGAGGGGAAATCAGGGGAAATGGCGCCTTGGACAAGGAGACTGACTGGAAGCAAAGAGCGAACAGTATCAATAAACAGCGGTCGTCGAGATGTGACACGATCAAAAAAACGAGTGGAAGGTTGGTGAGGTTTCTCGTGGGTTCCGGGAGAAGAAAGGGGTGGGTAAAGAGTGAAGCTGTCAACAAGGGACTGAAGGCCGTAGAATTGTCTTCGGCCTTTAACACCTGCGCTGTGCCAGTGAAGGAAGGAGCCTTGCACAAGTGCCTCCTTGGGGAGGAAGTTAGTGACTGCCAAGGTTCAGATGTCTTTGGTTCGCGATGGTGGTTCTTTCCAATGTCGGGTACTTGTCTGCTGGCACCGGTGGTGATGACCAGGAAGTCTTGCCGTCACTGGGAGGTGGGCTCCTCGTCACTTCACTTCACTTCACTTTACTCACCAACTAAGAGGCCAACATAACCTGGCCATGGACGACATATTCTACCTCCCAAGAGGTCGCTGCTCATCACCAACAACAAACATATGTACACTCCTGCCTCGCCATAGCTTGCACCTGCTTCCGGTGATGGACTTTTTGTTCATCTATTCTTGGGTTGCTGCAGGAGCTTTGGACCCTGGGCCCATGTCTTTTAATCTCATAAAGCTTTGAAATCCGTCGAGCATTCAGCAGACCACTGATACCACTCACCAGGTTTGACATTTGAATGCTGGTTCTCCGGCAAACATTTCCCCATCATGGGCTTTTGTCCACTGCTCACAGATATCCCCATACACCAAGCGTCCAGTTCGCATTGGCGTTGCGCATCAGCCCGCCGGCACCCATGCTCTGTCTCTGCGCAACCTTGTGGTCCACCTCACTCGGTCGCGATGCCCCAGTGATCCCTTGCTCTCTCCAGGTCTCCCGCTCCACCGTTGCCAGGGCAGGTATCTTGAGCAAGTTCAGCAGGCTCGCTCCGCTCCATGGCCCCAGGGTCTCGATCGCCCGCAACTGCCCTTGCAGCCTTGGCTTGTCCTGCTTTCCTTTCCCCAACTGATCGTCAATGGGGTCCAGTTCCGGCTCCCTTTCTTGCTTAGGAGCATCGACCCACATGCCGTCAACTTCGTGACCCCCTCCTCCACCTCCGCCCCCTCCGCTGTCGCCAGTGCCCTCGACATCCGTAGGCCCACCATCACCTGCCTGTTTGCTCCCACGTCGCAGCTTTGGGTTGGTTTTGTACGCCTCCACACCCTTTCCGCGCACTGGGTCCCACCCGTTACTCTCAATCAGAAGGTTTACTTCATCAAAGATCCGCTTGCGCAGGCCGAGAACGCTTGAACAACCGCCGGTGAAGATGATCCGGGCCATGCACAGAGCTCGGACGTCCATAGGCAACTTTAGTAGGCTGCGGTAAATGAGAAGGGGAATAGGTAGCTCGTCATCATCGAAAGTACAGTGAGGCCGGTCGGAGGCAAAGAATGTGTCCTCGGATGGGGTTGCGAGCTGATCAAAGGTCATGTCGAGTCTTTGTGGTGGGATAGTCGATCTCAGTGGGACCGTAATACTCGACGGGCTACCGGCAGTTGGAGGATTGTTTGGTTCAGATTCGTCTTGTTCGGTGACTGTAGGCAAGCCTTCTTGCGGTGGTTGACTCGGCGGCACCGGGCCACGGGGATTCTTGGACCACACAAGCCGGCTGACGACCTCCTCGCACTCCTCAAATGATACGACGTGCTCGCCTTTGTCTTCGCCAGCGTCCTCTTCAGGAGGCGGTGCCTTTCCGAGGGCGGTGGCCAGTAGCTTGTGTGTATTCTGTACCAACAACTTCCCAGCACGGACACTACGGCTGCTTTGCACCTCTCTGTACTCGTAGACGCCTGTTACAACCGTCTCAGACCAGCCCATATCAACAATCAGCGCCGATCGAACACCGGCGGAAATCGCACAGGCAACGGGTGAGGACAACAGCGACACAGCGGGGGCATGGAATCTGTTGAAAAGAGTATCCAGCGCGGTAGCTAGCAGTGGCAAGGGAGTACCGGATGGCAAGACGGCGACCATCCTTCGCGGGCGAGAGTCAATTAGAAGATATCTACGTAGACCATACAATTAGCTATGCGTTCCCCAAGTACAGTGGCATAGGGACGTGTCGCCGCACTTGTTGAACGCCTCCCTGAGCCCCCTCTCCATGCGGTCCCCGACCAGGCCCAGGTCCAAGCCCCTCACATCATTCCTCCACAGCTCGCACTCCTCGCCCCACTTGTCGTCCCTCCGCCAGTCGTCCACGTGCCCGATCTCCCACGCCCGCAGGTCGCCGACGCGCCGCGTCTGCGTCGGGCTGAACGACACCAGGGCCTTGGGCACGGCGTCGCCCGCGAAGCCGGCGCGCAGCTTGCGGGCGCCGAACTCGACGATCAGGACCTCGTCCTCGGCGCGGAGGGACGACGGCGAGTTGAACTGGGACGGGATCGAGGGGATCGAGCGGATGGGCGTGCGCGGGTTGGCGGACGAGGATGCGTCGCCCGGCGGCGCTGCACCGCCGCGGATGCTCGACACAGCGCGGTGCGGGAGGCTTGCTCCTCCCGGGGCGGCCATGCTGGGGTGGCGTATTCGGCGACAAAATACTCTGGGAAGAGCAATGTCTGCGAGTTTGCGAGGCGATAGTGGTCGTCGCGTCTGGGGGCTAAATTGGTCGCGGCGCAAGGGTGCGCTTGGAGCCGCATGTCGTTTGCCGTCCCTGTGGAAACATGCACAACCCCTGTCGCGCAAGCCCAAAAGGGTAAAATGTCAACAGTCCACCTACTTTGGTCCTTAGTGCATTACGCCGGCTTGGAATAGTGACAACGACGGCCCTTGGAGTGCGGTTT
The DNA here is from genome assembly GCF_026229845.1 of Diaporthe amygdali. Taxonomy (NCBI): domain Eukaryota; kingdom Fungi; phylum Ascomycota; class Sordariomycetes; order Diaporthales; family Diaporthaceae; genus Diaporthe; species Diaporthe amygdali. Next base: position 3,620,092 of record NW_026517021.1, on the reverse strand, counting down.
GGCGTTTCATACAGTCCGAAAATCTCACGGTAATTGCTCGAGATCGCTATGGCTTGATTCAACTTCGATTTTGCTATCACTGCATTGCATTCAATATGGGTATCAAAGGGTTTGTTTACATTCCTCCAGCCCCTGTTCCTGCTCCCGCAGGCAAGTATCGTGCACGCTTTGGCTGACCAAGTCCAGCATCTACAAAGAGATCGGCACCGGCAAGCGAGTCTCGCTGTGCAAGCTCGCAATCGACCATCTCGAGCAGACCGGCCGACCACTTCGCCTTGCTATCGACTTTGCGATATGGTCATTCCAGGCTCAGGCCGCGCGAGGCGGCGCAAATCCTGCCATACGCACTCTATTCTACCGCCTGGTCCGACTGCTCTCTCTGTCAATTGTGCCCGTTCTCGTCTTCGACGGGCCCAATAAGCCCGTTTTCAAGCGCAACAAGCGCTCTCGCGGTCCTGGCGACAGCGTCTCCGTCGCAATGGCCAAGCGCCTGGTGAAGCTATTCGGATTTCACATCCATGACGCACCCGGAGAGGCTGAGGCCGAATGTGCTCTCCTACAGCAGCAAGGTGTCGTGGATGCGGTCTTGTCGGAGGACGTGGACACCATCATGTTTGGGTGCACACTGACCCTGCGGAATTGGTCCTCAGAGGGCACGAGAGCTGCAAAGACGCCCACGCATGTCTCTGTCTACGACGTTCATGAGTTGGGACAGGGCGAATCTGGTCTCGACAGGGAGGGGATGGTGCTTGTCGCTCTGATGAGCGGGGGTGACTACATCCCGGAGGGAGTACCAGGCTGCGGCGTCAAAGTCGCATGCGAGGCGGCCAAAGCTGGGTTCGGGAAAAGGCTGTGTCGGATCAAGAGGTCTGACCAAGAAGCTCTGAGGAAGTGGAGGGAGGACTTGTTGAGGGAGCTACGAACGAATGAGAGCAAGTTCTTCCGCACCAAACACAAGGCCTTGACAATACCCGAGGAGTTTCCGAGTATGGAGGTGTTAAGATATTATACCCATCCGGTGGTATCACAGGCTGCGACCATCGAGAAATTGAAGAGGGAACTCCCATCGAAAAAGGAGGTTGATGTCATTGGTCTGCGGGCCTTCACGGCTGAGACTTTCGACTGGGTCTGCAAGATCGGGGCAGTCAAGTTTATTCGAGTCCTGGCACCAGGGTTGCTGAACCAGGCCTTGATGGATCTCAGCAACCAACAACTCGAATCTGACGAACCAGATCTCCGCGAGCAAGTGGAAGCAAAGCTGGTAAAATCGATAAACATACGGCGAACGCATTTCAGCACGGATGGCACACCCGAGTTACGCATCTCTTACATTCCAAACGACGTTGTCGGTGTAGACCTGGACGCTGAAGAGGACGAAGTCACATCAACGTACGGGAGGTCAGGGCTGGCACTCAATAGCGATGACGAGGTTGATGGGCAGGCCGAGGAAGCGGAAGCTGGGCCCAAGAAGGTTTTCGATCCACTCCAGCCAGACCTCGTCTGGGTGCCCGAGACGGTGGCTAAGCTAGGTGTGCCACTTGCAGTGGAAGACTGGGAGGAGAGGCAAAGGGCGAAACAGCTGGCAAAGGGGGTCAGGAAAGCACCAGCCAAGAAGCTCCGGAAGAAAACAACGAATATGCCAACGGGTGCTCTGGATCAATACGTCAAGAGCACGAAGCCCACCTCGCAGCTCCAGAAGCAGCCGGAGTTGCCTTCGCTACTTCTTTCATCGTCTCCACCATCGTCATCCGCACAGCCTCGGCTCCGTTCCACAAGCTCTACTACAGCGCCTGTGGCACCGACAGAGCCTAGGCAATCTCGAGCATTAAGAGACAAGCCATCTAAAGTCTCCAAGACGTATAAATCACAAGAAAAGGCAACGACATTACAGCCGTCATTGGACACCAATCCGTGGACCATCGCAAGCTCACAAGCAACACCTAAAATCTCCAGGACAAGGACAACAGTATCAGAAGCTATAATTATCTCATCCAGCCCGTTGGAAACGAGACATTCACCCATAGTCGCCTCTCCAGCCTCTCACAAGCCACATCGCGATGCCATCCCCCCACAGCCCTCATTCTCATCCATCGCCAACAACTCCCCAGATATTCAGCTACACGACGATTCCTTCAACACCGGGCACAGCTACTCTTCAGATGCAACGGCAGCAGAAGCAAGTCCGAGCCCACGGAAGCACAACCGCCCACCGGACGACACGCCCAGGAACCCAGCTGCTAAGCGCACGCAGAGAAACACGGGTGCAGGCAAGCTCAGGTCCGGGAGCCCCCCGAGGCGGGCATCCCGCGCGGGCGGAGCGCCTCCAAACCGGGGCCAGACCTCGATCAAGAGCTTCGGCAGGCTCTCCGAGACGGTGGGCAGGGGCAACATCATGCCGCGGGGGAAGCCGCTGCCGCCTGTTTCGGACTCAGACGAAGAGTTCGAAGAGCTGAGCGCCCTTGGCTCGAAGAGGAGGCTCGTGGGAGAAGCTCAGGACGTCCCGGCGCTGTGCTCGCAGCGCTCGAGTTCTAACGCGCTTAATAATAAAGAGCACAGGAATCCACCAGCACCATCGAGAAACGGACCTGGGGCCGGTTCCGCAATAGCACTGTCATCGTCACCAGCAATGCCCTCATCTGCCCATACTGCAGCGGTTCTACGACCCAAGGAGAAGCCGGCGATGACCAGGGTCTACATGTCCAGGACGAGCGACGCGGGGCTCGGCTACTTCACGGAGATGGAGGTAACCCCGGAGGAAGCCGACAGGCTGGCTTCTTCCAATCGGGCCAAGAGGCCTGGTGGTTACCGAGTGTGGAGGCAGAGCGAGGTCTCGATCTTGGATCTCACAGGAGAGGACTAGACAGATGAAATAGGCCATTGTTCTGGCAATGCAAGCGCTCAGTGAGCAGTCATGATTTCGCTGCTGTTCCTGACTTTTTCTTCACTTTGATCGCATGCACGTTGCAGTCCAGACGAGATAAGTTTGTGAGTGAGTATTCCTGATTGACGGGTATCCTAGGTATAGTATGACGTGAAGGGGTAAGTAAGTTATGTGTGTGTGTGCGTGGCGTGTGATAAGAAGCTCGTTACAGTAGTGTGGGTCATAAATGGCCGTGATATATCGTAAAACAGAGAAAAAAAAGAGGCAAACAAGTGCCAGACCTAAAGCAAATGATTGTAGAGAAGAGGAAACCAGGGGAAGGGGGTTAAGTAAAAATGCTGCCCCGAACATGCCCAGCGGATGAGGGAAAACAGACAGTATCCGACACCGACGACGCCCGAGATTTGATTACCTTTGCCCTTTGAACCAGCTCTTCCATGCACCCAGAGATATTGACAGTCTCCTCCTCATCGTCATTCCTGGCCATTCGGCCGTATGCATAAATCCATTTTCATCAACGTCGCTCAGTCGCTCGTTTCATGCGGGCGCACCCGGCTCGCTCGCTCGCTCGTTCACGCGCGCTCAAAAAGATTCCTTCCCCCTCATGTCGCCGTATCCCACCCACCCATCTATTTATCCATAAATCAATCATCGACGGACCACGGCAGGTCCCGATCGCTGACCCGCGTGCAGGTCAGGTACCCGATGCCCTCGGCGGCGCGGCTGCCCCCGCCCAGGTCGAGCTCCAGCCCGCTGCCCATCAGCGGCCTGACGACCTCGCGCGCCATGCTCTTGAGCTCGTCTATGCGCTTCTCGAACCGCCGCAGGTTGTCGCGGCTGTACATCTCGGGCGTGAGCTTGAGGAAGCGCTTGCACTCATCGTGCGTCAGGTACCCCGGCGCGCTGGCCCCTGTCATGCCGCCCAGAGTGCGGTACGTGCGGCCCAGCGAGGCTAATGGTGGAACGAGGGGAATAACGGGCTGTGCGGCTGACGCAGGAATGAGCGCGGTATTATTGTTACTGTTAGGGCCTGAATTGTTGCGCGTCCGTCCTCCGCCGGGTTGTGCTATTGCTCTCCGCTCGCTTTGGGGCGGGGGTGCGGGAACAGGATTGGGCGTGGTGTTGTCTGCCAGCCACTGCCTGAAGAAGCTGACGGCTAACCAGTCGAGGTAGCCAGTCGCAGGCGTTACTCGCTCCCCGGATCTTGTAGTCAGATTGAGCCTGAAAAGGCGGCCCTCGACCCTTGCGACAGTTTCCTCCAGCTCGTCGACCTTATCCTCGATGATATCCAGGACGGACTCGGGTAGGGTGTTCCTCAGGCTGCGCTCCCCGGCAGGCCATTGGCCGACGACGTGGATGAGGGCCTCCTGGAAAATAATCTTGCTTCTTGCCAGGTGACCCAGCCGAAGATAGCTGATGGGGTACTTCGCAATCTGTTTCCACAGCCGGCTTTGGAATTGCAACAGGTGGTGATCTACCCTTGGCCCAACGACGGATAGCGCATCGTACTGATCCGCTATGGTGAGCAGCGATTTGCATTGTACGTATGCGTCGGCAATGTTTATTCCATCCAGGACGGGGGAGAAATTGTACATTATGCGGAAGAGGTTGTCGTAGTCGCGAAGTGTGTCTTGGTCTTCGGGTGACGGCGGCGGGAGATTCGAGGTAGTGTTCGTCGGTAGTGGATATTGGTTGTGAGTAGGTGAGGGCATACTGAGGTTCGCGACGGATCGGAAGAAGTCGCGCGAGGATGACTGGTTGTGAGAGTGTTTTGTTCGGCCAACGGCGCTGCTACTTGAGCTCCCGCCGAAGATGGAGGTGGTTGGCGGCCCCATCAGGCGGCCGGTTGCGGCAGAGGTGGTGTTGTTGTTGCTGTTCTCCTCCTTCTGCACCAGCATGGGTATATCGTCGCCCCCTTTCCCGTAGTCGAGCTCGTATCTCCACCTCTTTCTCGGCGTGCCTATGTTTGCCCGCGACACAGTGCTTCCTCTCTCGGCGGTACCGTTGTCCTCGCCTATCCTGGCCAGCTCCCCTCCGGCCGGAGCTCCATTTCGCCCCGGCGCAGGTAATGCAGGCAAATCCGGAACGACATCTACCGCCTTGGACCACGGCTCACTGGTGCTCGCCTCGAAGAACCCACTGCACCGCGTCAGGGTGTGTCGGTGCAGCAGGTACCTGTTCTCGTGGCCGGAGGGGACCTTGACCACGATCTCGACGTCGCCGGAGTGGGAGAACCAGGGGAACTCATTCTGCGGGACGTAGGAGGCGCCGCCGGCATAGGACCTGTTGTAGTGGTGGCGTCGAGAAGATCGGTGTCGCGCGCCGGTGGTGGAGCTGGTGCCGACGACAGAGCTGGGGCCGCGGACGGTGATGGTGCCCCCAGAGCCGGACGTGGACGAGTGATCGGGCTGCGAGACCATGGCCGCGCCCGGGGAGAGTGGCCGCAGGCGGTGATGCGCCTCTGGAATGGGTCAGGTCGTGCCAGTGCCCAGTGCCCCTCGGTAGACAGCTGGATAGGCGCCTTTGAGGTCTGGGGCCGGTGGTCACGGTGTGGCTGGAGTTGAGGGGTGGTCTGCCCGCAATGTGGTGTGCTAACAATTATCAGTAGGAGTTAGGTAGGAAAGTAGGTAGGCTGGTAGGCTGTCAGAAAGGAGGGGTCGATCAGGTCGGTCAGGTCACCAGCAGGCAAGGCATGCGATGAGCAGCGCGATGGCATCAACATCTTCCGTTTCATAACATTACACAGAAGCGCAACATTAAAAACAGAGCCTGCCACTGGAGACGATGAGGTTGGGAAGAGGATAACACAACAGGAAAAGAGACGTCTTATCCCAGCATCCTGGGACCTGAAAACGGAAAAGCATCGACTGACCATACAGACTACCCAGATAGACTACGGCCTTGGGCACGGCCTATTGGGCTACGGAGCACAACACACACTCACTCACTCTCTCACACACCCACACTCCACAGCTTATGGGCTAATCTACGCCCGGTGCTGTGTGTCGTCCCGTCGCGGGCCAGCCGCTTGCAGCTCAGGAGCCGGCCTGGTCTGGCTTCTGCGGGTGCAGCTTAAGCTGACTGGGTGGAGGTCGCCGAATGTCTGACTTGTCGAGCTGTCTGACTGGCGGATGGGAAACTCGTGAGGCTGTGCCTGTCGGTCGCCACAGCTGGGTATCATTCAGGGACGCCCTGACACATGTACTGGTGGTGGCTGGTAGCCGATGGCTTTTGGCGGCTTATTTGACTTTCGTCCCAGGGGCCCCAACTTCTGATCGCCTGGCCTGCTGGGATGGTGGCTCCAGTACAATTGGGCGTCGGGCTCGGGGATCGGCAGTATTCGTTCAATTAGAATTAGGATGATGGAGTTTGAAGACGATCTCAGAGCGCTGATAACAACGGAAGAGGCTCTCGAGTCGCAGGGAAGGCGAACGCGGAAGCAGAACAGGAACAAGAGAGTGAAAAGAAAAGAATATGCAGAGAGAGACGATGCAGAAAGGCGGGTATTAAGATCCAACCTCGTTTTTGGATCTACAAGGCAAGAAAGGCAACTCGACATGCGAAGCGCCCAGGAGAGATTGAGCAAAGTAGCGGTGCCTAAGTAGCCTTGCCTTGACTTGAAAGTTTTTCTCTTCTCCATTATGCCATGCCACCCCTCCTCTCCTGTTTCCTTCGGAGGCACGAGCGGACGGTTCTGTCTCGTCGCGTTCTCATGCGCGTCTGCCAGTGATTCCCCCAGACGCCTCCAAGTTTGTTTCTCCTGCAGGACAGCATAGTGCATTGCCCTCCAAACAATCCAACCCGACTCGGCCCCATGCACACCGCACCACGAGGGATCCATGATAACCCCATGTTTGAGAATTCTCATAGCACGCAGCCAGGTGAGCGAGCCTACGGGCACTCGCCTCGTCCTTGGGTGTGGTAGTCTAACAGTCGCTGCCTTCGCGACGCCTGTCAGCCTATCGTCCGATCCCAGACTCGGCCGGCCCAAACTTGAGCAATCGCTGACTCCGGAAAAACGCTGCTGCCGCTGCTGTCGAGTCCACCACTGACTACCAGACTGGCCCCCATCTCTACCACCATCCTCGAGTCATCAGCCAGCCCTCTCAACCCCCGGTTGGCCGTATCATTTGCCAGCTATATAACAAATGATCAAAAGCTCACATATAGCCAAGACACAGGCATTCTGTAACCAACAGACAAAGAGCTCGCAGGATGAACCCCGGAAGAGCACCGAGATCGACACGACCGACCAGCAGCAGACTGGGGAAATGCGCCAAATCAGACAGAAGACAGCCAAACCCCACGAGTGTCGATTGGCCTGTTTGCTGCCATAGCTTCATCTTCTTCTCCACTGTCGCTCAGTCCCACCCAGTCAAGAACTCTCACAAGCATGCGGCTCCATTGACCGCAACGTCCAACTAGGCATTGGGCATGCTCTGCACGAAAACTTTTTGACTTCAAATGCTCTTCTTCAATTTCAGCATGGATGATTGTTTAACTAATAGTACATGTGCGCGATATGTGCGAAAGCAAATTTCCAGTGGCAACGCCGTCCGTAAATCACCATTACCTTTTTTATTCCCGGTTGAAACGACCTGTTGGATTGGAGAACCAACACCGCAGCGCAAAGCCGTCACCAGTATCGGCGCAGTCCAACCCCAACTCCACCCAAAAGCAGACTAAAGCAAAGCAAATCATTTCAACGCCAGTCCAGTGATGCAGTCATTCAGTTCATGTCCACGTCCATGTCGGGAACGGTAGGAAGTTGTTGTGCGGTCGAGGATGTGTTCCACGTCGAGTTGTTGGCGTCTTGGAATTGAGGTCGAGGAGACTCGACAGCAGTCATCATTGGGCCATCGAAGACGGCAGGGCATGACTTGAGATTGAGGAAGGCTCGCTCGGGATCCGAACTGACAAGTCGGCCCTCGCGAAGATTTTCGGCGAAGAGGAAGATGCCCTCGCGAGCTTGAACTAGGTAAGCCTCCTGGGATTTTTGCAGGAGAATCTTGGCGCCAGTGACAGGGAAGTGGTTGTCAATGTAGCGAGCCCAGCCACGAGCAGCTGCTTGAATGTGCTCGTCTTCGCTGAGGCGGGCCCAACCGATGCCGAGATGCATGGTGAAGTCGTCAACGACTGGTTGGGTGGGCGCATCGGGCGAGGTATCGCGGCCAGAGTTGTTTCCGTTGTGTGCGATCTGATCCGACGGACCAGAGTCGTTTGAGAGGCCGAGACGTTGCGACTTGTTGCTTCGCAGGGAAGAGCGTTCTTGAGAGAGCTTCTTCTGGGCAATGGTAGCCTCCTCAAGCTTGCGGGCATGTTCTTGAGCGGCCTTTTCTTCAATCCAGGTACCGGACTGGCTGCCGGCATCGGGAGTGTAGCCTTTGTTCTTCTTGATGAGGATCATGCCGGGGCCATACTCCCACTCGTCTTCAGGTTCTTCGACTTTGGGAGCTGGGACCACCTTCTCTGGATCGTCAAGGTTGGCTGCTGCCTCATCTCTGGAGCGTTTGCGGCCGGCGAATGTCGAATTGGATCGAAGGAACGGACGAGTGGAACAAGAGACTGAATGACCGAGCGACTGAGACTGGTGCGAGAAGACAGGCCTGCCAAAGGAGAGCTGATGGGCAGGCTGGGGTGGCAGGCCCATGACTGGGGAGGCAGTACGATCAAAGTACGACATGGTGATCTGCGAGAACGCAGGTGAGCAGCTCAAGTCAGAGAGTTTTCTAGAGAAAAAGTTATCAGTCGCAAGCCGAGGACCTGTGCTGTACTACAGTCAGAGGTCGGCTGCCAATTAATTGGATCCAGACGCGTAGCGTTGGCGCGACGAGATGGACGGCCGGGGCGTGAAGAGCCGCAAAGGGTGGCCGGTATGGTTGAGGCTGAGGTTGAGGCTGTCGATGACGTGAAGGAGGAGGACCAGCTTATGGACAGGCTGATCGGTGTGGGCGACAACCTAGGGAGATGAGGCTGACGAGAGTGTCGACGACGACTACTGGGAAGGCATAGAGAAGAGAAGGCACGCGAGGTAGGAAGGGTGGACGAAGATGGGAAGGTGGGCGCAAAGGTATTTATGTATGGTGGTGTTGGGGGAAGAAGGTGAGAAGACGTGATGGTGTGGGTGAGGTGGAAAGGAAAGTCGGAAGGGGAGGGAAGTGATGAAAGGGAAGGGCACGAGATAAGAATGAACGGGAGAAAAGAAGGCGAGACGAGACACGGGGTCCAAGGTTGGCGCTGCGATTGTCAGTGTGGAGGGGAGGAGAAGGAAGAGGATGATGGGAGAGCTGAGGGTACGGCACTGTGTAGAGAGCTGCGAGGTTCCCAAGGAGCGCAGCGCACAGCGCAGCGCAGTGTCTGGGTGTGTAGCGCACAGCAGCGAGCAGTAGCCGGCAGCAGCAACCAGCACCAGCAGCGGCAGCTCTGCGGCGCGCGATCCTTCCTCACCCGGTTGCGCTTTGCCGGGTCAGGAAGGGCAGGGGCCTAGGACCCAGGGCCAGGAACCTGCCTTGTCCACTCCCTGCCTCTGCCTGTCGTGGTCCCAAAAGGGAATGGCCAAATCTTGGGATGCACCTCATAAAAATGCAGGGAAGGCGTCAGACGACGAGCTCGCCTCTGATTCGCGAGACGGGCCTACGGGGATCATGGGCCTGAGCGTCCAGACCCCAGAAAACTTTCTCAGGTGCGAAAGCCTTGCTGCCATTCATATTCCCAATCCGGCTAGCCCCAGCTGGCAAGTCTCAGACTGCTCGGTGCCGATGGCGCAACAAGCCCATCAACCAATCCAGCCAATCCAGCCAATGCAGGCAGAGCCGGAGGAGACCCTGATCTCATTGCGTGGTTGACCTCTCCCGAGGCTGATCTACTGATGGAAAGGGACTAGCTGCTGGCCATCTCCGACCCAATCCTGAGCCTCCGCCAAGACGCACCCACGCAAGCAAGCACTGACTGACACTGACTGATGACTTCCTCCTGCACTCATCGGCAGTTTTGGTCCGCCTTGACTTGGAATATTGTCGCCTCAGGCACCAAACGACCAAGGCCACCCTCAACCGTGGTTGCAACCGCCGATTGCCCAGCATCCAGTCAGCCCGCCCCCAGTCGGATGTTGGATCAACCCCAGCCATTTCTTTATCCTCCTTGTCCACCTCGGATTCAAGGCACGCAAGCAGCGGTGTGCTCCACAAAAGCTAGACCTGATTCAGTGGCCTCTGCTCACTGCCTGCCTGCCCAGCCAGCCAGCCAGCCCGCCCTCGAGCCCGCCTACCCATCTGTTGACTGACCAGCCAGCCAGCGCTATCTTGGGTTTGATTTGTGCAACTGGTTGCAGCATAAAAGTTGTGCAAGGCATGCACAAAAAGCAGTCTAGCAATGGGAGGGTGGCAGTCTTGGATTCAATGCAATATGCAGCCAACACCGCCGCCTTTGTCCACAACATCCTGCTGACTGTTGTTCCCATGCCCTGTCAGCATGACTCGAGAGGCTTGCCCGAATCGTCACATACTGTACTCATGGCCCGGGCTCCTGGTCAAATCCCCATCCTTGGAATACCTATTTGTTCAGGATAGCAGATCGACAACACCATAGGGAATAACTTGTCTTGAAACACGGCAGGGTTTTCATGCTGAAGCAAATCATGGTTGAAAGAAGCTGCTGCTTTGGGCTTTGAGAGAATCTAAATCTGTGGTCTAAACTCCGCCATTGTCTGTTCGATCGTTGAGGTAAGAAGAGAGGGTAGGTTAATCTCCATGTTCCTATCTCTTAATGACGCTCAAAGGGAGACAGACTCTGGCGCAGCCATGGGTTCTCTCTCTGGCTAATGTCATTTAAATAATCAGTCTCGCCATAAAAATAATGGTGTTGTCTCATTCTTGTGCGCGGGCCAATCTTTCTTCTTGCTGCAATTTTCATCGTTCCTCTTGCGCATGACGTAAGCTGAGGTCCATCGGCGAATCCGTCTCAGTCTGCGCGACTGGGACTGTGAGTCGAAGACCCGGGCCCCGTTGCCTGCGATGCCTCCTCGAACAGAGCCGCATCATCCTCATTCTCGTGCCCGCCGTAAAGACCCTCGAACCCTGGTGTCCTCATACCCACGGGACTCGGGACTCTGCGGTGGCGGAGTCTTCGGGCTGTCGCTGGAGTACGACCCAGAGTCTGGGAAGATCTCAGCCGCCTCACCGGAGCTGTGTACGACCCCAAAAGCCTACTCTGGTGCTGGGACTCTGGTAACTGCTCTGGAGTCTGAGGTTGACGTGTCGGTGAGAGCAGGTCGTCATACACCCGGACCCTGCGGATAGGGGTGGACAGCGGCGCTGGACGATCGGGCGAAGGACTCCCTCCCGCAACAGGCTCCACGCGAGAAGGTGCAGTCCGTCCGTGACCAGCTTGAGGACACGCCTGCTTCAGACGCGTGACTGGTTTGGCGGCTCTCTGCGGACTGCTGCGGTTCTACAACCATGGCGTGGATTAGCCTTGGTCTGTCTCGTGGCATGGTGCCCTATTCCTTTCTTACCGAAGGTCCAGGTTCACCGTCATGTTTTGGCTCGGCAGGGGCGTTACAAGACGATCGACGACGCTGGCATCCCAGTACTCCAGGCAGTGCACCAGGAGCGGGCGATTGTTCAGGACCAAGAGACGGTCGAGTTCGAATAACCTAGGACAGTGTCAGAGCATTGATGACTCTGGCTGATGCATGTCCCGGGTGACTGGACGCTACCTACCAGGGTCTGCGTCCACGGCCGTTCAGTTGGGGCTCTACTTAGAATTTGCGAGGAAGATGCGAGCATACCAGGGAGGCGGGCGATCGGGTTGCGATCCGTGTTATTCGTTGAGTCGATAACAGTCCTCTCCTCCAGGCTCATGGCCATTCTTGTCAGTTTCCGTTGGTTGTCAGCACCGATGGCGTCAACTCCATTCACAACTTCCGTTTCCTGATGCGAGGAGGTATTCTGTGATGGCCCAGCTTGTGGCCTTGCGCTTTCCGAGGAGCTCGGGATTGTTCCAGGTCTGCAAGGCCGCAGCGAGGAAACCCCAGGAGACGAGGTCCAAGTCAAGACATCAAGTGAGTCAAGATAGCCACGAGGAACCTGAGGCTGATGTCTAACAAACATCGGGTCTGTACTGTGCTGTGAGCTCGTAGGAATGACCTCGTCATCGTTTGCCTCGCCGGTTCGCACGCTGACGATTCTCTCCAAGGGCGAGGAGGGTAAAGGGTCAACGTAATTTGAGTTCGAGGAGGCAGGTCTTCGGTTGTGGGAAGCAGTGAGCGTCCCTAGCCGTGCTTCATGTTCCAAACTTGAGCTGCCCTTCCGGTGTACTGTCTCCTCAGAGGCTGGGTTTTCCTCCCTCTGAAGATACCTGCGATAACGTCGTCGGTTCTCCAGCTCCTGAACCTCGGACATGGTCAAGACGATCGATGTTGGCTGGAGACGAATCATCCTGATACAGAGATAATCAGACTAGGCTATACAGACTCGGGACAGTATCATTGAACAACAGAGGCCGGCTCATTAGAGTCAAAGACTCAGAGTGAGTGAGTGATATTCACTTGTGTTTTTCAGAGGTAGTCAGTCTAGGAATCGATGGGTTGAGACTCTCAACTCTGTGGAAAGAGTCGGAGCAGGCACTCCGCAGTGCTGGGTGCACCTGAAAGGCTTGCCATATTCCCAGTCGTTGCCGTGAGGAAGGAACGTCCACGCTCGCGCTTAGAGATTGAGCCTCGAGGATGAGTATTGACCACGAGAAGGCACGCTGAGGGTCGACAGGGCCTTAGGTTCGGGTGCGATGAATTACGAGGAGAGGCTGACCGGGCAGGTGCCCAATGCTCGAATCATCAAACCCGGAGATGATATTGAAATTGGTAAACATCAGAAATAGAACGCTCATCGATGCAATTGATTTTCTTGGACTACAGAAGTGATCAATATCTAGACCACTTGGGTATTTCTACATCTCATCATGTTGTGTTCTATATGATGGGCTGGAAGGGTTGAATGCTGGTCAAAAAGATCTGTGCCTGCGCGCGGCCACTGCCTTGAGCTGAGAAGACGCTGTTGTCTGCATTGCTTATTATGGATGTGGACAAGTGGGCGGGCGGTGATTTGCACAAAGCCCGGCGGGTTGCATCTCGCAATAAGGGGCGGGCGTTTTGGCCGTGGTATGCTTGGACGTTTTGGTTGCTGTTAGCTGCTGTGACCAACCCTGTCTGTAAACCAAAATGGAGCTGCAGCGGCGGCCGAGAGCGGGCGACCTGGTGCCGCAATATGCCTGTGGGAGGTATAAGTGATAAGCTCAGATCGGGGGCGGTCGTGGAATCTCCCTGCTCAAGTATGTAGCATTGAGAGGATGTTGTGTGCGTTTTGAAATCGAGCTGGCTCTTCAAGTGCAATATCACCGTACCTGGCCACTAACAGGCAGAACGGGCAGGTAGGCAGGTAGGTCCAACTCCAAAACGGTAGGGGGACCAGAGGGAGTGGCTTGCCCCTTGCAGCTAACAATGGATCTTTACCTCTTCAGTTCACCTTCAATCTACCTACTAGGTGCCCTGACCACCAAAAGGAGCGACTCCGTTCTGCCTACCACATTACCACCACCCACCTGCTCCGTAGTGGCTGGCCTACTGTACAAGCACAGCGCAGCGGCACCGCAGCACAGCACAGCACAACACAGCATAGCACAGTCCTCCCTCTGGACCCAAATCTCCTGGCTACCCTGACAGCAAGCCGTCGACAGCAGCTCTCGATCCTGAGTCCTGACCGGCCCTCTCAGCCTCTCTGTGTGATCAACAGACCCGCATTACTCATGGACGGGGGACTGTCCAAGACGGGACAGGTGGACACCTAGAGCAATCAAGCAGCATTGCCGACTTCGACACGGACACCTGCCCGACGGCAGACAATACCGTACGCCACGCCAGCTGCCCTGCCCTGCTTCCAATGTGAATGAGCATCGATCCAATCCCACCCTGCCATTCCCTATACGGCGCAGCGCCCTGATGCCCGCCCTCTCATGGTACAGCTACATCCTTTTTGGCTCGATCTGAGGCTCTAATTGCGGTTGCGGTTACGGGCAATACCCAAGCAGGGCCAGGCCAGAGTCTCATCAGTTCCAAGGAATCGCAGCGTTGCTTGCTGCCAGTTCCCGGGACCAGCGACCAGCGACAGCGCCTCCTCCCTGCGCGACCCATCGGTCGACACGGCCAAGTTGCCCGCCACCATCCCATAGCCCGGCTCTTTCGATCTGCCAGACCACGCCAGTTACCATGAATGGCGACATAAGCCTGTCCAGGGCCCTGGGCGGTCTACGAATCGCCAATCTCTCAGATGATTCCGACAATGAGCCCAGTCCTACTCGCGACCAACCCATCGCGGCAGACGACTCCCACGACAGCCCTTCGCTCTCCAACCCCCTAGACGAGCCGCAACAAACCTCGAAACATCTCTCGCGTAACCCCCAAGAAGACCAGCACCGCGCACCCAGCGACAACCAAGCTCAATACAGTCCAGAAGCCGTATCAAACTTACCACCAGCTGCTACCCCCGATTTCGCGCAATCGACTACAGACGGTCCCTTCACCCCTCCCATCGGGCAGTCAATCCCACCTTGGCAACCTGCCCTTCAACCATCACCAATGGACGGCCCTGAAAGACAATACCAGACCTCTTCTCGCCCGCTCTCCGGCCCTTTGTCCAACCCCCTTTCCGTCTCGCACAACGTCGAAGCAGGACCGAGCTCGTACAACAACTCCCTAAGGCCGGAGGGTTCCAGAGCGTCCATGTTCGATCTTCCCACACGGAGCAACTCGAGATCCATGCGAGTCCCTTACGCGGGTCAAATCCCTCAACGATCACCGAGCTATCGAGAGCGGTCGTACAACCCTGAAGTACGGCGCACGCTGCCTCCAGGTGCGGGCGGTGCGGCATTGCCCCCCAGGAAAAGTTCCAAAGGGCGAGGGGGCGGCTTCGTCTCCGCGGCAGGAGCGCCAATGGCCCAACCAGGCAGTAACAACTTCGGAGCAGAGTTGCCCCAGCCAGGTAACAGTGAAGAGTGGCAAGAAAAAGGTGCGGCGGTCGGCATCAGGAGAGAGGTAGATGCGCAAGGGAAGACAATCCTGCGATCTGTCAAGAAAGGTGTCCGTGACTTCTCGTTCGGCAAGGTTTTGGGCGAGGGATCATACAGCACAGTTTACCTGGCCACAGACCGACAGTCACTGAAGGAATACGCCATCAAAGTACTCGAGAAGAAGCATATCATCAAAGAGAAGAAGATCAAATACGTGAACATCGAAAAGAATACCTTGAATCGGTTAACGGAGCATCCTGGCATCGTTCGGCTATACTATACCTTCCAAGATGAGACCTCACTTTACTACGTACTGGACCTTTGCAACGGAGGAGAGCTGTTAGGGGTCCTGAAACGGACACATACCTTTGATGAGGAGTGCACACGGTTCTATGGAGCCCAAATTCTTGACGCCATTGAGTACATGCAC
Organism: Diaporthe amygdali; assembly: GCF_026229845.1. Lineage (NCBI taxonomy): Eukaryota > Fungi > Ascomycota > Sordariomycetes > Diaporthales > Diaporthaceae > Diaporthe > Diaporthe amygdali. Next base: position 3,604,721 of record NW_026517021.1, on the reverse strand, counting down.
TCAAGAGGGGTTATACATCGCGACCTTAAGCCGGAGAATGTGCTACTGGACGATAACATGCATGTTAAGATAACTGACTTCGGAACGGCGAAGCTGTTGCCAGACCCCAGAGACCCAAGGCCACAGCCTGAGAACGCGGCTCCGACCGAAGGGAATTCGCGGGCAGCCTCGTTCGTCGGGACCGCCGAATACGTCAGCCCGGAGCTTCTTACGGAGAAGACTGCGGGCAAGGCGAGTGATGTTTGGGCCTACGGTTGCATTATATACCAGCTACTTGCCGGACGTCCGCCATTCAAAGGCGGTACAGAGTACTTGACATTCCAGAAAATTGTTGGTCTAGAATACGATTTCCCTCCAGGCTTCCCGCCAGCGGCACGAGACCTTGTCGAGCGATGTTTGGTCCTGGACCCAGGGAGGCGTCTGACCATCGAGCACATCAAAAACCACGAGTTTTTCGACGGGCACAGCTTTGGAAAGGGCCTGTGGAGGACAAAGGCCCCACGACTCCGACCACACATACCACCCACGCAGGAGCCACAGATTATCCAGCTCAATGGATCATCCTCCGGCTCTAACCAAAACCCGCCGTCCAGCAGAGGGCTACAATCCCAGAATGGAAGCGGCAGCAGGCCCGCCAGGATAATTACTGAGTTACCGCCTCCTACACAGCTTGATATCGAATGGTCACCGGTCCTGACGAGGAACAACGAGAGAATATTGAAATTGGGTGACCTGCTCGTCATATCATCACCGATTCCCAACAGCCCACACGGCAAAGGAGAACACGGCCAACACAACAAATTCTCACGGTTCTTTGGCGGGAGCACGATGAAGAAAAAGCAAAGACTGGTCATGGTCACATCTAGCGGTCGCATTGTGCTGGCTCCTGCGGGCGGCGAAGAGAAAAAGGCTAAGCAAGAGATTTCACTCCTTGCTCCCGACTGCGCGTGGCGGACTCAGGTCGATGTGAAGGGGCAGGTCGTCTGGTGCATTGATGCGGTAGGTCTCGCTCATGATGCGTTCTTTATCCCTCTTAATAAGGCTTTCCGTGCTGACTTGTTTTCAGAATGGCACCCATTACCAGTTCGAACAGCCAAAGTCTTCACAACTCGACGCAGGCACGGTAGATGAGTGGATAGAGGCTCTCGAAAGGGCGAAAGACCTTGCAATGTCTCAAGACTTGTCTGGCTACAACAGTGATAATGGCTTTGGAGAAATGTCATCGTCCATGTCTCCCAGCCCAGCAAGCACACTGTCACGACAGGTGCCGTACCCTGAAGGAGGGTTCAGCATCGCCGATAGATCGGGCCGCAATCAGTTGAGTAAGAGCCAGGCTAGCCTGGAGGAACAACAGGCAAAGAGAAACCGTTTCAGCAAGAGACAGTCAAAGAATGGGTTGGGCACAGCGGCGTTCTGAGCACGACCACCCAATATTACCCTAATACACCACACATAGGCGGGCTCACATCTGATCAGCCTTTCACAGCACATCATGAACCATGCACCGATCTTCTTTCACCTTTCATCATATACTTCCCGTACACGAGGGGCGGTCAGGGCAAACGGTATTTGGCATTTTCTGGCGCAAGCGGGCAAGAGGGCGTCGCGTGGTTGCGTGTTTGTTTCGGGGTATCTAAAGAGAGCACAAAAGAAACCGAAACCCGCGTTGGCCATGGAACAATCGTCGTCGTCGTTATTATCATCATCATTATCATCACAGCCTCTAACACAACCAACCTCTTTTTTTTTTTTTTTAACCTGCATTCAGTTTGAAAATCGTCAAGCCACACATACAATTCCTTTTGTTCGGGACGCGGAGGGTTGGGAGCCTCTCGGGCAAGAGGATGGCGGTGTCCTTTGTATTACACCTAAGCTTCTAATCGGCATTTGTTGAGCGTGGCGCAGGCCGAAATGGCCGTGAGGGGGGTTCGTGAGAGGTTAGGCAGGCCGCGGAGGAGGGCAGGGCAGTAGACAGGAGGCAGAGGCAGTGTCTGGAATTGAAAAAAACAGGAGGAATGTCTGACATTCTGTCAATTGTGTGTCGCGCCGCCCCATGATGAGATGTGACAGCTTGAAGGTGGCAGACCTTTCCAGGCTGAGCCTGGCGCTCTGCTAGCAATGTGCTGCAACCTGCCGTATATGCAGGATCACGATCGCAGACTGCCAGTTGCGAAGACGAATGTGGTTGTTTCACCGCTACGATAGCCATAGAGGGCTGCTTGCCGCAATCCCTTCCCGGGGCGGCGGTGGGCGGTTGGGCAAAGCGTCACAGCATGTTCTGACCGTAAGATTGATCTTTACATCTTTCATATAACGAGAGGGGCAGCCAAGTGCATCCAGTCTGGCCAGTGTACTCTTCCTCAGGTATGAGACGCCTCGGCACCTAGGTCGGCACAGGAATGAGAGCGAGACTCATCACGATGAAGACCCACAGTCAGTGGACAGACTCTATCAAAGCGGAAGGCAGAAGAGGCTTGCTTGTGGTGCATGTGCGCACGGACCACTTAACGGTGGCATGGGACGGAGGCGTGGGAGGTGGGAGGGTGCAGGGTAGGTGTGCAGCGTGTACCTCCTCTCCTGCCTTGGGTGCCCCGTCCGTACCGTATTGCTGTGCCTCCGTACGGAGCCTAGTGTCTACAGCCTAGCCTGGTGCAGCCTGGCTGGTCGTCCGTCTGGGCTGGGCTGACACTGCTGGCTGGCTGGTAGCACTCCACAAATTCATAGACCTCGCAAAGCCCGATCATCCTCTGCCACGTCAAATGCGATAGTCCATCCAGGCCAAGTCGCGTCAGATTCACTGAACCCGGCAACACGGAGCGAGGTGCCCCCTTTCGAGGCGAATTCTTTTAATCAAATCAATCAATCGGAAAGCCACGACAAGAAGCGGGTCCAACACGATTCGATCCCCGTCGCAAACGCAAACCGACCAAGATGCAGGCGCAATACCGCCCGTTCCCACAAAATGTTCCCCAGAGGTCGCCGCATGTCCCTGCTCCACGACGCGGAGGAATTGGTACGTCAGTGAATCTTAATCCGAGTTTTGCATTTTCGCTGTCGCAGCCGCTGTCGCCGTCGCACCTGCTCCTGTCCTGTCCTGTTCATCCCATTGATCTGATCTGCCCGCCCTCCATTGATACACTGCTTCCCTTGTGCCTCCTGGTCGCTGCTGCCCGTTCACCACCGCAGTCCAACCAGCGCACAACACCGAATCCCTCTCCCTCCCACCCGTGCCACAAGCCGTCGTCCGAGAGCATCTAGCCTAGCAGCAACAAACTGCCCACACCAGCCCGCCCTGGCATAGCCTTGGCAAAGTCGAGCATCATGTCTAACCGTCGCGCTTCTTCCACAACAGGTCCCATGATGCAGCACCACCAGGGCCTGCACAACCCTCCCCACGTGCCCCTAAACCAGGCCCAGCTGGCGGAGAAGCAGCACCAGCAGCAGGCCGCCGTCGAGCGCGCCAAGCTGCGCGCCAAAAAGCCCACCGACAAGACCATGCCCGATGGCGTCGAGGACTGCATCATGAGCGACGGCGTCCAGCGCTACAAGGAGCTCAGGGACTTCGAGAGGAGGCTGGACGCGACCATCACGCGCAAGAGGCTGGACATTGTGGACTCTGTCAACAAGAACGCCAAGAGGTGGAAGACGGTGCGGGTATGGGTCACAAACACCGTCGAGGACCAGGTCTGGCAAGGGAACGGCATCAACGCCGACAGCTTCGACTTTTCCACCAGTGCAGATTCGAGCTTCCGCGTGAAGATCGAGGGGCGATTGCTGGATGATGATGACGAATACGAAAAGGAGGACGGCGAGTCCAAGGAGAGCGGTGACGGCGACAAGATGGACACCGACGCGTCCACCGATAAGGCCAAGACACCTACTGCCAAGGCACCACCGCGGCCGCGATTCTCGCACTTCTTCAAGAAAATGACGGTCGACTTCGACCGGAGCAAGATGCGCAATGGTGCCGAGCAGACCGTGGAGTGGAACAAGCCCGACCGGTTACCAAACAACTCTGCCAACCCACCGCCTGCGGCTGACTTTGACGAGTTAACCTTCAAGAAGAATGGCGACGAGAACATGAACATTACTATCAACCTATTCAGGCATGAGGAGCCCGAGCGATTCCAGCTCAGCCCTGCCCTGTCGGACGTGGTTGACATGGAAGCCGCCACCCGCTCCGAGGTCGTCATGGGCTTGTGGGAGTACATCAAGCTGATGGGTCTACAAGAGGATGAGGAGAAGAGGAATTTCCGTTGTGACGAGTTGCTGAGAGAGGTAAATGACAAACGTTTCCTGACACGACTACATCTTCAGGACACTGACATATCTGCTTTAGGTTGTCCAAAGGGACACAGGCCACATCCCAGCCTTGCAGGAGTACATCACTCCTCACCTCCAGCCTCTCCCACCAGTCAAACTCGCCTACACCGTCCGTGTCGACGAGGAATTCCATAAGAACCCCCAGCCCACAGTCTACGACGTCCGCGTCGCCGTTGACGATCCCCACCACGCCAGATTGGAGCAGTTCTTGCGAGATCCACAATACGCAAACATGCTCAACCAGGTCAAAGTTCTTGATGAGCAGCTTGCCATCATCATCCAGGCCATCGCCGACTCCAAGGCCAAACACAGCTTCTTCAAGAGTCTGGCCCAGGACCCCGCCAACTTTGTCCGCGACTGGCTCAGCAGCCAGAAGCGCGACCTTGAGGTTATTATGGGAGAGGCCACGCGCGGTGGCGGCGAGGACGCCACGGGTGATGAATGGAGGAAGGGAGGCAAGGACAGCGTCTGGACAACACAGAACGCCAGGGAGTCCGTGCAGTTCATGTTTACCCGCCGCTAGGAGGAGCGAGATGCTGGCCTTAACGGGGAGTCCCTGAAGAGTGAACCCGATCAGGACGCGAAGAGAAGGAAGAACGAGGAGAATTTGATGTTGAATGCGGCGGTCACTCGGCGGTTGGGGTTGAAACGACCTCGAACATTTCCGGAAGAATTGTAGAAAGCACTCCAAGTGAGAAAGTCACTTATTGTGTGTTCTTTTCGCGCGGTCAGTCGACGATTAGGCATGGCCCAAGCACCTCAGTTGTCCGCCCGGGAATTTGCACCAGCCGATATTATATTTACAGATGAGACGAGGAGTGATAAGGGCGTCAAGATAATATGTAGGATACCTGAAACGGGCTCGCTTTTCGTCTGTCGGGCGGGGGGGGTTCCGTTCGACATCGCGCCATTCGGCAGAGGGCCTGGACAGGTCACGCACGGTCAACTCCCCCCAGCTTTATAGTTTTTTTGACGGTATAACTATACATGATATGGGGCGCCGTGGACATGCCGAAGAGAGTCTGGGGGATACGTGGAAGCAGCACAGCCCTCAGAAACCTTTCACTTAGCGCCGAGGGTAATGACCTTTGTGGCGGGATGCCCACAGTGTGGGCACGCGGAGGCGAGGCAGCGACGAGTAGAGCTGGAAAGTCTGGAGTCGCCGAGGCGCAGCGATAGCTTGGACATAGATTATTCACAATTTCGAGAGATGTGGTTTCGGCATCATCCACCAAGATTTTCTAGCTGTGTGCGAATGCTCCGCACATGATGTCTACCGTATCTCGTGCATTGTCTAGGCGAGATTCGTGTGAGCCCACTGTCTCTGACACAAACGCTACTACTGATGTTACTGAGGCATGGGAAGGGTCAAGTGCGATGACAATAGTTTTGAGCAAGTCACCTCTGGCTTCAACAGCTGGCGTGCTTGAGGAATTCAATTTTCTCTCTAGAGCTTAGAAGTATTCATCAACCCTTCAGCCTAGCCAATGACATTTGAGGCCTCTGTTGATGCACAATATGTGATTGATGTTATTGTGGATCGAGGTGTTGAAGCTAACAAATCGAACACTGGCCACTTCAACAACCCCTTCTAGGCGGCCTAAGGTCAAAGTGTACTTGGTAAAGTTCCTTGACACGATCAACGTCTGCAGTCTCAAGGGCGCTTTGTGCATGTTCATTGTCTTTCATATGAGCAGCAGCAGGTGTAGGCAATGTGTGTAATGTTTAAGAGGGCGATTTCTGACTCCTCTAAAACATATTTAGGAAGAACTTTATGACTTTGGTGAATATATAACAAGTGTATATTGGTGGGCAATTGGGCGCATACCATAGACGTTGAGCATGTCGCAATGGGGTCACCTGCATGTAGCACCGGCACAGTCTGCAAAGACTCCGCAATGCAGGATTTCTGTGAGGAAAGTTAACCCCGTGAAAGAACTCGAGCAACAATACTTTCTTGCTCCACAAGATTTGAGAAGTGCTAGTGTCCTTCGTTCACCTTGTGCTCTTTCCCGTTTTGTCTGTCCTGTCTCTGTGATTTGCACGCCCCATTTCAATGTGCTCAGGACGATAGCTTTCCTTTCACAACGTTCACTACATCTCCAGTTTGTATATATACATTCTCATTGAAGATAATACGCCGTACACCCCGAGTCATTCTGTCATCTATAAAGATTACAAGTTGGAAGATTTACATTGTGATCTCTCTTCTTTTTTTCTGCTGCCACAAAATTCTCTTATTCAAGGCACAAAGACGATATATCTTCAGACAATCAGATCTCGTCAACTTTCTCGATTTCTATATAAGTTTGATAAGGCTTCTGCTCGTACTATTTTCTTTATCTCTTATTATGAAAACTGTTCAGCTTGCAGGAGCAACTGTTGTGCAAGCCTCGGTGGGGGAGCAGGTGCTTCTCATAAAGATCAAATCTATGGTCAGAAATTTTCAACTTCCCATGAACGAGACACCGGAATTTCAAGACAGAAGAACACCTCACAAGCAGCCACGTGGGATAGGCCTTGTCCCTTGACTCAAGTCTTATGCATCGATATCTGTAAGAGTTTAGTCCTATACACTTGTCTGGCATGCTTGGTCAAGTAAGTTCAGCACAGACAGGGACCCGAGACCAGTGCTTGCAATACTCAATACTTTTAATGTTAATCACCGTAAAATTCATTCGTAAGAGAAGACGCAAACGGTAATGTTGAAAATTAGGTCTGAGGCAAAGCTTGAGGCACAATACTAATAGCTCCACGGATGAGAAAAACTCGTGCGCATCACCAAAACAGTGAAAGAACTATATTGTAAATACTTAAACTCATTTCTTCGTCAATTTTTCACATTTCTTCCCGCACGAGATCTTCATTAGTCGTCTTCACGTTGTGGTCATGAATTATTGATATCCTCCCTAAGCGAAAGCTTTCGTCATTGCTCAGACCTGCTCAACAACGGGCTTCTCATCTCCACCCTTCGATAGAGATCGATCTAGGTCAACGATACCAAGGTCCGCCGCAATGTTGAACAGCCTCGCCTTCTCATCATGCGCGGCAGTATCTCCAAACACTGTATCCATGTCCTCTAGACTCTTGCCTCGCGTCTCCGGGACAAAGAAATACGTGAATCCCAATGCTAGCAAGCAGAAGGCTGCAAAGAATATGTATGTTCCGTAGCCAATCGTGTCAAGCATGTCTGGTGTTACGAGGCCAATGATGAAATTGCACATCCAAGTGGCACTCGTAGTGATCGACATTGCCTTGGACCGATTTCCGAGGTTGAAGATCTCAGATGGAAGTACCCATCCGATTGGGGCGAACGAGTACGAGAAGTTGATGTCGTAAATGTAGATGAACGCAATGCCAATCCAGCCAGCTGCTTTGTGAGAGACCAATGTGGAGCCGAATCCGCCAACGATTCCGCCGACGATGACCAGTGAGACGAATGTTCCAAGAGCTCCACACATGAGGAGTGGACGGCGTCCTACTTTGTCGATGAGAAATAGGGCTGGCAGCGTGGATAGTGTGTTCACGATGCCGTAGACGCCGGTAGCCAGAAGCGATGATGTCTTTCCGGAGAGACCGAGCTGGCCGAAAATGGTTGGTGCGTAGTAAATAATCGCGTTACAGCCCATGAATTGCTGGAAGAACATCACCACGCAGCCGACGGTCAACCGCTTGAGTGAAGCCTTGTTTGAAACCAAGGACGAGTATTGGGCCAGGTATAGTGACACACCCGTCTTGCCGGGGTACCTGTCGCGGGCATAGGACTCTTCGAAAAGTACTTCAGCCTTAATGGCAAGATACTCGCGGCATAGAGCTTCCGACTCGACGTCGACTCGTCGAATGCAGGCCAGTGCCTCCAGCGCTTTGTCTTCCTTCTGCCGCATGAGGTAGTATCTTGGCGATTCTGGATAGAAAAGCATGCCGAAGCCGAGAATGACGGCCGGCAAAATCTGCATGGCTAATGGTAGCCTCCATGAGGCTTCACTTTGACCTGTGCAGCTGCCCGATCCAACGTCCGTGATGGGATCGAATTCCGGAGCGGATGCTGAGCCCCCAGTGTACGGGATGTCTGGCGCACATCGTGTGCCTCCGATGTATTGAGTACCGTACTCGAGCCAGTAACTGACCAGAATACCCAACGTGATGCTCACTTTTTTGGTCAGAATAATTATTGCAATGAACAAACAAGACATCACTCACATTGCTGCAGCACAACTAGAGTGCCGCGAATGGCCGGCGTGGAGACTTCAGACATGTACATCGGAACAATCATGGTAAGCATCCCGACAGAGAAACCGGCGATCGCGCGTCCTGCAATAACCAGTAAGTTTGGTGGTCCAGTGCAGACATCATGTGTCCCAACATACCGGCAAAGAGCATAGGGATCGACTCCGCAGCAGCTTGCAGAGCAGAGCCAAGGGTGAAGATGACAACGGCAACTAGGATGGACCCTTTACGGCCAACGCGATCCGCGACAGGCCCGTTGACAAGTGATCCAAACCAGGCGAACAGCAGCAGCGTCGACACGAACCAGCCCTTGAAGCTGCTGTCGAGGTAAATGCGCGGGAATTTGGCGGCAAATGACTCCATGGTCAGGACGCCTGAGACGACTCCTTGATCATAGCCGAAGAGAAAGCCCCCCAAGGAAGCGAACTTGTCATAAGGTGTTAGCAGGCGTCAGCGTATACATGTTTTTGTTGCGGGTTGAGCTTACGGAAGCGAGGCCGAGGACATAAGGATTCTGCCGCAGTTGATGCACCAAGCCCTTGTTGGGCGAGGCATAAGGGTCCGTTCCAGCTCCCGGTTGAGCCATTGTGCCTCGTTAGTTGTGACGAACTACTATGTGATAGCAAAAGAGAGGCGGCCTCGATCGTGAGCACCCTCTTCCGTTTGTTATATGTTCTGCACGTTCTGACCGCTGCGACTTGCGAAATCCACACACACTCCTGCGTGTTCGTGGGCTGCGGGGTGAGGTCGGAGAAAGTCGCTGGGGACTGTGGCCAGTCAGCTGCGTGTCGGCCCAAACTCATGATCGTCGACACCACCGCTGGTTGGCTCACTTGGGGGGAGTATGGGCGGTTCCAAGTAGCGGTGTTCGTGGGCGGGGACGGTAATTATGGGTCTCTGCACGGCCGATGTAATGCCACGCATGCAGAGAAGACTGTACAGCCAGGAAACACCATTGTGTTGAGACAATGATCCAGTCGGCTGTATCCACTGCGTAGGAAAACCTCAAACCAGCAGGTATCATGCTATGGAGAAGATACTGCGCGGTAGTCTAGAACCGCCGATAGGATCCAGGAAGCCTGAAGTTGGGCCTTTCCGTATGGATCATGATAGTTGTCCGCATCCACGTTCTTGCATGGACTTGTTTTCGAGAACTCGGTGAAGATGCAAATGCAACATTTAGGGTAGCCAGTCAAGACGAGGTGCCTTGCAGGATCCAGAAAAATTCACAGCCTCGAGTTGCATCTTCTTCGCTGCGGCAAGCAGACACGCGTGATACTTCCCGCGGACGAACTGGCGTGTTCCAACATGACGACGCTTCCAAGTGGAACCTCCATCAACCCACTCCGTTTGATTTTGACAGATGTCAGCTCTTGAGAATTACTCAGTAAGGGAAACAATGTCCTGCCATTTCGACAGTACTACTATCTTTGGACCACAACTAATTACTGAAAGCAATTCGATTTTAAGCTTCATGGACTGCATGTTTTGGAGTACTCAACGAAGGAAAAGAGGGTTCAACCCCAATGACGAAGCCGGGCATGGCTTGGTGGGTAAACACGAAACCACCTATTTATATCCTGCCCGTATAGAAAGCCCACAATATGAGTACGAGTTAGGTCCATCAAAAGCATGTCTCAAGTGGTGATGGTGGAAATGAGCGCATAGAGGTCTGTGGCCCTATTGCAAAGTGAAACGCCACATGAGCTGGCTCTTTAAGCGTCACTAGCACCCGATGAACTACAAAATCATCATATTCGTTTGCTGTGTTTCAATTCTCATAAACCTTTTGGGCGAAAATTGAAGCGCTCTCAGCATATCCTCAAAAGCCATTGTAGCGAGACATCCGAACTTACATCACTGTCCACATATATTGTAGAACCTGTTGAATTGGTCGTATGACAACCTACTCCACATGTATATTTTGCAGCACATACTGCCAAGACGGGCTACTCACGTCAGCGATATCATATCTCGAAGCTTAAATCTCGAGACTGCGACCCCTCTCATGTATCTTGAAGCTTATCGTAATTGTCTAAGCTCTCTGACATCCTGTTCTTTACTTCTTGAAAGCCGAGTATTGAGTGTCGGCTCATCACGCTGCGACCATGGAAGCAACGCTTTCGCACATCCTTCAGTCATTGAAAGGAACTCAAGGGGCCGCTGTTGCAGTGGCTCTCTCTGTCGGTCTCCTCATACTCACGGTGCTACAACACGCAGGCAAACCACGTCAGTCAATTTCGACGAGCGTGCCTCTTAAGGTCGAAGCCGTAGGTCTTGCAGTCCCGTCCCGCCGCAAAACTTTGCCATTATGCACCAGCCGATGTGATTGACTATGCGCTGATCGTAGTCTCACAGCTATACTTTTATCCTGTCAAAGGGTTGAGGGGTTGTGAACTGAAGGAAGGCAAGATCGGTCCCCTGGGCTTTGAACACGACCGGACGTTCTGCCTGCAAAAGATTCATCGTGATCCTCAGACCAATGAGATCAAGCGGTATGAGCCTATGTTTAGCGGCTTCCATCTCCGGATGGCATTGTTCTTGACTCGTCTTGAGGACTCGGCGAATGGTTCAGGACGGGATATTGTTGTCACCTGGACGGGACCTGAGAACCCCAAGAATGACAAACAGATCCGATTTCCGCTTCGACCACATTTAGGGATCCTGAAAAAAGTCCACCTTGATCTCTATGGTGCTACTACCGATGCTTTTGATATGGGCGACAGCATCTCAGCATGGTTCAGCTCGTATCTTGGCTTCGAAACCCATCTCATGTACCTTGGGCAGAATTCTCGCCCAGTTCTCGGCTCAGGTGCACCAAACAGTGAGTTGGCCTTCCGGAAGAGACTATCACCGCTGGCATACAGCATCCGACGCCTTCTTGTCCCGGCTGTTCTCAGGCCGAAATCCGAGCGTATAAGTTTTGCGGATATGGGGCAATACCTGGTGGTTACAAAGGAATCCAACTCTGAAGTCGGCAGGCGGCTCCGGGAGACAGATCCGTCGGCAGGTGATGTGGAAATGGATATAACCAAGTTCCGGCCGAACATTGTCGTGTCTGGAAGCCCAACACCTTTCGACGAGGAGTACTGGGCGGAGCTGCGTTTCCCTGGTGAGACCCAAATGGCGCTGACCGGAAACTGTTTGAGGTGCCAGTCCATCACTGTGGACTACGAGACAGGCAAGCCTGCCGCGGATGTGAGGGGCCAGGCTTGGAAAAAGCTCAGCAAAGATCGAAGGGTGGACAAAGGTTGTACTTTCATGCCCGTGTTCGGCAGATATGGATACAGCCCTGCGTCCAATATCGGAAGAGATATCCGAGTTGGCGATCAGGCTGTGCTCACGCGGAGGAATCGAGATCGAACCGTGTTTGGTGAGTCGAATGCCTGCTTCAAGCAAGAACATATTGAGAGTTGACCGTCTCTAACGCGAAAAAAAAACACAACAGATTGGCCATTATCAAAATCTGTGGCTACTATGTACGAGAAAAGCTCAAAATAGAGATACCGTGGCCTGGGATGAATCTTGAGATCCAGGTTCCACAGAGACGACCGCGGTCTGTGTGACAGGTGTGATGAACCGCAATTCGGTCCTGCGGGTGCATGACAACTCAAACCAAACATGAATTCTCCCGCGCCCATTGTACTTTCGTGGACTCATCGAGGCATTGTCACCAGAGAATCGGCTGCACACGTATGCATCACTTGGAATATTTGGTAAACAAGCATGCAGAAAGCAGAGCTGGGAATACTCTACGACGGATGGCTTAGCGCAGATTCTGCACATCAAAGGGCCCAGAAATTAATATGAATGAATGCAAGATCAAGAGTGGCTATTTTTTGGTATCTGAATTCGCACAGGGGAGAAATGAGATAGGCTGCCAGTAGTCCCACTGAAGATACAGCTCAATATTCATGGTCATGGATGCGTTCATCTTAAATGAATCCCTTTTCACGAGGTAAAGCAGAAATCTTGCACCATTAGATATATCCGACTAGCCAACGTCACAACAACGGCGATCGTATCTTTCACTCACTAAGCCTCAGCTAAGAACTCAGTGATGACCTCTTGTATCATCTTCACTGCCCAGTGTTAGACGTCGATTTTCACTTGAATGAAAATATATTGCTGGACTCACTTTATTCTGATAACTCTCATCAGTGTCTGCGGTCCCCTGCCTCCTGTTTGCGGCACCGAAACGGACCGGGGCAGCCCGCTCTTTGCCTTTCCGCGGCTTTTTGGCCGAACCTTGCTGCGCTTTCTTCTCCCGCTGAAGCCTTTCATTGGCACTTTTGACTTTTTCCTCGGTCAACTCGTCATCGTCGTTGACTGCATATTACAGTGTCAGTTCGGGCCGTCAGTGAATGGTTGCATAATGCGTCCTTACCACGATATGTGAAGTCTCGAATGATATCGTCCAGAGTGTACTTCTTGGTTCTGTCATGATCATCACAAGCCACTTCATTGAAGTGCTTCATTGCCATATTGCTCTCCAGAGGATGCTCTTCGAACTGTGTTCTCTGGTCGAGCGGGTCACAACGTACCACAAACCAGCCGGGGCCGCATCGCTTGTCTTTGAAGATATATTGCTTTCCTTCGATCTCCCAGAGCTCTATGTCCTTTGTCACTTTAGTAGCTTGTGGCGCGGCCGCACTTTTGGCTTTCTTGGTAGGCGATCCTGGACTTTGCGGGGATTCAACTTCCATAACATCCAGCGACCGTTTCGCGGTCTGCAGAAGGCTCAGGTGGCCATGAGCTGGATCAGGAGACGGGGAACCTGGATGATTCCAGATAGCTGATGAACTATTAGTACTCTGGTGCCCGGTGTCCCTGAGCCCAGCTGGAGTCACTGGCGTCAGGGGAGCCGCCGGCCGAGGCGGAGGACCCATCGATGATTCTCCATGGCGGTAGTTCGAAGGACCGGGCTCTATGTCCATCGTGACCGATCGGATGTCATCATCATCATCGCAGATCATAACTGCCTCCTGCGCGACGCGGCTAGGGAACTGGTTCACATATGGATCGATCTGTTTGATCAATTCAAGTGCCCCCGGGAACGTGTTGTCCAAGAAATCGTGCACAATCGAGTCCGCTGTCTCGTCTCTCTCGTAATTGACCAAGGCACTGCGCATTTCGTCTCGGGCCCGTGTGAAGCCTTTAATCCCTTCTTTGATCAAGTCCCAGTGCCTGCTCATTTCTTGGTAAAGAAGCGGATACCATACATTCCTGATATTCTCGATTTTCCGGGATTCCTTGTAATCATGTGGAAGCATCCGAGTGATAGAATCGGGCGCGGGTGCCATAATTCCTGCTGACAAGAGGTTTGACTACTGTGGGAAGAAATATGTCAATTTGACCCTTTTGGGAACCGACAGTCACCGACTTGTCCCGCTGTAGCAATAGACGTATGAATGAATAGAAAATATCTGCACATATGTAAGTGACGAAAGGATGCCTCTTGGTCTAGGGTGAAATAATTTCGATGAGGTGAAAACACACGAAAGATGTTCACTGCTGGTCCGAGGCGGGGTCGAGACATCCTCTCATATACGACGACGGCGGGTCGATGTTGCCTGAGTAGAAAAATGAACATTAATCCGAGGGCGGGCTTATCAGGTGCGATCCCCACCATTGCTACTCGACGACATGGAACGCTCGATGCATACGCGCCAGGTCGCGGAAAGCCTCGAGGCAGACACGTTCTCATAGGCCCAGCATCGTGTCAGAATTGCTGCGCCACCCAACAGAGCACCGTCGACCAATTCCTCGCGATCTGCCTCAGGAGGCTTGGGAAACATCGGATTCTCTACCCAGTCAAGTGCCCGGTGGGAATTAGAGGCAGCCTGCTGTGCCTCACCGGGGAGGGTTGCAGATCGGGCCCTGCAGGTGCACTCGCTAAGCGTTTCGCTTGCAGGCCGGAGGATAGGAAGCGAGCCGCTGCGGCCCGAGGAGGAACCACAACATCGCGGGATTAGTGACAATTATGGAAATGATTCCAACCAACAGGTCCTCCCGTGTTTGGGTAAAGCGCCGTGCCTCAGATATCCAAGGAACCGGTGAGCTGGAGCTGAAATGCACGTGCAGACTGGACAAGCAAGCTCGTGAGCTGTGCCGGTGTGCTGTGCCACCGACCACGTCAACTCCCAACCCACAATTGCCAAGGCTCTCAACACCACGACGGTGCGATAGACACGTCTAAGACCCGCAGCTTCGATTATGTACTAGTGGATGAGTCTCACGGGACACACCCTCATGGCAATGGGAAACTGGCTCAGTAGAGCTGTCATATACTGCTTTGATCGGATGATAGAGTCAGAGGGTTCAAATCCTTCTGTATTTCATCGCTTCACCGTGCTAGGTATCATAAAGCAGGGAAGTAGCTTATGACCGCCGACCGCTCTCTGCCTGTGAGCAGCCAATATGAAGATGTGGGGAAAAAATGAAATGCAGACAAAGACGTTAAAACCACAAGTCAAACGCTAAGAACCCCAGAATAGATATGGAAGCCAACCACGGAACCATTCATTGCCTGACCGAACCTGACCATGCCTGTGCAAACGCCACCCGTAAATGTCCAAAAATTATATAATTCTCGTCCGCAAAACAGGACAGACAATCTTTCTATTTGTTGTCGTCTCTTCCTCGATGCGTGAAAGCCATACGGTGTTGGCTATGCGAGCGGACTCGCTCTAAGTGATCATCAACACTAATCGCGTGCGGCAAGCTCAGCAATTTCGACCAACTCGGTAAACCACGCGGGGTCTTCGCGTCTGATGATGGGCCCGGGCGCTTCTGGATCCTGACTCTATGTGGCAGAAGCCCTGGACTCCGCAACAGCAGCATTGGCAGCCTGTGTCTCGATCCTCTCGGACACGATTTCCCACCATGAGCCGTGTGATTCTCGGTCGACAGCGCCAACCTTGGACATTTCGTCGACCATGTCCCTCACGCGATCCACGAATTCAACCATGCCAGAGCTCGCCAGCTTCTCACCTGCGATGCTCGTAGCCTTGGCCTTCTCGCTCGTGCTGCCCGCTGAGATGCGCCCTAGGATGTGGTCGCGCAACCGTTTCAGCAGTAGTCGCAGAACCGGCTGGCTGGGGTCATGCTCGTTCGGATCCCAGGTCTCATTGGGGTCCGGCTGCTGGGTGGTCGCAAGTTCATTGTGGGCAGCCACAAGCTTGTCGACGAAGCCACGCAGATGGCTCTTCGTCGTCGGCGGCATCGACCGTCCGGCCTCGAGAGCTGCCATGATGCCGGCTACAGCGGTCTCTTGAGAATCGGCATGGTCGAGGACGTTCATGATGCGAGCTGCCTCCACCCTCCACGGCGCGCGGACGTCGCGTTTGAGGAGGTTTTTGCACTGCAGGAGAATCCCGCCTGTGGTCACCATCTTGCGCGTGAGGTGGCCATACTTGCGGATGCGCTTGTAGTCGAGCTGCAACATCTCTGGAATTTGGCCGTAGCGCATAGTACTGGGCTGTGTGAAAATGTCAACCAGCATATGAGCGTAAACTTTCTCTGCTGTAGGCCGGTTCTTTGGGTGGTTAATATTCTCAGGATCACGTCGGGCTGTCTCGGCCATGACCTTGCTCCTCGCTGCCCTCCAGGCTGTTTCGGCGGCGAATAGGCCATGCTCGCCTTGATCGATTGCGTTTGAAAATGCCTTGGCCTCGTAATCGGGCGCATGCTCCAATAGTTGAGGGCCCACCAACTGCAAAAGGTGATTGGCATAGTCACTCAACATGACATCAATGAAGAGGATTAAAGCCTCCAGACGATCAACGTAGCTGCCTTGGCTAAGTTTATTCTCGACCAGGTCTTTCACTTGGTCGTCCCGAACAGGGGCACATAGTTTTGGCATCAACGACCCCATGGACGAGAAGAAGCGCTCGTACGAGAACGATCCGTTTCGAAATCGTTCCTTGAATTCGTCGATGTCCAACAGCTCGCCGATGAAGTTGTGCATGGAATTGCCAGGTTTGAGGAGGCGTTGTAGCTTCTCGCGGATGTGCTGGGCGATTCTGAGGAGGAGTTTGAACTGCACATGGCGCGAGTGCTCATCTGTCGCGTGGATCGTCGCTCTCATTTGTCCAAGAATAGGTTGAAGCGCCTTTGTTTCAGCCTCCACGAAATCATCTGCAACGACGCGATACTCCTTGTTTATGGCAAGCTCGTGGACGACGGTCCGATTGTCTGGCAAAAGCATGCCCTTCTTGATGGGTTTCGGGCCCTGCGGTCTGCTTGCAGGAGTGGATGGCGGGGTAGGATAAACGCTCGAGGCATCGCTCCTTGGGCTGGGAGGATGGCCCTTGGCAGTGCCTAGGTCAGCCATCGCAGACTCAGTAGTGATCGTCTGATCAGCAACTCGCGGCTTCAAGTCGGCCTTTTGCCTCTTCTTGTTGGCAGCTCGCGCCTTCTTCGCCCTCAATCTGGCCTCTTTGATGATCTCTAGCCCCCGTTCCCTGCCGATCAGCTTGCTGATTCGAGAAATGAGCATGAGCTGATTTTGTTTCATGCTTTCTTGATATTGCTGTACAACAGAGAGGTCGCTCGTTTCCTTGACATGATCCAGAGTAGCGTCGAGCTCCACTAATTGCCCGATCATCCCGTCGACGAGCGCATTCTTGTCCCGCGCTTTCCAGGTGAAGAAGGCGTTTTCGAACTGGGAATATACTCGAGGAAGGGCTTGGGTCAAAGCCGGCGGGATGGTGTAGTTGTTGAAGCTTGTCAGCCGTGACATGATGTTCTCGAAGGTGATGAGCAAATCCCGAGACCGCGCCACGAGCTCTTGACATTGGGGATCCGTAAGGTTGTCTCGAGGAATAGGATGCGCGGGTGTTCCCTGATCCGGTGGCATTATGTCGTAGGTATTACTAAGAACCTGTGCAGGGTGGCCCAAGATGAGATATGCGCTGAGGAAGCAGCGGACTGCCTTCATTTGCTCAACTGAATCGACCCCGCCGTTTCGTAGCCCACACATGGCAAGTACGCGAGCGGTGACCATAACCACACTCAGTTGCCCGAGCTTCTCCGTAACCTCATCGTAGCCTGTCGTCTTAACCCCATCAACATTCAGGGCGAGTCGGGTGAATTCTTGAACCACCTTCCTCCTGGTCATGACGCGCCACCAGCTTTGTATCCTCCATACGGCAGCATCTTGGCTCAGGGGCTTCGATTCTAGCTCCTTGACTTCTTTGACGGGGGACAAACCCTCGTCGGACTTCCTGGTGCTGAGGCTGGAACCCCTGGCCCGGAGATTCTGCCTTCGGAGCTCTTCACGACGCCGCTCAGCCTCGGCCTGACGCTCTTGCATCTGTTGGCGCATCTTGAGGGTTTCCTGCTCCCGCTTCTCCCTGGTGGCCTCGGCAACAGCTTTGGCCCTCTTGACTTCCTCGGCGCATGTGGCGGCGATCTCTTTCAAGTTACGCTCGCGGGCCAGGCGAGCAGCCTCTGCCCTCTCTTCGGATATGACTATGACCCGGTCTTTTGCTCTCGCAGCGCGTAAACGCACTTTCTCAACATGGGCGGCACGGTCAGCAAGCCGCTTTTGCCGATCCTTGAGAATGGCGTCTCTGCGCTGATGGTTGGCGACATGTTTGCTTTGCGGGCCGCCAGACAAGTTTGTGGCGCCAAGTGAGGTGGATAGAGAGTGTAGGGAGGATAATGAGTTTCGGCGTGTGGAGGCGGCGGAGTCCTTTCGTCGCGACTGGGACGGGCGATAGAACCGTGCGGCGAGGTGGGGAGGAGGGGTGTAGACTCGAGAGCGTGCGCCATCTACTTGGAGGTCCAGCGCGTAGATGTAATCGTCTTCGAGAGGCAGCAACGAGACGTCGACATCGACATCGACATCAACATCGCCGTCGACGTCGACGTCGACGTCAGCGTCGGGAGTTTCTGACATTGGAGTACCCATGGACTCTTCGAGGTTGCGCGAGGGCTCAGAGAGGTCTAGGGATGGTCGCCGCATAGCGTGGATGGTGGGATATAAACAACGGCGCTCTTATCTGACCCAGTCGCCTATCGCATCCGAAACCCGGTGTCGAGAGGCTCGATTGCCTCGTGAGGGGTGTGCTATGGGCGTCGAGCAGGCCGGAGATGGTGGTACCTCGAACGATGGGCGTCGTTGTTTAGGGAGATTGCAGGCGATTAGGGAGTGCTGTCTACACACGCGTGAAGTGCCCGTACAGCCGTCAAAGAGGATGTACGACGGTACGGTCGCGGGAGAGGTCCCTTTGTTGTCACGACCGAGAGCAGGGGGAGGCGGCGAGGAGGAGGAGGTAGGTGGTCGTTTGTAAGCTGGGCGCAGCTGGGCAGAAGTCTAGCCGAGTTTGGTCGAGGTGATTGGTGGTCGGGCTGACGAGTTGAGGACGAGGTGAGAGTAGGAGTGAGGAGGTGGAGAGCGGGTTCGGGCTGGGCCCAGGCTCGGCTGGGCTGGGCAGGGTGAGGGAGGGTTGGCGTCCAAGGTTGGCTCTGGGTCTCTGTGGTCTTGTGGCCTTGAGCCTTGGCCGCTTGGCGTCAAACAGGTGGCGCGGGAGGTCAAAACAAGCGAAGGATGAAACCCGCGGCTGAAGTCAGTCGTGCTTGGCGGAGACACGACAAAACCTTGGGAAGACGAGACCAAGCAGGCAGTCGGAGTAAAGGAGGAGAGTAGTTGGCCCGCCGGCACTACTACCTGTCTACAGTAGGGACAGACGTGTTGGGACGGGAAGGGATGCGGTGGGATGGACGGATGGAGGTGTTTGTTCACGTAGGTCGGTGCGTTGGCTTGGTGAGAATGTCTACTGTTTAGTGGACTTAGACTCGACTCTAGGAATGGAATGATGGTGATGACTGATGATTGGTGATTAATGTCGAGGTGCTGGGCGAGACACGTCTAGTGAACGTGGCCAGGATGCCCTCGAGATGAGAGCTGTCGCTCATTGCTGACCGATGTTGGTGGAGGGGATGGATTGACAATGGACGGGGAAAGAAGGCTGGGGAAGGTTGGGTGCTTCTCACGCTACTGTCCACCCCGACTGCAGACTACGGACTGCAGACTGCAGACTGCAGATTGCGCCAAACAGCAATGACGGAAACAGCCAAGCGGATGGGAACATCTGGGGCGAGCCTCGGGAAGCGACGCCACTGGCTGGTGCATTTCAATTCTCAGTCTCTCATTCTCGACTCTCGACAGTCCTGTCTCCGTGCGGCAGCGGTAGGGCGGAGAGCGGGCACCAAGGTACGTACCGCTCTCTCTACTCACACCTTAGTCATTCCCTGCAGATCTCGCTCTCGTAAACCTAGTTCACATAGCAATATCCCCAGCCCTATCAGTATCTGTAAATAACTGTTGACGCCTGTGACTACTGAGCAGGTGGTACTTGTCCTTCACAGACTACCCATGTGCTCGGGGTCAACACATTGCTGCTCAGCTTAATGGTTTCTTGTGTCTCTGCCTGTAAGGACCCGGACTTGGCCGACATCACCGATCACCGCATAATCCTCGGGAGACGCAAGCGTTCCGAAGCGTGCGGCCCTTTTGCTATGTACGGCTGTACGCATGTCTGTACGAATGTGTCGGAGCACGGCAGGCTACTGTGTCGTCTCAAGAGCATGCCATCACCATCGCCTTGGCACCCATGCCGCCGTTTCCCGGCCAAGACGAGGCCAAAGTCGGCACGAACGAGTAGCAGCGAGCCAAGGCGATTTAATTTGCGCCAAAGCCCCGTATTGCAGTCTGCGTGCTATGCATCCGTACACTCTCACCACGTACGAAATGAATCAACCTCTTCCGGCTGAGCCGCTCCAAGAACCCATCGAGTCAGTGCCGATCGACAGCCTCGGGGCATTGAGACTCGATCTGGCTCTCAATTCTGCTCGCAAACACTTGCCACAGTACTGTAAACTTCAGGTCCTGTTCAGCCCAGACAGAAGATCGGCCGATGTTTGATCACCGGTTCTTACTCTGACCTCCGCAGCCAGGCGGACCGGGGCTCAGCCTTGTGCAGCACACCCACTCGCCAAGTCGTAACGATGAACCTCACTGGTGTCCAGTCACCACTGCTCAAAGCCAAGTCCATCCCATCTGCGTGCCATGCCGTGGACAGTTCTGGCCATGGCGAGCACGGCGGCAGACGAGGCTCCTCTCATCAGGGGGCCTGGAAGGCTGCCAAGCCGAGCAACTGAGACCTCCGCCCCCTTGCCCCCGGCTCCGGGCCTCAGCTTTCAATGTCGGCGGTTGCTTGCTGCCATCGTCATTGACCAGGCAGTCAGGGCCCTGAGGGGGAAAATGCAGCCTCGGCGGACTAACAAAAACAAAGCATTGCCCAAGTCCATTTTCTCTTGTTTATGCCGGCAGTGCCGCTTGACGCACAGTAGGTGAGCGAGATTGCTGATCGGCACCGAGGCCGGCTAGTCGGCTTGTCGGATATATGCCGAGCGTTCCTGCATTCGTAGCTCCTTCGGTGGGGGCTGCAGCGAGTGGTGCATTCATTCGTGCCGTTGTCGTTTCATGGCCAACGGCCTTGGATTTGCTCGCATGACCACCCCATCCGCAAACCATTGTGCGTACATCTTGCTGGAGTGTAGGGTGGGGGTGTGCGTGCAATATTCCACGCCCAACGCCCTAAGCACTCCCGAATACTACCTACCTAGGTCGATACTTACTGCATGATACCTTCGTTCGTCTGCAAGGTGCTGTTTTTCATCTCGTGCTCGACTAATATTGACGGGAGCCATGGGCAACCAGTAGACTGGAGCTCACGCTGCTGAAAGAGGCAGGTGGACTGGCCTGCACCCACTCACTGCCCGCTGCCTCACTCGGCTTGTGTCGGCCAGTTGCTGCTGCTGCTGCTCTACGCTCCTGTACCTCGTACGTGCCGTGCCGTCGAGCAGCTGCAGTACGACGATGGAGGCACCGTCTCTATCTTTGGGTCTCCGCTTGCTAGCGGCGGCAACCTCACCGCGCACCTTCTCGGCTGCAGGCACTGTCTTCGAAGCTATTAGGTCGCTCCGTGCCCTTTCTACTTCTTCCAAGACATCGCCAGAGCTTTCCATCCCCAACTATCGCTATTCGCACACTGCTAGCAACAGCAAGGTCAGCAGGTTCAGGAATAACAACAGGAACAACAACTGGCTAGTTGCCTTGCCGTTATCATCACCTTTGAGAAGCCCGTCCTGCTCAGGTCAACAAGCCGGGATCAGACTTTTCCACAATCACAACAGCACTGCTTCGACACTGACTTGGCGCCATTGGGGTCTTCCTGGAATAACAACACAGCTTCCTGGTCCTGGGCGTGCCCTTGCTCCAGCCTCCTGGTCTCGCCTTCTGAACGTTGCCCCACATTTTACTTCGACACCGACGCGGGGTCACGCAACCTGTGCTCTGGCTGCAGAGGACCATCTTGGGAGCTTCCCAACTGCCAACATCAGCACCAACACCTTCGAAATGGGCGACAGAGACCTCTTGCCGGACAACTTCAAGCCTGGTCACTACGACCTGAAGCTGACCAACCTTGACTTCAAGGACTGGTCCTTCAATGGCTCCGTGACGTACGCCATCCTGCCCCTCATTGCCTGGCCCCGCCTCTCTGCTCGTCCGAGAGCTGTGCATAGCTAATCTCCTGCCAACAGCATCGCTGGAAACATCGTCAAGCCCACCAAGGAGATCGTCATCAATGCCCTCGAGCTGAATCTCAGAAATGTGAAGGTCTCTGCCGAGTCCGCCAAGGCCAGCAGCTCATGGAGCTCATCCAAGATCACTTACGATGGTCGAGCCCAGCGGGCCACCATCTCTTTCGATGGAGAGCTACCTGTTTCCAAGGCCACTCTCACTATTGACTTTGATGGTGTAATTAACCACGACATGGCTGGGTTTTATCGATCCCAGTACAAGCCTGTGGTCCCAGCGGCCGACTCTGTTCCCCGTGATGAAGAGTTCCATTACATGATGAGCACTCAGTTTGAGAGTACTGATGCCCGGCGCGCCTTTCCCTGCTTCGACGAGCCGAATCTCAAGGCCACTTTCGACTTCGCTATTGAGATCCCCACTGACCAGGTTGCCCTAAGCAACATGCCTGTGAAGGGTTCCCAGCCGACTTCCGACGGCAAGCAGCTCGTGTCCTTCGAGAGAACGCCAGTCATGTCCACATACCTTCTCTGCTGGGCCGTCGGTGATTTTGAGTACGTAGAGGCCTTCACAGAGCGCCGTTATAACGGAAAACAGCTTCCTGTGCGCGTCTACACCACCCGTGGTCTGAAGGAACAGGGCAACTGGGCGCTGCAACATGCACCCAAGATCATCGACTTCTTCTCCGAGCAGTTCGATATTGACTACCCTCTACCAAAGAGCGACATCCTAGCTGTTCATGAGTTCACTCATGGCGCCATGGAGAACTGGGGCTTGGTCACCTACAGGATGACAGCCATCTTGTTCGATGAGGAGAAATCTGAGGCCCGTTTCCGGAATCGCATCGCCTACGTTGTTGCTCATGAGCTTGCCCACCAGTGGTTCGGAAATCTTGTCACCATGGACTGGTGGGACGAGCTTTGGCTCAACGAGGGATTTGCTACATGGGCTGGCTGGCTCGCTACCGACCACCTGCACCCTGATTGGGAGGTCTGGCCACAATTCATCAACGAGGGCTTTGAGACTGCACTGAAACTCGATGCTCTCCGCTCTTCACACCCCATCCAGGTTCCTGTCCGGGATGCTCTTGAAATCAACCAGGTCTTCGATGCTATTAGCTATCTGAAAGGATGCTCCGTTATTCGCATGCTGGCTAATCATCTTGGCGTCAAGACCTTCCTCAAGGGAGTCTCCATCTATCTGAAGAAGCACACATACGGCAATGCCAAGACTGTGGCCCTGTGGGAGGCTCTGAGTGAGGCTTCCGGCACAGATGTTCCGGCCCTCATGAAGCCATGGATTGAGAAGATTGGTTTCCCCGTCTTAACATTGGCCGAAGAACCTGGCCAGATTACCGTCAAGCAGTCCCGCTTCCTGTCAACGGGTGACGTCAAACCTGAGGAGGACTCGACAACCTGGTGGGCTCCTCTGGCCTTCGAAGGCAAGGTTGGTGCTGAAGGTGTCCAGGCTCTGGCCCTGACCAGCAAGGAGGACACCATCCGTGATGTTGACGATGACTTTTTTGTTCTCAACAAGAATGCGCCAGCCTTCTACAGGGTCAACTACCCACCGCAAAGATTGCAGAAGCTCGGGACGCAGCTGGATCGGCTCAGCACAGAAGACAAGATCTTCATCACTGGCTCGGCCGCTGACCTCGCCTTCTCCGGTTATGGCACAACTCCCGCTTTGCTTTCTTTCATCCAGGGCTTCAAGGACGAGACTCATTACCGTGTTCTGAGCCAGGCTCTGGACTCAATCAACGTGGTCAAGTCCGTTTTTGGCGACGATGATACCATCAAGCAGGGACTCGAGAAGTTCACGCTCCGTCTGATAGACAATGCCTTGAAAAAGGTAGGCTGGGATATTCCGGCTGGCGAAGACTTCAACACTAGTCTGTTGCGGAAGCGCTTGCTTCTTGCCGCCGGCACAAATGGACATCCTGGGTAAGTGTGCTCGAGACGAGAATATTTGTTGAGAGACTTCCGAGGTACTGACCATGTATAGCGTCACTGAGGAGGCCCTGAAGCGTTTCTCAGCGCATTCCGCCTCTCCCAAGGACAACCCATTGCACGCCGACCTACGCAGTCCTATTTACCGTGTCGCCTTGAAGTCTGATCCTGCCGGTACTACGACCTTCCTGAAGGATCAATGGTACACCACGGATGCCGTGGACGGCAAAGAAGTGTGTCTCACGGTGCTCGGCAATTGCACTGACGAAGCGATCATCACTTCAACCCTCATCCCATTTGTGTTCAATCTCTCACCACCAGCACCAGCCTCTGACTCTGTGCCTGCTGGAGACGCGCATTACCTCGCGAGCACACTGGCCGCGAATCGTGTGGCTCGGCCGCTTTTGTGGAAATTCGTCAAGGAGAACTGGGCCCAAGTGGAAAAGAAGCTTGGTGGCAACCCTATCATTCTGGACCGCTTTGTGAACGTCACGCTGAGCAAGTTCACGACCTTCAAGGACGTGGAGGACATTGATACATTCTTCAAGGATAAGGATCGCACCGCGTTCGATCGCACTCTCGAGACGGCCAAGGATAAGGTCCGTGGACGAGCTGCCTACAGGGAGAGAGACGCAAATGTACTGAAGGAGTGGTTGGTTGCCAACGGGTATACCTCATGAGAAAGCGGGATCTACATATTCTAGGCGTCGGAATGACGCGGGGAAAAGTTCTTGGAATTATGATCATTGCCTCGTTTGAATTTACTCGACTAGGCATCTAAAATATTTCTTGACTATGGCTCTCGTTTTGGGTGTCATGCTGATGATCACTGCAACAAAGGAGCATAGAGCTATCCTCGCCATTAACCTCCTCGTCCTCAGCAACCAGGAATCTTACCCCTTGAAACTTCATCTTCGCCTTCGCAACCTCCCCATCCTGGCCATCTTCACCCATCCAATTTCCCTGCTGCATCCTGACGACCTCCCCAAACATCTCAGCAAATGCAAGCCCCGGATGTTTCTCATCCCAGCCCAGCTTTTCCAGGTCAAAGACCTCCCTCCAGACCTTGCCCACGCCGTGGATCACATCGGGTTGCCTGCTCTTCTCCTTCTGCCATGTCTCACCGTTTCGAAGCGCCCTGTACAGCCCCTCGTCTCGCCTGCTCATCAGGTCCCGCCCCCGAAGGGAGGAGGAAGACCCGCAGCGCCCCGCGCAGTAGTCGACCAGGTACAGCACCTCGAGGTCGCTCTGCATCGTGCAGGCCAGGAACGCAATGTCCTGCATGATCAGGCTGTCGTCGTTGGGCCCAAGCTCCTCCTCGCTTTCCCCCTCACCCTCCTCACCCTCCACCTGTTGCCCGTCGCCGCCGCCCCCGCGGCGCGCCCCCAAGTCCGGCCACAGCTGCGACACGTCGATGGCGACCCTCCGGGCGCGGTGCAGCGCGCCCGCCAGCTCCTCGGACCAGATGCTCTCGAACATGGCGCTGATGGGGCTCGTCAGCCGCCCGCCGTCCGGGAAGCGGAACGCCGGCGGCACGAAGCGCAGGTGCAGCACGTCCTGCGTGTTGTCGTACGTGATGATGCTGCCGCCAGTGCCGCCGCCGCCGCCGCTGCTGCCGGGGCCCCCGAGCCGGATCGTGTTCGTGTCGCTGCTGCGGGCCGTCGACCTCTGCATTGTCGCTGCTGCGTCGATGCATGTTGCGCGGAGGCTGGCGCGGTACTTGTACATCGATGGATCGGTGCGGAAGCGTGCACCTTGGGTGGGGACCCTGGTAGCCGTAGGCGAGGTGCTGTCTGTGTTGGTTGTGTCGAGTGCGGATAGGTAGAGTGTGTCGGTGGCTTCGTCTAGGTATATCGCGTTTCTCTTGGAGAGTGATGGGTCTGTGTCTTCACTACTCTGGTTGTGGCTATCAGATGTTGGTGATGGTACCATCGTCACCGTAGACTCGGACTCGGACGGCGGCACGCAGACGTCAAAGAGATGCATCGCCGGTTGGGTGGCTATTGTGGACTCCCATATTTGCAATTGAATCTCCGGCGGCAGTTCTGGGAATTTCGTAAAGGCTCGGATGGAAGTCATCCTGTTTTGATCGCGGCTATGAAAAACTCGGATGAACGAGAAATACGTCTTCGAATACTCAATTGTTTCCCCGAGTGGCAGTTAAAGCGACGACTCTGGAGCAATACCAAAGTTGCCTATGTACATTGCATGCAAGAGCTACGATCCGACTGAAGACCCAGGAGGCAAGATGCAATATAAGTACTCAGTTGAGAAGGCCGTCAAGTGGTCCCTCAAATCAAGACAGCTTGAAGCATACCAGAGAACCCAGACTTCCGACGCGACCAGAGACACTATCCCGGGCCAAAGGGTCGGATGGACGATCAAGTAAACAGAAAGTGGAAACTATTGGGTTACAGAGTTCAATTGAACACTGCCAATAGCGGCCGTGAAAACGGGACATGTCCAGTTGTTCGGGCCGAAACAAGTAACGAGGCCGAAAGGCGGCCTCACCTGTGTCGGCCATCTTGATTCTGTCAATTGATAGGTCAGCACAGATCTGGAGGATTTGATCTCCACCCCGTACCTTCGATTTCTGAGCTCTGAGTTCCAAGAGCTACCGTGAAGATGTTTCGGACTTTTCATATATCCTGGCTTAACGTGTTGCGGCCAGTGATGAACCGGCCAAGCAAAGCCCGGCATGTGAAGAAAACATGCATTCTCTCTCCTCCTGGAGGGTATGTAGACTATTTGCGCAGCTGTGCCAGACTGACAGAGACTGCATAACTCTAAGTGAATACGATCGAATGCATGGATACGACTTCGACGGTTTTCGACGGTCCTATTTTATGCCATCTACCGAGGCGGGTATATTAAGGCGGCACATTGAATTTCCTCACTGAAACCATGCGTTGATGTGATAAAGGCGGACCAAGGCGAGCATTCAATCTCCTGGAAAGATACATGTATACAACATAGAATATTTGAACAAACGTTGCAGTTTCCTTGCTATCAAGGTTGATGCAATCATTCTATGAGGGTAGCATGTCTTCACTCGGAGGCATGCACCCCAGGTCCTAATCATTAGTGCGAATTTTGAACATACTGTACTAATACGGTTTATTTCATCTCTAGGAGCTTGAAGACACAATTATTCGCAGAGAGTATCTGTTCGAAGACAGACCTAAATGTGCAGGTAGGCTATTTACAGACGACTCTTGTAGCACAACCCATCGATTTACAGTCACACCGAAGGTTGCGTGCACTTGTATGTCCATTCTTGTGATTAGAACCGTTAGCTCTGAAGCTCTTTCTGCAGAATCATGCAATGCATTTTATAGCATGATCTTCCTTGGGGCATCTGGTTGTGCTTGTAGGTCTCCCTCACAAGCCGCGGTGGGCTGATGGAGCGTGCAGCCTCTAGACCCTTGCTGCCATCCTGCAGGGATTGCCTGTGACGTCAGCTGCTGAGATCGATTTTCCTTCCCTACAAAGTAACCTCGCCCGTGGATCTGTCAAGGGTCGTCCTCCACAGACGAACATCCACCCAGGCCAAGACCTATCTTCAATGCACTGATCGCATTTCAACAAATTTAGTTACATTGGCCGGAGCATCTGGCACATTGACTATTGGCTGAACATTTCCCCCTCCATAGCCATACTTACAACAAACTCACCAGTTGCATGATTCTGCCTGGCACATTACCGACACACCATCAACTGGTCAATACAATCACAACACCACACCCCCTCGCTGAAAAGACATGCCAGCAGGCCATTCTAACTCTATTTTCGAGAGCAACCGAAGAGCAGCCAGAGATGGCGAGGCCCTGCTATGGGGCGCCCTCTGTGACGAGCCTGGCACCGTCATGGAGTACATGGAAAAGGACTGTGTCGTCATGAACCCCCTTATCCATCCAGACAAATCCTTCGAGGCGCTCACGGCAGAGTCGGACCCGTCACTCTCCGAAGCACTGGAAAAGCTGGCACGCTCCAAGCATCCATGGACAAGTTACGTGATGCACAGGCATGACCCTACACCGGCCACCGCGAATGTCGAGATGTTCGCAGTGCAGATTATGTACAAGATGACCTTGATTCGGGAGGCGAGCCACCATCACCACCACCGGCATAGGAAGACGGAGGAAGAGAATACTAAACCCGAGTTGCAGAAGGTTGATGCATTTTGCACGAGTACTTGGAGGCAGGGATCAAGCGGAGGATGGAAACTCTGCTCGCAACAGCTGATACCAGTGTAGGCAGCGGGAGAAGTTCCATGTGTCTGATGTTGACACATTAGTGATTTTTTGGTGGATTTATTCATGATGCAAGAAATGCCGTGGAGGTATGTCTTTTTCTCCCAGCGAGTTGAGTCAAAATGTACGTAGACTGGGAATGAGTGGAATAATCACTCTTCAATGTTACACAAACTAGTTTATAATGCCACCAAGGAACATCTCATATCGCCAGACACTGTACTTCGCGGTGCTGCGACACGCACTTTGCACATCTATTGACCTTCCGCCCTTGGTATCCGAAGCCATTGTTGAGCCTGGCCTCTGCGTTGAGTCCGCCAATTAATTCTCGACGTTTCGCGTAAGAGTACAGAGCGAGGCTCTTCCCTTATAGTATCCCATGTAAGCTCCACCACCTTACAACTCGACCTTGGTTCCATCACCTTGTTCCACCTCTGGATCGGTACTCTGGCTTTCGTGCTCTTTGATATAGTTAAAGTCAACGTAACCTGATGCAAAGACGAGCCTCTTGAGAGGGTTGTCATCAGAATAGCTGTAGCACCATCAGTAAACTAACGGGGACAAGTATCGTACGATCGGCATCAGAAGCCGGACTCACTGAATCAGTATCTTTGCAAGCACACGCTCACACATCACGGTTGTCGCAATCATTCCAAGTATGACTGGAACGCCAGCAGGGACTCCGGCCTCCCACACGGCCAGAGACGCAGACAAGGCCGAGGTAAGCTCGAATTTCGTACCGAAATTCGCCATTTTTCGAAGTCGTGGATCAATCACGGGCAGCGTCCTTTCAGTGATCCGGAACCAGGCGAACCAGTTGAGAAACTTGACGCTGGCCCTGAACAGTACCGGGTCCTGTCCTCGCAGCCAAGACGCGGCAAAGACAACCGCGTGCATTAAGATCGCCGCCTGGAAACCCGACCTGATGATTGCTGTCGAATAGGAGCTTCTGGAGCGGCGGACTTCCAGGAGGAACGAGCTTAGGTTGAAGAGCGAGAAAAGCACGAGATCTGTGGGATCGGGCTTGGGCCACACGCGCAATGCAGCGTATCGGGCGTGATAGCGGAGGACATAGAGTGGGCCGGAGAAGATGTGGGCAATCATGGGGAGGTAAGGAAACCCCCTTGCGCGGGTGAGTTTTGGAGAAGAGTAGGAGAAGGTCTGGACGAGGAACGGCGAGTACATGGCGAGGACAAAGAGCGTTTCGAGCTCAGGACGGTACCGTGAGAGACCGGACTGGAGTGTATGCGCCAGCCGCTGCATCTGCAAGCCCACTGGGCCCGAGATGGCGCTGGGTGGTATGGTGGTCGAGTTCATGGCGAAGGCAGTGACACGCGATTGTTGTTTCTGCTCGAGCTCACATAAGAACGCCAGGTGAGCCGAGGAAGGGTTACTTTGAGACTTGTGAAGGGAACGTGTCCGCAATAATAAAGCTAAGAAACATCCTTTATAATATGTATTGCTCTTACGAGTCGGCTCATCAATGTCTCCGCGCGGATTCGCCGTTTCAAAGCAAGTTAGGGCTGACAGCTAAAGTGGAGGAGCCACGCTACTTATCCGCTCGAGGCACGATCCATGCTATCGTGGCAACCAACAAATCCCAGGCTTCAGGAGGATTACTCAGGGAATAGACTGCTTATTAGCCGAACACTACTGCGCCAATGTGGACTTACGAGCAGAGTGGGGTTGGTGACACTGCGTTGCCCGTCCCGTGGATGACGATCAACGAAGCCACAGCCAAGATATCAAACCAGGCTCGGGGTTAGGAGGACTGGAGGACTAGTGGTGTCACGGCTCAGCGACGTACCGAAGACATGGGTGGGAGGCCGATCTGGGATCAAGCTCCCAAAAGGGCAAATGCACGGTTCCGGGCTGATCGTTGCGCGCTACAGCTCATGCTATTAAGGTTAGTTGCGGACAGGTCTACTTGAAGTACATGTTGGTGCTTAGCGGCGGCCTGACAGTTGTCGTGTCTCAATGGTACTGTGCTCCATATTACGCTGTGGCACAACAGGAAATGCAAAAGCAAGCGGCTTTCGAGCTGCCTAATCAGACGGTGTGGAGTAGAAGCCACGAGGGAGTTGGTGTGCGTGCCCATGGGCCGAAGCATCCGCTGTTGAATTAACCAAGGAATTAGCGGCCGCCATAGACTCAGCGCAACAATCCCAGAATCTGCGATGATTCCTCATTCTGACGACGAAGACTGCTGTGAGACGTTGGAGCTATCCACGGCGCCTTTGTGCCGCCTGATGTTTTGCTTCCTCAGTTGCTTCTGGTCCCATTTTACTGGTACTCCCATGCTGGGACCCCACGTCCCAGCTGCTTTCATCGACTTCGCTTCCTTAGTCCTCGCTTCCTTCCTCTCGTGTTTTGCATCCTTAATCTCGTTCCACTTGTCAGTCGGGCACGGCTTTGCGGTATTGAGACTGATCGCCAGCGCTGTCAGATACATTCTGGGCCCGACTTCTAAGGCGCTGGTTCGTTCCTAGTCGACACGTCAGTTTACGATTGCATACGATTGAAGTCCTGTGGTTCTTGAACTTACCTTGTCCACAGTAGCATCGACTAGCCTTGTATTGAGGCTGTTGGCCGAAATAGTAGTGATATCTTGTATCCAACCCCACAGGTGACAGGAACGATTATACGGCCGATCCAGCTTCTCCCACACCTTGCTTGCTACAGGAGGCAATTTTCCAGCCTTGATCAGTGACACATAGTCGTTATGGTCGAAGACATCCTCGCCAATGACCCTCACTGGAAATTTAAGGTCATCTGGCACTGGGAAGATTGAGAGCTTCCGCCATTCCTCTATCGGATTCTTCCGATCTGAAGCATTGGACTGATCACAACTGTTGATCGCGTCATCGCCGATTCCATTCGAATGCGGCGTTTTTTTACTGCGTTGTAATAACTGGAAGCCTTCCTGCATGTTGTTCCATCCAAACATAATTGCAGCGCGAGCTTTAGTAGTTTCTGTGCCCAAGTCATCTACTATGTTGCAAAACTCCCTAGCGACTTCGTAAGTGCATTCGAGCCGCCTCCCTCTCAAAGCGTTATAGACGATCTGCAATCTCACGCCGGGTGCGTGTGCTTCATCCTCCAGGTGGGACAGTGTCTGCATGGAGTACCATTCCTTGGGCTCGATTTCGGCGTGTGCAATGTCTGATGCCAAGGAGAGAAGGATGGTCAGCTCCAAGTTGACCGTGTGAGTCAAGCGGTCCAGATTGGTGTCCCGAAACATGTTTGCAAAAGCCGTTTCTAGGAGAGGGATGGGAGTGCCCAAAAATGTACTGTTCGAGCAATCCACAAGGACCTCGACGTTCCCCCCCTGCTTCTTTGAGGCACCCAAACCGCGAATGCGGCCCAGCAATCTGTCGATTGCGTCGACACGTCCTTCCGTAATATTTGGCAGGACCATGCGTACTCGTGGAATTCGAGTGTTGCAACGGTTCGAACGTGCTGCTTTGACGAGTTGACATGTGATCTTCACAATACCGATGCCAGTGTCTTCGCCGTCGCTGGCATCAGAGTCTTCGTCGGTCGAGTCGTCAGGATTCCAGCCTTCTTGTGCCATTTGATATATGAGCTTCTTCTCGGTTACCACCGATACTTTCACCCATTCGGTACCGTTCTCCACCACGGCATCGACAGTTGTCCCGAGTTTTGCAGAGTTGCCGCTGAACCTTCGCCGAAATGCCATCAGCCCATGAGTGCGCTTGATAGCGTCCCATTGCTCCTGGTGAGAATTCAGGCCGCACCCTAGGATGACAGATGTATCTTTCTTATCCCGCTCCTCTTGGGACTGGCCGTCGGCAGTACTTGATTGCACATCGCTCCTGGCCTTCAAGATGCGCTGAACTGAGTTGCTTGTGCCCTTGACCGACGTAACAAATTCGTGTATTCCGGGCAGAGGATCCGCCAATTCTCGACGTTCTAGTCTTGTTGCAGCAGCTAGCTTCCGCTTGTACGCAGCACTCAATGCGTCCAGCTCTTCGATCAGAGTTTGAATGCTCTCGAGCGTGGATCGACCAAGGGATGCCACGTGATCCACTTCGTCGCCCATGATGCCAAATTCGATGTTCCTGCCCCTGGGCTCAATGCTTGTGGGTCAGTGCCATACTCCTCAGCCAATGAAGCCTTCGAGTAAAGGAGCACTTTGAAAGATGATTGTGCGCTTAGAGTTCCCGCAATAGAGCACTGCCAAGCAGCTGGTGGTTTGCTTATTTTCTGCGAGTTGTGCGAGAAAGATTAGTGACTTGTGGGCATCCCGAAGTCAAGCTAGCTTTAGTGCCTCGATCTAGAGTCAAAATAAATGTGAAGAAGATAAAATCTTTGGGTAAGGAATTGTAGTGTAAGAGACAGTCTAGCATCCACTGCTTTATGGCACTCAGGCTTCTGAAATGTGGTTGTCGTGCTGTGATGACGACACATCTTCACTTGGCTGCTCAGGTGGGGAGAATTTTGTCGTTGACTCACTGCGCACTCTCCAAGCTTGATCTTAGTAGGGTTAGGGGTTGTTGAATTGGACATCTCACAGATTTAGGAAAAGTGAAGCCTGATTATCATCCAGTTGCAACTTGTACATCTCCGTTGCGGCCTTGCAGCCTAACAAATTATGTCTATGGGGGCAATGTGTAGGATTTGACTTTCCAACTGGGTTCACTACACATTGAAGTCGTGAAGAAAGCAGCGTTCAAATGAGAGCGTTCCAGCTTACTTATCATCAATTCTAATGTCCCCGTTCATCGAGGTTAATTTGAAAGAGGCATCCCACACTTGATAAGAAGGTTGCTTTTTCTCGTGAATTGGACCTGAAGCTCCTCCACTGTTCTGAAAATCAATACTTTGCGCTTCGTCAAGGAGAAAAACTCGCAGAACTCTTTCCAGGACCAAGGCAAACGGTTTGTCATGACCCATGGCAGATTTCCAAAAACGCCATTATCTTCGATTGGTATGCTGGTAGTTGTTGTATTGGAACTGCTCAAACATTCCAATTTCGAGTACCATAGAAGCATCTCGATTCGTTGTCTGTTGGTTTCTCTGAATGACTTCATTGCAGATGGCGCATCCGCCTGATCTTATAATTAATTACTTTTGGTGCCCTTATTCTTTCTGAGATATTTCTTTTCGTAAACGAACAAGGGCTTTACTCTGATTCTTCTGACCCAACAACTCTTCAGGATTGATTTGGCAATGCAGCCCATTTATCCACGTGACAGACTTAAGCCTGAGACCAGGCATATTATGTGCAGAATTCGTCATTTTTCACAGACTGCACGTGTCTCTGCTTTGTTCCTGGTGTGCGAATCATGTAACGCTTTCAAAATGATAAGCTCAAGGTCTAGTCTGTACATATGTAATGATCGTAGGATATCCATTGCTGGTTCACCTCATTTCGAACACATCGCAATAGTTTGAATTTTATTTGAGGTAAGGACTGAAAATTCCCATATGATTTTTTGAACTCCATGATAATGCCCCGTTTCCA
This sequence comes from Diaporthe amygdali, assembly GCF_026229845.1. Lineage (NCBI taxonomy): Eukaryota > Fungi > Ascomycota > Sordariomycetes > Diaporthales > Diaporthaceae > Diaporthe > Diaporthe amygdali. The sequence goes on along the minus strand of NW_026517021.1, from coordinate 3,570,872 downwards.
GTTAGGTCCCCAGGTCCATTGAGCGCTATGCAATATCGGCAAATGCGTGAGTCAATCTCAGTGAGCCAGCTTCAAGGCCCGGAGCGAGATACTAGCTCGCACTGTCACACCAAGACCGACGGCGAAATTCTCCTCCTTGATCAAGCCCGGTGCCTGAAGAATGTCTGAGAATGGGATCTCGAAGGCGCCTGTCTCGTCCTTCTTGTTCAGCAAGGAAATTTTGAAGCTTTCTGGGTTGGCAAGCGAGGCAGAGGTCAGCGGGATCCTGAAAGCTTGGTCGAAAGATGGGTTGAAAATGTCCGTTCCCGGGGTGTAAGTTTTGGCGGCCGTGAGAAACTCCTTTTCGCCCCACGAAATCTTCACGCTGGGGTTCAGCTCGTCTCGCTGGCCCTGGAGTCCAGACACGCTGCCGATGAGGACCGTGGCGAGCCCGACTATTTGGCCCTCCTCCCCGCTCCCCTGGCTAGACAGGATTCCAGCGTCATCGACAAAGTTGTAGAACTCAGCTCTGACGGTAACCTTGGCGTCTGTTGGATCGCCCTTATGGACGAGTTGCAACTCCTGCGAGCCGCCTTCCAGCAGAATTTGCTTGACGCTGGTGGTGGCGATGCCAATATCGTCATCACTACCAAGATCCTCGTCCTGCACGTCGATCACGATTTCTTGGTCGTTATCGGCCACAAGGAAGTCGTGTGTCTCATTCCATTCCGGATTGATTTCGTCCTTCTTGGTCGATGTGCGCCATTCGTCCTCAGCGCCGACAGTGACCTTGCAGTAGCAGTCAGGTACGTCCTTGATGATCTTGTTCAATAACTTCATGGCACCACTCTTCTTCCCGCCCTGGACCCCAGTCGCCTTCTCGATGGTCAGACGGAGGGCTCCAAGATGAGGCAAGTAGGTCTTGAAGTAGTCGTTGTTGGCATCCAGCTTGACAAGGAAGCGATTGGGCAAAACGGCCATCGAGGAGATGATGTTTAGTATGATTTTTCGGATAGCCTTGTCAACCAGGAAGCAGTCGGCGATATTGGCTGCATCAGTGAAGTCAAGCTTCAGCTGCGGCGGGTTGATGAAAGCGACTTGCGCAGCGCCAATCTGGATTCTGTGAGTATATGCGTGGTGTCTAGGACCATGTGAGAACGATTCATACCAGAGGGATGATGTTGGTCAAGGGGGCGAGCAGAATAGAAAGCCGACCCTGCAGGTGAATGTGCCCAATACCCTATAATAAACAATTAGTATTGTGCAAATTCTGAATGAGTAAGGTTGCATGCAGCGCGTAGTGTTACCAGTTTGGGGATTAAGTTTCCTTCGAGATCAATATCACTCTTTCCATCCCAAACGATATTCATATCAAGCTTAATGCCGCCATTTTGGGTCTTGTGAACGTCCACTTCGGATATCCTCACGGGCTCTTGACCAAGGTCAAGCTTGGTGAAACGGAGAGAAGAAAGGGGCCCAGGAAGCGTGGAGGCAAGAATAGGCTCCACTATCTCCTTCACCATCCTGCAGCCAGCAACATTGATGTTGGGCCATAGCTGCGCGACAATGTCGTTGAGGAATCCTGCTTATATGTCAGCTGATATGTAATTTGCAAAGACATCGGGCGTAACAGAGCGAGTGCGCGGTCTCACCTGCGGATTCTGTGCCTCCAGAGGCAGTCAGTTTCTCCACGAGTCCTGCCATGATGTACGAAGTTCTTGTCGGTGGATGATAGCGATGAATGATGAGAAGCTTGAGAATTTGGACGCCTCTCGAGTCACGAAGATGATATACAAGTTACCACGTGGTCGAACAGACCTCAAAGGTGGATCTTTTAACACACAGAGTGCGCTCTTTTGACCGCTAGAAGGTGTGTTGTTCTTTTCTTGGCATCAAACTGGGTGGGGTCTCAACGTCACTCAAGCCACATACGCAAAGGTCACTTCGTTGGTAAACATACTCCAATTCTATGAATCTTCAGTCTTACTCATCATGTACCATGGATCTTGATCACAAATGAAGAAGAGTTCCGGAAATCTATGTGATAAGTATGGCCAAGATTTAACGATATCCAAAATTTGTTTCTTTTGACAACTTCCAATATTAGTGAAGCCTTTGAAAAAACGGTGAGTCTCTCGTGTCAATCTGAGACGACTCGAAATGACACGGGACCCCGCATCATGTTGCACAATGATGGCGAGAAGGATCAGATAATGGCAAAGCGTAGAGTAACAAACCAATCTCCAGAATGGCGCCTGGGAATCACTACACTGTTGGTACAGTGGTCACACTTGTTTTGCTAGAATCAAGGGTTTGAGCAATGCGAATACACTGGCGATCGCCTTATTATGGCACAACGTGCGTTTGCTTGTGTTGTTGTAACAATGCACAGATCAGCAAGTGGTCCGGGTGGACATGTCTGCAAATGGCAACGCCCCGTTGAACCCTAAATTTGTTAGTGGAGTCGCAACATGCCGAGGCGACAATGAATTTATTCTGGTGAAACGAAGAAGTGTCTCTGCTCTGAAGTATTTTTTTTTTCTCTCTCTCTCTCTCAAAAATCCGCGGATCCGGCAAGCGGCCCGTCAGAACCATGATAAGCCTTTTTGCCCCATGGGCTAGGGCTAGATGCAACAGTGCGGCGTAGCAGGGGCGAAGGAATCAAGCTTGGCTCCAATGGCGACCTGTCGCTTATAATCTGGAGTAGGCAGCAGTCTGAATAGGACTGATTGGGACTCATCGAGCCCCATTGTCCATTTTAACCCGTGACTTTTTGCCTAGCTTCATCGTATGCTTGACTGTTTTGATATTAGCGTAGGAGCCTCAGATCAAGGAAGTCGGGTTGCAATCAATAAAAGGCTGGGCAAGCGCCTTCTGCTTCCCTCCGTCTGACTTGTCTCCTGCGAATCCCGCTTGGGACGGAAAGAACTTATCAGTATAGGCTCTCAGGTCACACCAACCACCGGAGTGGTTGTTTCTCTGTTCGACAAAAACCAGCTTCGTTGATTCATAAGGTCAAATCACATCTTGAGCACGTGTTGTTTGTTTCAATTATCCGTTGCTGGGTGATCCAACGCTTTAAAAATGTACCGCATCTTGACAGCTGCGAGCCTTGTGCTTCTGCTTCCACAATCCGGCTCTGCTTTCGACATTCAAAGCCTGACAAGGCGTAGTGCTGGCTCCGGAACTGGCTATGTCCACATTCCGGTGCAGCACACGGTCAAGAATTCTAATGGAGCCCCAATGATAAGGCGGAGGGCAAGCGGCAAGTACTCCACGGTTGACTTGGAGAACCTGTCAAGCGCGTACAGCATCAACATCTCGATTGCGGGACAGGACACAACCGTCATCGTTGACACAGGAAGCTCTGAGCTATGGGTTGACCCGGATTGCTCTACGGCAGCCCGCGGCAATGTCACAGACAGCGATGAAGGCTCGGGATTCGATGTTGGCTCGCCACAATACTGCGAATCGATCGGCCGCTATGATCCAGACTCGTCCTCAACTTCGAAGGATCTTGAGAAAGGAGACGTCTTCGTTTATGCAGACCTCACCACCATCGAGCTTAACTACTACACCGACAATATTGATATCGGAGGCTTAGAAATCAAGGAGCAGCAGTTTGGTGTTGCAAATGTTACTAATGCTACTGCCCTGGGCATAATGGGTATGGGGCCTAACTCTGCTTATGGATATAACTCCTCCACCCAGCCATACAGCCTTATATTGGATTCTATGGCTTCGCAAGGCCTAATAGCAAGCCGTGCTTTCAGTCTGGACCTCAAAAACTACGATAATGCAACCGGATCCATCATCTTTGGTGGTTTGGATAAGAAGAAGTTCCTTGGTTCCCTACAAACACTACCCCTGGAATCGCCTCAGATGTCGGCTGGCGCCTATGGCGATGGTAGTGATGACGAGAAGTACACAAACCACGGGTAAGCATCAACAGAAACATATATCCAGGAGCCCCTGCAGTCGGCTAACACAAAACATCAGTTACTTTGTCACAGTCCAGTCCCTAAGCATGACTAAACCGAACGACACCTCCTCCAGCAAATATGACCAAGACAGCTTTTTAGCAGTTCTTGACAGTGGGACGAGCGCGATTCTGACGCCCGAAGGCATATCGTCTCAAATTTGCAACGATGTAGGAGGGACTGAGATGACACAATCCGGCTCCAGCTTTTGTACAGTCCCTTGCGATGTGAAGAACCAACCTGGCGGGCTGGATGTGGAATTCCAAGGCAAGACTATCCGTGTCACCTTCGAAAATCTCTTCACGGAAGTCGAGCAGGACGGCTATACTTTCTGCTTCCTAGGAGTGGGTGACACAGGAGTTGCTACAGATCCACCTACTTATATCCTAGGCAGTCCGTTTCTGCGAGCCGCGTACGCCGTATTTGACTGGGACAATCAGCAGGTGCATCTTGCTCAGGCCTCTGATTGTGGCAGCAACGTCGTGGCTATCGGTACCGGTACGGGTGCTGTCCCCACTGGCGGTGGCTGCAAAGAGTCGGCATCGCTTCCTTCTATTCACAGAAACGTCGGGCTAGCAATGGTCGCTTTCTTGGCAAGCACTCTGTTCTTGATGTAGGATGCAGCAGAAGTTTATTGTGAGGGGGAGGCGGGGGGATTCGAGTCACCTCTTTTATTTACGTCTAGACAAAGGCAATACACCTGTGTAAGAAGATTTCGTCACCAGTTGGCGGCACGGATCCACCTTGACCACGATTGCCGACTTGCATGCCTTGTTCTTCAACTGTTGTTTTCCTACGTATCTCAGGATCACCCAACTCTTGCTCCATTTGGAACATCCGATTACAAAAAATTGGTCTTACGGCATAAGCCGAGGTTAGTCACACTGTTTTCATCGAACCCCGCGTGATCATGCAGAGCTCCCATAACAGGTGCGCCAGCGAAGCGAAGTCAAGCCATGGGAACATTATGCGAATCAGGGTTTGAGTTTGTCCTTGGCTACCTTTTTTTGGTATCACCCTGCATGCATGTATCGTATGCGGACTCCAAGAGACTTCCCGCAGGGGTGGTTAAAACGAGGCGAGGACCGTATTGGCGTTACAACGAGATCATCCCCTCTGCGAGGAACTGCACGGTCACTTAGCTCAGCCACCAGAGTCCGCATTAGGCCCCAAAGTTGTGTCTCTCCGGAAGCTATAGAACTTTGTAAAACATTAAATAGAATAGGTTCTCCTCACCCGGTACCGCATCTAGAACCACTCACTCATATTTCCCCAGAGGACCCTTACTAAGCTCAAGCTCCTCACTTTGAGTTGGCACAAGATGGGACTAACCAACAAGCTCAATGAGTGCGTTCAAGAGGTGGACGTGATTATTGCCGGAGGAAAGTCTCGTCTCATATCATGCTATGTACATAAAGGTCAAATGACTAATTATGACTGTCTCCAGGGGGCACTGCCGCGTGCGTAGTTGCTGGAAGGCTAGCAGAAGCGGATCCTGAACTGTCCATTCTCGTCATCGAAGGCGGACAAGACAATTTCAATGTGCCCAGTGTGGTTAATCCTGTCCTCTTTTACCAGCATCTACTACCCACCAGCAAGACAGCCTTGTTCTATAAAGCCAAGGCTTCTGAGCACCTCGCTGGGCGAGAATCGATAGTCCCGTCAGGGGGTAAGCTTTCCATCTCCGGCCTCAAATATTACTGAATGTCCTTTCCAATGCTCGTTCATATTCCCTCTTCATGGTACTTAGGGCAGGGAAGACACAATTGAAGAAAATTGGCCATGCTGACTTGGTTTATGGATAGGAACTTTGGGCGGAGGCTCTTCGATTAACTTCATGATGTATGCTGACCTTTCGGCATCTGCCAGATCGATGCTGGAAGTTTCAAGCTGCTAACGTAAGTACTTCAGGTACACAAGGTCCCAACGTGAGGACTTTGACTCGTGGAACACGCCGGGATGGACGGCTGATGATATCCTCCCCTTCATGAGAAAGGTTCGTGGACCCAGAGATCAGCATAGGTACTCTCACTCACACTGATTTAACATAGCTCGAGACCTACCACGGCCCCGGGGATGCTGATAGACACGGATATTCGGGCCCGATTCACGTCAGCAATGGTGGATACAGCGTTGAGAGCCCTAAGGATGACTATATCAACGTGCTCAAGACTTATGGTGGTTTGCCTGAGAGCAAAGATATGCAGAGCCTTGATGCCAATAACTGCTGTGAGCGATCACTCAAATACGTCTCACCGGAGGGCAAACGCCAAGATGCAGCCCACACATTTCTTCACCCGAAACTACAAGATGGGAAACACCCAAATTTACACGTTCTTGTCGAGGCAAAGGTCATACGCGTTCTATTTGACGAGAACAAGAAGGCATGCGGTGTCGAAGTCACTCCCAACCCTGACTTCCAGGTCCAGATTGGAGTCACCAAGAGCCCTAAGCAGGTCTTCAGAGCTCGAAAATTAGTGGTGGTCTCCTGTGGGGCGAACGGAACGCCTAATGTCCTGGAAAGATCCGGCATTGGCGGCAAGGAAATCCTTGAGAAGGCAGGCGTACCAGTTGTGGTCGACTTGCCTGGTGTGGGAAGCAATTGGCAAGATCATCATCTGATCCTTCTACCTTTCAAAACGTCGCTCCAGCCACGCGAGACCGGCGATCTTGTCATCAGTGGTCGCGTAAAAGAGGAAGACTTGATCAAAAATAAGGACAAAATCCTGGGTTGGAATTTGGTTGATGTTGGTGTGAAGATGCAGCCGTCGGAAGCAGATCGCGCGACGTTGGACAAGGATCTGTTGGCGGCCTGGGAGCGGGATTTCAAGGACAAACCAAACAAGCCTTTGATGCTGATTGCCTTCATCAATGGGTGAGTGAATGCTTCTGAATATTGTCTGTGGGTCGTTCACTGATGACTCGCTTTTGTTGGTTATGCAGCTTTGTCGGCGACCATTCAGCTCTGGAGGAAGGACAGTACGTCCTGATGGCCAATTATACCGCTTACCCGTACTCTCGGGGCTCAATGCACATCACTGGTCCCGATATCAATGATGCACTCGACTTCGACGTTGGATTTTTCTCCGATCCAGGCGACATTGACCTCAAGAAGCAAGTGTGGGCATATAAGAAACAACGCGAGTTTATGAGGCGTACGCAGATGTTCCGAGGCGAGGTCGCTCTGGGCCATCCAAAGTTCTCACCAACATCAAAGGCTGCACTAGTCGAGGATGTCTCGACCCTCGACCTGCGAGGGGACGATGTCCACGATTTGGAGTATTCGGCCGAGGACGACAAAGCCATCGAGCAATTCCTACGTGAGAATATCCAGACTACAGTAAGCTATTTCTGGGGTGCTACTTGTTTTTCTCAAGTCGAAACACCCACTGAATCCGTTCTCATCTTAACACCTGCCTTGAAGCGCTTTGATTGGAACCAGCACATAATTACCTACTCTGACCCTTTTCCGAACGGAAAATTCTCTCTAGTGCTTTGATAATTGATTCAAAATATTGCAGTGGCATTCGATTGCGTCGTGTAGGATGGCGCCGAGAGAAGAAATGGGCGTTGTGGATGGAAACTTGAGTGTATATGGTGTTCAGAACCTAAAGCTCGCGGATCTGAGCATTCCGCCTGAAAACGTTGGAGCAAATACCAACAATGTGAGTATCTCATAACTCTCAAGGACATGGTTTGCGAATTCTTACCAAACATTGCAGACGGCTCTTGTCATCGGAGAAAAGGCCGCAGACATTATTGCGCAAGAGCTTGGATTGCCAAGAAGATGAGGGCGTGTAAAGACCTCCAAGTTTTCAACTGTAACCGCTACGAGTTCGAGTTCAAGTTCAAATGTTGTTTCTCGATGGAGTTCGATTCTGATGCGATGGTGGAATCATATCCATCGAAACGCGGAGAACATATATGTTTGGGTACAGAACAAGTCGTTGAGGCATGCTACGTATGCTTGGTAAGTTGCGAAGCGGTCCGATTCCTTTGCCCATATCAACATTTCAAATTAAGGTTAAAACTCTGAGTCTCAAACATATTTGCCCCTAAATTCGTGATTGTGATCTCATTATCCCTAGACACTGAATCTTTTCGGTGATTTATGGAACCTACGCGTCCGTGGCTATGAAGCTGGTATGAGTCAAATGTTGCGCAATATGACTCAGAGTCTTCCGCAGATTTTTGCCCGTATTGATGCTCTAGAGGTGATGATGTCGATATATTGATCGTCCGGGGCGCAGTCCTGATATTCCGAATCGTCAATGACGCCTTGGACCTGAGAAAGCACGTGTCGAAAGAGCCGGATTCACAATCCCCAGGAAGAGGTCTGCAAAACACCGCTCAATTTTGTCCAGAAGACGAAATCAACCAGTGTTGTCACGACATTGTCACAAACTAAACGCGATGACACAGTTTTAAAAAAGACAAAGGAGATATTTTTAGGGGGGTTCCCGACACTATCTATCGCGCAGTACAATAATACAAGTATGATACATTACAGTATGGTTCCGTGAAACAAAAGAAATTCGCGTCCAGCTATGCAGCTTTTTGTCCAAGTCCAAACCGAGAAACCAATCAATCTATCGGGGTATTTGTGGTATAGCAAGACGAAACAGCTTCACGAAACATCGCAAAAAATCCAAGAACTTTTTAAAACCCAATGCAACCATACCAAAATCATTTGAACCATTACATGAAGACGCTTGAAACAAAACATGCTCGCTGATAAAGACAAAATCTAGGAAATATGCTTGCGCTCAGATGCAGTTGTAGAGCGAGGAGCGGAGAAAACCAGACGTAGAAACAAGCAAGAAAGGGCCTTTGCAGGCATCAGAAGTATGAGCCGGTCACAAGGTTGCCATCCTCAGGGGTGGACTCAAACCTCGCAGTCAGGGCCAGCCCCGGAGAAGCACGGAGGCCATCGTCGAGGAGTGAATTGTGTGCAATGTTGCCGACAGGGAGGCTGCCCAAGATCTGGCTGTGCCTCGCGGGCTTCCCTTGGTCGACGCTCTTCTTTCGGGAGTGGGACATCTTCACCGGGCTGTTCTGGGACGTGCTGAACTTCCTCGGCCGCATGGGCCCAGACGCATTGAGGTCTTTCGAGGCCGTGCGTGAGTGTGGGGGGAAGGAGGGCGTGGTTGGGCTCATCGGCGAGCTGGCCGACGATGCCGAAGTCAGAGAGGTGAGCGATGTCTTCGAGCTGGAGCTGGATGTCCGGCCGAGAACACCCCTTGGCCCGGCCTCGGTGGTGGGCGACTTCTTGGCAGCCTCGTCTAGGCTCATGTTCTCGAGCAGGTCGGTGAGAACCTCCTTGACTGGCTTGCGTGCGTCGGGGTCACACGTGCCGTTTAGCCGGGACTGCCACCACGCTTTGGACTGCTTGTCGGGCACAGCGTGGCGGAGCACATCCGCCAAGCTTTCCTCGACCACGCGTGCCTGGTCATCGTTCAGCGTCAGAGCGCTGTGCTCCGTTGCCAGCTCGAGCAGTGCGGCCGCATGTCGCACTTCGGTCTGCTTGCTCTGGGTTGAGTCGCGAAGGCCGCACGCATCCATCTTGAACACGATCAGGTCTACCAGCGAGATGTAGGGCAGCTGGTCAGGAGAAGGCTGGATCCCACTAGCTGGCTTCGCCGCGCTGGGGAGAAAAGGGCACAGCATCTCAGGCGTGATGCGAACCTCGAAGCCCGATGCCGGCGATGCAGGCCGCGACTTTGACGAGGTCGTTGGTGGCGAGGTCTGGTAGTACAGAACCTGCGATGACTCGATGACCGGAGACATCGGATGTTGCAGGAGCTTCTTCCTGAGCAGGCTGGCCGAGGTCGACGAGTTGACGATGAGATCGATGCTTTGCTGCGGATGGCGTTAGTCTTGCATCACTTCATGAACACACGCCACTTCTGGGGTGACTTACTCCTGCGTGTTGCTGCCCGTACTCCGGTAGGTATTTCCGGATGGCCATGTCCCCGGAGAAGGCCAATTTTGTGTTCCTCAGATCCGGTGTGTCCTTGATGACCTGGATCATGCAGCACGCCGCCTTCTCCATCTCTGCCATTATTGCCGCTGCCATTGCGTCCCGCGCCGTTTCGAAGGGACCAATATTCCCGTCTCTGCCCTCCTGCGCAGCCTTGAAGCTTTGGGGAAAAGGAATGAATCGCCCGGAAAACGCAGTTGAGGTTGGAACAAGAAGCGGTCGGTGGCTGGCATTTGTCGTGGGAAGGCTCCTTGATATCTCATTTTGTTTGAGCCGGGACTCACCCTGTCAATCCTTTCTCGGATGCTCCACCCGTCGTTAATGCCCGATGGGAATTTCGGGAGGGCCTTGTGTTGCCCAACTGGGAATGCGACACCGACAAAGCCAAGGGGTTGGCCAAGTTGGGCCTCAAGAGCTCAGCTGCTGCTACCACGACAACGGCGTATTGGGCTCTCCAACAAGGAGGATTAGCATTTCGAATAATTTCTCGGCTGAGACAAACGGCTGTGTTGCAGTCATGGGAAAACGGGTGTAGGCATAACCATCAATGCGACGCGGTGGGGTTAGGGTTCTCTTCTCAGTTGCCGGCACAGAAAGGTGGGTGCTGGCAAAAAAACAACATGAACTCTGGAGAAGGCCACGAATTAAATGGGTCTATGGGGACACAGGAGGAGGAAGGCTGTCGCAGACTTTGCACAGCATCGAGATCCCTACGGTCTACACACGATCCCACGTGAGGATATCACGCCGGACGCATCGGCTCTATTCATATCCAAATGTAGTATATATGCAGCCAACATTTATTCGGGCCTGGGAAGAAAGATGCATCGCTGCATTATCGACGACAATTGCAGAACAGACTGCAGAACAGCCATGTTTTTGTTTTGGGCGGTAAACAGCGGGGACTCTGCCACATCCTCTGAGGGCGTCTCCACGGTGATCTAGCCACACTCGCCTTGCCTGGTCCTTAAGCGCTGACTATCTTTCGAGTTCTGGGGTTGGGATCACCTGTGATGTGCGACACGCCCGGTGTTAAGAGTTCCGCAGTGGAGAAGTTACGTGGGCTCTTCTTCTCCAAGAAGCGCGTCTCCTTTTGTGATAGGAAGATGGGCACCAACAACCTTCTGCATGAGGAGCACTGCCTAGGTTACTAGACAAGTTCTCAGGCAAGATGACGCTTCGATGGGGAACCCGGCCGAGATGATGGTCCAGAAGTCTTGTCGAACTTTTGCGCTGCTGACCCACCCATAACAGCTGGTGAATAAAGTTTCAGGGAACAGAGCAAACCTAATGTTCGGCTTGTGGACCCTCACTTCAATGCGAACTGACCCACGCGGCCCGAGCAGATGGGAATGATCCAAACAACGAATTGAGAACGCCTGAACGTCACGCTCCAGGTGGAAGCGTTCTAGAAGCATTCTAATCCGTGCAACCCTTGCTTTTAAGTGTAGACCGACCCGAACTGAATGCAAGGCACGAACACCCATCATTGTACCACCTTGCAAGTCGCCTGTCACAACCCTCAAGAGCTAGGTTTCTCACCGAGTCATCCGAGACAAGGTTCTGGGATTTGCTAGCACATAGCGCAGTTGCGTTTGTAACCTTCATTGCTAGTATTAATAGCACTTTCTTGTTACCTCAACTCCCAAGAGGCTCATTCCGGAGAATTCCTTCTCAGCAGCAATGCCTGCGTGACGATTACTTACGTACCGCGTAATTGGCTCCGGCTCGATAAAAGACAAGTTCCGGGTGGGATCAGACTGCCATCTTACTCCTGCTCATATACGCTGGGGTGAGTCAAGCCCAAATGTGCATCCTTGGTGGAGATTCTCAAGCCCTGTGTGGGGATTCCGGCTTCCCCTTCAAGCCCATCCCTTGAGCCAAATAACACGGCAGTTTTCATCCTCACGCCGTGTACTTGTAGCACAGAGATTGTCAGGCTTTTGTGGAGCAGTCTGATTTTGACAATCTCCCATGGATCAGGATTCAGGATTCAAGCTCGGGATCGCCGGGAACTTGCCCCGGGTGAATCCCAAGTCGGATTTGGGCATGCGAAAGCAACACAAAGAATACAAAAATAACCCGCACAATTACGCACTTTGCAGTCTTGAAAATCCTTAGCAAAGAATTGTCTTAGATATTGATTCTAGTCTCAAGTCCGACGATGTAAGCCGATAATCCTCTCCGCGCCGGAGGAACCTTAGAAGGCTTAGGTCAGAGAAACGATGAGTCGATAACAATCAAGTGTTGTTGTTCGAAGAGATCTATCACACGCGACAAAACATCTCAGATACGAAATTGAAATTATGGCAGCTGAGACCCAAATTGCACAGCAGACGGTCGTCTTCCGTGGGTGTATGGGCCGAAGTATTTACAAGACGATGATTTCTGGACTTGAGAAGACTCCATTGCTGTCACACCGCTATCTCTCAGGTTAGGGGACACGTTTACCATCAATTACATCCTTATCCACCTTTTGGTCTCTTTCAAGCCTGCTGTTGGGAATAAGCTTTGTGTTCTGCCCAATGAGTTGATCGTTTCCTGATTTGCAGGCAACAGACCACTGCTGGGCAACTCAAGGTCTTCGTCATGACTGTAGATAATGTTTACGTCCCAAAAACCAGATCTCCACGCAGAAGGGGCGTGTTTGTGCATCTGATGCCCAACAGTCGCGCATTGGGCTACATTCTGACGTACATGTCGCCATTCTTGGTCGTTATGGCCCAAAATAATGCCGCAGCTCTCCATCGGCTTGTCACATATTTCCTTAGTTCCAACATTGGGCTCTCGTGCTATTTCATTTTGAGATTCGATTCGTTGCCAACTGCGTACGGTCGTTTCCCCAGTCTACATACTGCCTAGCCTTGTATGGGAAAGGTTTGCTAATCTTCGCAGCTCAATATCCACTCACGGTTTTTTCCGCGGTCGTATTACATCGTGACCCACTTGCAAAGGCACATCACCAACACCGATGATGGCAGCATGTTCACGGGGCTGAATACTGATTGAGGGTCTTGGAGATAATTCGAGCACTGCAGTATATATATCTATATAAGCTGGGAGGGTTGAATGAGCCACTTGATGTAACGCACGCAACAAAAGGCAGGATAGCCGAGGATAACAGGGTGCTAATTCAGTGATTGGCCTGTGCATATCCAATAACAGACGTGAGCGAAAAGGGAAAAGAGTAATTCAGAACATGAAGAAGTATTTTCATTGAGGACCGATTCTCAAATTCGTCTGTAAACATACCAAAATTCGTGAATAACACAAAAGAAACAAATTTGCAATAATGCATGTGTTTCAACATTTCAGCATCAACATATGAATCCTTTTCACGTCGAAGAGATTCCTTGCAGATATATTGATCGGTGCGTGCGAAAACATATGCGCACCAAAGCAATTCGGCATTTGTTGCATCATTGCTAATCGCGACCGAACCAAAAGTTGATGGTCCATACATAATGTGGTGGACATGGACAGCAGTTGGCTACCACTGCTTCCTGTGTGTATAAATCGAGGCTTTACGTAGACAACGCTGCGAACGGGCGGGAGCTTGCTATTTGAGGCCAGGTCCAACCTACACAAAAGAGCAGACTCGTGGCATCTACTCCCGGTGAATCCTACCATTGTAGGCTCAAGTCATGCGGCTGATCCAGCACTTGTATTAGACTCTATATGTGGCTGAACACAATGGACTTACATGATGTTGATGGCCTACTAAGCTGAATCAAGCAGTAGAAGGAGCAAATTGCGATAGCACAAAGACACAGAAGTGATCAGGATTGAGATTACCTAGTAGTATGAGTTTCCGCACGCAGTTGGCACCAAATTTATGGGCTGCTGGAGGTAGATATTCGAAGTGAAGGTCAAGTTGTTGTGCGCACTTGCAATGCCCAAGAATTAGCGGGGCATTAGCGCACACAACACGGTTCTTGACCACATGTCCAGCCACACAGTGTTGAGCAATAATTTTTTTTTGCAAAATCATTCAGCATTAATGAATGAGTTCTTTAAAATACCATAGATAAATATGTGGGCAGGCCATCCCCGAGTCCTTCTAGTGTTTCAATTCAGCCTTAGACTTCTAGATAGAGTGACACTATCTTGAAGCTTAGTTCACTAGTATAAATAATGGCCCATATCATTTTCAAAATAATTATTTGGCTCTCGCAGGATAAAAAGAATGGACCGAACTGTTCTTGGCCTCTATGATCTCTTCCATGCATCACACCTCATTTAATATCTTTCTACCCTCTTCCTAGGAGCTACAACCAGAGCCCCGATCACCAGATGGAACAAACGACAGGAATGTCACTTCCGAGCCCGGAAGCACACGAACAACAGCAACGGCTGGACGCCGTGAATTTCGTGCTGGAAGACATGCGGCTATATCTGCCCTCCGGAATCGAGCCGAATACATGGTCGGCTATGAGAAATTACATGGTGGCAAGACTCGGCCAATATAAAGACTTCGACAACCTCCTTCTGCGGAACGCGTCAATAGAGATAATGAACAATGACGGTATGAGACGGCTCAGTGACCTGATCATACATGCAGGAGAACTCTTTGCAGCCTTTGTACAATTAGGCCCAATGACGGGCGCGGCCCTGCAAAGTTTTGTCTTTAGTGAGGAAAGATTATTAGACGCCACAAGGCAGCTTGCTGCCTATGAGGCGCGGCTGGTGGAATGCGACGCCCAGTTCGTTTTACAACGTAATCTGAATGATGCGCTCGACCGGGTGTTTGCACGAACCAAAAGTGTTCTTCAGATGAGAGAGCAAGAACTGGAGCAGGCCCAGCGAACCATTCAGGAGAAAGATGAGGAGCTCAACCGCACCAAGCGCATTTTACAACGCGTTGAGGCAGAGCGCGACCGTTCCAGCAGGACCGCAGACTATGTGATTCTCCAGCTCGGTGATCTCGAAAGGCGTCTCAAAGAGGCTGAGAATATTCAGCTGGGGTCTCAAGGCTCTGGCAAGCTCCCCGTCAGCGTGCCCTCCCAACCACGTCAGGCATCTGCCCCATGGACAACATCAGCACCAGCCGGAGCCAACACAAACGCACAAGTGGCATACACAGAGGCTTCGACAGAATTGGAACAGTACCTTGAGTCCGCGCAAGACAAAAGTACCAGACCCGAATCCAGATTCACCGGATTTTTCAAGGAGCTCGCCACGAAAGAAGCTCAGAAAGCCGAAAGTACCAATGGTACAATGGAGCACCTTCCGGAGATGGACAGTGATGCTTCTGTCAAGATGCCCGTCGTGCCGCACCAAGTCGTACCTTGTATGCCTCGGCTGCCCCAAGGTGCAACCACTCCTGCGACGAACGCCACTAAAAAGAGAAATGACCTTGCTGAGGTCGTCAAAGATGCCGATGATCCGGTTGACTCTCTAAACATGGGTTAGTAAATATTCATTCCTCTGTAATTGGAACATCACCATCTAACAATGGCAGACCAAGTTTCACCAAAGTAGACACCTGCAGCAAGGCAGAGAATCAGTCCAGGGGCATTGTGTTCTGTTGAAAGAGCGCAGATGGCTGATTCGATGTTTAAGTTTACCAGAAGTCATATACACTCCACATGAGCGAGTTACATGTCAATATAACTTCAGGGACTCCTCCAAATCCCTACCCTAACCGACTGGATCATGGTGGTACCGAGGCGCGAGACGTGGAGGTAGCGGGGAGGGATTAGTGGGATTATGGCTCCTTCCTCGTCATGTTTCTTTATCAGGGATATATTCAAATCGCATTTGTTCCCATATAAGGCGGATCAGAATGGTTTTTCTTTTATGTCCCGGAGCATGTTACCGAGTCCGAAGGCTGTAGCTTAGGACCTCCAAGTAATGTTGCCATTCGTGGGTGCAAACAACGGTCTAAAGTACAGCAACGGGTACAGTCGAAGTTCTAATGTTAGGGCCTAGTTTGTCTGTCACGTACGTGTTGTCTGCGAATCTATTTGGAGTTGACAAGTATTGGAGCAAGCGCGGGAAAGTCTAAGACCTATCATCACGCGAGGAAGATAGTAGGCCAGGCATTCCTTGCGAGCAGGCAACGCGCATCAATATTGTTAGTGAAACATTGAATGCATCAGTTACCTGAAGATTCAAGCAAGCTGGTTCTAACATACAAGGCAATACGTTTATCCGTGAGAGCCGTATATTATTCAGTCCTATATAACGTCGCAGGCGATCCCTTGGGATACCGACACTGCTACCGCAAGCGCGACGTTAATGACTCGGATTGATGTGGATTTGTGAAAAGGACTGCGTGATAGCAAACCGGAATGCCCAGCCGTAAATACCTGGTCTGGGCAATGCGGCTCTAAAGGAGAGTCGGAGTTTACGGGTCTCGTGCTTCGAGCAAGTGGAGATGCAGACCGCGTCAGGTTTTGGCATGCAAATCGTCAGATGTACCCCCACGCCTGCGCCGATGAGGAGAGTCGCATGCAGCCCGCATCCGGTTGCCTTCAGGCCCACTGGTGGCGGGTATGCCTACCTAGCTGGGTACTCCGGTAACCTGTCCAGGTGCCGCGGCCTAGGACGATGTCACGGCCGACTGCCAAAGTGCCGGAACCTTCGTGCCCACAGCTCGCCACAGGGCTGAAAGGCTGGCGTGAAGAAAGACTTCTTGACGCCCTGGATCAATTATTCTGTCTGCATGTGTGCCTATCTATTCGAAGCTGCCTTGAGAAAAGGAGAATGATAGAAGAAAGGATGTCGTCGGGATAAACTTGCATGCCAACCCTGGCCTAGAACCTTGGAAGTAGCCGATCCGACTTGGACTGCCGAGCCGACGGTTGAAAAGTCTTGCCCCTGATTTTAGTCTGGGGGCCGATCGCTGCTTACACGAATAACTGAAGCTTGAAGTGCCCAGACGAACGGACAAGACGGGATGGTGCCATGAGCATACCGTGCTTTTTTGCAAGCGAAAACGAGAGCATCACAGGCTGCCATCAAGTGATAGAACTCGGTGATGTGACCGGGATATAGAGTCGAACCAAGATATGAGACGTCTACCACGTGCAGTCGCGTATGCTTGCAAAAGTTTCCCGCGTATCTGGATGGGAAAATATTATCGCGTGGCAAGTTTGGCTGTACGGACCTGACGATGAACCCCCATGTGACCCCCACGCTGCTCGTCGGTCAGCGCGTCTCGGCCTGTTTCCGTTCCCCAGGTTGACTGAGTCCGTTTCCCCAGATGGCGCCCCCAAACCTCGGCCCAGGAACCTCGAAAATGTTGGGGCTCTGTCGTCACATCAGCCCTCCTAGTGGCCCGTTTCACCAGATGGTCTCGACGACGTCCCAGGGCTTCCCCGGTGGCCTCGCCAAAGGGCCGAAGAAGAGCCATGGCGTCCAACTTTGCCCGTCGCATTCCTAGGCGCACGGGTCCGCACAAATGCCCGGTAAAATGGAGATATTAGGTCACGCTCCTCTAGGTACTCCATGGGGATTCGAGACCATGTGGAGCATTGTGGGGGTCGAATTGAGAGTTGCAAATGCGAATTGTGCGGGGGGAAGTGGCTCGACTGGACAGGCCGGACTGGGTGACGGCGGTGGAGCTCGCTGCCCAGATGGCGACAAAAACTCTCAGCAACCCGCCCGATCACACCCGATACTGCGTGAGGACCCGTGGTGACTATATAAGGTCGAGCTATCCGCCCTGCCTTCTCTTCGCCGGCAATTCTCCCGGTCAGCCTCTTGTTTGAAGCCTGCTTGGTGGTTCTCTCCCCGGATATCACGCGACTCTTGACTCAGACAAGTCACACAGGATGGCGGACCAAATTTCCAGGGCTGTCTCGAACGGCTCTGTGTCGGGGAAGCAGGACGTCCAGAAACTCGAAAATGCCCCTGGCTCGACCACCAACGACGCAGGCCACCTGAACGTCGCCCACATGACTCCAGAGCACAGGGCCCGGGTCGAGAAGAGCCTCAAGCGGAAGCTCGACCTTCGGTGCTCGCTCTTCGTCGCCATCTACATCATGAACTACCTGGACCGCAACAACATTGCCGCGGCGCGTCTCAAGGGTCTGCAGGATGATCTGCACCTCGATAATACCCAGTACTCGACATGCCTGAGTATTCTATACGTCGGCTATATTCTCATGCAGATCCCTTCCAACATGCTCATCAACGGCCTCGAGCGACCTTCCCTGTATCTCAGCATCGTCATGCTGGTTTGGGGTCTCATCTCCACCTTGAGTGGAGTCGTACACGACTTCAAGGGCATGGTGGTGACGCGGTTCTTCCTGGGTTTCGTCGAGGCGGCTTTCTTGCCTGGTGTGCTGCTGATCTTGTCCAAGTGGTACACGAGGAGCGAGCTGACCCTGAGGAACGCTATCCTCTTCTGCGGAAACCTCATCTCGAATGCCTTCTCGGCCCTCGTCGGAGCGGGTGTGCTCTCAAACATGCAGGGCACCTTAGGCCACGCTGCCTGGAGGTGGCTGTTCTGGATCGAGGGTGGAGTGACCATGGTGAGTAGCCCTTAATCTTGTCCACAAAGCTACGGCAGCAGCTAACCCGGCCCTAGGGTATCGCCATTGCCGCCATATTCGTCCTGCCTGACTTGCCTCACAACACGCGTGGTTTCACCGAGGAGGAGCGCCAGGTCGCGCAGCTGCGGATGATCGAGGATGTGGGCGAGGCCGACACCGACTCAAAGGACCAAGGCGTGACAGATGGACTGGTCATGGCAATGAAGGACATCAAGGTGTGGTTGATGATGATCACATTGTGTGCTTATGTCGTCGGACTGTCGTTCAACGCCTTCTTCGTAAGTGCACTTACCAAATCCGATTTTGAGAATGGCTGATTTTTAACTCTTGTTACAGCCAACACTCACTGGTACCCTTGGCTTCGGTTACGTCCCGACGCTCTTGATGAGCAGCCCTCCTTGGTTGTTCTCTTGCATCGTTTCCTTAATCAACGCTCTTCACTCGGATCGTACCGGAGAAAAGTTCTGGCATATTGTGGGCCCCATTGTTGGAGGCCTGGTCGGCTTCATCATCTCGATGTCCACTCTCAACGTTGCTGCCCGCTACGTTGCTCTTTTCCTCCAGGCAAGCTCATATGCGGGGTAAGTTTCCAATTCTGATGCATTTCATCCTCTAGAACGCAAAGTTACTGACCTGAAAACAATAGGTTCATCGTCTTCTACTCGTGGATCTCGTCATCGTTCCCTCGACCTCCCGCCAAGCGTGCAGTTGCTCTGGCCGCCATCAACGCCTTTTCCCAGCTGGGCAATATTGCCGGCTCCTACGTCTGGGATTTGTCCGAGAATGGGTACCGCAAGTCCTACGGCATCGTCACTGCCATGTTCGGTGTCACGGTTCTCGGCTGCTGGGTGTTCAGACTCACGCTCACCCGACTCAACAAGAAACTCGAGCAGGGCGAACTTGTCGACTGGGACACGAGAGAAGATGTTGCCAACCAGACGGCACAGATCGAGGGCGCCACTGTGAACGAGGCGCTCAACATGAGGAAGGGCTTCCGATACCTCGTATAAATACACAAAGCCCAATTATGGGGTGTGAAGATAGAATAATTCAAGTACACTTGCATCGTAATCGTTTCCAATACACGACATCAACGATGACCCACCGTCACATGAGCACGGGTGGTTATCCAAGCTACATATTAAACGATAAGAAAAAAAAAGATCTGGATCCTTCGGGTGTTCACGTAGGCCCAAGCATACCAATTTTTCTTCGATTCAGACCCATAGTCTTTTCTAATTTCTTATTAACGTATCTAGTTTTACTACGACTCTACCATGTCAAACCTCGATCATAGCTTTAATCACCTACAATTTGACACTATGATTTGCAACAATAAATCCGCGCATAAGTCTTCCCATACTACAAAGACGTCAATATGAGGCTTAGAGTATTAATTTCAATTGCTCCAGTGCGAAGCTAACAGTAATCGTAAAGTCTATTCTCATGTATACTGCATAGCCAGTCAACGCCGACAAAATGGATCCGTGATTGCCCGTGTATTCGACAGTCTCTTATCAAACAGATAACGCCATCATGCCTTAATGTTATGTTGTTTGTGTCTCGGCCGTCTTCTCCTTGGCCTCCTTTGTCTCCTCATACGAGACGACATCTACTGAGCCAACCGACTCGCCGCTCTGCGGCTTTGCACTAATGGCACTTTGAGGAGGCGTGGGCAGACCATGAACCTGGCTCTGAAGCCCATTCAATGCCATATTCGGCACGCCACCCATCATGTTGGGCCCCAGGACAAGGTTGAGCTGCTTCTGTTTCCTCTTCTTCCTGGCGACTGCCGCCTCCTTTGCCCGCCTCTTGGCCTCTTCCATCAGGGCGATTTCCTCTTTCGACCATTCAATCAGGTTGTCGACAGCGCCCTGAGGGTCGCTACGCCAGTTGAGAAGGTAGCCCTGTATTTGGGCTGGTGTAAATGTGTTTTCCTCGATCTTGCGGCTGAAGCTGAGTGCCAGCTTCTGCAGCTCGTCCTCCCCGATGGCTTGGATTGCTTGTGCCGATGGGTTGGAAGGGTCAAACTCGTACATGCGCTTGAACATGAGCTCTGCGCTACGAGGCGAGATGTTTCCCAGGAAAATCATCTTGTCAATACGGCCTGGTCGGACAAGGGCTCGATCAAGTTTCTCGGCGAAGTTGGAAGTCATTAATACGATGCGTCCCTCCTGAGAAGCAACGCCGTCCAGAACGTTAAGTAGCCCTGACAGGGAGATGTGGCAGCGAGGGCCAAAGTGCGAGCGGTCATCATCGTCTTCATCATCCTCATCGTTTTCTTCCCGCTCATCTTGATCGAAGTTGCCACGGTTCTTGATCCCGACTGCGTCAATGTCTTCGAGCAAGATGAAGCATCTTGGCGGAAGTGTGGTAAAAAGACGTTCTAGGTCGGTATCTGTGCGCACGCTTGGGACGTGAAGAAGATAGAGCTCAAGACCAAAGAGTCCAGCCAGACCAAGGGACAAGCTCGTCTTGCCAGTGCCTGCAGGCCCGTGTAGAAGGTATCCACGCCGATATGGAATTCCGCGCTGCGTATAAAAGCGCCGAGTCGCGGGGTCGAGATAGTTTCTGATATCAGCTACTAGCTCTGCCTTGGTCTTCTCATCAAAGTGAATAGTCTCGAGCGGCCGGATCGGGCGTAGGATAGTCGTCTCCCAGGACTCGTCGCCATATTGAGATTTGGAGGCTCTGACTGTCACATATGATTCGCGCTCCTTCTCCGCGAAATCACGACAGGCATCAAGGAAGCGCTTGATCGGCTCAACAGAACGGCCGAGGCACATCACGATGAGTGGCTCATCTCCTTCTGGCGCAGCTGCGAACTCATCCGGCACTTGATCCACAAATGACATTCCAGAGGAGTTGCCGGAGACTCGTCGCACAATGAAAACGTTCCGCTCGTGAGTGAACCACGTAGTACCGAAGGTGGGGAGATACTGAATCGGCTTTCGTTTGTCCATGCTGTAGTCATCCCGAGGCTCTGGTGTACGGCGGTAATAAAAGGCATCACTTTCGATTTTCTCAGAACGTGCAGTAACGATGCGAGTGCCCTGCCGCACAAGAACTTGCGCACCCAGCCAGTTGAGAACCTCCCGGTTGAGTTTATCTCGGGCATTGATGGAAACTGATGCTGTAAAGAATCGAGTGATGTACCAGTATAATTTGACAGCTATCGTCTGGAGGAAGCCAAGAACGCCTGAAATTGTCCCCAAGATGGTGAGTGCAGCCGCAATAGTTGTAATATCAAGCTTCAACCATTGAGAGACAAAACTCTGAAGCCATGCTAGGCCTGGTATTCGTCCGAGAAAGTCTTGCAGAAAAGGCGCCGTAGTATTTGCGTCCCTAAGGAGGTCGTTGAAGCCATCCATATTGATGTGTGCCGCAAACTTGTCGAAGTCCAAGTTGGGGGATGCTTAGTTCCAAAATTTGCTGACCGGCTTTCGAGTTCCTCGTGGCTCGGACAATTCGCTGCCTCGGGAGCGAATTATCTCCCGGCTGACGGCGGGGTTCACAAAAAGGTGAGAATCGAAGTGCCGGCAAGAGCAGAGAATGTTGGCGATGATGGCAAGCTTGCGCAATTTGCCAGTCCCTGGCAGGACACGAGTTGTTCTGTCCAGCAGTGGGAGTTGGCGGTGAGCAACGAGGGTTTGGATTGAACTGGACACGGGAACTCGAGTCTTTTATCCTGACTTGCCCAAGTGCGTGTTGGTGATTTTTGCCTATGTATGCGTGCCTGTCACGCGCTGGAGACACCTCGTCAAACCTGCCCTGTGATTCGATCCAGCAGCGAAGCTAAGAAAGTTGGGTTTGGGCCTGCATGTGACTGAAGAGGGACATCTGGAGGCCTTGAGGTGGGTGACCGGGAGTGGGCCAAAGAAACCCGGGGTTCGTGTAACACGGTGAGACTATGGCATGCACCGACGCGGCGTAGCATGTAGATCTAGTCCGGTTGTCCCCCCACACACAATGCCATTTTGCTTCTACCGTGAGCATGCACTTTCTGTAGCCTGCAGGCACATGCAAGCTGCAGAGCTTTCATGCAATCACAGACCGAAGCGGATATGGTTGCCAGGCACAGTCACCTGCGCCACACCCCAACCAATCTTCAAGATGGCCTCTGATTTGGCCGGGGCCCGCAGGTTGCAGAGGAAGGTTTATGTGCGTCACCTAGAGTAGCATCGATCTGGGCATCAGCCACCCAATCTACCAGACTGTCGGTGCCCTCAGCCCTCGGTCGGCCCGGACAATTTTGAATCAACTGGGCCCGACTACGATGCGAAGCAATTTCCTGTGTCACGCCGGGGATGACACCAATCCTTCAAGCATCCGGCCAAGGTGTGATGAGGCAGCCGGATGTACCTGCATGACCTGTAATGCGAGCCTTGACCCTTGGCCTCAGGGCCTCAAACCGAATGCCGTCATTCTCCTTCAATGGCTGACGAAATATGAATTTGAATCGGAGTTTTCATGGAACTCCTTGTATATTTCCGTGCCTAGACCGCTCGAGGAAGCTGGGGTCGACCCAATGGGGCGATGAGGTCAAATCCCGGAGGCTGCGCCATCAAGAAAGGATTCAACCAACACAGCTTATTTTCTGATACTGTGTCCTATCAACACCATCGGGTTGTCCGCCCTCAGCAGGCTATTACTGCACAGATATTGTGGCACAGCAATGTGTTTGCGCCGTGTTGTGGTAATCTGTTCACCGCCGGTGCGAGGGGGATTTTGCCCACACAAAGAACATGTGGAAATACTCCATGAGGCTCTGGAGATCTGGCGATGAGCATCCACTCTGGCAATGAGAGTGGTTGTCTTATTGGATTGCGCGTTAGGGAACTAGGCAGCATTCTTCCACATCACTTGGTGTCCAGCCTTGGCGAAAGATGTTGAACTGCACATGTGGCCCACAATTTTCCAGGCTGCGACTTTATACCTTGAACCACTAGGTTTCTGAATTATCTGGCCATACAATTATGTGGAGACTTGCATTAAGTTGATATTAGACGATTACACATTGTCTAATGCCTTTCCAATCAACCTATTAAAATTGTCTTGAAGTATGTTTTGCACTGACGCAGACGAGGCTTTCCCGTTAGTACTAAGTTTCGTGTAATCCTGTTGAATGAGATTTGCCCACAATTTTTAGCCCCTCTGAGCAAGAGATCGGCGTTTCTTTGCACACGGAACGCGCGAGGGGCGCCCAGTTGAAGCTCCTCCAGTGACAGTGGAGAGCACGAATGGTATGGTGGCTGCCGAACCTTGGCCAACAGTGGGCGTCGCTGGGTTTGCTGGTACCACAGAGCTTGTTTCTGAGCCGTTCAATGACAGTGTGACCAATGTTGTGGGCACACTTGAAAGAGCAGTCGACTGTGTCTGGTTCGCAGCAGTCAAGGTGGCCGAGCTGGCCGCTGCGCTAATGACTTCAGTTGCTGAGGCTTCAACGCTGGTGCTGGAACCTGAAGAAGAGACAGAAGCAGAAGATGAGGGAGCTGCAGCCAGAACCTGCCAGTAATGATATCGATTAGTATGCGCATGGATTTCAGTATGCCTTGAGAAACGAGAAACTTACCGATGAGACGGAGAAATATGCTGGCTTTGGTTCAAGGCTCTCGTCATATAGACAAGCTCCGCCCTGGCCAGGGAAAGTGTTGGGTACCCACTGTAGCATCGACAGTTAGTTACTGAAGCACAGAGGAATAATTAATCAATCCGGTAAAGGACATATGACACCAGATCCTAATAGCATGTCTCAGAATCTGCAGCCCCGTAAAGGACTATGAAGCAGGCAGCGATACAGCTTATGGCTATGAGAGGGGGATATAGAAGGCGAAGCCAACACTCGGAAGCTACTCACGCTGTATTTGTCAGTCCAGTCCCAGATGGTCCAGCCGACGCAAGCCTCGACGTTGAGGCAGGCTTTGATGACAGTTGTATAGTCTTGTGCCTGCTGCTCGAGGCCCTCATCGTCGTAAGGGAGACTTTCGAATTTGACGTCAAACTCAGTGTAGGCCACTTCAGACACGCCCGCCGCGACGAACTCATTCATAACGGACTCAAGATCCTCCTGGGAGGTCATGCTACCGACGATAAAGTGTCCTTGCAAACCGATACCGTCAATTCGTTCTCCGGCGTCTTTCACCAGCTTGACGAGCTCCACAGCCTTCTGCTGCTTCGCATTGGTGGCCTCGATGTTGTAATCATTGTAGTAGAGCTACATAAGAGTAGGAGATTAGCGATGACTATTCTCTTGGTGATATCTTCTGCAAGAATGCTCAATTCAATATCTCAGTTGACTTTTACAACATACCTTAGCGTCTGGATCAGCAGCAGCTGCCGCTTTGAATGCAAGAGGGACGTAGTCAGTACCGAGCGCCTTGAAGAACACGGTGTCTCGATAGTTTCCGTCATCATCGATGGCCTCGTTAACAACGTCCCAGGAGTAGCATTGACCCTTGTAGTGGCCAGCGACATTGGAGATGTGAGTCTCCAGCATCGAAGTCAAAGTCTCGGCGGTCCATGTCCCCGACGTCACCCAAGACGGCAGTTGAGAACGGTACAAAAGCGTGTGACATCTCACGATCTGGCCATTCTTCTTGGCAAAATTGGGAACGACGTCCCCATTCGTGAATGAGAATGACCCTTGAGTCGACTCTGTGGCATCCCACTTCTGTCCGTTGGCTGGAGTTAGCTGGCCAAAGTTCTCGGTCGACGATGTGATCTTGACGTAGGCTGAATCGTACAGCTCCCCGTTATCAGTACCGGTGCCAAAGTATGATTTTCCAGCAGCCTTTGCGAGCTGGTTCAGCTGCGCCGAGACCGTGGCTGGGATGGTGGCCGAGAGGGCCAGACCCGTGATGGAGGAGATACGCATATTCGGTCGAGAAATCAGATGTACTTCAGTCTTAAATGAAGGGCTACAGGCGAGCTAATGGATCTAAAAGAATGTGATAGGGTCAAAACGAGTGTCGGTTCGAGTCGATGTAACACGTCCAGAACAATTAGGAGCTGAAAGCTGCGGAACGAAGCGATGGTGATACTAAGGAAACATCAGCTGGTATATATAATGCCCAACCAGCACATGCAGAGATGTCTCGTCCCCCCTTTTGAAATCTTCAGACTCGTCATATGTTTCGCCTTCTCCATTTGTACCAAGGGATTGGGGGGCATATCGACTGGAAAGCGTTGTATGTACGGTTCATGTGGGATCAAGGGCGGGTCGTATTCGGCGATACAGCCTACCGTATTCAACCGCTGTGCATGCCTTGCCAGATGCAGCGACAGTTGCCTTCTTGAGTCCAATACTTATTCTGTGAACGCCCGCGTCCAGACTTTCGCGCTCCATAAATCATACGAAGTTACATCTCATGCGGGATAGCTCGCCCTCACGGTGGGTCTCGCTACCAGAACTGGGGCTGCAGGAACCAGGGCATATAATTGAGCCCAGAAACCAGAAACTGAGGATCGAGTCATAGAGAAGAAATCACTCCATTCACTGCAAGATATTTCTATTCCAATACATAATTCACACTTGGCTATAGAAGTTTTTGAGTCTAAACAGACTCTGTTGCTAGTAATGGCCATTCATTGGTATTATAACACCTGAGTGCTGACTTCAATTTCAATTTTTGCAAACTAGAAGCGAGCCTATAGATTCTAATTGCCAAGAATTGTGCTGGAAAGGGGTCCATAGGGCCATGCACGACTCGTTGCTGCGATGGCGGCTTCTCCTAGTGAGCCCAAACCTGCAGAGCTGGGGGAGAGCATAACCCTTTCTCGTGCCAGTGCGAGTAGACAGGGAAAATATTCCAAGATTGCTGGCTTAAAAGAATACTTTGAGGGAAAGGTGGTAACGACCAGTAGGGACAGGGAAAAACTGCCTGTATTGTCTCATTTCCACATATCAGGATGACACGAGGACTGCAAAACAAACAATGAGTCAATTATGCCCATTGGCTTTTCCTAAGGGGGGGGCTATCGGGGGCCCTTCTTTAGTCAACTATGAGACTGTCTTCCTCGACTATGAGCTCTAAGTGTCTAATTTGATCGGTTGACCCTTACGTCCACATAGATGTGTAAGGACTGCGTCACCGTAATTACTCGCATGTCAAAGTGCTCCCAACATCGCGGCTAGCAATCGGCTCTCCTCTTGTTCGGCACTGGCTTGTACTTGTTCCATTGCAGGTCATACGCTTGGGCGTTATCACATGCCTCAAAGGCGCAATATTGGAATCAAAATGATAACATGTATTTGATCTATCATTCGAATGGTCGTCAGACTCCTCTTCCGCTCGAGCACTTGACCTCTTCGTGCTTACGTTCCTACCATTGCCCTGACTTTGCAGTCTTAAAGTCATTTAGACATACACGCCAGCTGGCAATAACCACCAGTTTAGTCGTATTGCACAGCTAGCTTCTGCGCCAAATAATGACGCCAATGATTCTCTGATACATCCTTCAGTCTTGAGCTCGAGGCACAGGTTACAAACATCGGCTTGCGCCATAGGGATACATGTTCGCCACGTAGTACTACTTATTGTTATGACAAAGATAACCCAGCAATCTTCAAAGGTGTTAAGGTTCCATTTTCACGACTCTGAGGCTCCCGATCAGGCCACCTGTTCTAGATCATGGTATTGGAAAAACACAGCTTCATCAGAAGTGAATCAGGCCCGCTTACCATGTCCGAGACAATCGCCTTTGCTTAGATACTTCAAACAAGCAGTATTTAAGATGCTTTTTCGTTTCCTTTGGATTCATTCGCCATGAAGCCGTGCGCTCATGATAGCATTGATGTTGAAGTGACATGTCAGTCCTGGTCGATGGCGAATTACCTAGGCACCTAGATAAGGTTGCGCTAACTATCAACCGTGAGCTCTGGAAGGCAGCACTTGAGTATGGCGCTTCGTTGCCAACGATAAAACCCAACTGCACGCCTGATTTGTGACTCTGCCTGAACTTCGTTTGCATCATCCAAGACTGCTACCATTGACCTCGTTCTTGCTATTGCCTTTATCATGACCACAATAGCAAGAGCTTGCCACTGATCGGTCTTCTCGACCTGTTCACATCATACCTGTGTGCCTTAAATCATAAGTGCCTCCCGGGTCAGCCACAGGGGTTGTGGTGGAGCTGCAGTGAACTGCTAGGTCTTGTAACCCACGATGAATCCTGACAAGCCCAGAACTGACTAGTTTTTGAGTTTATGAGCCCCGTAGACATGCATGACTGGGAGCACAGCAAGGTTTGGAACTGGTGTGCAGCAATCCAAAAAAAGATGCAGCCGTCGAAATTAGCTATTCAGTTGACGCCCAGGCACTACTAGAATATCATCGGCCCCACGGATCAACACCCAGTGACCATGTTGCGGTGGCAATGATTGCGCACAGCAGTCAACTTTGGAGCATGAGCAGGACACGATTTAAGTTCGACATCGGTAGTCGGAGTGTTGCTAGAATTTGGCGCTTGTATCACCCACCGGAGATAATACGTCAGCACGCGTGGGAGCTCCTGTGTGACGGCTATGCTGCAGAGGCTTCGTAACCGCCGAGATCCATCAAATAGGATGACTGGTGATTACCTGTGTGTGGAATCGGCCCCGAATCGACACTTTGCAGTTCTCTTGCACAGCACAATCGAATCTCACAAAGACCATTTCATTCTTCGTTGCGGCTGGCGCCGAGGTCGGGCAAGGTGTTTCTCCAGATCCACAAAGATCGGTGATCAGCCGAACCAGCTTTAGTATCGCAGACCTGTCAGAGCCCAGACGAGAAGGGGACGATCGTCCAAAAGGAGGAACGGCGGTGTCATGCCAGGAATCTCGTGCGAGATGGAAAATTAGGGATACTTCATGGGGCCCACCTCCCAAGTCCACCAATCGCCGCCTCTCAAATCTAATGCCAAGAGTCGCTTATCCCAAGGTGAGCCTCATGAAACGACGTCCCGCGGTGGACCTCAGGCCAGCCGCCTGGAAACATATTAGATGATCCGGGGGTAAACATTCAAACACGATGTTTCTTGTGAGAAAGACGCTAATTCGGAACCAAGGCCGAGTTCCTAGCAGGGTGATGCAGGTCTGAGCTGTCTGCTTGACACTTGCAATATCGCTTCAGGGGCAGTCTCGGCGGGACGACCGAGGGGATTCAGGAGCGCCAGATAAGAGGCGAGAAGAAATGCAAAGCATAGATATATAGCCATGGCTGCCCGGAAAGGTCACGCTATTCTGTCGACAACTCTTCAAGCTCGTTCGGTTTTCGATATTCATTCTTTTGGCTGAGTCCACCTTGATCGCAGTGCGATATCACATTCTTTGCTCTTCATTCTTTCTTACAGACTATATTTGAAGTCTCTGGTTGACTACTCTACTCCTCAAAAATTCAACGTTTACCGTCAAGATGAAGTACACCATCTCCGCTGCGCTCGCGACTGCTCTGGCCGCAAAGAATGTTGCTGCACACGCAACCTTCCAACAACTTTGGGTACGACTTCCCACCCTCAGCCTCCTTGTCATGACTTTTTCATACTCGTATATGTGGGACTTTCACTAATAGAGGATAAATAGGTTGATGGAACGGACTACGGTACCTCATGTGCCCGTATTCCTCTGAGCAACTCGCCGGTCCAAGATGTCACCTCCAATGACCTTGCTTGCAACGCTGGAACCTCCCCCGTCACGCCCAAGTGTGATGTGCCAGCAGGTAGCACTGTGACCGTCGAGATGCACCAGCAGCCGAACGACCGCAGCTGCTCGAACGAGGCTATTGGAGGCGCCCACTACGGACCCGTCCTTGTCTACATGGCCGCTGTTGACGACGCCGCCTCCGCTGTTGGTGCCGACGCCGCCTGGTTCAAGGTCTTCGAAGACACCTGGTCTTCTGCAGGTGCTTCGGGCAGTGATGACAACTGGGGTACTAAGGACCTTAACACTTGCTGTGAGTAACAACCAGAGATCATTCCAACCTTCACAAGGGTGTTACATCCTTCGAAGTACTTCAGTAACTAATCATGAATGTTACAGGCGGCAAGATGGACGTCGTTGTGCCCAAGGACCTCGCCCCAGGTGACTACCTCCTGAGAGCCGAGGCCATCGCCCTGCACGCTGCCGGATCCTCGGGTGGCGCCCAGTTCTACATGACCTGCTACCAGGTCACCGTCTCTGGCGACGGCACAGCCAAGGCCGAGACCGTCTCCCTGCCCGGCGCGTACGCCGCCGCTGACCCCGGTATCATGATCAACATCTACCAGCAGATGACCGAGTACGTCGCCCCCGGTCCTGCCGTCTACGCCGGTGGCAGCAACAAGACCGCCGGTGCCGCCTGCACCAACTGCGAGTCGACCTGCGCCCCCGGAGACGCCACCGCCACCGCCGGCTCAGGTGCTGCCGCCAGCTCCGCGCCTGCATCTGCCGCCGCCTCTTCCTCCCAGGCTGCTGCTGCCGTGTCGTCTGCTGCTCCTACAACTTCCTCTGCTGCCAGCACCACCTTGGCCACCTCCGTCACTTCCCAGGCCGCTGTCGTGGCGACCCCCACCAGCGCGTCTGCCCCCGCTGCTACGACATCCCAGGCCGCCGAGTGCAAGAGACGCCGAAGCCGCTTGGCTCGCAAGCTGTAAGCTGCGAGTTGTAAAGATGACTTACTGTTGGGATAGATGGATAGAGTTCGTTGTACATGATTCACGGACGATGCATGGGAGGGAGATATTCTCCAGTTGATTCATTCTTCTGTAAATAAATTATATTGCTGAATATACAACTAAGGTCTCAGGACCTCACTGCATATGGGTGCCTCAAGCTCACAATGAACTACGTCGCGGGAAATGTGATCAGAAAGCAGAGTATGTATGGTAGGAGAATTGGAGTTTCGCTTAATGATTGTTGAGGTACTATCTTAAATATACTTACCTAAATACTTACCTGTAACAGGCGAAAACCTCGTCCGCCAGGCCTGTTCTTGCAGTGCCCTAGTTAGGTCTCTCCCAAACGGAATCCCAGCTGTTGCTTACCACACTCCAAGAGAGCGGTCGCAATGTGTGGCGCGCGAGCCACTCATCGGTTCGCACACGTGAGTCTATCTTGCATTGAAGACAAGCCGGGTCATTGTTCACCAAGGCAGGAATACGCTGTGGCTTGGGTAGACCGCAACGCTTGTTGAGGCAGCGGATTGTGTGAATACTGAAGTCGTACCGTTTGCTGCATCGAATGCATCGAGTGAACTCTTCAAACGAGCTACACATATTGATAGTTTTGAAGTAGTGTGATTTTGAGATAAGAAGGTTGTTGTTTAGCGTAGCTGTGTAGTTCTCGAGCTGAGAATACTATAGAATGATTCGACACCTGAAAATAGTGATGAGTTTTGGCTCATTATATACTGGTATTGATATATCCCTCGGAGAAGCGGGAAAAGACCCGGCATTGTCAAGTCGAGGCGGTCCACCCCTTTGTGCACGACTTTTCTTATTGTTTAAAGAAACGCTTGTATTTCTTTTCCAAGCGATGAAAGGCGGGAAATGCAGAATAATGAATCAGGCTTTGTATAGGTCAAACAAGAATGGGTTGGACATGGAGCTTCAACGCCAAGCTTCCACAGGTGTTGCTGCAATCGATTTCTTCAAGACGATTGTAATGATATGCATTTCTTCAATGCCAACACATCCATATATTGAACATACGCAGGAACAAGGCTCGCTGTTCGGTCCCATAGGAGTATCGAATAAGATGCCCTGCCTACCTTCAGTCAAGTCTTGACGTCGCCTACGTCTCTCGAGCGCCCATGACTGAAACTTCCAACAAAGAATACATTGATTATCGAAAACCTCCACAAAAATCTCTCTTCGCGATCAGCGATAAAAAAAAAAAAATGCAGAGCAAATGTCAATCGGCTACCAATGTGTGTGACGCAAGTATGACCAGGCTGTATCAAAAGTGCACCAACAAAGTCCTTGATATAGAGAACACATGGCTGGAACAGAGGATTGATTCGATGGACGGGCCAATGACAATAGTCCTTTCACCCAAATCCAGGACTAAATCATTCCCAGCTTCCAGCAGAATCCTCCATTTTCTCATTTAACGTACCTGGATAGAACCTGACTGGGTGGTTCGAGGTTGAATACCTAGGTGCTCTGGAATCCCCCCCTCGCCGAGGTAGGGTGGGAGCGAAAGAAAAGATGACCTGAAGACAAAAGCTTATCGAGTTCTGGACTGGGACCAATGGGCGACCGGCCATCCGCGGCCCTGGAAGTTGCTCACCCTACGGAAGAGCGCTCACCTCCTTGAGTGGGAACTAGGAATCGGCCGTAAATCTGAGAGACTCCCAAATGAGCCAACGGAAGCTCAACTTCAGGTCCAGAGCCGGGAGTCTAGAGATGTATTGACTTGATGTCTTCTATGTACGTCACCTATATACTTGAATGTTTGTTTCGAGAGCGATAGACGGGACAGGTTGCAATCATGTTGCCGCATTTTCTATTGTGCGTAGCGATCAGCGCAGCCATGTGAAGTAAGCAGATTGCCTGGACTAAAGTGCATGGGCATCCGGTAGACTGGGAAGCCCCCCATGCTAGGTGACGGAGACCGGCGATGCGCCATAAGATCTGAGGATGCAAGTGGCTACAAAGAAAGATGGCTAGATTTCACGAACTGCATGCAAAGTGCTGACATTACTGCTTGAGATTTGTTATCTGTCGGGTCGCGAAGTCTTGCCGAAGCTACCATTGGAGCAACGCGCAAAGCGGTCAGCAGTATATAATAGGCAAGCACGTCGGAGGGATTTTTTTTAAATCATGAAAAGGTGGCAACCCGACTGGCCAGAAAAGACTGTCACAAGTGAAACAGCCCAGATTTTCTCTGCAGGAAGAGGGAGGGCTGGGGTCTTTTGACAATGGGTGAGATGTTGCTCGGCGTGAGCGTCAGCGTGGGGGGTGGGCAGGGACGCGACGGGCTTCCGTAGACCCGGGAGCCAGCCGTGGCACACAGTATTACAGATTTCCCATGGCAAGTTCTGGCGGCAGCGCACGGGTGAACGATCACATAGACGAGATAAGTTTTGTCCATGACGTGGAATGAACAGCATTGATCTGATCAAACACTGAACACAGAGCAGGCCAAGCCAGGGCCGGGTTGCCCTTGACGTGAGGCTCGAGTCGCCGCTTCGGTGTGGACCCCGAGACTGGGATGCGAAGGTGTGTGGGACCTTTGCAAGCTCGATGGTTTGTCCCGGGACAGAGAATGGCGGGATGAACCTTAGTTGACAGCATGAAACGTGCATGGCGAAGAGGGGGTGAAGATCTGGGAGCATTAGACTCATGGGGGGGGGGGGGTTGACAAGAGAGTTTCCAGAGGGCGCCAAAGACGCAACGCTCCTCGGCCTGGACAGGGGGTTTGGACGACGGGCGGGCTGTTGAGGGTGCAATCATTCCATCCTAAGGTTCAAGCTCTTGCGCTAAGACAAAGTCCTGACATAAGAGCGATGCGACTGTATGAAGCGTGCTGGCAGCTTGTAGATTAAATGCAGAAGCGCGCAAGCTGTCACTGTTCTGTCAGGACTGCCGATCGAGAATCCGTTGGGGGCAGAAGATGGGTACTGTATCCTCCTAATAGTCTGGTATAAGCAGGGTAATACGGACAGGCCATATGAACAGGCCGATAGTAAGCATCATTATGCACACATGTGACGGGCGTGCCTGAGTTCTCGAAGGCTTGTCCGATACGAGATATGCCGCTAACACAGACATCTAAAACCGTCCCTACAGTACAGTAACAGTGCCTAGATAGATGCAGATGCAGATGCAGATGCAGATGCAGAGCTGCGCTAGCACCGTGGTCGCCACGCTCATGAGTCGGTCTCATCACGATGATGACCGTTACATATGTGCTCGAGTGCGCTGAAGGGGGATTCAGACCACGGCTGTTCTGGTCCTGCCTCCCAAGAATGGGACGGGCCCAAAAGGTCCAAGCTGGCGGTTCAATGAAATTTGAGGTCGATCATCAGCTCCAGCCTAGCTATGGATGGAGACTTGGGTAGCTCCATCCCCAACCGTCCAGCTCCAGGTCAGCTCCGGTCCGGGCCCAGGCCCAGGCCCCTGGCAAAATCAATCAGTCAGACCCGACCCGAGACCAACCGTCCGCCTTCCGCCAATCCATCCGTTCATCCATCCATCCATTTCATTATCCCCCCCACTCTTTCTGGGTATCTCAGCTTGCCTGCTTGCATATGACGGTTGATGCAGCGTAGCTTGTGAATGGCGGTCTGCTGAAACTGGGCGGCTGGTCTGTTGAGAAGGGGGTAGAGGGGCCAGCGCTTTCTGGCCTTCTATCTCAGGAGTACGTATCGTGAGTCTGCTTCTTATTTCACTGTAGCGACTTGTTTCATGATGGTCGACTTGGAGATGAGGAAAAAAGGTCCTGATCACAAGGTAGTAGAAGCACATCACCACACCTACACACCCACCCACACACACACAAACAAACACGTCGAGGACCAACGTCAAGAACCTGGAATGATGAGATTCTGCTCTCCCGCCCCATTGCAGGCATATCCCTGTCCCGAAGGCTCCACATCTGACCTGACTAGCGCCGTCCTTGCCCTCACTGATCGAAGGC
This sequence comes from Diaporthe amygdali, assembly GCF_026229845.1. Classification (NCBI taxonomy): domain Eukaryota; kingdom Fungi; phylum Ascomycota; class Sordariomycetes; order Diaporthales; family Diaporthaceae; genus Diaporthe; species Diaporthe amygdali. The sequence continues at coordinate 3,536,834 of NW_026517021.1, read as the reverse complement.
CCCTGTCGCAGCTTGCTCGCAGCTTGCACCTCTGTGCGTGCATGTTTTCAGGTTTTGCAGTTGCGCCATGCAGTAACAGCAACCTAACTTGCCTCGACACTACTGTATGGTCTGTTGATAGAGCATATCGGTGGGAGGAGCTGAGTGAGGAAAACTTGGCACTGTCTGGTTGGATATGGCAGCACAAGCAAGTCTGTGTGAGAGAGAGACAGAAGAAGACAGAGAGAGAGAGAGAGAAAGAATGAGAGAGAGCGCGTGTGTGTATGATTTTCCTATCCATGCTCCGGTATACGATGTGCCTGGATAAAGAGTCTCTGATAGGTACCGTTCCAGTTCTCGCACCGTTGCACAACCAGCTGCCTGGTGCGGTATCACTACATGGCATGTACGGGATACGTGCATGCTGACTGACCTCAGCGTGACAAGTGACATCCAAAGTAACCACTCCTTCCTTCCCGGCCCTTGCCCCCCCCTGCCCACCCTGCCCACCCTGGACCCCCTGCAACGTCCCTTCCCTCTCGCTCGCCTGCTCTTCCCTGCTCTTCCCTGCCCTTGCACTTGCCCCTTGCTCTTTCCCTGGCACCAAGGCAAGCCCCAGTGCCGCTTTCCCCATATTTTCCCCTTCCAAGGTTTGTCGCAACGCCAGACAGACGCACACAGACGCAGACACAGACACAGAACACAGACAGACACTGGCCGACCACATAGCCCAGAGAGCATGCATCACAGAGCATGACCCATGACCCACACCTATGCAGTCCACCTCAGACTTACCAAGGCTCGCTCCACTCCGCTCCACTCCAGGTTCTCTCCGCGACAAACACACACGCACACACACAATCTGCATCAATCTGCATCTTGCAATCTTCGACACCACACCCGCTCCCGCACCAGCACCAGCACCAGCACCAGCACCTGCACCCACACCTGCACCCACTCACGGTGTCAGCGTCAGTGTCAGCGTCTACCATCGCCCGGCTCCTGTCCTAGTCTGATCCTTTCGCCCATCTCAAGCATCCCTCTGATGCTTCGCGACACGCCGTTGCGATCACACACGCCCTCCGACTACTTACCGCCCATGCGATCCAACCTCTCACACCAGCAGCCTCTTCGTGGGACCTGAACTCGGCCTGCCGCAGCGTTTGTTTGTTGCTGACTGGCACCGATCGACCGAGCCCCAAAAAGGCGCACCTTATTGTTGACCTTGCCTGGGCACAGTCTCTATTCTCGACCCTGACTTAACCTCAAAGGCAAGACAAAGCTTGGCCTCCCGGTGGGTGTCTCGTCGTCACCGATCTCCAACAACCTCGAAGATGGATCCTCGAGAACAAAGACAGGCGCAACCGCCCAACCTACCATTCTCGCGCAACGCACAGTCTCCTCTCTATACTCGACAAACCTTACCTCCCCCAACGCCTTCCTCAGCTTCTGCGACTCCCGCTCAGAGCTCATATGCGATAGAGAGACAGCAGCAGCAGCAACAGCCAGGACAGCAACATGCACAACAGCCTTCCTCGGCCGGCTCTGCGTATCCTCCCGAGAACCTCCCACGACGACCCTCCGACCCTCATTACTTTCCCTCCTCCCGTCCATACGACCATGGCGCTTCTCTCACCCCGTCGAACCACTCGCGACATCAAAGCTCTTCCTCTGTCACCCCTGCGCCGCCCATGAACCGCGCCATGCCGCCTCCGGGCTCGCCTCCCCAGCCTGGTCAGGGCCCTGGAGGCCCGGGGCCCGGCCTACAAATGGGGCAAGGAGGGCCATATAGCTTGCCTGCTCCTAGACCATCGCCTATATCTGGCGGCCCCCCTACAGCATTCCCCCCGGGAGGGCGCGAGCTTCCAGCTCTGGACTCCATACAGCGAGGGGCAAACTCAGGAAGCTCAATGTCGCTAACGTACATGCTTGGTCCTCGAGCTCGAGATCCCGCTGCGCCTTCCTACCCTCCCCCCGCAACGTCAGCCTCTGTGTCGGCACCCTCTTACACGCCTGGCGTGCATGCGTCTCCGAGAATGAGCTCGATTCCCGCTGATTACGCTCCTTACCGACGGCCCCACACCCCCGAACAACACCAAAGAATGTATGAAGCTCGAGACCCGCGAGCAGATCCGCGCGCAGACCCGCGAGGAGACCCGCGCGACCCACGGGACCCACGTGCCGCCGCTGGCTCGCCGCATGGTGCGCATCTCACGCCAGAGATGCAAAGGTATGGGACGCCACGGGACGCATATCGACACCCTCCGCCACCAATGGCCCCTGCGGAGCATACCAGAGACTTCCAGAGAATGCCAGGGCCACCAGGGCCACCAGGGCCGCCTCCCCGGCCAAGCAGCCAGCCCAAGTCATTCCCAAATATCGCACAACCTCCTCGTCAAATGGAGATGGGAAGACCTACGCACTCCGAAATGTACGCAAGACGCGAGGAGCCTAGGCATGGAGGAGAGTACAACCCAGAAAGGCTCATTATTGTCAAGCACGAAGAGGACAGGCTGATGTTCGAGCGAGAGAGGCAAGAGAGGGAAATGGAACTACGGGACAGAGAAAGGAGGGAGAGGACCACATCGGGCGGCGATCCTGGAAGGCAACATGCCATGCACCAGCCCGAATATGGGCCGCCAGGCATGCAGCGAAGGGAACCGCTCCCGCCGCAGTATTCACGCCCTGTAGATGCTCGGGAACAGGCACACTGGCAAAGGCCTGCGTATGACCAACCTCGGCATGTTTACGAAGAACCGAGACCTCAACCTCGACAACACGAATACCCTCATGGAACCGCACCTCCGTACAGCAACACCCAGGGAGCTCTGTCACAACCTCCGCCAGACCGCTACCCCCCAACGTCTCATCCTGGACACCCACAGCCGATGCCTCCGGCAGGGCATCAAGTGCCGCCTTACGAGTCGCCGAGTCGCCATCGTGCGGCGGCACTTCCACCTCATCAACAGCAGCAACCTGCTCACCGGCGACCTGGCGACGATGGTCCGCCCCCACCTTCTGTTGCATACAACAATGGGCACCCTGCACTCTACGACTCACCGCGACACAGGCCTGTAGAGGAACCCGGACATCCCATGGTCCATCAACAGAATTTCTTGAGGGTCCAGGAAATGAACAGGAAAGGCCGTATATCCCCGCTTCCCCAGGCTGTCCAAGGCGCTCAGCCGCAGATACAAGGCCCACCGGGAGAGGCCGGCATCAAGAGCGAGTTCGGCCGCATGTTTTCCGGCATAGGGAGCGGAGTCAGTGGCCTGGGAGTCTCAAGCCCCGTCGCGTCTGGTGCTCAGTTGCCCTTCACGAGTAGCGGTCTAGCAAGACGTGACGATCCGGACCATGCGCCCCAAGACATAACATCTGACCCCAAGAGTAGCCGCGATAATGCCTCTCGCAACAAGCGCAGGAAGCAGAAGGATGATGATGCCAAGAACGATGAAGACAGCACTGGTAGAAGTACGCCGCTGGGCAGAGTCAAGCGGCAAAAGACTCACTCGCATCATCACCATCACCAGTATGTATCACCCTGTTTGACTGCGTTACCCCATAAAGCTCACATTGCTAGCCATCACCATCATCATCATCACATTCCCGACCAAGTGTCGCCCCAACAGGCAGTGGTCACCCCGTTTAAAAACGTCAAGGGATCCACTCCAATTCCCTCTCCTACAGGCGGCGCGAAAGACCTACTCATGACTCACCACCATGCTCCTCCAAGATCCAGCGCTCACGGTCAAGCCAGGGAACCAATTGTCAAGCCAGTCGCGAATCCTCAAAGTTCTGCAGTTATCATCCCACCCAAACCGAAGCGCATCATCTCCAATAAGGCGATTCTCGACAGCGTGGCCCAGAAGCCATTCGAACACCTAGGAGACTGGATCTATGAAGTTGATCTAAAACCAGCTAGGATACAGGATGCTCGCAGTGGCCGACAGCCGCGGCATGCATACCAATCAACACCTAAACCCCTACCGATGTCAACGATCCGAGGCAAGGAAGGAAGCACCTTGATGGTCAAGGTTGGGAAGCAACACCTCAAACCCTCTGCGAGAGCGGAGATCACCTCGCGCCGGGCGGTCTGGGGCACAGATGTTTACACAGACGACTCAGACGTTGTGGCAGCTTGCATCCATGCTGGTTGGATCCGAGGCGAGTGGCCGGATGACGTTGATGTCAACCTGCTAGGCCTTGAGGAGGGCATCGGTGCGGAGGGCAAGGAGACCAAGGGCGGCAAGAAAGGTCGAAGCAAGGAAACGACGGACCCGCTGCAAAAGATCAATCCGGATTTCTTGGAAGCTCCATTGACGACAGGGCCCGTGCAGGCACCCGAAGGCCGAGACATGCACGTCATGGTTCAAGTCCTACCCAAGTTGGAAAAGTATGCGTCTACGGTTCGTTTTGGGATCAAAAGCCGGGAATGGGGCGGCAAGCTAGGTCGAGATGGACAGCGGTCCAGCCACGATGGGCTCAGCTTTATGATCAAGTCGGTACGATTCGTCACGAATGGCGCTGCCCCGCAGAGCAGGCTGCGTGGCCAGGCTAGACGGGACAGGATGCGGAAGGCGATGCAGGAGGTCGAAATGAGCAGGGCTTTCGAGGTCAGGGTTGTTCCCAACACTGGCAGCGGCATCGTATCGTTGGCGCCAAAGAAAAAGGCAGTCGACAGTGTGGGAGGTGACAAGGAGAATCGGGCACTCAATGACGCTGGACACGGTGGTGGACACGACAAGGGTGCGCACACTGGCAGCCCTGGAGGAAGCAGATCGAGGGGCGGCCTTACAGAGGGTCAAACGGCCAATGGCGGCGAGGCAGATCGAAACGAACAGCACAACCGGGACGACGACAGTGGCGTCGGAGATGTCAGTGGGACAGGCGATGACCCCAATGTACCGACGGCTCTGAGTGCTGCTGCTACATTAGCGGCGGTGGCAACTGTTGCCAGCAGGCTGACACCACCGGCGGAAGCATGACCAGGCATGATGGATGGTTTGCCTCGAAGTCTTGTTTGTTGGAGGGTTTGGGTCGTCGAAATTAGAAGTATCGTGGTTTGTCTTCCAAAAGTCAGGACAGCATGTGGCGTTTTGGGTCACTTTTGGGGTTTAAGATACCTGCAGCACAAGAAGCTGCTCGCTCGGCTGCAATCCATTCGGGATGCTATGAGGTGTTCACTCGGACGGCAGCTGAGGCTCTACATGTAGCCACTCTCAATTCTGCTCTCAACTGGGCATTTGTAAGACAAAATCATGTACTTTTGTACACGAGCTACGAATATCACGACATGAAATATTTAATCGCGGATGTCGCAATCATTCCGAATAACCTGGTGATCTGCAATGGTTTTTATTTTGTAAGAGCATGTGCTGAAGGTAAGTAGCTCTAATGCTTCCTAAGTATGGTCGAGCACAGGGATGTTGAGCCCATGCTGCCCCAAGGTATTCGTACCAACACCAAGTGCCTTCCTATTTTCAACTACTATAGGCTTTTTTGCGTGACCATAAAGCTCGGACCTGAACGCCTCACAGCCTTGCCAGGCCATTTACCCATCTTCCTGGGCGGGTGTATATCCGCTGTCAGGCATACGTCTCCGCCAAGCTAAGAACCCCTTGGGTGATTTATTCGTTCAAGCCATGTGTCCCTCTCCCCATGGTCCCAGCAGGCCAAAACTCAGAAGTCCGTCACGCGTCCGTTGTAGCTCCAGTCGCCGGCGCTGCCCCACCGCAGCGGCTCCGTCTTGGGCCCGCCGACCTCGCCAGTCTTTGGGTTCCTGTCGCCGTCGAACTCGGGGGGCGCGCCGCGCCACACGCCGCCGGTGGTGGGCTCCTCGGCGCGCGGAGGCGGTGGTGTTGATGATGATGATGATGTTGTTGTTGATGTTGCTGTAGCTGCTGCTGCTTCGGCCCCGCCCCCGCCGGGCGTCGAGGCGGGCGACGTCTGCGGCAGCTCGTGCGGCAGCGGCGTCGGGTCCGCGAGCCGGTCCGCCACGGCGCGCTGCAGCCGCTCGAACTCGGCCTGCTGCTCTGCCGGCAGGCGTGGTGGCGAGGGGCCCTGCTGGAAAGCTGAGGAGTAGGGGCGCGCCGCGGCGGCGGCGGCGGCGAGGGGTGATTGTGACGGTCGCGTTGATGGTCGCGGTGCTGCTGCTGCTGGTTTTGTGAGGGCTGCTGTGCGGATTGCGCGGAGGCTTGAGGACCGGGGGAAGAGGCGGATTGAAGGCATTTTTGTTACTATTCTTTGTATTAAAACGGTTTGTGGTATAGAGACCGTTGGTGGTGTTGCCAGTGTGTCGTCGTGTTTGGTGGGATGGAGGTGTGTAAGTGGTGGTGACGGGGGCGAAAAGTAGTCGAGGCCTTGTTTAGTTGTGGCCGAGGTTCCGTTGACGACATGGACTCGGGGCGCGGGCCATCCGACCTGCCGGGTTCTACAGTAGCCCTGCCCTGGCTCGCCGGACCCGAAGAGTCGGGTCTTGCCGCCGGTCAATCTCTACGATCTCCTCCGCGACAATGACAACATCCTGTCAGCAATGATGTTTCAATCCCGTGAAGAGCTATATTTGCAGTTGAGACCACGTCTGGCCGTTGGTAAACAGGCAAGGAACAAGTATCATAGATGGCTTATTAGTGCGTGCATGACAAGGCGCGGTTTGCCTTTGCAGCATATGACGCTGTCTCTCAAGTCCTCATGGCCTAAAGCTGGATGTCGTGGCAGACTAGCCAATATCATGCACTTCCAGGCCCAGCTGCCTTAGTTTAGACATGCTCCCTGCTCCCAGCTCCTAGTGGCGTCAGGCTGCTCGGCGGAGCCGCAACTGACAAGTGGCTGACCTACTCGCGTGTTATTTCCGTGCATTTTTCTTTGGCTACGTCAGCGCAGGACCAAGAAGAAAAAGAAAGGAGGAAGAGAAGAGAAGAAGAAGAAAAAAAAGGAAGAAAAAAAATGAATAGCGCCAGGCCAGACCAGAACAGGCCCAAACCCGCCAAGCTTCACGTTTCCACAAGCCAGCAAGACGGGCCGAAAGCCGTCCAACAGGCGAGTTTGGAACGAGATTTCACAGATCGAAAAATTTCCAGGGCCATGCTCATAACGTACACTATGACTCGGGAAGCCCGCGCCTGGCGTATCAGACTCACAGGACAAAGGTGCTACAGCAGCAAAGGGGGTGCAGCAAGACAGGAGTCAGCCCTGCGGCTCGCTCCCTCCCGGGCCTCCTTGCTGAGTGTGCTCAGGCTGTCTGGCCTGATAACCCACCGCACTCCTTGGTCCAGGTGGCACCATTTCTGAGCCCAGATCAGAAGCCCAATTCGCCTTGTCATCAATCAACTGGCTGATGCAAATTGCAGACTGCAATCAGGGGGTCAATAACGCTCTGAACAGGGCATATTCCATCCGCCCGGGAAGAACCGGGACGCTTTGATGGTGGATGATTAAGTGAATTTGTTTTTCTGGAAAAAGCCCATCCCCCCCTAGTATGACTGTTCTGCTATGATGTGTGTCCTGAGTATTCGTGATTCCTTCAGAATTGAATTCTCGGAAAATTGACTTGCATCAGTCAGTGGCATTATTCATAAGCCATAAAGGTTACAGTCAAAGTGCACGACTTTGACTTTTTTTTGTCACATTTAATAAGGCAGAGCCCGAGTTTATTGTTCCGTCTATCCTCTTATGAGCTCACTACAAAACATCTATTCTGACAGTCCGTATACCCTCCCTCCTTACACTGAGCAGCAACTATTTGTGGACCATCCACCAACAACTGGGGATCCCGTGTCGATCAAGTCCATATCGGCCCCGAGACTCCCGCTCGTCAACTCAACATCACCAAAAACACTTGGGGCACATTCCGATGGCTAACCTCAACAGTCCATCATTCCACTCAACCCAGAGAAGTGTTCTCAGAAAATTGAAATGGACAATCCACGAGGCTTTCGGTGCCGCAGAGGCAGTAGTCTCACGGAGCCCGAGGTCAAGGAGAGTGTGGACGAATATATGAGCCCGGACATCCTGCATGTCTTCCGCGAGGATAGAGCCGAGACGCCAGCCACCCCTCTCACAGGAAAGACCAGCAGCGACTCTGTCGCATCGGGATCACTGCTCTCGTTCCCGCAGTTCCAGCGCCTGCCCGTGGAACTCCGTTATCTCATCTGGGAGGCGGCCGTCCCGGAGCCGACTGTTGTGCCCAGGACGTGGAACAACAGCAAGTTCAGGTACAATCTGCAGAGGAACGTGCCAGCGGTACTGCAGGCCTGCACTGAGTCAAGGGGCCTCCTGGTCGCGCAGCCAGGGACCGCGGAGACAGTGACTGCCGCTCCGAAGTATGAGCTCGTCCAGACGCGCGGGCGCGAGGATGAGGGTGTGTACATGGACTTTGAGAAAGACTCGATATGGATTTACCGAGGCTGTGAGTGTTTTCTTTCGCACAAGCCCTTCTCAAGATCGTCTTGGCTGATTTCATGACAGACGACATCAACGAGGCCGAGGTCGCATCGTATGCCAACCTGCGCAGCCTCGTCATGAACTGGGGCCTGCGGCCGTGCTGGGTCGACTCGGCGGTGGACGACGGCGTCAGGTTCATCCGCAAGTTCCCCAAGCTCAGGCTGCTGACGCTGCTGGTTGATTTTAAGGAGCACGGCTGGCCGGACCCGTCGACGCTCAAGGGGCTCAGGAGGCTGAAGCGCACCGAGTTCAAGCGCATATGGGCCCTGGTGCGGGCGGCGTTCCGGAGGGCCGAGCTGGACGACCCGAGCTGGACGGCGCCGTCTTTGCATATTGTCCATCGGACGGAGAATTGGTGTCGTCAGGAGGCTAGATGAGATATTCGGTAAGGGTTGGGCTAGGCGGGTATGATTTGGAACTGAAGCAGGCGTTGAGGTTGTGATTTCACCACTCTATTGGTATTATACCCATCTTTCTGAAGCAGGCTGGTTGAAACCATCGCAGTTTACCCGGTTGTTTCTCTTGCTCAAAGTGCCTGTGGGTTGTGCTCTCTTGAGTTGCTATACTTCTCTCGTTGAATGCTGGTGAACCATGAGACCGGAAGGCGACTTTGATGTCCAGAGTTCAGATCGTGGCCGCGTTCAGCCCACCTTGATATTCCTGCACCAATCTTTCCCATGTTGAACCTGCCAGTCACACAGCCACACCTCAACAGCCATGCCAATAAAGCCAGCAAGGCAGATGCCGGCACTGTCAGCCACGGAAGTAGCGCCGAGGCTGAACTCGCGCTCCGCCACCGGCACATTCTCTATGATCTCGGCAAAGGTATTCACGTACACTGCGCCACCGAGGAGGCCCTCCCAGAAGACGATGAGGAATACGATGTAGACAGTCGGGATGAAGTTGAGCAAGGCGTGCAGGGTCAGCAGGACCAGGTTGCCGACCTGCAGGAAAGACGGAATGTACACATGATGGATGCGCACGAACGGCGTCGAGGACCGCGAGATGAAGACACCGAACTGGTAGAGGAAGTTGTAGAAGGGGTAGAAGTCGCGGTGCTCCGAGAACGGGGAGGACTCGAGCGGGAACAGCAGCGTCGGCGCGACGCCCTGGTTGATGGTGTACTCAGCGACGTAGACCATGAACAGCGGCAGCATGTAGGGGATCACCAGCGCCCTCGCGCGTCTCAGGTGCGCCACGAACGACCCGCTGTGCCCTTCCGGATGCGCAGAGTACGCCGTCGTGGCGACGGCCGGCCCCGGGGCCAGGAGGCTGGACGAGGCGTTCCCCGCCGGGATGTCTTCCACGTCGTCCTCGGTCAGGTCCCGCTCGGGCAGGGCCTCATAGCTCTTGAAGGCGGCACTCTGGCGCAGGGGCCCCTGCGGAAGAATCACAAAGAAGCTGAGCAGCATGATGGCGGGCAGGAAGGCGGACGCCAGCAAGCTGTCCCTCACGCTGAACCCGAACCAGGTTGTGAGCAGTACATATAGGCCCGCGCCGGCCAGCCCCGCGCCGCCGGTGCCGCTCCCCCACGCGGCGAGGCTCATGTGGCCGTAGTAATGCGTCAGGCCGAGGAAGCTCAGCTCGCCGCCGCCGCTGCTCAGGCTGGCGAGCACGACGCCCAGCATCTTGACGGGGACGGAGCCCGTGGGGGGCGTGAGCGCGATGAGAAGCATGCCGGTGGCGGAGAGGCCGGCGAAGACAGGGATACGCACGGCGTAGGGGACTCGGTGGATGAAGTAGGGGGCGACGAGCTTGGTTACGAAGGAGGGCATCACGTCGGCCAGGAGGACGATGCCCTTGGGCAGGTTGCCGATGAGGTCCTGCGCGGCGGACAGGATAATCACGTAGAGGACATTGTTGATGAGGCCTGTAAAAGATAAGACTATCATCAGCTCCCGCTCAAGCTCACACCTGCGTGTCTAGACAATCTGTGCCAGGGGATAGTTGGCGTGGGCGTACCAAACAGCCAGAAGGCCACCAGGACGTGGGCGTCGGCATTGCGGAAGACGGAGGCGATCCTCGCGCGCCAGGCTGGGGTTCCAGGCATGGGTAAGAGTCCGGATGAGGACGGCGACGGGCTCATACTTGTCTGCCCTCTTTCCTACGGTCTATGTTGTGGGAATAAATGCATATTTGGCGAGATACGGAGAGTTGCTGGAAGGGTGCTCGTGGCTTGCTCGTGTGACGATCATCCCAAGATAAGCCGGACCCGTGGACGGCCTACATGTGAGGTAGCTGCCGATTGCCGCCCGGGGGAGGGGGGTCCCTGAGGAATGGATCAGGGTTTAACCCTTATTTTGAGAAAGTCGATGGATGAAAGGAAATTCCGCACCCTTGTGCCAACTCCTGCTCAGTCAAGTGACGAATAACCAGATGGGTATTTCAAGCCTATTTGTCTTCTCCATGCTTGACGGTAGTGAGTCTCGCGGGAAAAGGTTCAGTAGTCACGTCGTATACGTATATAGCCATGGAACTGGACAGAGAGTCTCACAAGGACCATCGAGGGCACTCTTAGATAGTATACCTAGGTACATATGTATATTTCTGTATACTTATATAGCCTGGGTTTCAGCCCTTGGTCAAATACAACCACGACATACGTATATGTCGACCTTAACGCCCAAAGAAAATGGTAAAACAAAATGGAAGACCCCATCAGGTCAAAAGCCCCGAACACCACCCAATGCAATACATAGTCATGCAATGTCCACGTCCGTCAATCAGACCCAAAACAATACCAGACAACACGCCCAGTGGACATCAGAAGTACACTTTTGCAGGAAGAGACTCAGGATCATGGGCCCTTGTTCTGTTCTTCTGGTCAGCAAGTTGCTCTAGATGCCCCGTAGGAGCATTTTTGAGAGAAGTCTAGCTTACCTGTTCCATCTGCGCCTGCAGCTTCCCCCTGATCGTCTCGTTGTTGCGAATCATATCCGCCGTCTGGGCGGCAATGTCGGCAATGGCCTTCTGCGACAGCGCGAACGGCGTGTAGAAAAGGTAGTCGCTGGGGATCTGGCACACCTTGACCGTGTCGGCCACCTTGTTGGGGCTCAGGTCGCTGCTGTTGCCCTCGGCTGCATCTGCTTGTGACTTTTTCGTTTTCTCCTCCTCGTTGCGCTTGCTGCTGCTCCTCCTATCGCCGGCCTGATGCTGCTGCTGCTGCTTCTCCGGCGTTGTGGCGCTGGGCACCTGGATGTCGCCGCCGATGTCCTTGTTGGGGATCTCCAGCCGCACGCCGCTCTGCACCGAAACGGCCACCATCGCCGTGTCTACGCGCTCCACGCACGAGTTGGTCACGTCGCGGAAGCCGTCCTCGACGGCGCCGTCGCCGCGCCCGGACCCGTCGTGCTGCTTCGCGTTGCGCAGCTGCCGCTCGACCATGGCGTCCAGCACGTAGTTGGCCAGGTTGTACGCGAAGCCGTCGCGGATCGGGCTCGGCCTGGGCCTTTCCTGCTGCGTCGGGGCGCCTCCGACTTTCTTGCCTTGGGTTGTGGTCTGGACGTCTGCGTTCTCCGCCAGGGGTGAGGAGGAGGGTGCGGTCTCTGGGTCGGACCTCTTGGTCTCCTTGTTCTCCTCGCCCTCACCCGGCTTCTTGTTCTCCTTCCGGACCCACTCCACCAGGCCGTCGACGATGCGGTCGTTCCAGTGCTCGGTCAGCGCGGCCGAGTTGCGCATCTGCTCGGCCTTTGAGTGCACCTTGGGGAGCTGGGCCCTGAGGTCGCGCCAGCCGGGGAGGAGGGACGGGTCCGTCACTCGAGGGATCAGGAGCCGAAAGTACTCAGCCGTGTCCATAGCGTTGTTTTCCACTTGTGACCCATTCTCGGCGCTCTCCTCCCTTTTTTCGGTCGGCCCCCCGGCAGATGGCTCCTCGCTCTCTGCTTCGGGGCTGGATCCCGACTCGAGCGGGGCTGAGACGTAGCTGGCGTCAGACCAGGCGGCCGATCGGACGTCCGTTGACGCCTCGTACAGGCGCTCGATCTGCTCGAAGATGTCTTTCGTCATAGCATCTACCGCCTCCTTTCCGGCGGGGATCGGCATAGCTGATAGCGACCAGACGTCCCAGAAGCCAAAGTTGAACACCCACAGAGTCTCTTTCGGGGCATGGCGCGGCTTGGGCATGGCGAGGAAACGGTCGACCTGGTCCTTGAGGTCGAGTGTTTGCCATTTGGGGGCATAATACGTCGACAAGTACGAGTAATCCATGCCAGGGCTGGACGTCTCAGACGTCTCGTTGAGCACCCTCTCCACGCCGTGAGCATACAGAGCCTTGGAGCTGACGGACCATGCAGGAGCGTCGGGCGATGGAGTCATGGAGACATGCTTGGAGCATTGCAGCTAGAAGGGAGGAAATCACGCCTTAGAGTGTGTCTCTGGACCGCCATAACTCGCAGAAGATTGTGCCACTTACCTGAGCACAGAGTGCTTCGGTCCACGACTTGGCTCCCTCGAACTCTTCGTCCTCCCCGATCGGCGTGCCAATGTCGTTCTCGCCGAACACGACTATCCTCAGTCCGCCAGGCGTGCTGTCATCATCTTCCAATGGGACCTCTTCAGCCACGCCGGTCCAGAGATCGTGTGGTATTGAGTTCAACGCGCTGTCGCTCATCCGCTGTGGCATGAGTTTTATAACGAGGAGTAAGGCAAAAAGCGTGGCGGCCAGATTGAGGAATATTTTGGGACCACCCCTGACGCCCTTGTTAAAGAAAAAGCCGAGAAGGGATTGGATGCATGGTGTATCTCTCAGGCGCTGCCCGGAGCTGTCCTGCTGGGCCATGTTGGCCTCTTTTGACGACTTCAGCATCTAGTCCTAGTTTCTTTGCAAGGTGTAACAAAAGAAAAATAAGGCGGCCCAGTAGAGAGAGCTCCTGTTTGTTGACCTAATGAGAGGCTGACAAACCCTTATCGCCGTTTGCTTCGTGTCGTCGTACCGCAGCTCGTTGTGAGAGGCCCTATTTCAGGAACGGACGGGGTGCGCCGCGAGCAGGGAGCCGGTGGACGCTGTATGGCATCGGCTGCCAAGAGGGCGCCACTCGGTGATGTTGGCTCGGTCGCCGAGGCTTGGAGAACTGGTGCGACTGCCGGATGCCCGGGGTATAAGGTACGAGGCCAGGCGAGGTGTGGTGTAGTGGGGGGTCGCACAGCAAAGGGCAATGTGTCGCGTGCTGGAAGGATCGGCGCTGGAAGCAGACCAGAAACAAGAAGATGGGGCCCAGGAAGCACGGAGGCAGTGGTGGTGTTGCCGGAGGAAAGGCGGAGTGTAGTAGGGAAGCGAGAAAAAAGCCAAGAGGAGCACAATGGAATTGTGTTCAAGAAGTTGGGAACCACATGATTGTATGTACAACAGGAGAAGAGATCAGCAAGCTGAGAACCCACATGGATTCCTTGGCCCAAGCAGTCAGCATCCAGCATCCAGCATCCAACTCGCACGCAGCCCTGCGCGATACAGAGTGGGTTTTGGGAGGGCGGGTAGATGGACGCGACTCCAGGGCTCATCAGTCAGTCAGTCAGGCAGTGAATGTGTGATGAGCCGGGGATGGGCCCGCGCAATCCATATTGAGCCATGGGGATGGGTTCTGGTCCTGGTGGTGGGCGGTAACACCGCAAGGGGAGCGTCGTCACCGGTGGATCCGTCCTCAAACCTTTCACTGAACAAGCCTCTCTGTGGACCGCCCAACCCCTGAGCCGGAAACCCCAGGCATCCCGTCCTGCCAGATTGCCAGAGGACGATGCTGAGTGCTTGGCCATGCATCCCCACAAGCCGAAGCCCAACATCCTGGACGCTGTAGCGTGTTAAGCAAGCGAGGATGGCTTAAGAATAGCAATTGCCATCGAGCCTTTTTTTTATTTCGGGAAGGCGGGCACGTGCGACTCGTCCGGGAGGCGCCTCAATGGGCGACGTTGTGTGCTTCGACGCTCCCGGCTGACGAATTCCACACCGAGGCTGTCGGGTCGTCCCTGAATCGGGAGGCCTGTCCTGGCTCTTGAGAACGATGTGCGTACAAGAACAGCACTGCACCCAATTGTGCTTCGAGGTCACATTGCGAAATGCCGATGAATCATCATCGTCGTCTTTGGTCCTCATTGGCAGCGTCTCGGCGTGCTCACGCCCCAAGGAGATTTATTGCCGGTCGCCGTCATCATCTCACCATAAACCAGAAGTGATGTGCATCGTACTCGGCTGTTGCTGACTGGTGGGGGAGGGAGAGAAGGACGCGGCTGCAGTTGCGCGGCTGTGGAGTGTCTTGTTCATTGCCGTGGGGTCGTGGCAGCGCCACAGTTACAAGGGTGGGTGGTGTTGAGGGTGGGCAGAGATGCGTCCTGATTGGGGTGGGGGAGTCTATTGTACATGCTGAAGACTGTTGGATGTCGGCTGTAGGCCATCTTTTTCGGTAATGTTGGTTATATCCGCGTGTTGAAACAAACTGGGTAAGGAATTGATTGTCCAATGCGCTTCCAAATACATTTCATATAAGGCGGTTGGGCAGGCGGACACAATACAATAGCAGAGACAGCATGATCAACCGTTATTTATCAATCTACATACATACTTCAGTGCTAAAAAAAAAGCCTCCACCAGCCGGTACCCAGATGATATACATATATATTATGCATATATGGACACACATTTTCACACAAAACAACCCTGTCGGTTCCTTCATTACGAACCGTGACACCCCCCCCCCCCCGAATGACCCTCAACGGAGCTCCAGATACGACCCCGCCAACCCCGCGGCCATGAACAGCAGGAAGATGGGCCTCTGGGGGAAGCCAGGCCCACCGAACTCGGGATCGAGCCCGTCGGCCTCGGGGAAGTAAATGGCCGTCAGGCCGGTGAGCCAGTAGGCGCTGCCGGTGAAGGCAGCCAGCTGCAGCGAGTAGCGGTCGATAGCAGCCGATGGGCCCATCAGCAACGGCCTCCAGGTCAGGAACATGGTAGCCATGCCTAGTACCGTGCTGAGCCCGATGGTCTGCGCGTTGTGGAATCTGCATCAAGTGTTGACCGCGTCAGCCCCGCCAGCCCCCCGGGGGCTGAACAGATAGGTACGGTACGGTATGCTTTGGGCTACGTGATACTCACTTTGCATGTGGTGGCCATCGTGGGTTCCGCTGGTGCGTGTGGTTCATGTCCGCGACCCAAGCCCCGAAGAGGAGCCCGAGGCTGTCGAAGGTGAGGAGAGCGCGGCCCAACATGGTGATTATACGGCGTTGTTCCTAACTTGGACGGTCTGTGTGTGTGTGACGGAGGAGTTGGCCGTTGATGCTGCTTCGTGGGACAACAGCCGCACCCACTGGTCTACTAGTCTACTGCTTATATATCGGCGAGTGAGGCAGAACGCCGTGCGACTTGAGACGCGAGACGCGAGACTGATGACCTAATCTTTAGTTGGAGATCGGATCAAACCAGCCCGACTCTCAGTCCGTACAACTATTCCGTCTGGTCTTGGAGCTTAGCCTCCTTGACTTGTGTGGGGAGATGGTTGAGACATAGGTTCAATATCAGCGAGCAGACCCCATCACCAAATCGGCCAGCCTTCATGAACTGGCCTGAACTGATGAATATGACTCCCTCTGCACCAATTTCTTTTGCTCGAGATATGCGACTGCCAAACAAGGAGAAGTGAAGAGCATGGTGAGGTCAGGCCGATGGTGGTGGAAGCGGTCAAACATATTTATCCGAAATGTTGTCCGAAATGGCCGTATCTCCACCACACGTCGAGCTCCGGTCGTCCCATTCCCACCAGCTTCGGACTTCCGTAGGAGCAAAAGTGAGCGAGCTGCTGGGGGCCAAGAATCCCTTATTTCAGAAATTAAGGTTTGACTGTTTGTAATCGGATCAATGGCGGCTTGCATGAACAGACTGAGAGGTTGTTCTCAGCTCACTGTTTCCTGATATCAAACTCTATGTTTCCCTTTCCTGCCCACCTGTGACCAGTCCATGCTGACATTCCATTGAGACCTTGTCATTGAAGTCCTGTGGTGTAGCAGCCGGAAAGGCAGTAGTCCATCACATCATGTCTTCCGACACATGCATCCATTATATAGCCTTCCCAGTCTATAGACGATGATCGCCATTGTCACTGTTAATTAAGCCTCACAAATGGTGGACTACAAGGTTCGCTCCACCGTGTAGATTTCTCCGTACCAGGGCGCCAACACTGGCCTGCGCACTGCTACAGTACTGTACAGCAGATGTTGGGGAAACACCTGGGGGTGGGTGCTGGTCCACCTGGAATAAGCCCGGCCCTGACAGTCGATGGGGGCCAAACCCGTTTCCAAGCCCAGCCCCGCTTTCTCTCTCGACCAAGCATCACAATCCATCACTTTTCACAAAGCCCATATTGAAGAAATCAAGTGAGCTGAGCTGAACTGAACTGAACTGACAGTCTGAGAGGCGACCTGAACTGTGCACCACAACCACGTTCGACCCCCCCCCTTCTTTTGAACCAGACTCTGGATCAGGTCTTTCTCATCACACTATTCATCCCCTTCATCAGCTTTTACAGCCCTGTTAGGGTCTGTCTGTCTGTCTGCCTTCCTTCGCCAGAGCAGTCAGCAGCGGGAGCCAGCCCTCTGATCCCCACTCCCGTCCCTTTCTTCCTACCTAACCTACCTATCCCTATTGCAATCAATCCCACAAGACAGAAAAAAGACAAGACCGGCATTATCTTCGATTCCCTTCCAACGATTAACCCCATCCTCATCAAATCCATCCATTCATCCACAATGGGCAAGCCCCTAATATCCAGCACCTGCCGGCTCGAGGCCAGGGCCAGCCGAAACAATCTCCTTTCCTCCTCCGCTGGGGCATGACGCAAATCTCCCACACCCCTAGCCGCCAAGCTGGGGGGCTAGGAAATTGTCAGCACATTAACACTTGCCCTCACATCCCATCCCGTCAAAAACAGCATCGTAAAGATGATGCCCCTACGCACAACAAGCCTCCCAAGGTCTCAAAGTCTCCATCACCCGTACAGGAAGCGAGAGAGGGGAGACCGGCAAAATCGTCATGGCCGGGCGGGAGACGGGATGCTGCATACTGACGCATGCACGCCTGACGAGACACACATCCATCCCTCCGTCCATCCGTTCATCCCATCCTCAGAACCGATCCCCTTTTTCGTCGGCCGTTTAAGTACTACCGTCGAGATGGCCTCGATCTACCCATGACCCTCTTACGGTCGACCGAACCAAGATATTCTACACACAGAAGCCTCGTCGAGGCTTGCCTCGGTGACTTGCCCAACCGGCTGAACAGAGCACGCTCAGCTCGCCCGATCATGGACGACGGGATGGCTTCTCTCTACAAGCAAGTCACACTCTCAAGAGCACAGCGACATATTCACGAGTACCGACCAGATACATCTCACTACACGGCAGAGCACATGCACAAGGGACTATCGTCATGATCAAAGGATTTTTTTTTCAATTCCTCTGCGAGCAGCACCGCCTATTTCGAATGTCGCCCGTCTCCCACAGAAAACGCCCCATGAGGGTATAAGCCGATCGATGCGCCTACAATGCTGCGCACACGACAAGAGCCTCGCCCGTCGATCCCTTTTGTTCGTCATTCATCAGCGTTCCGCATCCCCTTTCTCCGGATCCCCAACAGGGCAGAGAAAATAAAAGCTCAGCGATAGCCCCCCGAACGTTATCGTCACGCTCTCTGAGCCTTGCCGCGGTGCGCCGGCCGACGAGAATATTATACATGATATGGACAGTGTTTTTACACAACAAGAGGTTGGACAGGCCCAAGCCAAGGAGGCTATCATGTCGAAGGTGTCCTCGATGGGCGAGATGCCGGCAGTCTGAGTCCACTTCAAGGGCTCACGACGAGCTCTAAACAACTGAGGGGGTCAATGCCGGCAAGCACGAGTATCCATCATCTGCGGATCAGCTGCGGCGTTTGGTGTGACCTCGGAAGGGCTCATTGCACCGCAATCATGGTCGCTTGAGCTTGATCAAGGCGGAAAGCAGCACAATCATCATCAGATGTGCACCGCAGACAACGGGGCCAGCTACTGGATGGGAACTACTCCTCTTCCGAAGAGCTTGCATCGTCGCTGTCATCGTGACGGTGGCCAGCGTGTGCGGTCTCGTTGGGCTCAATCGAGGGCACGGGTTCCTGGCTACCGCTTCCGGGACGCTTGTACGAGTCCTTGAGTGCCTTCAGCTGCTCAAGCTTGCGCTCTTGTTCGGCCTTGCCCATGGGCTTGTTCTTCTTCTTTGCCGCCGACTTCGCGGCGGAGGTCTGAGCAGCCGTGGGCGCGGGCTCCTGCTTCTTGAGCTGATCCTTGTAGGTCGGGAACGCCTTGAGAACCAGATCAAACAGCTTAACGAGCGCCTCGTCACTCAGCTGCTCCATGTCCAATTCGAGCTCGTCATCATCGGTCTCCTTGGAACATCAATGGTTAGCCATTTCCCATGCGACTCGCTCCTTGGGGATAAAGTGGGGTGCTTACCGTCAAATTGGTATCCTTCTTAATGATGTCAATGGCCTTCGTCAAGCTGTTGCCGTCCAATCTACCGATCGCGTCTGAGACGATCTCCTTCTCCTCGTCGGTGAGCCTCTTCTTCACAGGCTTCTTCGCCGAGCCGCCACTGGCCTTCTTAGGTGGGCCTGCATTATTCGCGGCCTTCTTCGAGCCGCTACTGGTGCCTGCAGTCGCCTTCTTCTTGGACGGCTTGGAGGCCTGTGAGGGCTTCTTCTCTCGCGCCGAGTTGACTTCAGCCCTCCTCTTGATGATTTCATCCTGAAGAGTCTGGATAACTGTCCTACTGAGGTCAATAGAGGCCGAGTCCGGGTTGTCAGAGAAGAGTTGCTTGTTGAGGTCATCGTTCTCCTTCTTCAACCGCGCCATGGCATGGTCCAGCTTCCGTTGTGCCTCCTGGATATCAACGGAGCTCTCCTGCTCCGGCTCACTCTCATCCTCCTCCTCCTCGTCATCTTTAGCAGCGCCACGTGGACTAGTCGCCGCCGCAGCTGGTGCTGTTGCTTGGGCGTGTTTGCTCATCCAAGCCGCCTTCTCAGACCATTTCTTGTCGAATAGCTTCTCCAGCTCTTTGCCCGCCGAGTGGACAAGATGGCCCTCGGGGTTGAACTTGGTGCAGTTCTTAATCATGAGCTGGAAATCCGCCTTGAACGCGTTGGCCGACTCGTACTCTCCACTATCCAGCTTTGCGGTCATAGTACCCAAGTCCATGGGCTGCTTAATGACGCTGTGGTAAGTGGGAATGTTCAGAGCCACGGGATCCACTGGCTCCAGGAAGAACTGGTTCATGGTCCAGTTTTTCTGGTGCTTCAGATCCTTCAGAACCTCTTCACAAAATTTCATTTCTGGCTTGCGCTTGTTCTTCGTGTTCTTGGGCTGAAAGCCTAGATCCTTGTTCTTGGGCGGGTGGATAGGTCTCTTGGGCCGATCGCCGGCGTTCTTGGTGCTGTCTCGCCGAATGGTGGGCACCCCGGAAGCAGGCACAGCAAAGACAGGTGAGTCAGAAACCTTCTCCGCCGGTGAGCTTGCCACAGGACGTGACTCCTTCTTTGGGGGAGGAGGTTGGTGATGCCGCGGTTCAGCGTGCCGTGTGGGCATCTGCTTGATGTCCTGCTTCACGGGCTTCACGGGCTCTTCTGCGGGTACCTCTGCCAGCCTAATGTAAATTCCGTCCACCGTTGCCTTTGCGGCCCTGGTCACATCGTGATCAGAGCCGTTGAACTTGGTGGCATTTTCAATTATGAGCTCAACGTCAGTCCTGAAGTCAGCCATGACTGGGTACTTGTTGTCACGTAGGTTCTGCTCGATGAAGCTGATGTCCACAGGCCGCTTGATCAATGAACGGTACTGCTCCCAGACACCTGGCCACAGTGTCTGCACAGACGATCTGAACATTTGTCCACTCTTGGTCTTCTTGACAAGGGCCAATACTTTCTTGATCTCCCTGTTCTGGTAGGCCGTAATGGCATTGTTGGCGAGCGCCGGGTCATTCAACTTGCGAGATTTCCCGTTCACAGTCAGGGGCACAGACGCCCCAGCCTGCGCCGGTTTTGCGGTTGCCGCGGGTGTGGAAGAGGGAGTGGTAGCTTTAGAAGGTGGGTCTATGGCCATTGCGTCTTGTCCGCCGGACGGGGCAGACTGCGCTTGCGCCGCCTTTTGTTGCTGGCCATCTTCTCCTGAGGTCCTGACGCGCTTTGCAAGGGGCTCATCATCGACATCTTCCTCACGTTCCCGGGCGATTTTTGACGAACTCTGCGATGGCGCATCGGTCATACTAGTGTCGACTGTCACAGGCACGGAAGCAGCTTCCTGAGACTCGTCGTTTGGGGATTTCGGTGCGTTGGCAGAGGGCGAGACGGCGTCACTAGCTGGTGCCTCACTTGTTGCCGTCGCTTGGGTGTCCCCTCCTTGCTCTGCACCAGCTTCTGCCTCTTTTACTGGAGCTTCAGACATCTCCTTGTCATTCTCATTGCTCGATTCTGTCTTTACAGGTTCCTTCGCGGATTCAGCGGCCGTTTGAGATTGCACAGTCGTCGATGAGGCTTCAACGGGCGCGTCAGACTCTTCGGGCTGTTCCGCCACCGGCTCCGCAGGTTGCTCGGCCTTGGGAGATGACTTTGCGGCGGGTTCAGCTGGCGGCGAGGGCGCCTGGGCAGATTCAGCTGGTGCATCGACCATCTCCGTGTCCTTCGCCTCACTCTCCTCGGCATCTTTGTTTGGCTTTGTTGACTCGACTGCATCAGCTGCGTCGACTGCGGGCGGCGTCATGGCAGTTATGTGTTGGTTTGTCGCAAACGCGTCCTTATTCTGGTGCTGGTTTGGCTCGGGAGACTCGGCACTCTTCAGGTCGTCTTTGGATGATGATGCGTCGACTTTGTGGTTTGGTGTGGCGCTGTCAGTCGCGTCGGGACCGTCGGCGGGTGTAACATGGCTGCGCGCATTGACGCGTTAGTCGGATGAACAGCGCACAGAGTGTTTGCGAGGTATGCAGGACTAGGCGAGGCTGTGGTGGGCAGCCACGACTCCGTTTACAAGGTGCGCGATAGGGACAGAAGGGGAAGGATGCAACCGTTCAGCAGCAGACAGTGGGAGTGCAGAACGCTAGAAGCCAGGCATACGAGGGGGTCGGGAGATAAATGCGACTCACCCATTGACCTCCAAGCTGTTGCGCTCGTCGGGGAGCGCAGTCGCCGTCGAGGTCGCCATGTCCAGTGAAAGCGACTTTTGATCGAGAGCGATGGGTTCAGCTTGCGACGTCATTACTGCCATCGGGCGGGCTCTGCAGGTTGCGATCGGTTCAGCGGGCGCGTCGCAACATGAAAGGGAAGAGGCGATTGACTGGGCCCAAGCTTCTGCAAAGCGACGGAGTGACTGAGATGCGCGCGACGGGAATTGTGGGGCAGGCGCGTTGCGACAACGGGTGCAGCCAACGGCGTCGTTTTGGGGGTGCGGGTGAGGGGTGTATGTAAGCTGCTAAAAGTGGGCTCAAACGGCCGAGGAGGAATGCGCAATGATGTGAACGTTGAAAACTCAAGCAGTCCAGATCAAGTGGAGAATGCAGTCTTAAGGTGGTGGATGGCAAAAAGTGGTTGCGCCGGTGTTTTTTTGCGTGAGGCTCGTGATAGCTTGGCGCGGCGCGGGATTGGGGATGCGAGATGCGACGGGGGAGCAAAGGAAGAGAGGAAGGCTGAAAATCAAAATTGCAAAAGGCAAAGAGCCAAAAGGTGAATCAATTTTAGCTTGGGCTAGCCTTGAAATGACGCGCCAAGTGGAGGCTAGCGGCAGCAGCGGGAACTCGGTGGTTGGTTTTTCCCAGCCGTCCTGGCGCTGCGATTGGCCGGGGCAGTGTGTTTTGCGGGGCTAGAGCAGGGATCAGGAGACGTACCGCTTGTCGATGGTGGCTTCCGGTGGTTTGTCTTCTAGGCTCAGAGCTCGAGAACGGTAGCAGCAAGCACATGCCCATGCCCAAGGAGGGCGGGGGAGGTACCCTATTTATCAAGCGCGCAATCAGCTCCAAAGGGGGGGGGGCGATGAGGGGGAGGGGGACCAGCTCCCAGCTCCCAGTGCTCTCTGCCTTTTCTCAACGCTGCTTGTGATTGGACTGCTCTTTGAGACGGGTGCCACCAGGCCGACTAGTGACTGGGCTCATTGACAGAGCTTGGAAAGGGTAGTCCCTGCAGACCGTCTCTCGACGTGCAACTCTCATTTCAACCAGCAACTCATTTCTCTCACCAGGCTGCCGGGGTGTCAGCCTTTAGTTCCTCCTCTCTACACTCTGTTCTTTACGCTACTTTCTACCTGTCTATTCTCTGAGATACAACCTCTTGGACTCTGCGAGTCTCTGAAAATCCAAATGCTCTGTGCAAAATTGTCCCATCTGCCCTCTTTCTGCCCGAATGACTCGAAGTTGCAGCTGGGCGCACGGAGCGCTGATTCGAGGCATGGGACAACGGTAAGGTATACATACCACAGCAGACGACGAGATGGAGTGAGCGGACCTTTGCAAGACTACAACAGAGCTCTAAGGTTTAGGCACATCCGGAAAGCTTGCATGGCAAGCAATGCAGGCAGACGTCCCGTGAGGCGGCGACAAGTCTTAAGAGACAAACTGGCACCCGCGCTGGCCACCCGCCACTGTTTGTCCGAACGCTTTGACAGCACTGCTGCTACTAAGGATGCGTTCATTTTCTTGTTAGTCTTGGGTGGATGACCCTTAGATCCGCACCGGTGGCCATGATAGACCAAGAGTTGATTGCTAGGTGACTGAAAACAGCGGCGGGCGGGGGATCGAGAGGAACTAGGCGAACGGCCTCTCCTACCGCGTCGCTCACTTCTGTCACACTCCCACCGCGACGACGCGTGCGTGCGTGCGGTGAAAGCAAGGTGCCTCGTCTATCTTATCAACAGTCCTCAAATGCTGACTAAGTCGAATCCCTGCCATGGACACCGTCCAGAAACACCTCTACATACATCCCAATCTACATATTGATAGAATATCCAGAAAGCCAGGGTCTTTTTACAAGCATTCACAGGACCCTGCAATTTCAGAGATCCTCCGGTGTAGGCGTTCCTGATTGCTTGTTTAGTCGCTTGGTTGCTCACTCAAGCATCCTTTTCATCCAAGTGAAGGATCGCTACGGTGGACTTAGAAGCAAGTCCTTTCAAGCTAAGCCTCTGGAGCAGTGTCTGGCGCTGGAGCACTGCACTTCAGAGAGCTTTCAAATGCCTTGATAAGCCAGGCCAGAAAGTTCACTCATGATTGTTTCGATGCATATGTGCTTGCCATTAAGTGACTGCAGAACATGGCACAGTTGTATCCATGTCCATGTGTGCAAATGCAGTGCTGCAAATGTCACCATCGAGGCAGGGATCCCGAGGCGCTCGGACCATTCATCTGGGCCCTGCACTGGGAAGGGAAGTCGGTAAGGCCTAAAGTAGGCAGAAAAGTTCCTCTGCAAAAAAGTTCCCGCCTTGACCTCCCCCAAATTCTGATCACCTCGCAGTTCACAGCATCAACTGTCCGGCGATCATTGACTGACTTCCTCCATCCTCTCCTTTTTTTGGAGCCCCTATTGTCCGGAGCGCTCGGAAATCATTAACAGAGGATACCTTTCACAATCCTCGGGGCTCTCGCCAAGAAGCAATTATGGCGACAAAGAGGAAGCTCGCCAAGGTCGCTGCACCCGTCAGCCAGAGCGCCAAACTGCCCAACTCCACCAGGATAGACGAGACCAGAACATCAGTCACAGTGCCCATACCTGCGAAATCCAAGTCATCAAAACAAGTCGAGACAATTGAAATTTCAAGTGACTCTGAGAGCAATTACGACGACATCTCTGACGTCGATGATGACGAGGAGGCCGAAAAGCAGACTGCAGATCCAGCACGGTCGCAAGACGAAGTGGACGGGGATGAAGATACCGAAATGAAAGAGGAGGGCGGGGAATCCGATGCTGAGCCCACATTCGGTGACCTGATCCGCAACCACGACACAGTCGACGTCGCCGCTGCACTCGGCGGCCAGCAATTGACTGGTGCAAGCACAGCCTTGACAGCCGCCCCCCAACGACAAATAGCACCTCCCTCCACCTCCTCCATCGGCATAGTCCTTGCACAGGCTCTCCGGACTGACGACGCAGACCTTCTCGAGTCTTGCCTCCAAACCTCAGATGCAACTATCATCCGCAACACTATCCAGAGACTAGACTCCAGCCTCGCAGGAGCCCTGCTCACACAACTCACCTCACGTCTTCACAGGCGCCCGGGACGTGCACACAACCTCATGACCTTTGTTCAGTGGACACTGATCGGCCATGGTGGCGCCTTGGCAACCCAGCCAGACATCCAGAGACGGCTTGCCGAGCTGAACAGGGTATTGGAGGAGAGAACAAGAGGCTTGAACAGCCTGCTTGCGCTGAAGGGCAAACTGGACATGCTGGAGGCACAGATGACCCTGCGCCGTGGGAACAAGTCTCGCCGAGCATCAGGCAAGGGCCATGACGACAGCGACAGCGATGAGGACGAGGACAACGCCGAGGAGGGTATTGTTTACGTGGAAGGACAGGAGGACGATATTACGTCGAATGGGGTATCACGGCGGAGAGATGATGACGAGGACGACTTCCCTGCAGTCAACGGGGTTGCCTCTGATTCCGAGGAAGAGTCAGGCGATGAAGACGAGGATGACATGGACGTTGACGAGTTCGCCGAGGAGTCAGTAGACGAGGACGAGGTGGATCATGACGATATCGAGGAGGACTCAGCTGAGGAAGACGAGAGCGAGGCTGAGGTTGCACCACCTGCGAAGGTGCAGAAGAAAAGCAAATCATCCTTTTCGAAAAAGAGGTGAACAGAGCGATCGGTACGGAGTTGAAGGGAGTAATAGACTTGTACATGATGATACCATTATCATCCGTATCATCAGGATGATATCACGTCCAGACAACGGGCGTCTAGCAGTACTTGGCGGCTGTACATCTACGAGTAGCGCAGTACCGCACTGGGAATTGCAAACCAACACCATCACATCAAAACATCTCGCAAGACTCCTCAACCAGTAGTTCTCATTAACCTTGTGTAGGGTTGCTCGCCCCGAATCATCTTGTTGACGAGACCATCTCCGCAGATTGTTCTTTGGAGCAACACCCTGCCCAGGCGGCAGTTCCTGCGATGCTTGCCCAGCACTTCATATCATCCCAAAGAGTCCTCAGTAGCCAATTGTGACCCATCAACAATTGTTACCGCGTCTCATGCCCACGACCACGTTCCAGCCATCCGCATTGAAAGCTTGCCCCTGAACCCTCTTTTCCTCCTTTCCCTTGTCGGACCATATATAAGTGCACTTCTTCTTGATCTGCTCTGCGTACGCAGCCATGGTAGACCAAGGGACCTGCTGGTCTTCCTGCTTGTCATTGCAGGCATAGATGGCACAGTCGTGTTGGCAGCTGTAGCGCCAGCACCAAGCTTCACCATCCTTGTGGCCGAGGGTGGCATTGCCGGTGAGGCCTTTGAGGTGGTTGGCAACGCTGTCGAAATACTGTGGATCAACGCCATTGTAGAGGTTTATCTTGCAAAGGATGTAAGGCTGCTAAGGGGTCAGCATGATCTGGGTAGTGTCAAGCTGTGTACTGAGTGCTACCTACAGAATCTTCGTTTTCCGACAAGGCTGGAGGAGTAGTCGCGTTGGCTGAAGTCCCGTTGGCTGAAGTCCCGTTGGCTGAAGTCCCGTTGGCTGAAGTGGCAATGGCAGTAGAAAGAGTCGAGGTGGTGAAAGTGAGCATGGCCTTGTCCGACAAGGTTGAAGGAGTTGCGCTGGCCGATGTGGACATGGTGGTAGGGGAAATCGCGTTGCTGAAAGTGTCCATGGACGCCGCGATGATGACGAAGAGGGCGGCAACGAGGGCCAGCAGGCTCTGTTTAGGGAGCATGATGTTGGCGATGGTCACGTATTGATTTACCTAGGTACGGTGGAAGGAGGACGTCTGTTGAAAGAGAAGCGTGGTTTGCGGAAGAAGTTTTGGGACATCTGTTGTTGGTGACGTGGAAGGTTTTTAATCCAGTCACTGGAGTTTTAAAAGTGACAAGTGACTTGGGCACTCCAGTGAATCACCGTACAGGACGCAGTCACCTTTCGTCTGAAAAGCTGGAAAACAATACCACTGGTCAGCTTTTCATGGTGGAAACCAGAAGGGATGCAAACGAGTGATGAGCAAGCTTTCAGCAGTCACCTAGTCCCCTACCCGGCTGGGTGGTGCTTTTCTAGACTTGGGGACTCATAATGGGCATCACACAGGTGGCCATAGGGCAAGTGCGGAACTCAGACGAAAGCATGTATTCTTCAGTATGGCCAGTAAGCTTAGGTCTGCGGCTTTGAGCATCCGGTAGAAAAGTGAAGTCTGCAGATCTTTCAATTTTTCCTATCATTGGCATGAGAGACTGATGAAAATAAGGTAAGCTCGTCTTTCTACCAATTCATATACAGACCCGAGAATTCTATCACGGCATGTCAACTTCAGAAACCACGGAAAACCCAGCATTGTTGATAGCAATGCTGGCAATGTCATGGTTGCCGTAATCCAGTGCAATAAGGGCCTCTGAGCAAAACACAAAAAAATGTAGATCAGATTTGTCCTGATTAGCGATGCTCATTGGTTACAATGGCCCGAATCCTCGTTGGCAAGCTTCAAAGATGGGAAAATGCATTTGAACCTTGCAAACCTCTCTTCAAAGAATGAGAAATAACTGGAAGTTCCAAGCAGCGCAGTTGATATGTAGCATCTCATGCTTTTTGCATTCGCCTGGTCCAATCTCTGGTGATGAGGAGACCGATACATTCTTGAGCATCAATGTTAACTTTGACCATTGGAATCCCTCCTGAACCTATGCGAAGGTTTGTGACATGGTCATGCGAATTACATATTTCATCTGACCTTCAGCCTCTCTCTTTTGGGTAGAGTTTTGTTAGATATTGGGAGTGGAGCTTGGCTCTCTAATCCGCTCACTTCAAACTCAGACTGAAGGCCCTTTTTCCTCCTGTTCTGAAATTAAGATCAAGAGTAGAAGGATCGAAGTACATGCCTTATATGGATTTGGACTTCCCTATATAGAAATCTCGGCCACCCAAATGCTGGAAATCCCTCAAAGAGGTTTCATGTCGTTACTTAATCCATTTTTACATCAAGCGTGAATCAAAGTAAGTACTGCTAATTTTGAATTACAGCAATTTGCTCTATCTGCTGTCGATACCTGACAAATGGGCTGTCTGTTTGCAGCAGTGTTGGAAATGACAGGTTTACTTGCTACTGGACATGATTAGAGACGGACTGTGGAGCCAGCAGAGTCGGTATCAAGATGTAATGAGTTTAGAACCTCAGTATCCTCGGGTAGAAATGAGCCGTTGGCCATCCGTTCCAAGCCTCAGTGCGTACCTCGGTGGAGTCATCAGCATTTTTGACTTCTCATGCAGGTTGCCGGTCATGCACGTTGGTGAGTGTAGACAGGGGTAGGTTCAAAGAGACACAACGGGAAGATGCAGCATGAAGAGAAATCCCAGTCTGAAGATATGCAAATTGTCTCTGGCCGTTTGCTATCCTTACGTGAAAATCACCTTTGTCCGATTGCTTGCCTTTCGGCTCTCTATTTATCATGGAATCATACAAAAAGACGCCCTCACTCACAGATGATGTGTTGTGTTTCCTTGGCTTCAGTCTTCTCAAACCTTTCAAGCTTTCTATCACTCAAAGCTCGACAGTCGTTTGTATCTCTACAGTTCTATCAAAATTGTACCCAATCAAACTACAGCTCGAATACCTAGAAGTTTTCCCAGCCTGAGCTGAGACCATTCTGCCATCTAGATCATGGTACCTACAAACCAGCAGGAGGAGCTCGGTGTCAGCAATCAAGTTTCGGACCCAGCCAAATCACGCAGTCAGATTTTCAAGGATATTGAAGATTTCCACGAGAGCCTAGAGGCGGAAAGGGTCCACCGAGTGTTGCTCAGATGGCGCAAGAGGAAGCGCGACGACGAGCTGAGCAATGGAACCGCAATACTGGAGAAGATCCTACGAACGCTCCACGAGGAGTTTGAGGAGCGCAAAGAGCGAGCAGAGCTTTGGGACCAAGCTCTCATCGCCGAGATCAAGACAGAGAAGGCGCGTCAGGAGCTTGAGGGGCGTGCCGCCGCGTCTGCCCTTTCCCCCGAGAAGCAGACGCGACTTGTGCATGCTGTCGCCTCGGTGTTGAATATTGAGGTGTCAAGTGAAGAAGTGGGAAAGATGCTTTCAAAGACAACTGCGGTGACAGGTTCAGTCGCAAAATCTCTCAAGTCCACGCCTCCGACTCCACCGGCTGATCAGCGTAGTCCTGTATCACCTCGAAATGCGGGATCACCTCATCTTGACACCCATGTCCGGGAGTCGGAGTCCAGAACGCTGGAGAGCGCACCTCGCACGCCGGGCCTGCTGTCAAGGACAGACAGCCAGGCAGGAAGCCGTGACGACTACACAGCTTACCAACAAGGTCTGAGGCCAAAAGCACCAGGCAAAGTGAGTCGTCAACCGCTACTACTGCGAAAGATGTATCCAGCTAACATACTCATGCAAGATCAGATCACCAACACGGACCGAAACGGCCGATCGATGCTCCTCGACGCCGCCGATCAAGAAGCCGAGAGTAGACGGCCCATCGGCCTTGAAATCAAACGCTCCAGAGAAGAAATCCACTCGCCCGGCTCGGAATACTCGCGTGTCAGACTGAAGGAGGTCAGACCCGAAAATATCTGACCTCGTATTTGGAACCGTTGTCTGGGGCAAGATTTCCAGAGGCGAGGGTAGCCGCTCCTCTTCGAAGATGGTTAATATTCATTGCAGAGAGGCGAGTGTACGGTCGCAGGAAAAAGGGCAATGTCGGCAAGCGGCTTAGACCTTGGGAGCGAAATCGGATTGTGCGCAGGCGGCCTTGACAGGTGCTCGTTTGGGATGGTTGCGTCGAATTCGCTCCACGCCAATGACCTCCCCCCCTCTTCCTTCGAGAAGAAGAAAAACCACGAAAAATCCTGCCGAAGATGGCACGCAGACATTGGAAACAAATGTGGAGTGCACCTTGGCACAAGATCTCGCAAGTCTATTTGGCCGCTGGAAGGGTATGCACCGTAGATCATATGCGAACCATGGGCGACGGGCCCCTAAGCTCGAGTGCGGTTGCCCCGGCAATTGTCATTTGTGTGCTCCAACGTCGCTTGAATCGCCACAACACCCTCCGGTGCATCACGACCACCGTGACGATGACTCGGTCGTGATGGCAGCGTTTGAGATGGTGGGATGCTACCCACAGAGGGTACCAGCGGAAGGTGACGAGGCGATGTTGGCGCTTAGAATTTTTGGCATCAGGTCATTAGCATGTGCTATGTCTCATATGTTGCCGGATCCAGCTGTAATGCGTCGTTGTCTCCCGGTCTGGGGCTGTGATTGGACCGGTTGGCTTTTCCTTAGTATCGGTACTTAGTCGCGAGATGGGTGGCCCGATCCGACTAGATCTGAGTACTGTGCCCTTTCACACGGATGCAAGTCGTTGGGGACCTGCATCTGTGATCCGGGGCCGTCAAATAATGGATGTGATTTGCTGTAAAATAATTTGGGTGTCGCCAATGGTGACGGATGGACAGCTGCCACCATCCTTGCCCATCCCTCCCCGATGTGAGACTTGGTGTTGACGTGTGAAAGAGAGAATCGATGAAGATGGCCGAGTATGAAGCTGTTGCGGGGTCTTATAGAGGGTAGAGAGCGCCGCCTGAATCTTCAGAAATCACTGATCAAGCGAGTCCCCTTCATCTTCATCAAGTTGACACAAACACAACCCAGTGCCCCTCCCGAAGCGAGTTGTGTGAATATGCAATGGACCGTCACGACTATCATACCGCTCGTCAGCGTCATCCTCACAGCCGTAATCGCGCCACTAGGCTGGGTGATACAGCGATATTGGAACACCAAAAGTGAGTCGAGCCCTTCATGCCTATTGGTGCCGGATCCTAATTCCGCGCTTTAAGGCAACCGCACAAGGTGTGAACATGACGAGTTTGAACTGATACACGGCTACGAGATAATCCAGCGGAGGCGCCGGCCAAATTATGGCAGAGGATGGCCGGTTTGAGGAGACACTCGAGGTCGTCAGCACGGTACTCAACTCCACGGGCTCCGACGGCGCAAAAAATTTCAAAATCCCGGTGTGACGAGAGACACGAGATGGTAGGGCCAAGAGATCGTGGCCGAGTGACTGCGGTATGCATGAGGGAGTTGTCATAGTTTCACGTGGCTTTTCATTGGGTGCATTTTGGTCGCGGCTCGCGTCCTGATATTTTGGCATTAGATCAAGAGTGAATAGAAAAGACACAGACAGACCGCAAGGTCGTTGGGAGGGCACCAGACAGGTAATCCGGGCGAGGAGCAGTCGAAGCGGCCAAGGGGCCAGGGTTCATTCTTATGCATTTTCAATTCAAGTTCCATAACTCTGCTCGTTCAAGGGTCCTCTGTCGTGCCTCTCGATGACGCCGTCCTTCTTGGACACAGACAAGTCAGGAAGCCAGTGTGACTTAGTTTCAATATACTGCTCCTTGTTGGGCTTCCACCACTCAGTCCCGTTGTCCAGAGTGCCACTCAGGACAGCAACGATCTCGTCTACAGCAGGTGTGGTGATGTGCGTCGGACTGCCGCAATCGCCGCAAAAGTTTCGGTACAGAGGCTGGCCGGAGTCGGTATGTGTGTCCTGGAAGGTCTTTGGTGTACCTGAGATCAGGGTGAAGAGATGTTTTGGGAAGATGCTCGAGTTGACCATGTGCGTGCCGCTTGATTTCTTGCAGTTGAAGCAGTGACACATTACGTTGTATATGGACTCATTGGCGGCAAGTCTGTACCGGATCTTGCCGCAGAGGCAGCCGCCCTCTAGTGTGTGGTGCTCAGGCATGGCCAGATAACCTGAGACCCAAAGTTGAAAGGAGCACACTTAGAATTAATAGACAAATTGGTGTCGCCAGGCTGGAAACAGTTGGAGATCTGAAGCACCACTCTTCAACAGGGAATGACGTCCGCTGTGGGACTGTGAAGCTCCCCCGCAATTCACCCTGGACATATTGTCCGTGAAGGTGGGGCTCCTGTGCAGGGGAGTTCGGAAGCAACCGAGCTCAACTTTCAGCTCCAAAACTTTTTTTTGCTGTGTTTGCGGATGGTCGACTGTTCACGACGCCACTGTCCACCAACATCGACGGCGTGAATCATGGCGACACACTCCTTAATCGAGCCCAATTCATGGGTCACATTGCGGTTGCCCAATGGAACCAACCGTCTGCTGCAGATCACTCCCAATATGTACGGTCTTGTTCTTCACGGAGCTACTCCATTCTCAGTCTCAGACCTTTTCATAAATGCTGACAGTCTGCCTCGACGGGTACAGGATGATCTCGCTTGGCAGATATGGCTCTTTCCACAGCAATCTACTCATACACCGTCCTTACCACCTCACATATGAGCTCAACGATAAGAATGCCACAAGCGACACCTTCACACGGCTGCGCGTCGTTCCCGCCTCCGAGCTTCACGCCGATGTCCTTGCAGAAGAAGAGGCAGCAGGTTCATCGCCGTCTCGCCAGGACAGCGCTGTCCCAGAGGAGGCCATAATATCTGCCGTCGATGGCATCGAGTACAGCCTGGTTGACAACGAGACTGGCGCCGTGGTGGTGCGGTCCAACCGTGAGATCATCGACGACAACGCGCGGCAGACTTTGACGTGGCAGGAGATTGAGGCCCTGAAACGCGATGGTACCGATTCCGGCAAGGAATTGATTGCGAAGCTCATGCTGTCGCATACGGGCATGGACCAGAAGACAACATTCAGTATGGCCAAGTACAAGCTGCTGAAGGAGAAGAAGTTCTTGCGCAGATTCACGGTACTGCCGCTGGATGTGAGCAATTTTGGGAGCTATGCTCTGCATGAAAGGGACTCAAATAAGATTATGGAGATGAGGGAGGAGATGGTCGGCCTCTTGGGCTGCTGGGCCAATGTCCACTTTAGTGGAGTGGACCAGGTTGAGCTTGGTGATGCGCCACAGACGCCAGCGAAGACGGAGCAGGAAGAGATGGAGGAGATCAAGAAGCCGAAACAACCAGAGGGAACAAGATACCTCGTAGTGGATGACACGGGTGGCTTCCTGGTCGCTGCGCTGGCCGAGAGGATGGGGGTCCTGTACCCAAAAACGACCGAAGAGAAGGAGGCGAACGGATTACTACAGACGAGCGACGGTGCTCCGACCCCCGCTGCCGCACCCGTGAAGTCCGAAATTGAAGACAGTGCGATGTCGAACACACAGGAGGCACCTCCACCGGAGATGGCACCCTCTGTCAAACGAGACCATGATGGGAACCCAAAGGACGATCGACCCAAATCTTCCGATGGCGCAGAGAAGCCCAAGAAGCGCCCAATACAGCGAAAACCCGACTTTCATATCCCCTTCGCCACCACAAACACCATGACCCTGGTTCACACCAATGGGCAGCCAAATCTTACAGCCCTCAATTACTGGGGCTACGATAGCACAAACCCAAGTCACCCTCCCCATCCTCTCCTTAACCACCTACTGTCACTCAGCTGGCTCCAACTCATCGAGCCCGAGGCCGACAGCGTCTACGCAACCGAGCCTGGCATCAAGACTGCCGAGGAGGTAGCGTCGTGGAAACCCAACCGGCGAGGGAACTACCACCGCAAGCGAAGAAGATGGGCGCGCACGCGGTACATCGCCGACTCGGCGCGTGCAGGCGGCTTCAGCGGACTCGTGGTGGCCAGCGTCATGGACCCGATCTCGGTGCTCCGGCCACTGCTGCCGCTCGTGGCCAGCGGGGCGCCGGTCGCCATCTACAGCCCGCACGTGGAGCCGCTGGCGCAGCTGGCCGACTGCTTCAGCGTGGCGCGGCGGGCGGCCTTCATGGCGCAGGACGTCGCGGGGAATAGGACGGCCGACGAGCTGGAGCGGTGGGCGGGCACGGACGATTTCCCGCTCAATCCGGCGCTGCTGCTTGGCGTGCAGGTGCACACGAGCCGCGGCAGGAGGTGGCAGGTCCTGCCCGGGCGGACGCACCCCGTCATGACGGCCAAGGGCGGCGCCGAGGGCTACGTGCTCACGGCCTGGAAGGCCAAGCCCGCAGAGGGCAAGATCGCGGCACGGGGCAAGTTCCAGAAGAAGGGGAGGTCCGCGGGCATCGGCACGGCCGAGGGCACGCCTGCTGCTGAGACGGCGGCGGCGACGCCTGCGAGTGCGGATGCCTAGGCAGCCGAGATGGCCCTGGGATGTATTCTTAAGAAGTAGCTTGCTTGGTGCTAGTGCTGTCGGGATCCGACGACGAGATAGGTACATATTTCATGGAATGAATGATACCCCCGGGTTGTTTTGTTTGGACACCGAGTCGGCGGGACTCCTGCCCTGGCAAGTAGTCTAGACAATGCGATATAATTCAGATCGGCCTCTCCCGTATCATTGGCCGGTAGCTAATTTTCTCCCCGATGTCTTCTAGACAGTTGCTTTGGCTGCGATGGCCTCTCTCAACCGCGAGACCTGATTGAATTTGGTTGCTCGTTTCACCGCAAGGCAAGCACGCGGTGTAGTTTCAAAGTGCTCCTCTCAAAACCTCGCTCCCGCTCAATATTCCCCAACGTTGATCCACCTCACAGCGACTTGCCCATGAACTTCCTCTTGTTGAAGCTCAACCACCACTTGCTGGGCTTGTCGTCCTGATCGGCGTAGACGCGCGCCAGTAACCTCGTGGCCAGCTCCTGGCGCACCTGGGACATATACTGCTTGAGCTGCTCGGCGTCTTGCCTGTCTCGTGGGGGCTCGTACATCTACAGGAGTCATGTCAGCTTCAGTCTCCCTCACCTTACTTTGCCCTCCTCTCCCCTTGACTCGCCGTCTCAGGGCCAAGGTAGGGATCGATTGACGTGAGGGGTCGCAACGCACCTGGTTCAATGGCCAGCCCGGGTCGCCGGGGATGGCGAACTGCAGGTCGAGGGCCAGGTTCATGACATCCTTGGTGGCGGTCCTGACGTCGGCGGTGGGCTTGATCTTGGTGAGGCAGTCGCTGACGAACCAGATGCCGTAGACGAGCAGGCGATCGGCGTAGCCCTGCAGCTCGAAGTTGCGAAAGAAGGTGTTTGCGCGGAAGAGGGCGAGGACCTCGTCGAGGATGTCGTAACTCTCGGACTCGGCGTCGGGCGACTCGTGGGCGGGCAGGGGCGGGTTGGGGAAGGGCAACGTGTAGGCTGGCCCGCGGGTCTTTGTGCGCAGGGGCAGCAGCGGGAAGTTCCCGATCAGCCGCGGCTCGTTGGGGTCGGCGTTGAAGATGGAGTTGTAGGCCTGAGATGGGGCGAGGGAGGTTAGCTTGGTGTCTGGCTGAGAAGTGGACAAGGGGAGGACATATCAGGAGCTGTCCCATGTGCAGGCATTGGACAGGGGAGGGCAGGACAGGACATGAGCAGGTGTGTGTACGAATTGGGGAGCTATAGGCGGATGCTTACAGGCATTGTGACTGATGCACCGCCAGGCAGGATGTTGGTGGTGTGGATGAGGTTGGCGTTGGGATAGTATGGTCTGGTGGGCGAGCGTGTGAAGCTGTGGAGGGGTTGGATGCCTTGATGCTGGATGCTGGATGCTCCTGCGTATCTGCTGTGCCCCTGACACACCAAGCAGTTGACTGACGACTGAACGACTGACGTCTCTCCTGGGCAAGCCAGGCCGGAGAATACGCTAGCCGTTTTGAGCCCGTGGTGGGGGCCAGAGGGAGTACTGTGGTGAACCGATCTGAGTCAGCGGGCGACGGTTAGGCTCGGAGCTGGATGAGCCACACTGAGTCGGAGGTTATCTGCTGGAGCTGCTTGGTGGCTGTGACACCACAACACACGCTCTGCTAACTGCCGGGTCGCGCTCTGAGGACAGTAGGGGATAATGCAGGAGGCTGGTGCCTGTGGTCATGTGAGTTAGCGTCAAGGTCGTGAATGGGCGGAGTCAGGCAGGCCGTGTAGGACCAGGGGGCGACATGCAAAAGTGGGGTGGCAAGTCGCACCTCCAGAGGCGTTGGCCGCGTGTCCATTGGCTGCAGGGCTGGTTGTGTGCTGTCAGCGCGTCACTCCCGTTTCCGTCCAAGGTTCCAAGGTTGTTGTCCTCCCTGCCATGATCCATCCTGGCCCATCCTGTCCGTCCCCTCCTCAT
This sequence comes from Diaporthe amygdali, assembly GCF_026229845.1. Taxonomy (NCBI): domain Eukaryota; kingdom Fungi; phylum Ascomycota; class Sordariomycetes; order Diaporthales; family Diaporthaceae; genus Diaporthe; species Diaporthe amygdali. The sequence goes on along the minus strand of NW_026517021.1, from coordinate 3,501,176 downwards.
CCTTTTTGAATGGACGGCACGGCTCTGGCATCGGCGTCCTCCTCAAAGCAAGCAAGGGCAAGAAAGCAGGTTCTGCTTATTATTATAATTGCCTACCTGGGCTGACCTGGCCTAGACCAGACTTCCCGTTGCTGAAATAAAGGGCAGCGCGACCCCCTGGCCACCACTCTGTCGCCTGGTTTTCTTTACGCGACCCGTCTCAAGCCCCATCCGCGACCATCAACGCACCACCATTCTACTCTCACACATCTGGGCACTCTTGACTGCCTGCATCTTTACTGCCTCCTTTTCATCACCGACGCGTCGCAATTTCCTGCATCTTTTACAAAGAGCCAGAGAGCTGCACCTGCATACCTGCAATGTGCAGGGGGCCCCACTTTTGGGTGCAGCTTTGACAACTTGATCGCCTTGCCCAAAAGCAATTATTCACCCCTTCACCCTGCACCTGCACACGCCCTGCAAGGGACCACTGTTGCCATCCTGGGGCTCCTCCTCCTCCTCCTCAATCGGCGGTGCCAGACCCTGCCAAATTGATCCCGAACCGGCCTGATCTGTTGTCGGGAGACTCACCTCGATGCAGCAATTATTAGAGTAAGTCAAAGATCCCTTGCGCCCGTTCAATATGACCCTACCGTCGTCTTTGTCGCGGCCCACTCTGGCTGGTCACAAAGATCTCGGCATGCCAAAACAAACCCCAGGTCGCCCCACATTGCGCGCAGCTTTCCCACCATGACTTGTCCCTCTTGCTAACGCGACGCGCCTAGGTCCTTACTCAATCGCAGTCCTCTTCTTGGCCAGCTGCTCAGCTTTGTTGATATGGCTGGCTTCACCAAACTCAAGATTGCGCCCAGGACACCACCCCCGTCCCAGGGCGGCGGCGGCGGCGACTACGACTCAGTGCCCCCAGATGACCACTGCTCCGCCGTCGCTGGCCACAAATTACCAGCAGCTCCCATCTCGCCTCCTGAAAACACAAGACCCAGGAAGCGAAGACGCGTAAATCGCATCACCCGGCCCGAGCCGGGTTCCCTGTACGACATCCTTCACGAGAACCAGGGAGAGTCTCTCTTCATCATCCCAATATGCTGGCAAGACCAGCACGCCCGCCTCCTCGGCGTCCAATGGAGCCACCGCGCCACCGTCCGCAGACCAGTCCCTGATTTCAACTCCATGTCTTTCAAGTACCCCCCACGTCCGACACAGGTCGCTACCGACCTGAGCAGAGACCTCACCACCATCCTGACTGCAGATCCCAGCCCGCTCCAGCTGGCCGCACTCAAGAGCGTCATGTCAACGATGTTTCCCGCCACGCTGTCGAGGGCAAGGTCGGAAATGAATCTCGAGATCCGCTTCGGGGACCAAGTTTTGAAACGCGGTGTGCGAGTCCCTCTCATGTGGAAGCAGTACGAGCAGAATAGCCGCTCATTCGACAGCGCTTCTACCAAGCTTGCAGAATCCTACGGCCGCATACCTAGCAGCAGCCGGCAGTCCTTTGCAAGCCAAGACACCGACTGGAGGAGCAGTGGTTCTCAGTCGTGGTCAGACCAGCCGGTGCTAGCCTTCATCAACAGGACTCATCTGCACCAAGTGCGCAGCAATCTGTACCGTGTTGCGCCCGGCCCAAATAACAGCGCCAACGTCCCGGTCGACAACCTTCAGAAGCTACGATGCAAGCGGCTCGTCCCACAAAATGCCGACCAAGATTCCTATCTCGTCGCTATCATGCTGGCTATTGCGCAGTGGCAGTGCTATCCCCAGCGCAGGTACTCTTCCAGATGGTCGTCACAAAACTCATCCCAGGCATCTCGGGCTGGCCATGAGACATCCTTACCTCAGCCCGAATTTCGGGACATCCCGGTCAAGATCATCACACAAGACCACGACGCGGCCGAGTTTGTCATCTACAGCGCAGTCGTCACCGCAGCGTTTCTACAACGTTTTGCCTTCCCCTCAAAAGCTCCCCATGTCACGGACACGCAAGATGGTGGCTTGAAGATCGAGGTCACCAGGGTACAGATTTGGCCCGTTCTCGGTCTGAAGGAGCGACTCGCCAAGGCCCTCGGCCCTCAAATTGCCGGTGACTTGGCCTCTCACGAAACGTCGGGCACCGACATCGAGACATGGGAGACGGAGCAGGAGCGTGCCTTCCGCCTCGGCAACCTCAAGAGGAAGAGGGAGGCACTTTCCGAAGTATTCAACAAAAGCTTCGAATCTACCGAGGGAGGCTCGCCTCTTCCCGTCGGCCTGGAGACAGGGCTGGGTATTACGGTCGCCTCACCCCCAGTTTCGCCGAGAACGCCCAAGCGGAGACGTACGCAGTCAAATACGCAACTGGAGGTCTGCTAGTCTCAAGCATCATCTTGCTCAACGACACCTCCGCGATGCTTTCGCGAAGGCTGCAGGTGCCAGTCCTCACCGGCGTGTAGTCCGGGGATCAAGGATGAGCAGGACAATTAGGGTCAGGCCTATGCAAGGCCACCGTAGGGGACCTGTCTCTTTTTTACTCCTTGCGGAATTATGCTGGTTCTATTCATGCACCAATAATTTTCATGTTGGATCGTCCAGATTTGAAATATAACACAAGGGCGGGCCTGTCCTTGTGTTCGGATTGCGAGGAATTGGACCAAGATGGAGCGGAACTTTGATATTTCATGCAGCAACTCTTTTGGCTGCACCTTGGTCAAGAAAGGTCATGGGCTCAAGGATACCTGGCTCGCTTGAGCCTCCTCTGGCGCACAGGAGAACGGTAAATTCGCATTAGACATTAACTGTCTGGCTGGCGTTAGGTGACATGAAGACAAGATAGGCACATTCAATACAACATTATACCATTCTGAGTGAAACATACTTTGATATTCTCTCAAGCTAACAGCTGCCTGCATCTCGACACTGCGTGCAAACAAATCCTGAGGTCGGCTTGTGCAAGAAAACTTTAAGATGTAGTTTTTGAGAGACGTGGGTTGACTAGAGCAAGCCGCTCATTCAAAACAAATGAGGTGTTCGTTCTAGGCCATTTTGCCCGGACGATAATAGAGATCAAAAGTCTGCCCATGTTCAATCTCAAACATTAACCAACTCTCTCAACTTCAAATGCAAGCCGCCTTGTGGTCGAACAATCCCATTTCCGCCTCGCCTCCGAGATCCCCAGGCCCGCATCCAGAAATGGCCTGCACTCGAATTTCAACCCCGTCCGCTCAGATATCTCGGTCCACATCTTCTTGAAAGTGTCCTCGTCATGAACGAACATCTTGCCCCCGGGCCTCAACTGCCCTTTCAGGTCTCCCAAGGTCTGCCCCAGGATCATCGACCCGGGCGGCTCAGCCTTGAGCAGCTTGACCAAGTTCTCCAGCAGCTCCCGCTGCTTCTCCCAGTTGAAGAGGTGCAGCACCATGCCGATGTGGATGAAATCCACCGTGCCCACCAGCTTCCCCAGGGGGCTGTCCCCGCCCAGGTTGAAAACATCCGCCCGCATCAGCGTCGCCTGGAGGGTGTCCTTATCCCGGAAGAGGTCGTAGCCGAGCTCCACAAAGCCCTCCTCCAGTTCCGCGCCGTACAGGTTCCCGCTCGGCGCGCCGTCGTGCACCAGCTTGCGGATGTCCTGGCCCACGCAGCACCCGATGTCCAGGTACCGCGCCCCGGCCTTGAGGCCGTCCAGCACCCGCGGGTACGAGGGCTTCTTGCGCAGGCTCAGGCTGAGGAAGCGGTACTGCCCTATGCATGGGTAGGGGTGCACCTCCCAGGCTTTATCGCGCTGTGTTTGCGGGTCAGTCAGTTGTTGGCCGCACGGGCACAAGCCCCGGCGGTGAGGTCGGGGCGGGGTTGAGAGTATCGTACCATGCCGACAACATATTTGTCGACCTCGTCGGGCGGAACATGAGAATACTTCTCGAGCAGCTCGCGGGCCTCGGGCTCGATACCGGGGAAGTCTTTGTCGTACCAGCCTACGGTCTTGTCCCGTGTGCCGACCGTGCGGTAGACAACTGGGTTCGACTCGTCCATTGTCTTGTTACTTCTACTTTTTGGTATCTACTTTCTGTAGAACGTGAAATAAGAAAGCCAAGAACGGGGCTCTCTGCTATGCTCAATATAGACTTCTACAACTGCCGAATAAGCCTTGAACTATTATCCTTTACTCGCCTGTCATTGATGGAAAACGGGTAAGACGGCTGCGGACGCCCTGCGATGACGCATCGGAGTTCGTTTAGTGGTTTCAAACACGCCCTTCGGCAACGTTCATCTGATCATTAGCCTACCTTGCATATACGTGACTGGATAGCAACAGGGGGAAGGGAATCTTACGCACATCTAGTCGGCTTGTACAGTTTGTTCACTTCGAATTGAATGTAACCATGGATTCCGGGAGAAGAGGCTCGTTGCAGACCTTATCCCACTTAAATAAGTTCAGATTTCAATTAGCGATACCGTCACGCACCAGCTATCCAACATGCCATTGACAGACAATGTGTGTACAATCGTGAATGCTACTGCATAAACTTTACCTGGAAGAAATAAGTTTCACAGGAGATGAAAGTAGTGGACCGTCCACGTTGCTACCAAATGATCAATACAACATGACTCCAAGCTCCTCATTATCCCTCGTTCCGATTGCCTTTCTGAACAAAACTTGTTGGTGGTTCAACTCCATTGGAGTGCCCCTCCGGTACGCCCTCATGGACTATCATCTCGCGCTTTTGAGCCTCGTACACAGCTTTGGCGGACTCCGTAGTCCTCATGTATGCAACACGACCTTTGGTGAACCAGAAACCGATGGAGACGACCAGCATAACCGCGAACACCGCGATTGCATAATTCATATCAGCGGGGGCCGGATCCGGCTCACCGGGGAAGAAGAAAAACACAGTCGTAATGGCACAGTATATGACTGAGGTCCAGTTTATCAGGGGACCAAGAGATCCCAGGCGGAAGCCACCAGGCGGGAGCCTCTCGCGCCCGGCAATCATGAGGGTCAAGATCGGCAGGGCGTATGAGACCGTGAGGGCGATGGTCGCCGTGCTAATGATGGCTTCCAGCACAGTATTTGCGAATAGATATAAGACACCAACAAGGGCAACAATGACCCCTTGCAGCACGATAGCTCTCGCTGGAACTTTCCAAACGGGGTCGACCTTTGCGAAGTACATGCTGAATGGTATCCCGCCATCTCTGGCGAAACCCCAGGTCAGGCGCGACCCGGTGGTGAAGACACTGATTCCTTGGCCAAGGCCGTTGAAGATGAAGAGAGCCAACAACACAGCGCCCCCCTGCAGACCAATCGCATCTTGGACCAGTTGCATGAAGGGCACGTCGGAATTGAGGACTGCGTCCAAGTCCTGGATGCAAAACAGACAGACAAGCATAAAGATGAATCCGCTGATGGCGCCGGTGACGACGGCGAGCCACATGGCTTTTGGCGCGTTGTGTCGTGGTGCTGGGATCTCCTCGACCATGTGGATGACTGAATCGAAGGCTGTGAGGCCGTACGCAGCCTGGAGCAAGCCCGTGAACCACTACGGAATTAATGTCAGCAGGGTTTCTAAGACATCGCAGAGGGGCGTCCTGCCCGAGAAGGACAGAATGAACAGCTATCGAGATTTGCTCACCGTGACCCCATCACTCCAACCCGTCTGGTTGATCCAAGTCGCAAACACGAATCGCCCAGGCTGGAAATCGAGACCTGGCCTGGTGCCCACGGAAATCAGGAGAGCCAGGCTGAGCACCACAAAGAGGCCCACAAAGCCGATGCCCACAAAATCGTTGAACAGCGGCAGAACCTTGTCCTTTCTACACGCAATCAAATTGAACACAGTGAAGAGGGCGTTCACGCCGAGATACACCAGGAACTGCACCCATCCGCTGCTGGCGCCCGTCCACTCCGGGTCAAACATGGTCTTCATACCGAGCAGGAAGCTGGTCATGAACGCAGTCTGCGACGCTGTGAGCGTCCACCACCCGAACGTGTTAATCCAGGCGCAGAGGTACGAGGTGAACCTCCCTGCTGGCGTATCCCAGAGCCGAAGAACCCAGTAGGCCTGTCCCAGCGCCGTGGGCATGCTGCTGCAGAGCTCTCCCAGGGAGACGACGACGCATACGTTGCAGATGGTCACGAGGCAGAGACCCCAGAGGATGCTGATGGGGCCTCCGTTGGTCAGGCCGCTGGCGAGATCCTGCACAGGGACAGCTCGAATTAGCACTGCCTTTTTGGTGATTTCGGCATGTCTCCATAGTTGTATAAACAATTCTTTGCCATTTTTTGGGGACACTCATAGAAGGGAGCGTGCGCTCACCTGCGCAAATGTCGACCATGTTCCCAACACGCAGAATGCTAGTGCCAAGATACTCCAGATATCAAACTTCCGAGTGAGGCTTTGGTCATGGCCCAGAGCTGCTAGATCGCAAGCATCGACTACGTCCTGGTCGACGGCCTCGGCGGGCGCCTGCACCGCGGTCTCCTCCAGCGGTTGATGCTTGCTCGAATCCATGATGGGGTCGCAATGAAGGGCTGAAAATACAGGGCCACTACAACATTATGTCTCTCACCATCTGGATACCGGTACTTGATGTTGTAGTAACAACAGATCCACAAACCGTGTTTCACCAAGATGATAGAGCATTTAGCCGCAACTACATATTATTCGATCCAAGACCAACGTCATTAAGCTCTTCATTGCGAGGGCCCTGATAACGGCTGCGGCATTTCAGGAACCTATCCGTTCGCTTTGCCGGGAAGTTACTGTAGTGTTGCATCCAGATCCTGAGAGGGGAGGAGCACGCGGACCATATCCTTGCTCGCCTAGCATCAATCCAAACCGTCTACGACAAGTACAAGCGAAGGCTAGCGCCGAGCTTGCTTCACCTTATCAAGTCTAGACAGATAAGATGTTTACGTCAAGTCTTGCAGTAAAGCGATACTTTTTGTTTGAATAGCGAGTCTCCAGTGCTGTAGTCTCAGGTTCGCCGGCGGTGCCACCAGCATGTCGATAAGCCGTCTGGCTCGGCTCCAATCTGGACTTGCGGAGTCGGAGAAAGGGAGTGTCTAGACGCCCCACAGCCTTCAAGTTTAGACACCCTGACACCCTGACACCCTGACACCCTGACACCCTGACACCCTGACACCCCAGGCCATGATCTTGAGCTTGCAGGGATCCCAAAGGATTGCCAGGCACCCAAGACGTGGAAAAGGACTGACAAAAAAAAGCTTATCTAGACGGAATCATACTGGTCATCTTACACAATACAGATGATTGTACCACAGAAGGTACGCACAAAGGAGCCATTTTATTATGGGAGAAAATCTCAATAAAGCGTGCACTTCGCTGCTCAAGGCATGCCTCAATGTTTGGCATCCTTGCGCGATGTACTCTATCTCAATCAGGCTGAGGCTTTTGGTTCTGGGCAGATCTGGTGCACGCAAATGGCAAGTCTCCGGAAGGCATTTGATAATGGAAGACAGAGGTGTGGACGACTACTAGTTACCTCCTCACCTATTCTTGAGCCTTGTTACGTTGCGAGGATTTTCTGAGGCAGCGGAAGAGACATAGAACTGCAGTCGGCAGGATAGCTTTTCACGTGAGGCTTAGATTGGCGTGAGCTGCAAAAAGCTGCGAAATCGACTTGCGAGTCGTCCTCTTAGCACTGATGCATGCGAGAACACAGTAGTAATATTGGTGACCTTCTCCGGATCAAAAGTATTCACCTATTTAGACGCGATTGATCAGAAGGAGAAAGCCCAGAAGCATATGCAGATCTCTGGTGTGCTAGCAGAGCGTATTCAGGTGTATTTCGACATAGTTTGGTTCTGAGACGTTGCCACTCCTTTACATGTAGATTTCACCGATCGCCTTAGACAGATTGAGCATCCGAAGACTCTTGAATTTCTGTGTTCAGAGTACTGGGAACCTTGGAAACTGCTGTGCTTTTTTTCATCGGCTGCTCCTAGCGCATGTTGAAATAGTGTTGTTTATTTCGAGGAGCTGAATTATAGATTGCTTCGTATTAGCATCATCACGAGCCCTCCGCCCCAAAGAAAAACTTGCTGCTTACATGCCTGACTGCCTACTGCGAGAGCGGTAAACCAATGCAGTGGTGAGTAAACACGATGCACAATCAAAATTAGTTGCTGACACACCTCAAATCTTTTGAAACTAACTGCAATTTTACTAAGGCCCGAATAGCTTCATATTGATATCACATGAACGGTAGCTGGCGTATCTGCTGCATTCAAGATTTGACTCTTGAGGTGCAATGGAGGGCCGTCTGAAAACCTAGTCACATCTGTAAGCGGCTAGTACGAGCAGTAACTCGGGGGCCTACGCTCCTTCGCGCCGTATTCTAACTGCAACATCGTATCCTACATATCCATCGCCGTGTGACTCAGCGTGGTGAAGTGGTTCGACGTCGATTAAGTATGATCTGGCGCACTATAAAGCCTACTTAATTAGCGACCGACAAGAAGAGCGGATGCGCCCACGATCCACCTCATCTTTGATCCGCACATCTCTCTCGCCATGAAGAACACTCTGCGCAGCCTCTTCGGGCGTAAGCCCAAGAACCAGGCAACGAACAAAAATCTGGAATCCAACCAAACACCAGCCGTTGTTACAAAACCTGAGTCCGGACCCCGACAATTTGTTGCCCCGGATCCATTCGAGTCGGAAGCGCAGTTCCAAGCAGTCAAGGACCACGTTCAGAGCCTAGCAGCAACGAACCCGGAGCATTTCGCCATGATCTCTCGTGCAGCAAGCTTCAGGACCGCGGAATTCTGGATGATGCAGAACTTCTCAGATGCACAGGTCGTAAACTCGGGATGTTTCCCTGGTGATATCAGCACGCTGGGCGAGAATGTACGGCCCGAGGACACGCAGTTCTTCGTCGCGATAGATCCTGGCAATCCGAGGAAATTCATTGCTGTGAATTTGGTGGTGTTCAACTCGGCATTCATGATGCCGGGGAGCGGAGACGCTCTGGAGACGTCGGAAATGAAGGCTGCGGAGGAAGGGCTGCTGAAAATGTTGAGGGAATGGCACAAAGATGGGATGAGCGATGGGTTTCTTGTGATTTTGTCTATGGGGATGGATTTGGAAATTTGGAATTTCTCGGGAAAGGACGGACTCGTTGATATTCCTGAGGGAATTGATATCGTGGCGAAGAAGGTAACGGAGGATTGAGTAGTTGGCTCAGAGCTCATCACTGAGGTCAGTGTATTGGTCGCACAATTTGAGCAAGGACAGACCAGCTGTGCATAAGGCGGCGTAATTAATACCCAGGACAATGCATGCCTTTTTTTTTGGAGCGAAAGCATTTCAAGAGCCTAGATGGGAGCGATTTACAGCATTTGGAAGGGATCAGAACCATCGCGATGTTGTGTCACAAGACGGGCAACAAGATATACCTATACCTCATATTCGTTGTGCATACCAATCGTGATAGATTTGGCAGACGCGTCCTTATGCGTACAACACAACCAAGGTCGAGAGCCTTTTGTAGATCCACAAGCCAAGGACTTCTTCACATACACTATTGCAACAACACCGCCACATTCTCGGAATTTGCAACATGTCATTGCGAAGACCACTGTGGCTTCCCTGCATAGAAGGTTATCCAACAGAAGAGTGATATACAAAGAGGCTATCCCAAGGAAGGTTATTCCAAGAGAGGTTGTCCCACGAGACGTCAGTATATAAAAAATTGTTCGATAGCTGGTTGTCGAATAGGTCCCTAAATCTTTTTTTTTTAAGAAAAAAGACAACATTCATTCCAGAGATGCTATGGCTGCGATGCGGACACCCGAGCTCAAACTTGTGATAGATTATTGTGCAGATTGCATCTAAGCGTGATGTATCTTATGCAAGCTAATAAGCCTGTATTTAGGACAGCTTCTCGATTATATCAAAATCTACACCGTATTATAGCAGTTACATACCCAGAAATACGAGTAAATGCCAAAACTCTGAACCACAACCGCGTTAAAGGCGGCAATCTATTTGTGGCCGGATACTCGGCCCAGGGAATGTACTCTTGAACTTGGAGTGCGCCCTGCATCTTCTCCTCCAAGGCTTTGGGCTCATTTAGATGCCAGCCGTGATTATAAGTCATCTTACCAAACAGAGGAAGGACACTATTCACCGCCCATACTGGAAATGATCCTAACACATCAAAAACGATCTCGCCGCCGTATTGGAAGTGCTGGGTGAGCTGCTTGAAGTTGGCGATATTCTCGGCTTCGGACAGGTACATGGACAAGCCCTCCATGATAATGAGTACGGGGCGGTCGCCAGGTATCTTCAGGTCAGTAAGCCAGCCTTCACTGTACTCATTTGGGCCTGTCAGACGGTATTCGCCTTCTCCAGGATTGACCGGATCAACTGTTCGTGGTCTGTATTAGTAATAGACTTTCTTCTGAAATGTCAAGACAGATGGCTACTCACTCAGTTGTTTCCGCAATTCTACAACATCTTCTTGGTCTACATCAACCCACAGCTTTCCCTCACCCTGCCACTTTACGCGCATGCTCCTCGAGTCCAACGCAGAGGCTAGATGCAATATGATCGCATTCTTCGGGTGCGCCTTGAGGAAATCTTCTGTGATCTAGAGCAACCAAATGTCAGTTTTTGGCTTTTGTGAAAAACAAGACAACATCAAAGGACGACCGCGGGGAGGGAAGAGGGATGGGAAAAGCCGCTCCATCAAAGTCAGCGGCTCAAAACCCAACTCTGGGGGTTGTGGCACGAGCTTACCATGTCAATAGATCTTGACCTGACGGACACCACTCGGGTCAGGAATGCCCAGATCGATCCGAGTGCACTACTCCGAAACTTGAAGCCAGTGTCCTTGACCCGGGAAATAGTCTTCAAGGCATGGTGATCATCTAGAATGGGATTCAAGGACACGGCATCTGTCGCACGTGCCAGCAATGTCCACAGCAGGGTCTCAAACCCGCCGATGAGGTTGATGACAGTTCCATTGGCCGTTGAGTAGCTGGAAGTGGCAGCACCATTGGGGCGTGACGAGTTGACGTCTGATGAAGCCATTTCACTGCTTCAAAATCTAGAAACTCGTTGCTGAGGATTCGCTTGGAAGAATCTTTTGGAAAGGATCAATAGGTAAGCTTATAGATCCCACAATCCTACAGCCGACGTAATACTTATTTAAGTACGAGAGGGCACAACTTAATCATGGGCTAGATTAGATTATGTTGAAAAAGAAAAGAAAATGCGATGTGCAATTCAGCTTGACCTATCTAGCAAAGAGCGATGCGTATGATATAAATCATTTATGGAGAAATACACTATTTATATAAACATAATTGATTAGGTCAATAAAATGTGTCAATATTACCATTATGGGGAAGGAGTGATATTGTACTTGGATAATAGGAATCGTACTTTCAAATGTGATTCTGCAACTACTGTGTGGAGCGTCGGCCCTGGTTAGAAAGGTGTAAACCTTACTCTGGATAGAGTTCAGAAGTGGATTAGGTCCAGGTCCTCCCGGGTGCCAAGCCACGAATCGACTCAGTACTCATGATGGATACCGAAAGTGGACACACACGAACGGTCAAGCCGCTTCTCAGCTCTCGTCTCAGGGTCTGCGGGTTCTAAAATGATCCCGACGGTATAGGGGATCCCATGTCCTTAACACGGAGTCGGTGGCGTGACATCTGATCATTACCTAGGTACTATTGGTGTCACGGCCTTAGCAGATAAGATTGTACAAGTTTGGCTCTGTATATTTCTTCGTCGAGCAGTACCTCTTCGGCCTCGTGGAGATGCATTTTCCCTTCTGATTGGAAAACATAGCTCTCCATACTATTGATCTTTGGTATCATGGCGTCCATCTTCGCAGACCGGAAACATCCAAAGACAGGACCTCATCCTTTGTCCCTGCTGGATTTCGCTATATGGGTGTTTGCCGGCTATCAGGTCCTGAGCTGGTTCTTTCTTGATCAAAAATGGCTGCTGTGTTTGATTTTGGCAAGTCTTGCTTACATGGGTGCTGTCTCCTTTTATCGGCTGTATTTGTCACCTCTGCGAAAGATTCCAGGCCCACCTCTAGGTATCATCACTTACTGGTACGAACTGTTTTATGATGTCTGGCCAGGCATCGGACAAGTAGGTCCTGAACGCAAACGTACTTGACAAAAAAAAGGCAGACGCTGATGAAGCCGTTTTCTGCATAGTACACGGAAAAGATTGGCGAGTTACACAACAAGTATGGTCCAATCATTCGCATCAACCCGCATGAAGTACATATCAAAGACCACACATTCTACACGAGTCTTTACGTCGAGCGCGCCAAGAGACGCAGTCACAAGTGGACGTGAGTAACACCCCTTCTATGCCATCTTACTTCAGCCCATATTGACATTAATGTGCCAGATTCACCTCTGCTGGATTTGATCTTTACGGTTCAGTGCTCGTTACTCCGGATCATGACATACATAGTCGATGGCGAGCATCACTCAACCCCTTCTTCGGAAAGTCAACAGTACTAAAGGTCGAATACATCATTCAAGACAAAGTTGAACGTTTATGCAAGCGACTAGAGGAGTGGAAAGGGAAGTCAGCGCCGGTCAACCTCAACTATGCGTTCTCGGCCGTGGCAAATGACATTGTTTCTACTTATTTATTTGCCCGCCCATACGGTACCCTTGATGTCCCTGACTTCGATCCAAACTGGTTCGTCCATTAAGAGCCACCCATCTCCTTGTGTCAGTCAGGACACAGCACTAATTTGGCTTTAGGGAAGACGTCGTCTTGAAATTTGCTGCTACGGCCCATTTAATGAACCACTTCAGCTTCATACAACCGTAAGTCATCAGTGTTGTAATTTGCAAGTTATTTGCGACTACATAAGTTGACACAAACCATCAGGATCGCCAAGCTGCTTCCAAGATCCGTACTCGCCTTGATCGATCCTAGGATGTTGAGAATCTTCGAACGAGAGAAAGTGAGTAGTCTTCAGAGCGCGAACATGTCGAACGACTAAAGTAGCTAATTTCAATGCCTTACGTTCCCAGATGCTGGAGGGGCAAATAAAAGAGATCCTGGATGGCAACAACAAGGATTACATGAAAAATTATGTGAATGGCCACGGAACTATTTTCCACGACATTATCTTCAATTCGAATTTACCGCCACGGGACCTCGAACTAGAGCGACTACGAGACGAGGGCCAGGGCCTTGTTATGGCCGGTACCATAACCACTTCGAGGTCGCTCTACATGATGGCCTATTTCATTCTCGCCAAGCCCGGTGTGCTCCGGAAACTCCGCGACGAGCTCAGGGAACCGATGAAGGACTACCCAGTGGTTAGGCCAAAGTGGACCGAGCTTGAACAGCTACCCTACCTCTCAGCTGTCATTAAAGAAGGCTTAAGGTTAGCTCGACTCCTGCTTTCACCCGATTGAGTTATTATGATTTCAATTGGACAACGCGCTAATGCACAAAACTGCACCTTTATAGACTCGGCCATGGGTCTTCGCACAGACTGGCTCGAGTCTTTCCTGACTACGACCTCCCATATGGCGACTTGATTATCCCCAGGAATACGCCCATCGGCATGTCAGGCGCATTCATGCAAGAGCACCCGGTGATTTTTGAGAATCCGACAGACTTCGACCCCGAGCGCTGGCTGCGAGCCTCCCCAGAGGAGCTCGTAGAGATGAACAGGTGCAATGTTCCGTTCGGAAAAGGTTCGAGAGGTTGCATGGGCATCAAGTGAGTATTTCTTTTGTACTGACTTGATTTCATCGGTATTTTGACCGAGATGGATTGCTGACATGCTGTTGCACCAACAAAGTCTTGCACATGCCGAACTCTTCAATGTTATCGCGGCGATCTTCCGACCTGGCTGGCTTGAGATGGAGCTTTTCGAAACCACGGAGAAGGACGTGAGGAGAAAGCATGATTTCATGGCTGATCAGCCTGACCTCAACTCTAAGGGAGTCCGAGTATTGATCAAATGAGCTTTGAAAGACCGCTGTATTTAAATTTGCACGACGTACAGGTTTTGCAATAAGCGAAATAGTTTTTGGAGGGAAGGCGTCCCGAAAACCCGAATAGAAAATTATGTCCAGCGCTTCAACCCTACTGATGATACTGTCACAACTATCTGTAACTTCACCTATCTAGCAAGGGTTTTAGAACACTCTGGCTCAACCAAGCCATATTACGCTCCGCCCCAGCTTTAACATATTGAATAGCTGTTTCCGTCCATGGCTCCCTGTCCTCCTCTGTGCAGTCCCATATCTTCGCAGGCATGAAGAGCAGCAGAAATGTCCCAACAGCAACAGCCACTTTGCACACAAAATCCTCATCAATAATAACAGCACCCGCCTTGTCCTTGTACGCCTTCAAAAAGGACGAAAGAAGCCCTCGCTCGCCATGCTTGACCTCTAGGACCATCGCCTCAGCCACCCACAACCGAAGGTCATTGGAAGGCTCACCATAGTGGCAGAACTCCCAGTCCACAATTGTGAGATCGTGCACCGCTGCGTCTCCCTCACCTTCTTTCACCCGCAGTAGTGTGTTCATCGGCCGAAAGTCCCAAGGTGTCAGTGTCTGCACACGGCCGGGCTTTCGCAAGGTCCTTAACACGCCTTCGACCTGCTCTGAGCTATAATCGGTCTTACCCATGGCGGTGCGGATCACGTATTCCTCTCTGTCTCCATACTTGGCTACGTCTTCGTTGTGTAGAGAATCCCAACCATCTTGGTCGTCTATCCCAGCAAGATGTAGACACGCCAGCCAATTCCCCAGATGCGTGCCGATGGCTCCTACGTCCAACGAGGACGAGTACCTTGTCTTATCCTTGTAGGCACTCAATAGGTCTACCTCGCCAGCCCAGCTCATGATGAAGCCGTGTTTAGTCTTGCGCAGTACTCGAGGAACTTGCACTGCCGGCTCTTGACGGCATGCCTCGGCTACTGCCTTTGATCCCAGGGCTTTGATCTCAACTTGCATTCGGTCCGCGGCAACTGGGACCTAAGAACGGCCCTGAATCAGTTATACATTCTGAGAGGGACCAGGACATATTGAGTTTTACCGGAGCCATCTTCGCCATGCTGTCGGCACATTTCATTACAACGGCTTCCCCCTCTTGGTGCCCATTGCTAGAAGCCTCCGCATCCTTCAAGCCGTCGAGTCGCCAGAGGAAGCACGATATACCGCCATTAATTGGTGTTGCCTTGTCACATACAACATCGTTCTGACTTAGGTATCCTTCAAGGGCGACCACCCAGTCTCGTGGGTGGTCCGGGATCTCCTGTGCTCCAAGTTCGAGTGACATGTTTCTTAGTCTGGGGACCGGCGGTGTATTGCGCGCGTATAACACTTTGTTTCAAGGAGATAAGTCTGTATGAGAGGCCGGGGTGTTACGTCCTGTGGATTTGCCTCATGACAACAGTCACGGTCTTATGAACATAGTGTGCCGCGCGGCTTTTCGTGTTATCTCGCATCTTTCCACATTTTAGTCTTTGCCGCTTGCACTCATCTGGCGACGACCCTCTACCGGGAAACAAAAAATGCCGAAATGTCCAGACTTAGGGGTCAGCGATCTGTGGCACCACATTTTACTCGGTGGTGGGCCTGTACGGTCTTGGACGCACATGACCACGCCGAGATGACGTCTCAGCGGCGGGTGGCCTCACCTTTGGCGTTTCTCTATCAGTTTTCTTTCTCTCAAGGGTCAGCACGAGTCAATACAAGAGCCCCTGAATTGTTGTTTCTTCAATGCGGCCAAAGCTTAGCATTTTCCAGTCAGGGTAGAAGTTGTGGCTAGCCGAAAATTCTATATGGCGGATGTCCACTGGCTTATGCAACCACACTGTGTCTCGCATATGAGACCGAACATTGTTTACCCCTGAAGATACCCATAGAGCTTCGGAGTTTTCAATACTTCCGGGCGGACATTCGCATTTGTGTAGATAAAGACCGGAGTAGGCTTTGTCATCTTTGTGTACATGTACTATTTGCCTGTCTGTGTCGTACACAGGGTCCATGGTCCCAAGTAATATAAGAATAGTGCCGAAAGCTTGGCACTATTGCAGCACCCACCTAATCCTTGCCGCTTTCAGGGGTATACGAATTGCCTGGCTTAGTGATCTCAGCCCACACAGACACTGAGGCCTCTGCTGTCAGTTTTGGGAACACCCCACTCCTTGTCGTTGACCGGGAAGATGTCCGACTCATCACAGCCGCTGATAGTTAGGCGAGGACCGCCAGGGCGGAACAAGGTGCCAATGGCGATGTAAAGCTCCGCGCGTGCAAGACTGCGCGAGAAGATATCCTTATTAGCACACACGTAATCTCAACAAGATACAGAGAGTGATGACAGAGCGGATATGGAGGCTTCATACTTCTTTCCCAAGCAGTCACGCGACCCTTTGCTGAATGGCTGCATGTAATCATCCATACGTGGGTCGTACTCGCCAAGCCATCGCTCGGGTCTGAATCTGTTCGGCTCGGGGAATACAGCCGGGTCCACATGCTGCAAAGACAATGACATGGATACCAGTGTCTGATAATGACTTTGGTCAGCCAGTGCGGTGAATACCCCATTTTATAAGGTTTTATAGGTCTTACATTCTTCGGGATCGTATAACCCTTGTACTGTAGTTCCTGGTCGGGCGAAATTCGTCCATTGCGTCTGAAAGTGCGCCCAATTCTGTTCGCTTGTGGATCAGTACACATTTTGCCCCTCCGCTGAATGTCCGTCGGAAAGAGGGGTACCCACCGAACTCCTTCCTTAATGCACGCGTTCAGATATGGAATTTTTTCCAACTGTGTCCATTGAAGCAATTTTCCGGGTGGGACACCCGCCATCGCTACTCCAAGCTCATCACGGAGACGGTTCCTAATGCGCGGTTCGGAGATGATGTAGAACGAGATGAGTGTGAGAACAGAAGATGTGGTTGCGGTTCCCGCAGCGAGTAATGCCATTGCGTCGGCGGACAGACGCATGTCACTAAGCTCGGCCGGGGGCATATCACTCCTCAGCAGAGAGTGGAACACAGATTGGCTTTCCTCTGCTTGGTCTTTGGCTTGGAGTGCTACCTCTTTTTTGATCTTTTCGATTTGTGTCACGCCAAGCTTGCAAATTGGAGTCAGCAACTCATAATTAGAGCAATGGTGTAACGGGTCGTGACTTACCACTGCCATGATCGAGAAACTCGCAGTCTTGGGGCTCAAAGCTTTCAGCAACTTGATTGGAATCAACTGAAGCAGACTTTTCGGTCTTTTAGTCTTGTGTACTCAGTTGGACACGAGGTGCGAATTGACTTACCTCGTCAACCCCGGGAAACTACGGAAGACTGGCATTACTGTCAAGAAGCCGCGCATAGTATTATACCTAGTACATATATTAGCCCATAATGTTTGCCTACAAGGTCAATTCGTAGTAGTTTATCCGGTACTTGCCATTCAGGCGTAAAATCTTGCCCATTCATGAGCTGGGGATTCTTGCCACAAGCCAGCTCGCCGATGATATCACCGGCGAAAGCTGCAAAGGCATGATCGAGACGAAGAGGCGTGGTCGTATTACCCGCAGCCAGCAGCTTTTCTTCTAGCAACCTAATTTCTTTTTGGATCACCCATTCGTAGGAGATAATGCTCTGCCGGGAAAATACTTTCTCAATGGGCCTCCTCCTCTGATGGTGTAGCTCATGACCGGGAGTCAATGGGAAAGCCACTAATATAGCGTCAAAAATGATCCCTTCTCTATAGGAAGAACTCATGTACTTACAGTCCATCAAGAGACCTTCTCGAGGCTCAATAGTAGTTCTTCTCTTTGCAGATGTCACAAACACATTGTTGAAATAGTCGGGGTCGTAAATATGGAGCTCCCAGGGAGATACTCGCACAATGGGACCTTCACCAACGTCAGAAATCCGTGAGTGACCCCTCTCAGGGGAGATCTGATCTGGCTATTACCATGCTTTTCGTGCATCTTTTTCAGCACTCGAGGAAAGTTGTGATTCCATAGGTCGATAGCGGTTTCGTACCATGGGGTTGCTGCCGTAATCATAGGGCCAGGAAAGCGGGCCAGGGGTGAGAAGTGAAGACGATAAATGATCACTGTGATGTTGTAGATGACGAGGACTACTAAGAAACATTGAATAATATCCCAAAGGCTTGTAGTCTGCAAAGTGCGATCTACAGCACTCATCCAAGCACTAGGAGAAGCCATCGTGTTGACTCCAATCCCAGAGTTTGACTGCCCAAAACGGTGAAATACAAGCAGACAGCACTAAACAATCAAAGAGCAGACACTCGCGCAAGGTTGAGAAAACAGGGCCGTCTTTTCTGCTCACCGAAGGCCATCAAATCACTTGCTCATTAAATAGGTCTACAGGTACCTCCATAGCTTTCTTGGACGTTACAGTGATCAGAATCAGATCAGGCTGACAGGCTCGAAACAATCCACTCACACGGCGTGCTATACATCGTGTACACTTCCTGCGGTGATTCCGGGTCCCAGGAGAATTAGAATGACTTTTAAATGAAATCAAACCAACCGCACTGGGTACCAAGTAGCATTCATTTTCTTGTCATAGATGCCAATACCAACAAATTAGTGATCATTCCCGTCGGGAGAGCTCGACCGCTACAGCTAGTCATTGTCTAAGTACCCATGTATACGAAATGTGTGGACCTCTTCTCAGACAAACGAGTATTCTCATGGGCACATACTTGGTCTCCACGTCGAAATAAACTTTCTTTAGCGAATTCAGCACAGCTGAAACGGTATAGCTCCATAATGGACGACATCAGGCCATACAACTAGGCATGTTCAGTCAAAGCACTTCAACAGCTACCCACATATGTGTCTGGTACTTTGTCCCCACTTACAGTGGGACCTAGGCTACCTCGAGTAAACTCGATGTGAACGCCATATTTGCGAGTGCAATACAGTGAAAGCAAATCTAGAGAACACCGCGGAATCACCAGCACTGATCAATAGTATGTTGGGCAAGTAAACTAGAGAGATGACATTACGACTGGTAGAATGAAGGCGACCATACGCGTATTGAACATGGCCGGATTTGAGCTGCGGCCCGACCGGAAGGCTACCATTGATCTGACTCAGGGCCGCATCTAACTGTCCGACGGTATCGCCAAGGGCAGACAGGGTGGTCCAGACCACACCGCCGGAGACAACGTCCTATATGCAGAGCAGCGCCATTACCCCTGTTACGCTCCGCGCCCCCCGCATGAAGAACAAGCGCTATAAGTCCTCCATGTGGGTAGCAGGGCAATTGCAGAGCAAGGGCCATAAGCGACTTGAGAATAACATATCAGTAAGTATGGCGGAATATTGACTTAGACCAAAAGAGGAAATACAGGGATGACTTCAGTCCCAATTATCTACTGAAATGCAGAAAATATTATTTGTTACGATGAATGCCGTACTGGTTGTCTGGTTCACAAACAAGTAGCCAGTGCGAGCTATACCAGGACGCACTTTCACTCCCAAACATGCTGAATCGATTATCAATCAGCCTCGGGCAGAGGTTTTGACGAAATGCGGGCCGCGAGCAGAAGAGCAAAACAAGCCAAGCGATTGAGGCAGCACCCTGACCATCGGAGCCCCGAGAGCATCGGGGAAGCTTACTCGGTGACTTCTAATTAGGAGATGTTGGCAGATAGTGAGCCGTGGTATATTAGTTGAGCATGCTATGTGAGGCTGTCTTTGACACCCGTGTCCTGATTCCATGAGATTATTAGGCTGATACTTATGCTTCGGCTCACTGGTTCAACATTTTTTAGAACTGGGCTGATTTTGAATACTTATATGCAGGACTACTGAGTTTGATTGCTTGACCTATCTCAATTACCATCGGTCCATCAACATTCATTCATCATGGAATACCGGTACTCCTACGTCATTGACCCGTCTTCCTATGACAATCAAGGGCTCTGCAATGGTATTCCCTTGCGCGTACATCGCAACGCTGACATTGAAGAATATGCAACGATCAGTCTACGTAATGACTGGAGGAAGCATGTCGGGCCATTGCCATTGACGTCGTACGGAGGCAATCTGGGCCCAAAATATAATTTCACTGCAGTGACTCTTCCTGAGTGTCGTCCAGATCGGCTCGAGATTGTTTCATACATCATGGAGTTCGCTTTCCTCCATGACGACTTGGTAGACACAGCGCAGGTCGATGAGGTACAGTATTTATTCATTGCTGAATCCCAAGCTGACTCTGACTGATCTTGCTCGCTCATCATCTGTTGCAGGCACTGGCTCTCAATGATACGTGGAGAGACGGTATCACAGAAGGTCTCGACACGACATCAGCCAAGGGCAAGAAATCTGGCGAGGGCCTCATTCTACGCAACATCCTTAAAGAAGTCACTGCCATAGATCCTGTACGAGCGGCCGAATTAATGAAATTCTGGAAACGGGATTTAGACGTCAGTCGAGATCGAAAGCATTTCAGAGATTTTGATGATTATATGGAATACAGAATCGTGGATTGCGCGTCCTAGTAAGTTGTTCACTGCCTAACTTGGGAAGAAGAAGAAAGAAAACCCGTTTGAAGAGTTCACGTCTCTGTTTCTGACACACATCTTAGCTTCTTGATAGCACTGTCCACATTCGCTATGGCATTGACTATTCCCGCTGAGGACAAAGATGAAGTGTTTACTCTAACCCGGCCTGTTTGGGCGGCGGCGGCACTCACGAATGATGTCCAATCTTGGGAGAAGGAGGACAAGCTTTTCCAGAAAGACAATGCCACAGACATGACCAACGGTGTCTGGATGTTGATGAAGCAGTATTCAATCGGAGTAGAAGAAGCAAAGCGCCGCATCCTGGAAAAGGCCAGAGAGCACGTTGCCGAATTTGTTAGGACATTGTCCCAAATTCACAACAGACTCGACTTGTCTCTTGACTCCCGCTTGTTCGTCGAAGCGATGCAGTATATGATCAGCGGGAACCTCATGTGGGGGATTTCAACTCCACGATACCATTCAGACCAAAGTCTTGATGAAATGATGGTTGCTCGCATGAAATATGGGTGGCCGAACCATCGCGAAGTGACCAAGCCTACCAGCGACCTCGAGAATAGAGGCACGAAGCGAACTCACCAGGATACAGAGGGCGTTCAAAGTGTCAAAAGATTCAACGGCGCAAGCACCAAAAACGGTATCAACGGCACAAACGGCATCAACGGACTTAATGGCATCAATGGCAGCAACGGTGTCAAGATCAAACGTCATAAGACCAAGGAATGTTCGGGGGCTCTAACTAAAGATAGTGACCTTGTACTTAACATGGACTTGAATGGACTTTCAAGCGCGGTACGGGACCTTCCACTTCCCGAAATCTCGGAAGCCTACAAAGTGAACTGACAGCCTATATAGATAATCTGCGCCCCAGCTGATTATATCGGCTCCTTGCCGTCGAAAGGCATTCGCGACAATGTCGCCGACGCTTTGTCCATCTGGTTGGATGTCCCAGCTAAAGAGCTCAACCAGATCAAGCGCGCCATAAACTTGCTGCATAATGCTTCTCTGATGCTAGATGACGTGCAGGACGGCTCGGTTCTGCGAAGAGCACAACCCACAACGCACACAGTCTTCGGCCCTGCTCAAACCATCAACTCCGCTGGACATCAAATCATCCAGGCAATGAATGAAATCAGGAAGCTAGGCAGTGATGATTGTCTCGACATATTTAGCGGTACGTATTTTGGACACCATATTGGGCTCTTCTTGCCTCCGTAGTTGTCTTTCCACTGACTCTCTGGGCGCAGAGGAGTTGGAGAAGTTGTACGTTGGACAGAGCCATGATCTGTACTGGGTGTACAATGACAGCTGTCCCACTATCGAAGACTACTTCAAGATGGTAGACTACAGTATGTGATCAATGTTTCCATGCCAAGTCAGCAATGCGCTTACCGAAAATCACATCTAGAAACAGGCGGACTTTTTAATATGCTGGCTAGGCTCATGACAGCCAAATCCAGCTCGTCCTCAAGCCCAGATTTGACAGCTCTGGTTGGACTACTCGGAAGATACTTTCAAATACGCGATGACTACATGAATCTTACTTCTGCGGACGTAAGTTAAATTCCGATTTCAAAGATATCGATACATGAAGCTGAACCTTAGCCAGTATACTGTGGAGAAAGGGTTCTGCGAAGATCTGGACGAAGGCAAATTCAGCATCACCCTTCTACACGCTTTGAGTGCCGCCCCAGAACCCGAAGCCCTGCTGCTTCGGAACCTCATGTCTGGGCGCCGCAATGATGGCAAGCTATCAGTCGTGCAGAAAAACCTTGCCCTTAGCATAATTGAGGGAGCGCGTAGTCTGGAATACACTGCGGCAGTATTGCAGAAGCTCTACAAGGCAATTGTCAGAGAGCTGGAGAGCACTGAACGGCAGTTCGGCGAAAACAAACCTTTCCGTTTCTTACTCAGCTTACTCAAAGTTTAGATCCTGATCTGTCGGGTCGTGTAAATATATAGTTTATTGTGTTTCAAGCATGTTTCCTTCAATTACTTCAATGTTGGTTATGATTGCGTTTGAATATTGTTGGGACGGGGATGAAGCAGAGATAGCTTCAATTGGTAGACATCTAGCTTTTCGCGTGAGAACTGACTCTGTTTTGCAATGTCTAGCCCAATAGTAATTGTGGATAAAATGTCATGAGTACGTTTGTTGGTGGTGAGCATGAATACCGATAGTGCCAGCCGAAAAGATAGCAAAAAGAACGACAGAGCTAGGGAATGAACCAAATGCAGACATAAAAGCGAGAAAGTCGCGGGGACAACACATGCCCCTAACAGTTACCTAGCTGGACCGTGAATTGTGTCGACATTACCTGTTTAATGCCCTGCCGTATTCTCACATGTGTTGTAGCTAATCTTGAAATCACGCCGATATCGCATACTTGCACGTGTTTTAGAAATGTACCAATAAGATCACATTGGCATACATAAGCGGGAACCTTGATGGCCGACGATGCAGGTTGTCAGCCGCGGCTTGGCCAGCCTGGATCATTGCACATGTGCTCCGTTTCCCGGCGCGATGATTGTCGAGAAGGGCTGCAGTCTGCTCAGCATATCTGGCGCGCAGGCACGGAAAGAGAGTATAGGAGGTCTGGCCCCATATCACGCCACCCGGATCTTGAGAACGCGGGTTCCACTCCGGCGTCATCCGCCGTCGAGAGGTCGTGATTTGGAATCGTGTTGGCGAATTGGCATCTATATTTGCTATCTGACGCCCACTGTAAGGCCTCTTTTCCAAGATTTACTACCGTTGCCGAGAGATTGAATGAGTAAATGTGTCACTGAAGGCGTATTTGTCAGACTGTGGATCCAGATGTCGTCCGGATCGATGATATTCATAGAATGTGGAGGAGACCTTTCAGATCTCGAACCCCGGGACACCACCGGGACGGGACCACTTGCGATATCAGAATGGAGCATGTTAGGTGGTTAACGTGGCAGCAATGACTCCGACGCACGAAGTGTTAGACCAGACTATCAAGGTTTGCCCAACGCGCCGCGGTCAAACGAGACAGGGCCCACATTTCCGCAGCAAAGGAGTCAAAAGACGCGACCCACTAAGGCGCGACTGATGGCGTTATCGTCACTTATCGCCAAAAATCGGCCCTGCTCTTTTTTCGCTCTTTGTCTCCTGTTCTGTCAGAGCCCCAGAATTTTCCGCTGCCTGTACCCACCGCCCTCATCCCGTGTGTGGACACCCTCCCTTCACCTTGATCAAGCTCAACTCAGTCTTGTCTGAGCCAGAGTGCAAACATTGGCCTTGCGAGATCGGAATTACGGACCTTGACGCTGGCAAAAGTGGGCTCGATTCTCTGCGATTCTGTCACTGACGCGTTATCTAATCGTATCTCAACGTTTTTCACCCCTCCTCTCTCAAAAGGGTCCAGCTTGGCCTTATCTCGCGACTGCAAACACTTCACGATCCTCCTCGGTCCAACTTCTTGCTCACCTATCACACCTTACACCTTACCGCCTGCTTCTTCACCACTCCGTCAACCTCAGTCACCATGTCCAAGGCATTTGTTCAGAAGCCCGCCCCTGCCTTCACGGCAACCACCGTCCTTGAGCACGGTGAGTTCAAGGAGGTCTCCCTGTCCGACTTCAAGGGACAATGGTGAGTCCAGCACCCAAGATGGCTCAGTCTCCTGCTGCTATCCCTCCTGCCGTCTTACTGCGGCCTCAAGCTTGAGCCAGAGAGATGAATCACAGCTGCCACCGCCGGCCAGCCTTTTAGACGGACGCTCGCTCACCTCACTCTTAGGGTCGTTCTCCTGTTCTACCCCATGGACTTCACCTTTGTCTGCCCCACTGAGATCCTGGCCTTCAACGACGCCCTCCCCAAGTTCGAGAAGCTCAACACCACCGTCCTGGGTGTTTCCACAGACAGCCACTTCACCCACTTGGCGTGGCGCGAGCGCCCCCGCAAGCAGGGTGGTCTTGGTGAGGACCTGAAGCTGCCCCTGGTCGCCGACAAGAACTTCAAGATTGCCCGTGACTACGGCGTCCTGATCGAGGAGGAGGGTATCGCCCTGCGCGGTCTCTTCATCATCGACCCCAAGGGAACCCTGCGCCAGATCACCGTCAACGACCTGCCCGTCGGCCGCAACGTCACCGAGACCCTCCGTCTCGTCGAGGCCTTCCAGTTCACCGACGAGCACGGCGAGGTCTGCCCCGCAGACTGGCAGTCTGGTGGCGAGACCATGAAGGCTGACCCCAAGGGCAGCCTCGAGTACTTCGGAAAGCAGGGTGGTAAGTCTCGGCCCCTCAGCAGCGGAGACGCGTCCCCCATTGCGAAGCGTCCACGTATTGAGTAGAGGGTTTTCCCACGACAGGTCAATAAACAGTGATATGAGAGAGATGGACTTCATGAAGCATTACCGAGGAGCAGCCCCGAATGATCCCACCACGGGTCAACACCGGTGGCACTTGTTGGACAGCGTGTTTGGGCCGGCGTTAAGCAGATGGACGGACCGACATAGACCATAGAAGCTAGAGCTCAATATATCCCTGGATCCTCGGATCTGGGCCTGTTGAATTTGCATATCTGCTACCCAACCCAGTTGAGTGTTTACTCTGACCCGAACCGTCTCTCAAAGGCGGTGAGATGATAACCTGAAATCACTACCCGCCAATTCCCCCCAAACTATCCAAATGTTGACGCCGAAATTGACCAATAACTCCAGTCTCTGATGCTCATCCAAAGCTTGAAACACCGTTGCCATTGTAAGGTAATCGTGAGGCTGCAGCAACAGCTACCGAGCCGGTATCGCCCTCACCTCGCCTCGTGAAGTCTCCGGTTCATTCTTTTTGCGCCTCGCAGCACCAGGTCCGATCAAGGCGACCCAGGAACCTCGAGGGCATCTCCCCGAGGTATAGTGCGGAAATGCTTGGCGCGCCAGACTCGGACCGGCCTCGTCGACTAGTACCCGCCGCGTGTCCTGTCGAAGATCAGGTGCGGGTTCGGGCCCGAGCGATCGGACATCATGGAGGGGCGGAACAGCGAGATGGTGTCTTCCTCGAACAGCGCCTGCTTCGGCGGCGTCCTCGGCGGCGATGACGCGGTCGACACCCGCGGGACGTCGTCGAAGGGGCTCCCGGTGCCTGCGAACCTCATCGGCCGCGCACTCTTCTTGGAGCTCCTGTTTCTGAACTTGTTCCTCATTCTCCGCCACCAGCCCATCTTGGCTCAAATCATTGGCTGGGCCTCTCGTTCCGGGTTGGAGGGAAGGGGGCGCGCGTGCGCTGCTTTCTTTGCGATGGAATCCGATGACGGCTTTGTCTAATAGCAGGCCGGCTTTCGGCTGAAGGAATCTGAAGAACGAATTGAAATGTTAAAGGATAAAGAAAATACTCCGCAGCGATCCGAATGAACAGCGCGGTTCTGGTCACAGTCTCGTTATAGTGTTTACACAGCCACGCATGAATGCGTTGTCCCGCTTGCCGGGGTCTTCCCTTGGGAGCCGAGGGAGGGTTTCGTTGCTAGAGCCTCGCCTTACATTGCGCCCCTCTCGCCGCGCAGGTTCCAGAATCTAGTCTGTGTGGGAGCTGGAGGGACAAACCCGGATCTTATGGAAGTTCTAAGCTTCAATGGCTCCCTTGAAATGCTTGACAGCCGCGAATCGCAAATCGCGTGCATTGATACAACATGTGGCTCGGCCAGGGGAATCTGGATGCGCATCCGATTCAGGGGAGGGCTCCAGAGAAGCGGAGAATTCGACCGGATCCGTTTCCGACCTGTTTCGCTGGTCGATCTCATGGAGGCTGCGTAACGAGCGAAGGCCATAGTTTTTGGGCAAGCGAACAAGGTCGAGTAGAGATGCTCAAGCTTGGCCGTTGTGATGTGTGGCTTTGGAAGGCAGTGCATGCAACGCTGTTAAAATGAACAATGTCACACTGCGCTGATCCCGCAATGGTTATTGATTAGCGACTGATCTGCACTTGAGCTTTATCAATCCTGCGTTGCCTTACCTTGATGACCTTGTAATATCTGTCACTTTGCCTTTTATTCTAGTCATTTAGACCCAAAATACAACATCAATTTCGAAAGGTAAATGCTTGTATGCATCATGTGCGATGAGCCAGGTATTACCGAAACAAAAAATCGGGAGCGTCAAATATATTGTTCATCCAAAGTAAGGGGTGCATGTTGTCAGCTCTGTTCCTACTGCCGTCCAGGATGTCTAAAGGGTAATGATCGAATGTGTGAACGAGATCAACAATTTGCTACTCCTGATCCCCCCAGGTCGTGCTAAGGTATTGCAATCAATGATAAATAGGGATCAATTTCCATGTTGGCATGCGTCTGCTTACAGCATCAGGAGGTGTGTGCAACTTGACGTATCGCAGTGCTACTGTAAAGCATCTGAAAAAGCATTGCATCTTAGATACGAGATTAGAGCTCAGAGGCAGCAGCAGCAGCAGTGAAGTACTAAAGTCACGGATACGAGCCAAGTCGAGATATGGAGAGTCTCAATGGCGTGACAGAATATGATGTTGAACGGTATTGCAGCATAAGGAAATGGGCTATGTGGGTCAAGAAGACAAGAACTCATGGAATAGCACTACTACATTAAGACCACTAATTGTGAGGTATGACTCACCTGCATAGGGTTGCTGGAAGAGATCTGACCTTATTCTGCAGCAGTCATAAGTAGTATTGCGTTGCACTAGGCTAATTTACCGATAAGTAGTATTGACGTCGCTCGAGAGTAGCTCGAGCCTTTGTCATACACTGCTCATTAAAGACGGAGGACGTTGCTGCGTGTGGGGCAGTCCTGTCAACTAACGTAAGTAATTCTTGTGAAAGAAATAATTCCACCGAATCTCTGGTTGCAGCTTCTGTGTTGGCTTCAACCGATTCCTTCTGTGTGACTGGAAATCAGCGTCTACGTGGCGGTATTCAAGGTCTTTAACTCTTCACCAGGTTCTCCTAGTACCGCTAACGGAGACTTTCCTCCTTACCACCGGGAGAATTTCATGTTGGATACTAGATATCTTCCTATGGGAGAGTCTGTTGTGGGATAACCTCCTGACAGATTGGTAGGATATGTGGTGGTTGGCACTGGCGATGGGGCCAGATCAGGCCTAAATAGGCAATTCTTTTAGTCCGGGGCCATGGCTAATTTTTACAATAGAGACACCCCGTCTCGAGAGTCCGTCCACACTGTAACACAAAGCATTTATTCTCACAACCTCGGTCACCCAACTGCATGGAGCTCCTATTGGGATTACCTCAGCTAGATTCGCTAAGACAGATATGTCTCTCCTCCACTGCGAGAACCATATGTGCTGTATCAGACAGACAGACAAGACAGACAGACAGACAGACAGACAGCGATAAAAATCCTAGACAGCCAGCCCCCCAGCCCCAGTCCCCAGCCCCCCCAAGCGCCAGCTTTCAGCCTCGTCTTTTACGAAAGTTTAAGCAGGGCCCATCTGGCCCAGGATAGAGTAGCAGTATTGGACTGCTTGAGCGATGGTATGATCCACTTTCAGGCTCCACCAAACTCGACGACGGCCCAATTGACTAGTACAGCCCGAACTGGCTTCGTGTGTCCACGTGCCTCGTTCAAGAGATAGTCCATGAATGTCATCATGGAAGTGAGCATTCTCCAAAGTCTAGTCTAGGAAACGGCGCTCTTTCGTGAAACCGTATTTAATAATATCAGGTAAGCTTTAGTTGCCACTTCCAGGGAGCAACAACTAGAGATAGTCCAAGAGGCTGCCAGGATCGCATCTGCACACAGCTTCAATACAGAGCCCCTCTATGGCTACAAAACTGAGATTGGACAGCATGGCTAGCTCCTCCTTGGAGGACAGCGCCAACGCATTGCCATTGCTCGCAGCGTCGTCTCTGGACCCAAAATCGTCTTACTTGACGAAGCCACCAGTGTGCTTGAGACTCAGGCCGGGACTGTCGTTCAACAAGCTCTAGACAGAGCATTCAAAGGTCGCATTTCGTGATAGTCAACAAGCTTTCTACCATGCGCGATGCGGGTAACAGCATTGCTATGAGTAAGGACTGGATGGTGGAACACGGGAACCACGAATCCTTGATCGTCACCCACGATGTCTAAGCTAAGTTTGTCCGGATTCCAAATTTCAGACCCTTGCTTTCAGAGCAGCCGCACATCAAGAGTCTACCGCTCACACTGACAGTGATAGCGCCATCGAGGTCGAGACAAACATGAATGCAGCTTATTCGCTCGTTATCTTTCATCTGTTAAAGTGTTCGTGGTAGAGAAAAGGGATCAAGACAGCTGCGGGCCCGCGAACAATCGGGGATCATTGGGATAATCTGGGGACTTGTCAAAAGAAGCTCCATGGGACACTTGGTCGTAACGTTCCTCCAGACTGGGTTTAAGGAGGAGGTCACCTAACCTAGTATCTTGTGGCCCAGGTGTCAGTGTCCGTTTTCTAATGTAGTTACGTTTGAGCAGCGACTGCCTTTCCCGCCAGGCAATTCTGATATTCAAGTTTGTTCTAGTACTGAATGAGCCCGGATCCGTACTAGCGGATATGGCACTTTTACTTCTCTTTGTTACTTTGGACGCGGGCTACCTCCTGTCGTACTTTCCGCTGGGATACTCAACAAATAGCATCACGCAACAACTCAACTATGAGTACGGAAAACCAATTTTTCAAGATTTAACTCATCAGGACATACAACTTCTCAATAGACCAGAGAACAGCACAGATTCCTTAGCCAGCTGAGCGTAATCTTCTCAATCATTCCTCGAGCTGATGGGATTCAACAATAGCCCTGATAAGCATATTGGTGCTCCATCTTGCAGCATGCAACGTTCTCTCTTTGCCTGACGGCTGCAAACCCGAATTAGTCGTCGTATTAGCTGGTCTTCCACCCATGGCCTTGGTCGGCCTTCTTAAAATCCGTTCGCGAAGTTGAATCGCGAGATTCCAAGCGCTATTCTACCAGCACGGTCATCGCCTCTGAGGCTGTTGCTGCAATCCGAACCGATCCCTTTGGGGCTATTAAAATTCGATCCTGACACAATATCCTGCGGGGCTCAAAATCAAGGTCCCCACCTTGCCAGCTATGATATGATTCACTCTGATGCAGGCTATTAAGTATTGGTTCATGGGTCTGGGCTCCCGGCAAGTCTATGTTTTAGGCGTGGTGCCACTTTGACACCCTACATGTTAGGTACAGTTGCCAACTTCTCTCGTTCAACGAGGTCGAATTGAGCGCAATCCTCGTCACCTTCCTCGGATTGTTCTTCGCCGGCCAAGCATCTTCGACCATGTTTCACTTCTCAGCCAGTAGATATGAAATTTCTCATTCTCTCTGCTGGTATGTGATTCGTCGTCTCTGTTAGGCATCAACAAGGGCTTGAGCGCTGCCAACTACGTATCCTGACTCCATAGTCTCCAGCCAACCTTTCGCGCTACACCCGACAATCATGATCGTGCCCCCGGATTGCGTAGAGCTCCACGATCTCCGCTTTTCTTATACGTTGAAGCCTGAGGTGCCTATTCTAAGAGGCGTGAACCTGAAGATACGCCACCCTGTGACTACCAAACCCATCGCCAGAGTGTCAACTCACTCCACTGAAATCAATTCAATTCCACTAAACAATATTTATTATCAATTACATCCATTCCACTAAGCTAAAAAACTAATCAATTCCATTCCATTAAGCTATTCAGTTGATGTAATTGAATGGGTTTAAATGGATTAAGAGGGAATTTCCTCCCCTTTCCTCCCTTCCCCTTCCCTTCCTCTCCTTCCCTCGTCTTTCCCCTTCTTATCTAATCACCTTATCTTATCGCTATCAGATTAGATTAGATAAATGATTAGATAAGGATTTTTCTCGCCGGGGCTTCGCCCCGGACCCGAGAGGGAGAAAATCCATTTGAACCCATTCCATTCAACTAAATTACACTGGAAGCCTTTTTAAATCAATTCAATTCCACTGATGGCTGAAGATTTTCCATTCCATTACACTATAAGGTTCAGTGGATGTAATTTAGTTAGTTGACACTCTGCCCATCGCCGCTTGACCAGAAACCTTAGCCGGACGGGACACTCCCTTGCAAGCTAATAAAGGTCAATTCGTCGCCCTTGTAGGTGCGTCTGGCTGTGCAAAATCAACTGTAATCGGCATTCTCGAACGCTTCTATGACGCTTCTACTGGGCTCAATACAGGTGGTGGGGTCAATGCTGCCTGACCTTGACCCAAATTCCTTGCAGAAACGGCCAAAGTCGGCGACAGAATCACACTTGTTATTGCTCACCGTCTCAGTACCATAAAAAACGCCAGTTTTATTTGCGTTTTCAACTATAAAAAGACCGCGGAGGTTGATACTCATGCTGAACTGATTGCGCAGGGTGGTATATACCAAAGCATGTGTAAGGCACAAGCGCTTAATTAGGTGGTTTCTGTTTCCGCCTCTCCATAATTATTGCCAGGTTATACGCATTACAGAGGACTCCAAGACATCCATCAATATCTTCACCGATTTAAATCCATTTTCAACCGGTACTATATTTCGAGTCGTCGCTCGAGGTGTGCTAGGCGCATGGATTTTGTGCTTGTGCGATCTGAACGGGTACTCAAAGCCGCAGGTCATAACCTTGCCGTTCCATTTTTAGGAATCTTACAACGCCAAATGTTGCATTCGGATCCTTAGTCCCAGAATCGCCAGTGGTTGGATTCCGTTGGAACCGGCTCTCGCCTTTCTGTATCGCGCATGAGTGAGTGATCTTGAACCTTCAAGGTTGGTGGTTTCGGGAATGCAGTGGAACGAAGACACTCGTCCTCGGACCTGTCATGCGTTGTAAAAAATGACACAACCAAATGAAAACTCTGATATGTATGCAGATTGAGTATCGATGCGCCTCTGACTTAAATGCAGGATACATTTCTTTGCCCCCTCCACGCGTGAGAGTGTCGCGCCTGAGACGTCGATTGTGACGGAGCATGCGGGTATGATTCGTCCAAGATTGAGCAATCAGACCTAACGGTCCTGGGATCGTGTTTGTTTCTCACGTCGCGGATGCTCGGGCAATAGCACGGACGTTTCCAATCCGAGATAGCTGCTGTTTGGCCGCGTCCATCCCAGGAAGCAGGATCAGCATGGGCATTGTCAGCACGACTAGCTATACTCGTCCGAATCATGAGAAACATCCGACTAATTTAACTGCATTCGGTCTGCCGTTGAGACTTCCGTTGTGCTGCATCATGACTGTTTCTGGCTGCAGAAGGTGGCTTTGGGAGTTACTGTCAAAGTTTTGATATGAATATGTAATGATACAGGTTCAGACTCCGGCTCGCTCGATTCCGGCTTACACAGATAACGACAATATTGGCTCTGATAATAACCTCGAGTCTCGGTACCACCTACGTCACCGAACACGAGATGTCGTTGGATTGCGGCTGTGGTGGTGGGGTCATATGTGCAGATGGCCTTGGACAAGGGAAACTCAATCTTGTCGAACTAGGCTTGTTGTGGTTGTTCGGGGTCCAGTGCTCGGTGCAGGGGCGATATGATGGAACCATTAATGGAAGATTATGAGAACTGAGTTTTCACTGCGTAGCGAATCCAACATCGGCTGTTTTGCCGTGAACGTCTGTGTTCGACTACGGGTAGGTGGAGTTGGCAAGGTATCCTGGTTGACAGGTCGTTAGTGCCGTTGATTTCCTGGGCCGCAGTCGCCCACCCACAGTCGAAAAGTTGGAGTTGAGCTCTGAAACTGGGCCGGCTGGTGCGTCCAAGGTGCATCCCGAGGAGACCCTTCCAACCCAATTTGTGCCCAAAGGCCGTGAAGAGAGACGCAAGAATTGAGACACGAGCACGGCATATGCACGGTGGCTTACTGGTGAGCAGAATGGTTGTGCCAGCCTGCGGTTCGCTGGCACAACCGGCGACTATATCATATAGCCCGCGAGGCCCCTGGCCTGTCTCACGTCCCTGAGTGCATTGCTTCACTTCGTTATCACAAATTACTTTCTATGTCCAGCGACCTTCCTCCTATCCCTGGTCTCTACCCCATCATGAAGAGGACGGACTCTACTGCAGCAACTGTGGGCTCAGGCTCCAGTTCCTCATCCCGTCGCCATGACAAGGAGAGATCCAGCGGTCGTGGCCGTGAACCTGGCCTTGTTGACTATGTCCATGACAGAGACAAGATTCCTCGCCCTTCGCTGAAGCACCGGGAGTCAAGCCGCGAAGGCAGACGTCACCATGAGTATCGGTACTACGAGCCCCCATCGGGTCGTCACCGTGTCCGAAGCGAAGAGCGCCGAAGCCCGGGCAGCTTGGCAACGGCAGCAAAAACAAAGAGTCCGGACAAATACGGAGACAGCGACCGGTCTGCTCCAAAAGAGTCCAGGGGCAGGAGAAGGCAAACATCCGAAAGGTCAAGCGAGACACGCAGCCGAAGTGAAGACCGGCGTGAGGACCGTCGCAACAGCCGACGGCCCAGCGACGATGGTCAGGGGAAGAAACGGTCAGCCGCGGCCAACTTTGGCAAAGCAGCCCTAACAGCTGGTGCGATGGAAGCTGTCAAACAAAAGGGGCGCGGCAACAGAGATAGCAGAGACACCGACGCTTGGAAGAGGGTCGCTACCGCTGCTCTAGGGGCCGCTGCTATTGATGCCGCTGCCAGCAAGGCCAGAGGCAAGGACCCCAGGGATAGAGGCAAGGGCTCTCTGATCGGAGCATCTATCGGAGGCTTGGTCTTGGACAGTCTTGTCAACAAAGTCCGGTGATGTTTTCGAAGTCGTTGGCACCGTTCAGATGTTTTTATTATCCTTGATGTCACACTCCATTGGTGTGTATGAGTTGTCTTGTAGAAGGGATATTTTGATGTCCCTCCCCAAAATTCTAGGATCCAGCGTCTATATAATTTCAATTAATATCTTCCTTAATCTACGGTCGAAATCTAGCACGTGCATTGGAAGGATAAGTCTTGCCGTGTCTTATGAAGAGAACGCATCCACGGATGATTGGTCTTCAGCTGAATAGCGCGAAGCAACACGTTAACTTCCAAACATGCACATGAAGTTCCAACTGCTGTCTCCGAGGAAATACGAACGCAGTAATAACGGGTCGAAAACCTCCCGCATTGTATGAAATCAGGCGAGCCGCATGTTTCTCTCGTGGATATCGGTGATGGCTTCTCTGGGAGCCAGGCTTCTGTCACAGCGAAGTGCCGGAGATCGCATGCTGAGGGGATACGATTTGATGCTCCGAGGTGTCGGATCTCGACTTACCCACTAGCTGACGGCGGCCCCATGTTGGTCCTCATGCGCAAATTTCAAACCCATCTGCTCTATATAGTAAATATCGGACTGCTCAGGTACGGTCAGGGCGGCTTAGCTATCGGCGAATTCCCTCAACTCAATTGTGCTCCTAACACTTCTCATACTCCACGGTCACGGATCATTACCAATGAAAACACACGTTCTTGGCGTTGCGCGTGGAGTTTCTGCAGAGACATCGCGATGAAGCTTCCTGTGATATATGGTGCGATATATGGTCAGTTCTTGGTCATCTTTGTCTTCTACCAGAGCGCTGATGCAGTGCCTCTCTCGAGCTCTTGCACACTCACAGGCTTGGCTGCTCATAATGCCTCGGCAGTTTGTAACCAGTGCTCTTTGAAGGGGAGTCGTCAAAGACCATGAGAATGATCATCGAAGCCAACAAAACGGATTCGAGGAACAGCAGGAATGGTCTAACAAATTCTCCAGGCGCGCGATCTTCTCAGATTGCTTAGACCTTGGCAAGGCTAGCTAGAAAGGCTACAAGACTCACGATGACACCAAACATGATGCCGACGAGAATGCTGCTTCTGATAACTCCAATTTTGGCTGGATAATCTGGGATTAGAAAGAATTCAAAGCTCTGGGCATAGTTTCTGATGCGTACAGTCCCCAGCGCTGCCGAAGACACGCAAACTCAGGAGCGATCATCTCAATTGGGGATTGCAAAGTGGATTGGGTCACGTCTAACTGGCGATTCCAAATGGTACTTTTGTATCCGGGCCGGTTGACGAGAGCGGTATTGAAATCTTCGTTGAGACGGAATTCCGGACGTGCGATCCAGATATCGCAGCAGGAGCTGCTTAGAGGGCAATGATATTCCTTTGGAATGGAATATCTTGTGATTAGTACTTCGACCAATGATTCCCACCTGCACACCATTCTGAAACAGTCGAAAGGGCTTAGCAGCTGAATAAAAAGAGAGCGTGAGAACAATAGGCCTTTGTCACTCAGGCGAGAGAAATTGACGGCCCTCAGGCGAATTGGCAGCCATAGGCATTTCGCTACTAATTCTAAATGATAGATTCCATCAAAATGGAAGAACCCATTCATAACTATGTTTCGATTCCTGCGCTTGGGAAGGCTTCTCCTTTTTCGCCTCCTGGTTTTGCTGGTGTGGTATTGCTTTCGACATTGTGGCTCGCGGTACGATCTGGGTTTCTGAATTTACAGCTCCTCATGCTTTATCTGCCCGTCATCATGCGCGTTCATACCGTCCCAGGGCTTGACCTTGCCCTCACTGATATCATTCAAGAACGCCTCCACCACCTCGGAGGTCAGGTCCTTACCGCCTCTATATGGATAGACACCACCGTTGCTGGGGCTTGACACTGCAAGCACCTTTGCAGACGCAGCCTTATGGCCCATGACAGCCGGCATCTCAAGATATTGGTTGACATCCGTGGTGGCAAATATGAGATATTCCTTGAATTTCTTGGCGAGAGGTTTGATATCGGCAACGTATGCGTCGCGATCCTCGTCGGCGGACACGAAGTAGTGTACGATACTTTTCCCAAGCTAAAAATAATAGAATCATGGTCAGAGCCTCCTGCCTGTGGTCCGGGCGCATCTAGGTCGTAGATCAAGGAACTCACCCGCATGTACTCGGCTTCGTTACGCCGAGTTAACTCTGGCACCAAGGGAAGTGTGCATTGCTTGATAAAATTTTCAATCGATGCTGGGTTGGAAAGCTGTGTTGTGGAGAACTGTTCCTGATTTCCGTTATTGATGCATTGAAGCGACGAGCTATCGGCTGCCACTGGTCCGACGGCAAAAGAGTATCGGTCACGATATTGATGGACCATATCAGTGTAACGGTCTTCAAGGTACTGATCTTTCTCAGAGAACTGAGCGATAAATATCACGTCGTCTGTGGTCGCAAACGAGGTTATGTTGTTTTCATTGACCACAGATATTGGTGATCTCTTCATGCGCTGAAGATACGCTTTTATTCTGACAACCTGTGTCAGCAGAACGTCAAGTTGGAACGGTGGAAGATGCGCCACGACATACTCTTTAGCTTTTCGTGGTCCACGATAGCGTTCGAATGTGCCATCCTTTTGGTGAAGTCTAATGGTCGGGAAGGAGACGATGTTAAACTCGCCGCAAAGCTTTGCACGGGTTGAGCAGTCCACTGTAAGCACCGTGTCCTTTTCTGCTGATTTCTGCACCGACGACCATTCCTTCTCAAGGTTTGTGTGTGGTTCACTGCTAAAAATGAGCTTTCCTATCGCTGGGGAGACTTGGGAATATATTTCTTACTCATTTGCCTGTGCGCGAATCCCGGGTCAGTCAGCGGAGAATTTAGACAAATTTGGATGGAGAAACTGTACCAGGACATCTATAAAGGACAGCAAGTTAGACCCAGCCCCGAAGACGGTCTGATGTAGTTGCTCGACTTACATGCTACCAAAGTATGTTCATTGGTGTTGATGGCCTCCCGAACCCCAGCCTCATCGACTGTCGGCCATTTCGCCAAGGCCGTATGACCCAGGAGACTGATCAGTGAACACGTGGAGGTGATTCTCATTATGTTGAACTACATGCACCGTCCTAGTAAAATTCTCATCGCCGGATTCTGGATGTCTTAGAAAATAAGACTACGTTGGAAAAAAGCTTCTTTTCTAAGGTGCGAATATTGGGGTTGCAAGGATTGGGGCTGAAGGAGCTCAGGCCAAGATCGGACGAGGTTGCAGCACCAGGGGTCGCGCCAGTTGATGATCAGACGGATCCGACCCCTGATGTGCTGACTTGGGAGCGGCGATGAGACTTCAGCCGCAACTCGGAGGCGGCCCAGTATTGTTTCACTCATGAATCCTTACAGACTCACTTGAGATCTACATTTGCACATTTGAGGTTCCTCGCCGCACTCAGGCTGGTCTCAAGTGCTCAAAACGTATTTGGCAGCCGGCCCAAGGAAGCAAGCTTTCCACATCGTCACTCAACTTCTTGTCCAAGTTCGATTGTTTACAATGAAAGCCACGAGTATGAATATTTTGGAGTGGGTCATCCTGGCAGCTGCTCTTGTCAGCGGAGCAAGTGCAACTCAGAAACCGATAAAAGGCGACTTCATCTGCGAACACCCTCCGTACACCGTTTCGCTGGTATCCAAGTCACCGCTGGTTGCATACCTTCACAATTTCATCACCCCAAAAGAGAGGGCTCACCTGCAGGAAGTGACGTGAGTGCGACCAGCCTTTCAGGGCTCTTGAGCTCATTTCTGATCCATTACTCTGTAGCAAAGATAGCTTCTCCCGTTCCGGGGTCACAGGGGCCGATGGCGAACACTCCGTGCGAACATCACAATCCACCTCCGTGGCACCGGATGATGTTGTCAGGTGCATCGAGGACCGCGCACTTGCTTTCCAAGGCTATGATGTCCAGCGAAGCCACGTTGAACCCTTACAGCTGGTCAAGTACGGCATAGGACAGCGATATCACTTCCATACCGACTGGTTCACCGATCTTTCCCACGCCACAGCAGACCTAGGTGGGAATCGGGTGTCGTCCTTCTTCGCGTACGTGCACGTGTCGAACGACACGACCGGGGGAGGGACGAACTTCCCCATTCTCGAGGCGCCGAGAGATTCTCGCTGGTGCTCCATAGTGGATTGCGACGAACCGTATGAGAATGGGGCGACTTTTAGGCCTATCGAGGGCAACGCGGTGTACTGGGAGAATCTATTCCCAAACGGCATGGGTGATGAGAGGACACTGCACGCTGGATTACCGGTGACGACGGGACAGAAGATAGGCATGAATATCTGGACAAGACAGGGACCACTGAGTGATGAGATCCGGGGAGACAGATGAGGCAATCATGTCAACAGATCATTCAGCTCTCTTGATGCCAACACAGGGGGAGGGTGTCGGCGCGTGTGCTTCGGGTTTGACCCTATGACATGAGGCGTATCCACCCTGACTTTTCCGACTTCGTTGCTGGCCTGTGACCTCGAAAGACGTCACCAGTAAGAATGGCGGGCCTCAAGAAGACGGTCAACCAATGTCATGGTAACAGGAATGGATTTATGTCAATCGTGGGTAGAGGAAAGGGGTCGCTAGTTATGATGGAGCCCAGGTCAAGGTTGCAGTCTAACCGAATCGAGTTTCTGCCGAGGTCCGGGAAAAGCGGCTACGCTCGGCGACGCTGACAGGTCTCCGGATTCTCCCAACATCCTCGTGGCGTCTCATCTCGTCTTCACATGCCAGCTGGTTCTTATTTTGCTCTACATCCTGCTCATTGCTATATCATTTGTTCTCGCAAATCTCATCGTCTGCCTCTGTTCGAAAAGGCAAAGAAAGACAAAGACGAAAGGCCCAGGGATTCCCGCGCACACGTCATCCAACAACCCTGAGCAACATGGTCGCCATCAGCAAACGGCCCTCCCTGACAGTTGTCGACAACCGCACAGGAAAGACATACGAAGTCCCCATCAAGAACAACTCCATCCTCGCCACCGATTTCAAAAATATCAAAGCCCAGGCAAATGGCGACAGAGCGGAGGATGAGACGGAGCAAGGGCTCCGTGTTTATGACCCGGCGTACATGAACACAGCTGTCGTCCAGAGCAAGATCACCTACATCAATGGCTTGGACGGCATTTTGAGATATCGGGGGTACCCCATCCAGCAGCTTGTCGACAAGAGCAACTTTTTGGAGAGTGCCTTTCTGCTACTGTACGGAGAGCTTCCGACAACTGCCCAGGCCCAGAGCTGGCAAAATGAAGTCATGCACCATACCTACGTCCACACGGACATCGAGGATATGTTCAAGTCGTTCCGGTACGATTCACACCCAATGGCCATGATGACATCCGCGTTCGCAACCCTTGGTGCGTTCGCCCCCGAGTCAAACCCGTCGTTGGCAGGCCAGAAGCTGTACACAAACGCTGCGTCTGGGGATATAGAGTCCCTAAAATTGCTCGACAAGCAAATCCTCAGGATTATCGGCAAGGCACCAACCTTGGCAGCTGCTTCGTATAGGATGCGCCAAGGCCGGCCGTTCAACCGACCTGCTCATGGCCTGTCCTACGCCGGCAACTTCCTTTACATGCTCGACAATCTTTCGGGCAGTGAATACCAGCCTCATCCTGTCTTGGAAAAGGCCTTAGATGCACTATTCATCATCCACGCCGACCACGAAGTGAACTGCTCCACTGCGACTGTTCTGCAAGTTGGAAGCTCCTTGGTCGACCCGTACTCTGTGGTCGCAGCTGGGTGTGCTGCGCTATATGGACCGTCTCATGGGGGCGCTTCGGAGAGCGCTATCCGCATGCTAATTGAGATCGGTTCTCCAGAGAATGTACCGGCATTCATGGAGAAGGTGGAAAAGCGGGAACGTGTCTTGGTTGGGTTTGGCCACAGAGTCTACAAGAACGTCGACCCGCGGTCAACAGCGATCCGCCAACTTGCAGAGCAGGTCTTCAAGGTTACAGGTCGGAACAAGCTCCTCGACACGGCCCTGACACTCGCAGACTATGCGAGGAAGAGCGAATTCATGAGGAAGCGAAATCTCTACCCTAACGTCGACTTCTACTCTGGCCTCATCTACCAAGCAATGGGCTTTCCCCTCGATTTCTACCCGGTGCTGTTTGCCGTGCCCCGATGCGTCGGGTGGCTCGCTCACTGGAGACAGCAAATGCTCAATCCTTCCGGCGTAAAGATTTGGAGGCCGCGACAGATTTATCTTGGCGAGGGAGAGAGGAACTACGTCGAGGCTGACAAGAGGAAGGAAAAGCCTGGGGCCAGCATTTTCGATGCCCCTGTTGCGGTTGAGCACGGTGGTGACAGCAAGAGAAACCAACTAGCTACATACAAGGATGAGCGGGGCCAGTCACGGACGAAGAGCAAGTTGTAATGGGGCTTAGGGGCGCCCATGAACCATCTATAAGATTGATGTACTGCAGCATTGTGTGTATTGTAACAGGGCGGAATTCAATTATTGAAAACTAGAATCAACCTGATACGCCTGTTTGATTAAGCTTAGTGGTGTTCGCTGTCGCCAGGCCGGAACGGCTATCACTCTCAGATAGGCTGCTCTGTGGACTAGGCCTTGTGAGACATGATTTCCGCTTGGTAGTAGTACCAAGAGAATAGAAGGGGACCAGGGAATGATATAGTTCGTCGTTCTCGGCGATATCTACTCAAGAATGACTCAACCAAATTGGCCAAAGAAGTTCTTCCTCATGTTTCTCATTGCACATCGAATTAATCCATGAGTCTGATGAGATAGCGGCGATTCGCAGAACGTGCTGCAAAGTCACGATCCGCGTCTTCGTGATTGTAAAAGCGGTGAGCAGCTCCTCATTATTAGTTGAAGACGCGGGCATCGAATGCTCAGGCTATCGTTGGCCTGGCTTCGCGGACACGGGTGTGGATCGACTATGACGGCGTTAAATCGCCGAATCAAGAGCCCTTGGACAACGGTCCACGGGGAATGTGTCGAAAGGGGCAAGTGGGTCGAGGGCCGTGGACGTTGACGTGTATGAAATTGGTTCAGCGAGCGTCAGCGGCTCCACAACGTTTTTCTTTTACAGTCAGAGATCTTGAAACATCATCTTTCCACTCCTTTTTGAGTTTCAACACGTCTCCTTCTCGCAAATTTTTCGAATATTTGACGCTGTATTTCCAACTCGTTCTTTTGTGTTTTGCGTGAGCGAGCGAAGAAAATGAGCATGACTGCCAGACAATCGCCAGGATCCATTTCGATCTCCAGATACGATGCAGTCCCTGCCGCCGGAGAACTTAGTCCTTCCAGCAAGTTGAGCCCAGGCTATCATGACGGCGATAATTCAAGAAAGCACATCGATAGCTCGAGTCAAAACAACGAAGACGGGTACTTCGGGACGGTCCCGCTTTTGCCGATGTCCGAGGACAGCACATCACAACCCCCGGTCATCACGCATCCATCTCAGCGCTATCAAGATGCACCAAGGCCACCGTTAGCAAGAGATACCGTATTCTCTGACATCTCAGGCCTGTCAGGCTTCACGGATCACTCTGGAAGGACGATAGGTTCGGATCCTGGGGCGCCAATGTTGCCTGGAAACCTAAAGTCGGCCTTCGATGAGGACGTGCCTGAAAAGCCAAAATCAAGAGTTATTCTTTGCGGAATAAAGCGGTCTAATTTCTTTATTATACTGGTGCTTCTACTTTTTCTCATCGGAGTCGGGGTCGCCGTAGGCGTCGGCGTAGGCCTGGGCATGTCCAAGGCGGACAACTCGAGCCCATTTTGAGAGCAGGACGAGAGCACCACCTGCTCGACAGCGCCAGCTGCTATAGCAACGAGGACGCCGGATATGAAGTATTGCTGATCAGCCTGGTGCTGAGGTTCTGCGTCAGTAGTCACGCTGAGAGAGATTTTCACGCTTTCGCGGCATCTACTTATAGGTACGATCAGCACCGTGGAGGTGGACTGCACCATACAACAATTACTTTGAGTTTCTCGCCGCTAAATTCTCCCTAGATATCATTTCATAAGATACCGGACGCCTTTGAGGATGTTGAGTCAGCTGATGTGCGACGAATACGGGCAG
Organism: Diaporthe amygdali; assembly: GCF_026229845.1. Lineage (NCBI taxonomy): Eukaryota > Fungi > Ascomycota > Sordariomycetes > Diaporthales > Diaporthaceae > Diaporthe > Diaporthe amygdali. The sequence continues at coordinate 3,459,839 of NW_026517021.1, read as the reverse complement.
CTGTAACACGACATCGCACGAGACACAATATTTGAGACGTAGCAATACTTCGGAACCACGATATCAATTTCAGTGGAACCGACCACTGATGGTGTTTCCACTGGCTGGTTATCCCATGGTTGGTTATCCTACCAACCGTCTAGACTATGATATCGGTTGTTATCAAGAGCGCGATACATGCCAGTGTATCACGAGCGGAGAATCACACATCTTGATAATACACAATCTCAGCTATTAAACTGAGTAAGACTATAGTTCTGTGACAGACTGAAAGTTTCGGTGATCGTAGTCTCTCATTATGAGTTTGCACCTCGATGGCCTTCCTTCCCACTCTATATAATGCCGACACATGATAAGCTGAGGGTGGAAAATACATGAGAAATCATGAGCCATGGGATTGTAAGGACAGCACACAGACTTGATACCAAGCGCATCTCAAATGCCAATGCATGTACCCAAGTTTGATAATACGCAGGGTCAAAGATCATTGATTATGCAATTGATTCAGACTCGAGCCGGAGAGGTTTGAACACTCAATTAATTAAACGTATTGGATTTCGGGGTCTGTGTCCACCAGCTACACAGGTGAGCACGACACCCAGTATTTGCAGGTCTAAAACTCAAGTTCAGGGATTTTATCTACTTCATGTATGCCCGCAGCGATTTGCGTCCCTCTAACAAATCTCCTCCTCCTCTTCTTGTGCATCCAATGAGGGAGTCGCTGGCCACGGAATGATTTTCAAATCTGGCCAGATAGCCTGCCACCTCGCGGCTTTCTTCTCATATACTGTACGATTTCCACTTGCGGGATTCGGTCGCACGGTCAGGTTGAGAATGTCCGCAAAGCCCCAGGGAGCGAACACTTTCCAGTCACCATCAGCCAATAACCGAACACCGAATAACGCCGTCCCCGACAACCATGATGTTATCGCTCCCTCGGTCGAAGTGTGTCGTGGACACGGGATGCCGAACTTCTGCGGATACCAAAGATGTACTCGAGCCTGGTTTCTGATCTCTACTCTTGTGGGCAGGTCTGCAAAAATTCTCATGCCCTCTTGAATGACGAAGTCCTCCGCTTCCCAGGATAGGTCTGAGTCATCGCAGTAGATGAGGTCGTAATCGTCGATGCCTTTCTCGGGATCTTGGTGGGTGATATAATTCCAGACTGATTGGGTTAAAGCGCCGGCCGCGAGGTACCAGCCCGGAAGGTTCAGGGTGGCTGCGCGGCGCAGGACTTCCATCAGGGTGGTGTTGCGCTCCAAAGCGGCACAGAAGCGGGCTGCTTCCTCCTCCGTGTGGGGTCCATCTATTTGCATTGTGATCAGGCGCACGTGGTCGCCTTGATAATTACTTGCTTCGGCACTAGGTGAAATGATGTACTGCTGGAAGAGTGCAGGAAGCAGTCACGGCGATTGTAGTCTTGCGTGTGGTCAGACGCGCCACGAATGCTGGAAGCCGCCCGGTCACATCGGAGCGCCTTGGCGTGAGTTTAGTTACGGCCAGGGTTGATTAGATCGAGACTGGCCTTCAATTTTTTGCACATTCAGAACATAGATTTCAAGTGCGAGTGATCAGTCAGCCAACGAAGATTGTCTCCCTCATACCTAGGCATTCCTTTCCCTTCTCACATATGTCAGATCTCAGAGTATTTTCCTTAACTACAAATTCGTCCTACAGTGCTATGAGATGAATGTGTTCGGGTGTGCCCCATGCAACAGCGGGGTCGCGACACTAATGCAACAAGCTCCGGCTCGCCGCCTTTTCTTATAGCTACGGGGCATGACAGCCAACAAAGCACTCATATAATACCGGATGCAAATGCTTGAGAAATGAATTGGCTGAGGTTGCATGACTGCAAACACAGATATAACGAATCTGACTCTGCCGGTGCTGAACAGTCTCGCAATAGACTGTAGCCGTGTGGAGGAGATGCCTATATCTTTGCTAGTACTCCACTCTGCTTAAAAGCAGCGTTGAGTAAGCCGGTTCGAGTCTGTCGAATGGATATCAGTGTATGATCATGTGGACTTATGTCAAATACCGGTTGTGTTGTAAGTTCCAAAGCATCAAATACTGGTGGTTATATATATCAAGGCATTATGGTCCCAATATACATCGGTTCTGAGGCCCGGAAGAGTAGGTCTGGGGAGGAAGAAATTTGAAGCGTACCTGGCGGAACCGTGGCGAATTCTTGAAAAAGATGATCTGAGATGTGGTATGCGTAGCGCGAGAATATCAACATTTCCAAGACCCGGTTCTATCATGTCCAGCCCTAATAAGGCACATCATATTTTGCCAAGCATCCTGCGACATCAGATTACCCAAAACTCGTAGACTTCGACTACTGTCACAGACGTCAGCATGTCCAAGCTCAGGTGAAAAGCCCGAAAGGTGCTAGAGAAGGACAAAATCCGAAGATTAATGAAAACTTTCAAATTCATTTGTCTACTTATTTTTATGAACATTACCTCTTCCCAGCCCAAGTTACTGCTCGTCTTGAGAAGGGTTCGAACTCAAGATCTACAGCTTAAAAAGTTCAAAAAGTGTTGGCCGCCCGACGTGGGACTCTGAAACACTGTTAGTACAAATTGGATGAGAACTTTTTTTAGGATTCCACTAACCGAACCCACAGCCTTGGGATTACTCTTGAACGTTGATTACGTAAAAGTCCCACGCTCTAGCCATTGAGCTAGCCGGGCTTTTGTTGTTAAAATTAGAAAAACATATGTTTTATATAGCATCAATGTCCAGGGCGAGTTTGGACATTTCTCCAGATCTGCTCCCTTGTACGTCATTTGAGAACACCTTCACGATTATTTTGAGATGTAACGAAGCGTTTGAGACCATTTATTGGCAGGTACAATAATAGAAACACCAAGGTAGGCTGGAGTCGAACATAATAGGCATCAAGGAGCACCCGCGCTCCGAGGCCGCCAGGCCACCACACTGGCAATGAGAACCACAGCAAGTAAATGAATAAGTTTAGTCAGGTGTTCAGTTAACGTTGACAAGGTGTTTATCAATTCTTTCTACTTGGAACAAATAATGTACCTGTGCTCATTTATAAGGTACTCAGAAGCAGGGTCATGGAAACCGCACTGCCTTCGCAGCTGATATTGGAATGATTAGTTAGGCAACGATGATCGTAGAGTATAGGATATGGCTGTGCGTCTAAATAAGCAGATTTTCCAGTTCTGTACGGCTTGACTTGTTGCTGCGTGCCTACGTTTCTTCAGAAATTACTTCGTGCTCAGCCTCGCAGAATGTCTTCCTCTACTCGCCACTCCTAATGTGCACGGCCTGATCGTCGGCTTGCTTTAGCAAAAGCAGGCTACTGAGAGGTCATTAGACTGGCTTGCCATTTAAAGTCTGTGAAAGTCTTGAATGTGCTATACCAGCTGTATTGCTTTAAGAAAACGTGATTACCACTTGTGAGATCGACATTAGTTTTTAAAGTAGGCAGTCATGATCTCAGACATCGTGTGTAAAGGTTAAGTTTCATTCTTTCCAGGTGTATCGCCTTTCGAAATAATGCGATATAATAGCACCCAGGTATCCTTTCCGATAACTTATTCAATTACATAATCATTTTCTATCGGATAAATGACCGTAGGATAACCAGTCATAGTATCACCAACTCCAACATAACCAGCTGTGGGATAGCCAGCTGTGGGATAGCCAGCTGTGGGATAGCCAGCTGTGAGATGATAGCTGTATATATACAGAAATAGATAGACAATTTCACGTGTAGACCGAACAATGCTAGAGTAACCTTTTAAAGTTCATTTTTTATTTCAAGACCTACGATAAGATTCTGAGGTATTCATACACCTCTCGCAACGTGGACTCCGGCAAGAAGACCTGGCGAGTAATCTCTATGAGCTAGCATATATGGAATAAGCTGTGTAGAAATTATCTGGTGGAATTGGTTGGATGTTTCTACTCGATAAAGTTTCATAAGACATCCCTTTCAGAATATTCCAAGATTCCACATACGCTTCCATATTGACATCGCCTCTCCCCACATCGTCAAATATACTCAGCGCAAATAAGATCACCACCAAGGTCCATCACCTCCGCAATGGTAGCATTTGGGATGATTCCAACCATCCAAAGCGTATGGTTGAGAGTCGTCGTGTTGCCCGGATCTCCATCGTAGTCCAGTACCGCAGCACTAGGGTATGGAACCTCGTTTGTGATAAGAAAGTTTGCGAGAGGCACATTGCGGCCAGTCATATCTGTCAGCCGAGCCGTCAAGTTGACCTGCTGCCATTCCCACCAGAGCCGATCGAGATTGGTGTGGTGTAGGAAGAACAGTGGATCTCCAGGGCTTCCCGAACCGTCGAGCATCTGGATACAATCGTCAGAACCTCCACATCCTCACTCAATAAGATATATTTCATGACTAAGAAATTGATTGAGGGTGTCACTTACCGTTCCGCCTATGGCTGCGTGGCCAGCGGTGTGCGGCTTGGACTTGTAGCATTGCCAGGCTTCGGAGTAGTTGGAAGACGCGAAACATGCGTCCACATAAGTGCTGTTGCCATTCTGAATGGACGTCGGACTAAAGTCTCGGCTAAGACAGTAATCGGCGTAGTTACTTGTCCGATTCATGTGCAGGGTCAGATTGGCAAATGGGCCGTCTGTCACACAAAGATCATCGCCGGTCCCAGTGCCGCCAAATCCAGAGTCAGGATCAAACAACGCAGACTCGTTGAATGCAATACCAGCGGCTATGTCCTCAGTAGTTGACAGCTCATCCCAGTACGGCTGAGCCCCTGTATAGTTACACTCGGTTTGCAAGAGAATTTCGTGTGCCCGCATGTAAAGCCGGTGCCAAGGCAGGAAAGAACCAGTGTCGTGGACCACATTTGTCTGTACTATATGCGAGTAGTGAAGCTCATCCCACCGCGTTATGGCACCTTCAATTGTGCCGGTCTTTGGAGGCGAGTTGATGAGGCAGAGCTCAGCCTCGATGTAAGCCTGCTTCTCTTCGGTAGTCAGGGCAGTCCTGCCACCTGAAGTCAGTAGGGAGACTCCACGGAGAAGTGAGGAGCAACACCTACCATGATTTTCTCTGGTTCAGCGAGGTGCACGCCTCGGTGTCTTGTCGAGGTAATAGATACGCATGAGAACACGAAGAGACTGCAAGAAGACCAGAAAGGAGAACGCGAGCAATCGAGTGAGACATAGCGAAGGAATGCAGCTAAGCAAACGAATGACTGAGAAAGAGTGTGTGCGCCGATGAGGGCAACGAGAGTGGAGGCGCTTGAGAATCTACCAAAGGATTCAATACAGATCACACTTGTAGAGTCCTCCTTATATGCCGAACATTGATAGTGAGAGATATCTTGTGGATGAAGAACCCAAAGGCTGCTGTGCAATTTGTTGCTATTACTCGCGAGGGTCTCTGGGCCGCCCACAAACCGGCACCGAATTCGTCATCACTAAACCCCGTATGCAACTCAACTCTTTGTTATATTGCCATACGGAAGCTTACGAAGAGCTCCCCTGAATGTAACACGCGTATCCAAATGATCAACCCAACGCTCTAGGCCAGGAAGTGACCTCGAGCGCGACGTACTACCTAGGTATCGAGAGACTACGCATGCACCACCGACTATTCATTGCTCGGCCTGAAGTGACCCATATGTATTGTTTCCGGTAGCTCTAGCAGAAAGAGAATTCAATGGGCTCGCCTACTAGGTGGGTTTATAGTGATCCATGCGGGAGATCATCATTAATATTCACGAGGGACTGAACGCGTTTGACTCCACAGGACGCGACACTTCGAATTCACAACTGCTCCATGGGAGGAACCAAGCGATATACTACAAGTTGATCAACCTGCAGAGAGGTCAGGGGTAACGGCGATCTCCTTAGCAATACAACGTTGTCTGTGTTTATACACCCCGGCAGGATCCCGGCAATTTCATGCTTTGGCCGGCTGACCACGCGGCCTTTCCCACGACGGGAAGACCAAAAATTTCCCGACCGAAAGCGAAAGTCGGATGAACTTTACGTGTTGATTTGCTCCTTTTCCTGTTGAGGGGCAGGGAAAACAGTTTGACGCTGATCTCGTGAATTCATCGTGAGGATGGACAAACCGCGTCAGCATCTGGATGCAGGCATTGACGATACGGGCCTCTCTGCACTGGTCGCCTCGTTGCTCACTTCAGACAGTTGTTCCCCGTAGTGATTGCGTAATCCATATCGATTCATTGGCTTGGCGCAAGCCGTCGATCAAAAATGTGACGCAGCTAAGATTCGGCCCACAAACAGAGGGCTTCATGACGACTCGATCAGCAACACAAGACAATCCGAATATTATCGATATGGCAAGCAACTCGACTCAGCCACGCACGTTCAGTCCGGAAGGGGTACCGGCACCACCGCCGACCTACAACCACGTTGCAGTCACTCCTCTGCTCTCATCCTCCCGACTCGTCACGCTTGCCGGGATGACCGGGTGCGACCCCGCCAGCTCTGAAAACCCCCACACAGTCCATGAGCAAGCCCCTATTGCGTACGAGAAAATTCATAAGGCACTTGCCGCTGCTGGTGCCACCCCGCGCGATATTGTTCAAGTATATTTCTCATACCATTAATTCTCCGCGTATTCGTATTCACTCGAGGGGCAAACATCTGACTGATGATGCTCAACAAGGTCAGGCATTACATCGTAAAGGAGACGGGTAATGCAGAAATCGACCGCCTAGATGTGGTAGACCGTGGCTGGGGTGACTTATGGATAGAGTTCATGGACAGGACCGCCGATGGTCATCGCCCTCCGGATACCGTTGTGGGAGTGGCCAGTTTGGCGAAAAGCGATATACTATATGAGTGCGAGGTATGGGCTATTGTAAGTAAGTAAGGGTATTACTTCTCGCAGTTCTAAGCCGCGTTGTGTGCAAAGGGTCAGGGTCGAGACAGGTTGAACTATTGTCTTCATACTTTTTCGAGAATGGTATTATGAAAACGACGACAGCAGCTATAGCTCTGAGAACGAGCACGTTGTTTTCAAAATCTACGGCTTCAAACTTGGCTGCTTGAGTATTAGGCTATCAGTGCTTTATCCTGGTATTTCGATCACTATTACAACAAAGGACATAGTTTCTGCACCCTTACGCATGTAAATGAGCAGATATCATTGTGCAGACTCGGCCTATTCCAAACCGTGCTCTCAGAATTGCACAAAAAACACAGTCCCAGGGGAACTGATCCCCATTTAAAAGGCTCGTAATTGTTGCAACTCATTTCAGACCTTCAGCTTCTGTGCAGAGTACGAAGAGACGTTTACGATGCACGACTTCAGAATGACGACGCCAGACCCTGTCTGCTCTGCTTGTTCGAATAGGAGTACTCAACTCATCAGGGGTAACAAGTCTAGTCACAGAGAAAAGGTAGGTCCAGGATAGAGCCCTGAAGATAAGGCTGGAAATGAGACCACAATAGAATGAGCACTGAGGCAAAATGACACGACGTAGCTGGATTTACTTCACCTGGCTATTCCAACAGGACATCTAGAATGAGTTCATCCATCGGGATTCCTGTCTATTTCCCGGACTTTTGGGATCCTTGCGAGTTGATTGAGGATTGTCCGACAGCTGCCACATGAGTAGCCCACAGACAGTTTTTGAGGTTTGGCTGCAAACCGCTCTATACATGCAAAAGTGCGAAAGGGCGACTAGCTATCCTGAAAACTAAGATGGGTGGCAGTTCCGCGCACGAAGCTAGGAAAATTTCCACTGCAGACAGTTCACAGACATGAGGAGGATCTCCTGGTGTGAAGGACACCAGGAAAGCGTTGCGGATCAAACCCATGACCCTTCCCAGAGTGCTTAGAAAAGGTACGCTCTTACTTGCAACAGCGAGCCCATCGAACGTCTGAGACGAGTAAACAGAATCGATTTGACCAAGTCTTTAGGCCATATCACCAGATTTAAGTCCCGTACTCAATTGCAGCGTGGGCTTAGGTCTCTAAATATAGGCTTTACATCAAGCCAACATTTAAGATAAAAGACAGCTAACATGCTAGTTCACCTCGACGCATGAAAAGAAGTGTTCTTGAACGCAGCAAACTTTTTAGGCGTGGAGAAGGTATGGACTAACAACAGCCTGGGCTCGGGTTACAGCTGAGTCGGCCTGATTCGCCACGGTCCGTGGGACAAAAGAGACCAAGGCCGTTTAATGCCTCCGCGGGCCCAGAAGCGACTGTCATGACTTGGCGAGATCTTGCGTACAACTCTAGAGGTGACAAGATCATAGGCGAAACTCTTGGTCATCCCGCAGAGGTGCAGCCTAGCTTTATGCGAAAGCTTGGCCACGATTAAGCAAAAAATTGTGGGCGTCGGGCTCTGTGAGGCTCGACGTCCAAGAGTCGTGTCTCAGACAGTGCCAGGTTTGCTGATCCCTGCCCACTAGCCCAAACATGAGCCCTCTTGGCTTGCTCTAAGATATTTTTGGTCCCTGTAGTTCAGACGAAGCTGATCTTTCGAGATCCAGACTTTCGGGTGATGAACATAGTTTGGCCTAGGTGACGGGTAGAAATAACAATAGACACTAATTTATATTTAGCTTGTTTTGCAGATATCTAGGCACGCTTCAGTACTGGCAGCGAATGTTTTGATGGATGGACGAAGTGGGCGCTTTACGGCATTCAAGGTAGAGCGTTGCTTTGACCTTGATTGGGAGGCAGATCGTGCGTCGGGGCTTGAGTCAGCATAAAGGCTTGCAAACCTGTGCTTGGCATCATCGCTACCATAATTCCATGATATGACTCGGCTAGGGAGGTGACAAAGCCATATAGCAATGCTTGATATGGCCCAAGACTGCGGAGGTCGGTCAGACACCCGGGGCGCTGGATCGCCAATTACTGCAGCCAAGGTCCGCCAAGCTGTCTGAGCAGAGTCCTTCCCCAGAACTTTTCGGCACCATCTGGTCTCGGAGTCCAGGCGTTCCTGTTTCTTGCCTCTGTCCAAGACTTTTTTTCGTAAGGGTGTCAAACACTGACTGATTCACCGGACCGTCTTCACGGCCCTCAATTTGGATACCGTTGGCAGCGCACATAGGCAGACACCCTTGCCTGGAGTCCTGATGAACGACGAACCAGGCAGCTTGAGGTAGCACATCCTTGAAACGGCACGCGATGTTTCAACGGATGGGTCCTTGATAAGATCCCCAGTGTTCCCTCGTCCCAACTTCAATCAGCAACCATCTCTATTCTGTCATTCTCTTCTCTCCAAGTCAAGCTGGTCTGGAACCGCTCATTACCGCGTCTTCCTACTTTATAATAACTTCACATTTATCCACAATCACCATTCACAATCCCACAAGATGTATACTCGAAGCATCCTTCTCTACCTGGGCGCACTTGCGTGGCTGACCCAAGGTGCACCTCTTAATATTAACCTGGGCGCTTATTCTCCTGCCTTGGTGGTCGGTGATGGAGAAATTTCTTTCGGTGGCGAGGCCGAGGGAGGAGCCGCCGCCGGCGGCGAAGGTGGTGCAGCAGGTGCAGAGGGTGGTGCAGGCGCTGGCGAAGGAGGCGCTGGAGCTGGAGCGGGTGGTGCAGGAGCTGGCGAGGGAGGAGCTGGAGCTGGCGAGGGCGGTGCTGGCACAGCAGGAGGAGAAGGAGGTGCTGCCGCCGGAGGAGAAGCCACCACTGCCTCTGCTCAGGTAAGAACGACATCTAAAAAGTACTCCCCGAAGAGCTTCAGACTGATGGCATACATGACAGGATTTCTCGGCTTTGCAAGGCATGGGCAAGCAGAGACTCCCCAAGTCTCGATCATAAGCACGGTTTCGACAGGCTTTGATGAATGAAGCGACCAAAGCCGCGGCAAAGACAGACACACACACACACAACAGTAAGAGGGGGGTTTCTGACATGGCTACTCCGACATGTGACCGTCCGCAGGCACATGTCATCTAGTATCAGTCGTACTTGAGGAGTACTTCGGTTTCACATGCCTCAAGGCATGGAGGCTTTACCAGCTCGATACCCAGTGCAAAAGCAGGTCTGGCAGAATTACATGGGATACATACAGACTATATATTTTACTATAATAGACAAAGGGCATGCGAATACCCAGCTTACAGGGGATATGTGATGTGCAGATCAATATCATACAAAATCCATGATGTTAAAGATGATAGTGCTTTAGTTATTTATGAGCTTAAGCTCGGGTGTCCGCTTTGCGGCCATGCTATTTATTTCGAATAGATAGAGTAATAAAGGAGGGGGGCGGTCCATAAAAAGGAAGTAATCTCTTAAAAAAACCTGTTCTAAGAAATTCCCCTATAGAGCAACCTTCAGTGGGATAGCTTTTTGTGGAATAACTTCCTTTGGGATAACCTTGTGGGATGACTTCCTGTGGGAATAGTTTCTGATGGGTAACTTTCTACATGGGAAAGCAAATAAGCTACAGGGGGCTCTGCAATGATGCGTTGCGATTTTTGAGAGTGTATTTTTATAGTGATGATGCTCGAATGGTTCATTCATCCATTACAGTTCAATTTTCAGGGGGTCCGACAAATGGGAGTAACAGAGGCACAACATTGAAGAAACAGAAAATGTTTACCGTTCGGGTACGGTCCCCTGTTCGGTGCTTTCCCCGAAATCTGACAATTTGGACCAATTCACCTTTGGACTGCGTGGAGGTAACGGAGCAACATAGTCACACACCTTGGCCGGGGAATGTGATGGCCGTATTCGGGTGAGACGTTAAGTGCTTCCTTCGGGCCATGTGCTCTCATGTGCGACAAACGGATCAACTCTAGGTAAGCCGTACTCCTTTAGAGGACGCCCTCGTTTAGAATACGAATATTGCTTCACTAACCCGTAACCGCCTAGCCACTTGTTACTCTTCTGTGTGTTCAAAGTGTAGCGTTCATGACAATTATATCGATCCCCTTTGAATAAGTTTAATTTTAGGCAACTCACTCAACGCGTGAGGTGGCACTCTTTTGAAGCCGTGGCTCTTCCTGCCTCTCTGGACATGGATATTTGATTGTTCACTGTCACATGGTAATTTCTGTCCCAGTCGCAGCGAGTGACTCCTCGCCTGTAAAGAGTGTCGTGCAGGATCAACTAGTCTCCGCCATCAGCTCGGCACCCAGGCGCATGTTGAAGCTGCTTGGAACATACGAATACGAAACGTAGGGTTGTGCTGAGGTTGATTCACTACTCAAATGATCTGCAAACTTGTCTTGTGAATGATTCAAATATGCCTCTTCACGGACGCGCTCGGGAACGGTAACCAGTCAGCTGACGTGTCGAGGCTTGAACAGGAAGTATTGACCGTGACATTTAAGCCGCTTCCCCGCATGTTGCTCGATTGTTTTTTTATGTTGTGCGCTCCCAGATGCACCCTTGCACTGCTGCGCAGGAACCCGGGGAATATTTGACTAGAACCAGACCTGGCTGCTAAGCCTCCTTGAGCAGCACTAACAAGCGTTCGCGCAGAATTGTCAAATGTCACTAAAGTCTAATAAACTAGCTCAGAGCCCAATCTGAAGATAACACTGAACAAAGTCTGGCCAGACGCGACCGCCCCCGCTTGTTGTCAAAAACTCGTCTCCTCACGTTCACCGGGCCTGTCAGGATCAACCCAGCCGCTGAGGAACTGACCTGCAACCATCTTGATTTGAGGCGTCGGTTATGATTCGACAAAGCCGCCCGTCTCGCTTAGCTGTTCCTGTCGGCGAGCTCCTCCAGCCCCCATTTGCCAGTTCAGGAACCTTGGGAGCTGCTTACCCTCCACCTTCTCTGCTACGCGCCAGAACTCCAACGTATGAGGGGCTGGCATCTGCAATGATCTGCCCGCCCGCCCAAGCGGCCCAAGAGTGTGGTGCGTTAGCTTGGATGAACCTCTCCGATGCCGAGGTCTGGTCGTGGCTTTACGAGGCATTGGATGAAAGATCTTCACATGTGCGCGCCTCCTTGACCGCTCCAGGCACATGCACTTGATCGACCGTTGCATCTGGGACGTGGGAAGAGCCGTCTGGAGTGGCCGGAGCTAGGGGAAAAGTCGTTGCAGTTCCAAATCTCATCAAATTTTTGGGCGCTCAAGTCCAGCTTGTCCGAGAATTTTTTCCCCCTATAATTGTAAATTACCGATTATCATGTCTCTTGAACAATGATTCTGATGAGGTCATCGATAAATCGACTGCCGTCAAGCCCCTGCTGCATGTGCATTGGGGGAAATGAGATACCAACATCTTGCCGGCGTGCCGGAGTAAAAGCTTGTGCCGACCCTCCAGTCTTCCAGAATAGTTTCTACCCCACGGGGTAATGGATTGGGATCCCCGCAATGTGCAGCGCAGCGTCGTACAGATCTAAGCTCGGTGCCAGGTAGTATGCCCAAAAAAGGCAACGGCCCGGCGTGGCACCCGGAGACTACTCCCATATCGTCAATACATCCTTTCACTCTGGCAGTCAGCTGGCCTTTTTTCTGGGCAGTACGAATCGGGAATATTTGGAACTGCATGCAGAGACGGTGTAGTCTTCACACACCTATGATCGCCATTTGTATATGTGGAGAGACAATTGGGCGTCGGGAAGATACCAGTCCGACGACCGACTTCGTAGATAAATGATCAGCAAGATCCTCTCTCCTGTTCGTGATGGCCCTCGACTGAAGCACTGCCAGTCTCGTCTTGGTGAACTTGTCTCCCGCGCCGGCCTGACTGCAGAATCCTCGACTGGTGGCTTTTTGCAACTCCTTCAATCAGTCAAGCGACAGCAACAATGAAGGTTTTTTCCGTGTCGGTTTGGGCCTCTCTTTTGGCCTGCGTGCTGGCTCTGCCAGCTCGCCAGGGGTCTTCTCCCGTGATAAACGGTCGAGCAGCCTCACCAACTGTCGTCCTCTCCCCGTCCAACACCCTCGTTGGGCTGGCGAGCGGTGATGTTGAAAAATTTGCAGGCATCCCGTTTGCAGACCCACCCACTGGGTCTCTACGACTCAAGCCGCCCAAGAAGTTATCGACGAATCTTGGCGATGCCTATGATGCCATCAACCCAGCGGCAGCCTGTCCACAGATGCTTGTCTCGTCAGGCGAGAACCAGAGCCTGTTCCTTCAGGTTCTTGGTGATCTTGTCAGCCTGCCGATCATCCAGGCAGCAACAAACCAGAGCGAGGACTGCCTGACAGTCAGCGTGATCCGCCCAGCGGGCGTGACAGCTGGCGCGAATCTGCCAGTTCTATATTGGATCTTCGGGGGCGCGTTCGAGGTAAGACAGCCGGGCACACGAGAAGTCCCACATGAAGATGCTAATCAAGACACAGCTTGGATGGGCTGCCATGTACGATGGAACAGACCTGCTAGACCAAGCTATCAGCCAAGACCAGCCTTTCATCTTCGTTGCGGTCAACTATCGTGTCGCTGGATTCGGCTTCATGCCCGGCAAGGAGATCCTAGCCGATGGATCTTCCAACCTGGGTCTCCTTGACCAGAGGTTGGCTCTGGAGTGGGTAGCTGACAATATCGAGGCTTTCGGAGGCGATCCTACGAAGGTGACGTTGTGGGGCGAGTCCGCGGGTGCTATCAGTGTCTTTGACCAGATGGCTCTGTATGGGGGCGATAATACTTACAACGGCAAACCACTATTCCGAGGAGCTATCATGGACTCTGGTAGCATTGTCCCTGCGGACCCGGTGGACTGCCCCAAGGGACAGCTCGTCTACGACACTGTTGTACAAACAGGAGGCTGCTCCGGAGCGAGTGACACCTTGGAGTGTCTCCGCGCTCTCCCGTATGACAAATTTCTGAACGCAGCCAATTCAGTCCCAAGTTTCCTTGGATATCAATCCGTGGCTCTCTCATACCTCCCAAGGCCAGACGGCACAGTGCTTCCCGACAGCCCCGACGTGCTGGCTACTCAGGGCCGATACGCCGCAGTACCCATGATCAACGGTGACCAAGAGGACGAGGGAACCATATTCACACTCTTCACCTCTAATCTGACCACCACTCAGGAGCTTCTGGAGTACTTGGCGACTTATTACTTTACCGGTGCCACGACTGAGCAATTGGAAGCCCTGCTCGAGACCTACCCCCAGGACATCACACAGGGCTCACCGTTCAGGACCTCCCTCCTCAATGAGTTGTACCCCCAGTTCAAGCGAATCTCCGCATTGCTTGGAGATCTGGTCTTCACCCTCTCTCGTCGCGGTTTCCTTGATGTCACCAATGCTGTCAACCCAAGCGTTCCGTCATGGAGCTACCTGGCAAGCTACAACTACGGAACTCCCTTCCTGGGAACGTTCCACGGGAGTGACCTGCTGCAAGTGTTCTTCGGAATCTATGACAACTACGCCGCGAAGAGTATACGGACGTACTACTACAACTTCTTGTACAGCCTCGACCCTAATGTCGGCTACGGAAGTTATCCAAACTGGCCGCAGTGGAAAGACACGGGCAGCGGGAATCAGCTGGTCCAATTTTATGCCCTGTCACAGAACTACCTGGCTGATGATTTCCGGAACGATTCTTATACCTTTATCAGGGAGAACATTAATTCGCTTCACATCTAGTCATGTCTTGTGGGTAGCATGTTATGAATGAAGTTACGAGTAATGAGGGCCGGACTGAATGCTGAATGCCATTTAATGTCCAAGCTATGATAACGCTAAAATTAAGCAAAAGTCAAGCAATTAATGATTGATTCCTTACAATGCGCGCGATTTCGCTTCCTCGGCTAACGAACCGCGGCTTTAGAAGTTGGCGATATCACTGCTGGCTCTTCCGTTTTCTCAGGCCTATATAAAGTGATCCTTGTGTAATCTCGATCACCTCACTTCGGAATGAGACGGAAGTTTTCTAAATGGATGATAACGGAGTGATATTTGCCGAGAGGTCAGCCTTGAGATCAGAACTCCGTCACGATACTCATCAAGACCCAGCGCGCAGAGCCTGGCTGTTCAGGAACATCAAGTAAAGGTTCCATCCGTGATGATGTTACTCCTTACTCGCATGCAGAAAGTACTGTTGAAGATCAATTAAGATTTAGATAAGGGTCTATATAAATGGCCCGAGGCTTGGAATGACCCAGATGATGGATGGAGTAATCGCCTAAGATTTGGTCATCTATAAGATTATTACCTGTTGGATAATCTTCAGTGGGATAAAGTCTTACAAAAAGTCTCTAGTGGGATGATTGGTGGCAGGAAGGTGCCAAGAAAATATTGATGTATATGGTTAGGGACTGGCATAACATAAGCGACTTATTTAGTATGCATGCGCGGACAATTGCGGACAGTCTGTTCACACTTGGGGCCCGTGAAGTTTGATTCATCAAATCGAAGTCGTCTTTCAACGACTTCAGTTGTTTGATTATCCTGGCTCCACAACTATATATCGTTGAAAATGTACAAGCAGCCACTCCTTCGACGGACACGCCAGCGGGCCTCTCATCTTTTCTCTTGCATAGTACTCTGTTCCGGCTTATCCTTCTTGCCATCATCCGCCCTGAACCACAACGACCAGCCTGACTTCCTGCTTTCATCATCCGAAGAGCCTCTCTTGGATTTGAACAAGTCCAGGGGTGGCTGCAGGAGGAAGGCAAAGGAGAACCGGCTTTCCCTGGGTGAGGAGCCGCCGCACGTCGTACACGACGACACAGATGAAACGCTGCCTCGATCCGCGGGACGGCCGAGGTGTGGGTGTTTCGTACACGGACGCGGATCGGTTGAATTGTGCAAGCGAAGTTTGTTCTGTAGTTTTTGCACCGGGCAGTTCACGGAAGCTGCAGGCTCGAGCTGTTGTGCCAATGGCTCGCGCGACTCCGTCACCTGTGCAGTAGGTGACGGCGGTACGATGGGTTCGTCGGTCCGCGATATTACCGATCGAACTTCAGGTACTGGCGACAGCGTGCTTCCGACGAAGAAGCCGTCCAAGTCCTGGTCAGAAGTCTTTGTCTTCGATCCACCACGGCTAACCAAGCCCTTCAAAGACTTTTGGATGATGGGCAGTGGCCTCTCGAGGATCGAAGGGGAAGCCAAGTCATCATCGTCGTGATCCCATGCGGATGGTGATCGAACCCTGCTCAGTCTTCCTGCTGGGGCCATGCGGGACTCGGTCATTTCTGGCTCAGGAGTAGATGTTCGGCTTGGGAGTCTCTTCCCGCGCCCCATGAATCCACCCCGGACACTCTTAAACGGCTGTTTGAATGATCGCAGGTAACCCTTCCTCCTGAGTCGGAAAAGGATCAGGATCAAAGTGCCGATCATTGCCACAGCAGAAACACTGCCGACTAATAAATTGTCAGTCAATTGTTATATCTCTATGTTCATTACAACCACTTACCAGCGATTCCTGCCATCTTTCCAGAGGACATGACAGGCCCGGGTGAAGTAGCATCGTTGCTGTTGGCGAGTGCGGATGGAAGAGGAGCTGATGCCAGAGACGGAGTCGGAGCGAGCTCGGCAACCAAGGAGCCCGAGGCGGAGGGTGGTACGACAACGGGCAGTGGTACAGGTGGAGGAGTTGTCTGTGGTGAGAGTGAGACTTGGGTCTGGGCAGCGAGAGGCGGTGTTGAGACGCTGAGTGAAGAAGAGGCGGGTATTTGCTGCTGCGTCGTGCTAGTTGATATGGGTGTACTTGAGGTCGAAGAAGTCGAGGTCAAAGATGAAGATGTCGAGGTTTGTTCTGGAGGTGGTGGTGGCGGCGGTGGTTGGGCTGCGAGAGGCGGTACTTCTTGTGAGGGAGCAGCAGCAGCAGGAGGGGGAGGAGGAGGAGGCTGTTCTGTAGGCTCAGCTTGGGGGGTGGAGGTTGTCGTCTGCTCAGCTGTCGAGGTTTGCTCTTGCGTCGTCGACTTAGATTCCTCTGACTTGGACTGGTTGTTGTTCCCATTATTATTATTGTTGTTATTATTATTGTTGTTGTTATTGTTGTTGTTGTTATTGTTGTTGTTGTTGTTGTTGTTCTCGTTGGGATTCTGTCCCTGATTTTGGGTTTGTCCTTGTCCTCTGTTGCCCCCCTGGTTCTGCTGGCCCTGCCCTCGATTACCGTCTTTGTTCTGACCTTGGTTCTGCCCTTGATTTTGGTTTTGGTTTTGGTTCTGGCCTTGGTTCTGTTGGCCTTGTCCTCGGTTGCCTGGGTTCTGGTTTCCGTTCTGATTACTCTGCCCTTGGCCTTGCCCTTGATTTCTATTGCCCCCTTGGTTCTGGTTTTGGTTTTGTGAACCTCCCGGTGGCCCTCCATTCGGGGGTCCATTGGCCTCTCTTTGAAAATCATCGGGATTTGGGCCGCCTTGCGGCGATGGTGGTCGTCCTTGGCCTCGTCCTTGTCCGTTGCCTCCGTTGGGACCCTGCCCCCCGCGGCCATCGTTGTTTGGATCGGGTCCTCCTCGTCCACCATCATTGGGAGGAGGTCGACCTGAGCCACCGCCCTGTGGAGAGTTTGGTCGGTCAGGGCCTTCGGGCTGACCTCCGCCACGCTGCCCACCTCCTCCGTTGCCTCCTCCTTGCTTTTCTCCTCCACCTCCATTACCGCCGCCTCCACCACCACCTCCGCCGCCTTCTTCTTTGCCCTTTCCTTCTTGCCGGCGTTGTGCGGGCCAGGCACTGCCCTGGGGCCGTCGGAGGACTCCCATACTCCAAGTAGACATGGATCGCAACCGCTATGACGAGATCCGGAGAATTAAACAACGGCAGATGCTGATCGAACCTCGATACCGAAATTCAACCTGTCACCACAATCGAAGCATCGTGTCCGGTGATGCGTGCGCTCGGAAGCTTGAAGGAGAAGCGGGCCCCGGAGTAACGGGCCTTGCTGGGGACGGGGTACATTAAGGACTAGTTCTGCGGCAGAAGAAACATATGAAAAGCCAGGCCGGCCCGGATTTCAGAAAGCATCTGTGCTTCTTGTTGGCGACTATGGTGGTGAAACATCCTCAGCGGGCGGGGGGCCGCACTGGCACACTTGGGCTGATGTGCTCGCTTCTCCTGGACCCCCCGTCTGTGCCCACCTTGCCAGCATTGCCATGCAACCATTAAACTCCCGTCAACTGACATGTGTTCGGCCTCTTTGGAACCCAATCTATTCACGGGAGATCTGCCGTGTTGGGATTGTTCGCAAAGCCGACTCAGGGGGGCAAGGCCTTGATTGGGGGCTGTTGAATGTTGGCAGCAGCTGGCACAGTGGCGTTTCGACTCTCAAACGCCAGGCATTGGATGCAGGCATAGGTCTGCTAGGCACGCTGGCTTTGTATGGGGTAAGCTTTGGCCTAGAGCATCGGGCCAAACGTGGAATTTTCAGTCCAAACGAAACCAAGCACTAGCCACAGGCACGGATGTGTAGCGTCCGAGCAGGTGTGCACAGCCGGGGGTGGGTCACACACACCTCCACAGTTGAGTTGACTCTGGGGCATTTTTTGCCGCCGGGGCGCCCAACGTGATTGGGGACGACTTCAGATGATTTCAGACGACAAGAGCCGTGCTGATTTAACGGCGACGCCTTCAGCTCAGCTGATTTCGAACTGGTGGCCTAAACGGGCCAAGGTTTGGATTTACTTCCTAGGCTTGAGCATTAATCATTTGATCTTCGCGACTCTGTCTAATTCTGCTGGTGTTCGACATCGGGAGATCTTCTATGCTTATTCTCGAAGAAGTAAGGTGCCCACCCAACGGGAGCTACAGTAGATCGTGCTCGAGTTCAGGAAGGACTGCGACAATTTTGTCAACGGGTCAAGTTACGAAAGAACCAGAATTGATCCCGCTCAAATAAATGGGGTTGGAAAGCGTCCTATTGCTCTTCCTTTCATACTCCGAGGACCATATAGCCAAACACGACTAACCTAACCTAGAAGTATATGCCGGAGCAAAAAGCCACAAAAAGCCACCTCCTGAGCGAATTCCCCCTGCTTGGAGTCCTCGGCCAAGTAGCAGCGGCATGGGAGAAACAGCGACTTCATCAACCTGCTGAACCAATTGCCGACAAATGAGGGTAAAAAGTGGCTTCCACATCCTTGGCCATCTGCGGCTCCGGCTGCCGAGGGAGGATTGTGTCACAAATTCGGCTCAAAACACCAGGGTTTTTAAGCTCAAATGGCCCCTGTTCGGGGATTTACCTCTACCGTTTCGTGCATTCGGTACCACCGTAGCGATAACTCGGTTGGGAAACACGGCGATCTAATGTGCAGGCTGGAAATGTCATGTGCTCGCTTCCTACGCTGGCACATGCACATGCACATACACAGGCGCATTGGACCCGCGAGAAAAAGCATGAAGGTGATGCGTGTGAGGTATAAAGCAGCAACATGCAAAGTATTGAATTCAGATACGTGTGTTGCAAAGTTTCTAGAGCATTAAGCACAGCCTCATAGTTTTTGTGTCTGTGCTGAAGCAGGGAAAGGATCATGCTCCTCACCTAAATCCAGCAGACATGGGTTTGTGGGGGTTACCCCTGGCTCTTGCAGTTGCTCTGTGTTTCGAGGTCTTTCGAGGGTTATACCCGGACATTTGCAAACGCTTGGTCACATATTTAACTCTCACTTACAGTGGGCGGTTTGTTGAGTGCGATCCAGGCATGAGAATTGTGATTTGCTGTATACTAGTAGATCTCGGGCTGTGCTCGCACGTCAGAGTCCAAAATTTTGATGACATGAGATGCTATGAACGGGAAATTGAAATCCCTGCGCTGATGGTTGGTCAAGGTGTATCTGAGCTGGCTGGGTCGAGGGGCTGTTAATTCATCAGCAGTGGTATTTGTCAGATTCCCCAGCACTTGAGCCAGACCAGCAAAGCTGATGAGCACAGCGTCATGCCAACGCAAATGTAACGAAGAAGAAGACTGATATCGGAGATAGTGAGGGGAAAAGTTCATACATTGATCTGGAAGTAATCAAGTACACATTGGACTCGGGAAAAATACCAACCTCAAGCTATGACTAATTCTTGTCTTGCACACATAAGCGCCAACCACACAGCTAATAACTGGATCAACCAATGACAGCATTTGTCAGCCAGACGAGGAGATTTATATACGGCACGATTGTTGAATGTAAACAGTTGTTTAGGAGTGAGCACCATGTTCACGAGTCCTACTTCGAAAAGCTCACAGGCCCGAACTTCAGTGTATGGGAAAATGGCTCCAACAGAATTGCCTTTACTAGTTGTCTTCGGAGCAACCGGCTCGCAGGGTCGCAGTGTGATCACAGCCCTGCAGACCTCCAACAATGCGGCGTATCGTCTGCGAGGGCTCACCTCTAACCAGTCTAGTGATGCAGCAAAAGAGCTTTCGAAGAGCGGCGTTGAAGTGGTCGAAGTCGACATAGGGTCAGAGGCCAGTATTCACAGAGCAGTGGAAGGGGCAGAGGTGGTGTTTGCAAATACAGTCTTTCCTCCAGATATATTTGCTTCCCATGGAGCTGCTGCCGCGGAGGAGGCCGAGTCCAAGACTGCCTTGAGGATTGCCCGCGCAGTCGCACAGATCAAAACTCTGAAGCACTTGGTGTGGTCTACCCTTCCCGATGCCAAGAAGAAGACCGCTGGGAAATTACATATTCCTCATTTTCAGTCCAAGGTTGCTGCGGTAGAATTCATTCGCAGCCAGCCAGAGTTGGTCAAGAAGACTACGATGCTATCTGTCGGCATGTATGGATCTAATCTGAAGAATCCTGGATATGTACCAGTCTATGATGTGAGTTCTGGCCCCATATCCTATTGGCACTCGCTAACTTTTACGCAAGGCATCTATCAAAAGATATGTAGTAAAGCTCCCTCTTCGCGCTGATGTCTCATTTTCCAGCATCGGAGATGAGCGCAAGAACATTGGTGTGATCGTATGTGCCATCCTTCGTAGCGGAGAGAAGAGTTACGACAAATGGGTCGTCGGAGAAGCGCACAAGACGACAATGAACAAGGACGTGGATGCACTGGACAAGGTCGTTCAGGAGCAGCTCGGAATCGACAAGCGAGTGATATTTGTGGAAACATCACTTAAAGACTATGAGGTTGACTCGGGTATTTTGGTCACGGAAAAGGGCCCCATGTTTCAGTACTATGAATTGCAAGATGATGCATTCGTTGACTTTGGGCAGGATGGGAAGACATTATACCCACACGAACTCGGGGTCACTCATGCCGAACTGGCAACGGTGGAGGACTGCCTCAGGTCTTTCGACTGGCAGCAAATTCTTCAGGGACAGAGACAGTGAGCTGGGTAGTTCCTTTCATGTTGATGCAGTTGTCCATGAGTCTTCATGGTCCCCGATTTTGATATCACATTCCCTAGGTTTGAAGTGTCACGGGCTCCTATGGTGGTATGGATTGATCTGAAGCTTGTTAGCTCACGTTGTCCAACGGGGCTCAAAAATATAAGAAGACAAGAGAACATATCAGTCTATCCTATGCACGTATGGTCAAATCTATAAGCCGGGGACATCATTCCATGCTTGTCATCGATCATCATCTAGGGATTTCTCATGAACCACTCGCATATGCAAATACCACGTGCAAGAGGAAAGGGCAATGGTAAGAGTCGAGACAGATGGGTACAACGTTCCATCACATACCGAAACATATATGGAAAACATTGTCAATACTCCAGCCGGAGGCAGCTAGAGGCACTGCAAGAACCTCGCCACAGCTCCATTGTGTGACACCCGGACAGCGGAATCATCGGGATCACCGTTACGAGAATCAATCGGTGTGACCCACGCCTTGGTTCTCCTGTACACAGCAGCGCCATAGTACCCGAGTGTATAGCCAAAATAGAAAAAGGCGGCGAATAGTGGTACGCTAGATTAGCGGTCAGGAATCATTGGTCGAGTGCGACTCGACCGATTCTTCACTGCACTGTCAGGTTAGTGGTGCAACTCCTGCAAGTGCGGTCCAAGGCCGTAAAGTGGTGGAAGACTACCAGGTGCGATTCGACACGAGTCAAAATCTAAGACATACCTATAAGCGTTGTCGGCAGCTACGAGCCCGAAAGGAGGGAGCGGGAGCCCGCAAGTGACGTTGGATATTTGGGAATGGGCAGGGAATACGAGGCCTTGGCATCAGCGATCACCGCCGACGTCACCCTGCCAGCCACTCACAGTTGAAGAGGATCAACTTCTAGGCTTCTTCCGTATGCACGCATCTCCAGGTGCCCATTACGAGAGATGCAACAGCTCATTCTTCCTTTGTGAAGTAGTCACGATGGCTGCGCAGAAGGACACCAAGATATTTAAAAGCAAGCCATATTGCCGCACAAACATGCTGTTGATACTCGTACATGTTCACCATCGACTCTAGTCCTTAAATCACATTAAGCCTAAAGAAAATCTACAATACTCTCTGATCCTATCGTACACAACTGCTCTTTTCTCCCATATCACGCCTCAACATGATGCATCGAGTTATCTCATTGATCGTGGCCGCCGCCGCGTGCTGCTCTTGCACGCCCCTCGAAAAGGCGCCTCGGGACTCGGCCGGCTGCTCAGACACATCGTTCGGTGACTTCCATTGGACAGTAGAAGACTTCGACTATCACGCTTCATACATTTTCACTACGCCTGCCCACCAGAATTCGTGGGGATATGTCAACTTCAACCTGTCGAACCCTGCAGTTCCGGATCTTCTGGCTTCGTGTAACGCAGCAAGCAGCCAGCTCTCGGACTTCTTCTACGGAAACTTTCAATACAATTGCACATTCAACGGGGAAGTAGGCCAGCCAGGACCAGCACCGGCCAAGTTCACGTTTAGCCGGCCCTCAGGTGAACTGGTCATTGACCAGTCGTGGGTTTGCAACGACCAAGATCCTCAATACCCGTGAGTGCCACCGATGCCCTGCTCATTAGCCTATATTCCCTAGCTTACATACAACCGATACAGTATCACGTTCTTTGCCACTGGACAGGTCAATTTGACGCTGGACTGCACCGACACTACCTGGCAGAACACGAATTGGACTATGGGCCAATTTTACTCAACCAGAAATGTTGATTGCGCACCGGTGACGGTTGATCTCAAACCGTCTCAGATCTCGGCAGTGGCATAGAATGATCACTCTGAAAGCAAATATTGATAGAGGATGTCTCAGAAGATCTGTTTTACGGGCTGCTTTGGCGTATAGATGGTTGGGAGCTGAGGGGACCCATTCGTGTTTACAAATAATTCCGTAAGAACCTAAGAATTAGTCACACGATAATTAATTCCTGTTGAAAACTTTGATTCGTTTCTCTGCTTCTCGGGAATGACACGGAATACACCATATCCCTCGGACGTGATTGACAGTCGACTCGCAGCTTTCCTGACTTACTGGAGTAGAACCTAAATGCGGTAGATTCGGCCACTATTTCCGCAGGAAGGAAGTATTTCGAAGGCAATCGCCACTTCCGTGTCTAAAGAGCAGTCAATGATGAGTAGCAGCCCAGTTCATGGATGCTTGCGTCTTTACCTCGCACCGCTGGTCAATGAGCATAGGTAGCCACATAGGATGGATAGTGCAGCTGTCGTTCCGTCAACTACGCTCTTTCCCAGGGGAACAGGCGGTTGTCCGACACACAGCAGGTGGAGTAGGAAGGTACTCAACAGACTCTCGTCCTTTGTAATCTGATGTTGATCCTCGAAGAAGGTTGACGTCCTTGGAAACAACAGCAGACAAATAATCAGAAACACAAATACAACCACACACATAACAACGATATCGAACATCAATATTTGCGGGTCTTTCTACCACGGCCTGACGATCTGAGAAGTACTGCGCTTGCCCAATCATCGCACGTCACCTCCATCATGCACTTCAACAGAAATCTCGCACTTGCTACGGCATTTGCAGTCCCCTCCTCAGCGCTTGCAACCCTCTACGAGGACCACCACACCAGTGACGCGGTCGTTCAAGGCAAGTTCATCGTGAAGATGAAAGATGCTATGAGCACTGTCGCAGCAAACGAGGTCGAGAACCTGATGGACACTATCGACTACGTCTACAACGTTGGCTCGTTTAAGGGCTTCGCCGGAAGTCTCGACAATGCTGCCCTCGCCGCTGTACAGGCCCACCCAAGTGTGAGCCCACTCTCGATATCTCCGGAGTCATCCTAGTCTCAAGCCTTGAATGTTGCTGACAGCACAGCACAGGTGGACTACATTGAGAGGGAGGTGGCAGTCCGTGCCAGCAGCTACGTAACACAACACGGAGCCCCATGGGGCCTCGGGCGAATCTCGCATAAGGGTCCTGAGAACTTCACGGATGGTACTACGTACGTCTATGACGATTCTGCCGGCGAAGGTGTTTGTGCATATGTGATCGATTCGGGCATTCGTGTCGACCACGAGGTGAGCGCGTGTCACACTGCTCAAGACATGACGAGTCGAATCTGAGTTTCAATTCTTAGGAATTCGAAGGCCGAGCCGAATCTCTAGTGAATTTTGCAGGTGGCGACGACGAGGACACTACTGGACACGGGACTCACGTTGCTGGTACAAGTAAGTTATCGCATCTGAGAAGGGCGCCTTTCAGTGCATGGTCACGCTCAAAGTAGGCTAATCTATGATCAGTCGGCGGAGCAACCTATGGTGTGGCCAAGAAAGTCAATTTATACTCTGTCAAGGTCCTCGGAGACGCGACTACACTGGAAAACGACATCATGACTTCCAGCGCCGTTGCGGGTATGCAATTTGTTGCCAATGACACACGAACTCGGCACTGTCCAAATGGCACTGTTGCAAACTTGTCCTTTGGCATTACACATTCCCGCGCAGTCAACGATGTGGCCAAGTCTCTCCTCAACATGGGAGTCTTTATCGCTGTTGCTACTGGCAATGAAGGCCAAGACGCGAGCTTCTGGTCTCCTGCGAATGAGCCGGCCCTGTGCACGGTGGGAGCTACAGACAAGAACAATCTCCTGGCAAAGTTTTCCAACCACGGCCCTATCGTAGATATCTTGGCACCCGGCGTCGATATTCTTTCTGCTTCGATTGCCAACACAACTGCTTCGGTAAGTGGTTCATTCAGAGCAGCAAGATGCTATTATTCGACATCATGCATGTGTCAGTTTCAATTCTGATAAGTGACTTCCAGATTTCCTTTAACGGCACTTCTATGTCTGCACCTCATGTTGCTGGTCTTGCCGCATGCCTGCTTGCCTCTCAGCACCTGGACCCGAAGACCCTGTGCGAATACATGGCGAAGACAGCAAATCCATTGATCACCGTTCTTCAGAACAACACCGTCAATCTCGTGGCTTTCAACGGCAACCCAGAGGGATAAGAGGTCCACGCAAATTGATATGCAGTTTGGAGCGACGTCGAGCGGTCGTGGAGGCTTTCTGCCGACAGAAAGACAACAAGCTGATAAGTTTGGAGCCTGGAAGGATCATCCTTCTATGGGACACAGATTTACGGTCCCTGAACTGGGTTGCGCAAATGGAGCGTGTATCGAAAACCAGACCTATGTACCTATATACCTATGTGATGATACAACCTACGAATAGCACGCATCACAAAATTGTAACTGCATGTCAATCAATCTTCACACACTTCAGATGTGCTATTACCATGACTGATCTTTCCAGCCATGTCAAGAATGATCTGCGTTCCACGGTCTCTGCTATGCCTGTATTGCCTTCGTGGGAGCTATCTAGATTCAACGGGTCTTTGATGTTTACTTATTGACAGTCCGGGGGGGGGGCTATTGGATCGTACTCAACCCATATTCCCAAAGTTGTAGTGATGCGCTTGACCATGGTCTAGGCACATGGCGAGGTCTATTCTGAGAAGTGAAGGAGTGTAGTATAGACAGAACGAATCGCTTCCCATGAAATCAAAGAATGAAGAGCAATTATGCACCATTTCCCAATATCTTTTCGATGGATACAAGGGGCTTCAGGTGTCAGTATTCATTCTTAGAATTTAGTAACCAAGTATCAAGCGTGGCGATCACACTGAGCAACTTGCGAGTCTTTCCCTCCAGGCGTTTGTAGACTGCATAAGGAGCTAGTGCATCGAAGTAGGAAAACTCAAACGGGAGGAAAACACAAACGCCTGAGTTCCAATCGACACGTTCAACGGAGCTGTTCCATTCACCACATAATTGTGGAGACCGCCCAACATCTTCGCAAAACAAAAGGAAGCTGCCTTCAGCAACCAACTCTCAACTCTCTTCCCAATACTTCGCACATCGACCGTCAACGACAAGACCTTCTGTTCTCAATCTTTTACCAGACAATCAATACTTGAGACATCGCTTCTCCACAATCACACCATGGCCAACCTGGTTTTCATCCTCGCCGTTCTCGGCTACCTCATCACCAATGTTTGTTTCCTGTCTCCTGCCCGTACCTGATCCAAATATACCCAGAAACATCACGTTACTCACACCAGCCCCAAACACTCATAACCTACTTCTGATCAAGTGCGCTGGACTTTGTCGTCTGCATTAAACCTTTGATCTTGCCTGATGCCATCCAGGTTCTGACCACACTCACAGATTGGTGGCCTCAAGGTACCCATGGCTGGCAACGATCTCATGAGCACCACTTGTACTGTTCAGCATGATGCCGCGGACGCTAGCCCTGTCAACATTGCTGGAAGAAACCAGGATGTGTGGTAAGTTGGATCCGCTCAAGAGCATACACCCGCCCTTTTTCCCAACACAAGGCTTGCACACCTCGGAGTGTAACCCGCACAACTAATCGAATTCTGCGCCTAGGAACCCCCCAAACCACACCCTCCTGAACAACCCTGTGCCTCATGCCAGCAGCTCCGGCCAGCCTCCCGCCACCCCAACTGCTGACAACCCCCCCGGTGTTCCAACTCCTTCTGGCACTGTTATTTGCTGGCGGTTCCCAGACACAAACATTTTCTACACTGAGCTCGGTGTGGGAAAACTATTGCAGCAGGACGGCAAACCCACGATCGATGCTGGCCCAAGCAAGTGTGCCAGGGTGGCCTGCAATTACAGCGGGGCCATATACTGTATGTACTCTTGGCTGGTTCTCCCCTGGCTCTTCCATGGCTCTTCTGACTTCTTAACCAAGGGTGCAACGACAACAACCACAACATCACACTCGAAAACTACGATCGACTCGCATGGGCTGCGACTGACATCTATGAGAAGTGCAACACGAACCTCGTAAGTTTTTGGACGCACTACTGAGCTGTGAAAAAAAAATGACTAACAATTTCTGTAGACGTACGAGGGTTTGACTTCTGGTCGTAAGTTTTACACCTTTTCATCGCCATACAACGTTTTCATTCGAGATTCATTGCTGACATAGGTATGCACAGAGAACTTCTACTACGATGAGGGCTGGAACGTTATCGTTCGGGGGGATACCTGCTAAGTGACGATACTTCAAATTCAGATCAGGTTTCTTCCCATTTTCTGGAAAGAATGAAGTTTGGCATCGAGGAAGGGCGACGATAGTGATGGAGGACGATACACAGCTCTAGTGGAAACGGCTCTGGCCGAAATGTGAGAGTTTTTCACTCTAAAAAGATGTGTTCACGTGCTTGTGAAAGATGAACTCTGCATGCACATGCGACTTCTTTTCCGTAGCCACTGCTCTGGGGCTCTTGTGCGCAGTGAACTTGTTGCTGAGATTTTCACCGAGCGCATCGGACAGCGCCAGCTCCTGGCCCACTGGATTTTGGCGCTATCTGAAGCTACAGGGAAAATGGATGCACCCACACCCCCAAGCGTGGTTGTGGCCCTCATATAGTGGCTTCCTGATTCCAACACTATCAAGAGTCACAGCTACTCTGCGGAAATCAATACAAAATCCGCTGTCAAGTCCTCGCCTGTGCAATTATCATGCCCCGACAGAACTAGTGTTGCCTTGGGAGTCTACTTTGTGTGAAGACTGACCATCTACCTGCCCAACCCGCCGCACGAGCCATCTAGGGGAGAGAGTCTGAGGCGCGGCGTCTCTGCTGTGACAAACCTTTGCTGTCGTTTTGGTTCATTCCTCGCGACTGGTCGTCATGTAATTCTCTGTACTTTGCTGCTGGGATTGCTGTCTGACCGAAGCTTTGCATCTCCTGAGATTGGTCCATGGACTGGCAGAAGGGGACTGGCCTGTATGCAGTTTATCGTCAGACGGCTCGAGCATTTTTTATGGCAAGAATCGTCTGCACTCACATTCGGCAGCTTTCTGGCCTTTGATCCTATCATGTCCTTCTCGTCACTTGCAAACCACTCGGGAAACGACGTATCCATCTAAGGGGAGGCGCATGCCATCTTTGCTTTGCGTACTGCCCGGATATATCGAAGTGAAGAAAAGTAGATTGACAATCGTCCTGTGGTTGAGATATGGAATAACTTCTGACCAGATCTACGGGTGGCACCAGATCGTGAATCGCGCGAACAACTGACTGAAAAAAAGTATGAATGATTCAGGTGCATGTAGATGGGAATTTTGCTGAGCTGGGTCTTTGGGGTCTTGAAAAAATCTGTCCTCCATCCAAAGCATAATGCGAGACTAGGCAGCTGACGAGGAATTTTATGGCGTGGGGTGACTGCTAGTGGTGAACACCATGTTTGAAGCAGATCATCTCACTACAACGGCTCCAGATAGACGCTGCACGAGAGAGGTGATGCAGGACAAGGGTTGGTTCTTGCTGTAACATGAACTCTCGGCCAGGCTCGCATTGAGCGAACCGGAATTTCGCAATCAGCACACTCGCTAACCGATGGCCCGAAAACATCCTTGTGGAAGGATCACCTTGCAGCTGCAGGTCAGCATACTGTGTAGCCCCCAAATGCGACTTTGTTCTCAACTCGGCTTTATCATTTGAGCGATTGCCTGCTAAATGCGGTCCGTCATATGATGCGACACCTTCTGCGACGCTGTGGAAGACCAAGCAACAGCCGTCGGCCGCCGACCCAGGATCCAGAGACGGACCAAGTGTCCTTGACTTGTCCTCGCCCTCTCACCTATATATGCTATAGATCACTCTGTAAATCGGATACTACGTCTCGAACAATACGATACGCACCGAAATCGACTCAGTGGACTCACACACAGCAAAGATGGATGAACTCCGAGCAATTATGCAAGAGACAATCACAACCTTCGTGCAGAACAATACAGCTGTCGTCAAGACAAAGGATGTCTCTCTACTTTCGTCCGTCCTCTCCGATGACTGCGTGAAGATGTACCGGCCGCACTCGTTCGTCAACAAATACCCGCAGTTCTTTAAAGCCCAGATCACGAATGCGGAATACGAGGCGCAGGTGAAGATGGAGTTGCAAACTATTTCCGATGTAGTGCAGAACGTCACCCGGACCGTGATCGATGCGCATCAGCGCGTGGCTAACGTGTGGATCGAGATGATTGTGCACACAGTCGATGGGCTCAAGAGCTTTGTCGAGGTAATGTTCTGACTTGATTCAATGTTAGAGTCCCCTGAAGCTAATTGTCTTTACAAGGTCATCTATGACCTGGAGTTCACCCAGGATGGGAAGCAGATCTCTCAGTACATTGAGTTTGTGGACACCTATGAGAGTGCCAAGGTGTTGGAGCAAATGCTGAGCAAGCTTGGTAGTGGGAATTGATGAAGGTTCATCATCGTGGGATGTGTATCGGGCCGGCCCTTGAGGCGCTGAGCTTCTGTTCTTGGTACTCATCAAGAAGCCTGCTAGTCTTGAATATTATTCACATCCCTAATATTTACACTCTTGACAGAGTGAGGTCTGTGAGGCATCAAACTGGCTAAGGCAACTGTGCCGTCGTGGGCGTTGTCTGATTCCCTTGATTACAGGCGGTGGCACACAGAATAGAGAAGATGGATTCGTTCTTGCTGGAATGCTTCTGAGCTCACCCGCCCATCCTCTGTGAGTCCAACCTGATGTGTTACCAAGCACGGAATTTGTCGACTGACAGTAACAGTGAGTGCGCAAAGAGTGGCCCTTTCAGCGTCCACGCTAAAAGACGGTACACACATACCGAAGGGGTGCAGAATTGCTTTTACCAACGCTAAGCATCAGACGGACCCCGCAATTACACCGGACCCGTTCACGTTCGATCCTATGCGTAGCTATCGTAAGCGGTACTCGTTGCCGGATCAACAGGATAGGCACCAGGCTGTTCTCACCGACATGGACAACAATTTCATGGTTGGCTATGGGAACCACACTTGCCCGGGAAAGTTTCTCGGAGTTGCTGAGTTTAAGATGCCGGTGGCACGTTTTCTTGCGGAAATTGATTTCAAGTATCCTGGGGGCAAGTCGATGCCGAAGACTTTGAGTGCGGGTGAGAATGTGTTTTTGGACCCTAGTGCAAGACTTTTGATTAGGAAGAGGAAGATTTCTGGTACTTAGGTGTGTGCTATATACTAATGTAGCCAAATAGAAGACAGGAAAATATGTGTGTGTGCCTAGTCTGGTTGTGTGGCCTCGCCAATCCGTTGAATGCTATTCCTCGATACATCAACCCTTTTCAATGTCTAAAAGCACGACTTTCGGTCTTCGCTGCGGTCCTCTCTAAGTTCAGCAGTTGAGCACCCGATTTTGACTCAAGTGTAGCTCGACAGATGCCCTCTCGGAATGCAAGGGAGGCAGGCAAAGACAGTCAGGGTCAGCAATAGTAGGGACATTGTTCCATCGTTGCTTTTATTTTTTGCCCCTCTCGCCGCCGCAATAGAAAGGGACTTCATGCTGGGAAATATAATAATGAAGAAGTTGCATCATTTCACTCTGCAAGATTGGCAACGTGTTCGCCATACGAGATGGAGGGGCGGGTGCTGCAACTCGTCTGACCCGTCCCGTGTGACCCTGAGGAGTGTCACGGGCAAGTATCAAATCCGCGCTAAATTGGTGGTAACCAAGATTCCAGCATCACCTCAGAGGTCTTTTGAACAACAACCGGGCAGAATTAGTGAATTTTACTCGGTCAATAGCCCCATGTGCCAGTGCATCATACTAGGCCTGCAACCCTGCCACCTCACTTTAGATGTCCATTGATGGAAAAAGCACCAGCCACCGGCCATCCAATTTGATACATGGTCGAGGTACAACACCAAGAAAATATCCTTGATTTACCTTCGTAAAATCTATCATGGGCACAAGTGACCGTAATTCCAGCCTGAATACGCCAGTAGTGGATGCATCGTGCCCCCTACTCGCTCTATTAGGACTGTCAACTGGCCACTGGATTCGAAGAAGCCTCGTGCCACACACCTATTGATGTGCTGCTGGTATTGTTGGAGATGACTTTCTAGATTGTGGACCATTCCTACACCGTCCAGAAAATATATATCTGGCTCGTGCATGTTGTCTCGCAGCCTCTGTGGCCTACCGATTATCTCTCCATACCGCAAACGAAATTTGCCCTCGTACGATCGTTACTATCCCCCCTATTCTACCGCATAATGAGAGTTACTCTCCTTTTCTTGGCCACTCTCGCTGGCACGGCTCTTGCGGGTCCACTACGCTCCGATGTTGACATCCGGGCCCACCTCGCCCGGGGCTTTGTCAGTATCAATGATGGACAAGAGAGCACTCGTGGAATTTCCCAGAGAGGTGGCCCTCATGGGCCTGCCATAGAGGACGCTTAGCTTATGCCAACTGTCGATGGCCAGCCCGCGCAAACAAAGCTTCGGAAATTGGGCACCGCGTGAGTGACCGTTTGCATCGCTACACCGTCTCAATAATTGGGTATGTATGTACGGGAACTGAGCAGCCTGGTAGTGATCATACATTGGTGGCCCATGTGAAGGACTCAAGGCAGGATTCTGGTGACTGGAAGAGACAAGGACGAATTGTCGTCGAATACCTGCGTTCCAGCCGAGGATTAATCGGATCTTGCAGGTCTTTTCATATTGTGTATATACGAAAGGAGTAATAATTATCACACATCCCTCGTTTCAACATGGACTGCTCATCTGGCTTCATTCTTTAATCTGCGATGGGCACCTTTTACGAGACACAACTGGCTTGCCGGCCTCGAACGCCCTTACAGGAAACCCCTCTGCGTCTGTTCGGCAGAATGTGCAGTCCCGACAGGTCACGGAAAAGCAAGTTATGCAATGACCGTGCAAAAGTATTGCTGTGGTTATTGTGTCATAAGAGGGTCTCTTCCGAGTCATCCACCATCGACCTATGCAGGTATCTATGTTGTCGTCTGAGTCGCTTGTTTCTGCCCGATAACACACCATTATGGTGGTTTCAGCTGTCGGTGCCGTGTCAGTCTCACCAACGTTGAATCACGTCAATTTTTGTCTGTGCTGGCCTGGAAAATTTTGGAAGTTTCTCAATTCTTTTTTTGTATACTATGGAGTTCCAGCCTCAGGTGTGTTATCCAGGAAGAGGAACATGTGGCCAACTCCAACGACGTATACAGAAACTTGCAAAAGAAAAGGCCTGTTAATATCCTTCAACTTTGGCCCCTTGAGTGCGCATATAATTGCAATCAGATGTCGTGTTCGAAGCTCAGATTCCCCCCTCCAGAGGTTTACCACTTCGGTCTTTGACTTGCCCATGACTCCGGTAGCGTATCCGCGGCCCCTGTTCTCGGCCATAAATAACAAATAACTGTTGAAATTCAATTCCTCATCTGTTTTTTGACTCTGCGTATTTCATGATGGGAACCGGCCAGAATATTGCGGCTGCTGTCGCCGGGATATATCTTTGTTATTGTTAGTACGTCTCACCGGCACATGTGTGACACTACTGATTCGGAGTAGAGGTAATGAACTCACATTGGGAGGCCCATTCCAGCCTTTCGAATCAGGCTCATCCAATCCGCAGGGGCTCTTACTTCTTGCCGTTGCTTGGATAGTTTGCGCAGTCCTTGTGATGCGTACTGGTAGAAAGATTGTGTTGATGTGGCGGATGATGCGCCTCTGGAGATTGAAGGGGCAGAGCGAGCGGTCTGAACCACAACGCGACGAGTTGGCTGCCAGACTTGGGAATTCATATTTGCGATATCTGTGTGATTCAAATAGCTTTGTGAGAGTCAATGAGGTGAATTGGTGTGTTAGCTTGAGGCGTATGGATTATGATTGATCAGTGTTGTCTCTAATGGAAAAGGCAATACTTTACTGGTCGGAAACAACGGTATATATGTACTTGATATCGATGCAGCTGTGGAGTGGCTTCTGCAAGCCGGAGGGGATGTCGTTGAAACCATCGCGGAGGTCCTTTCGAGAACGAAACCGTTCGACCCGGTGTTCTATTAGACCATCAGTCGACCGGGCTGGAAGCTTGTATGACCATATTCGGAAAGACTATGATTATGCTGTGATAGTCATACGATAAGATCCACCTGTTTCGTGCAGCACAGCGCGTATGTAGCACAGACCGTTGAGACACACACCTGTGGGCCTACCATGACCTCATTCCCGTAACCTTAAGACGGCAAGTCAGTATTGCCGAGCATTACTGCAGGACAACATCCGTTCCGATGGCCCAGACTGTTCTAAAGGGATCTGGATCTTTAAAAACGTAGATAAGAGTGCACCGGAATGTATGCGTCGATTCCGGAGATTCATGATCCCACATTCATTATAGCGTAATGGTGCACTGTCTCAGTATTGCCCAAGGGCGGCCGGATCGGTGTGCAAGTCTATATGCGTGCATCAAAGTCGACCTATGCTTGCTTGTGCACTCCACAACTCGTGCATCCGTTGATCTTCCGAGCACGTTGTCTTGCCACATCACCTCCATCTCCCCGGGGCTTGCACTACGCGACGGCAACGCCGCGTCACTTCCTAGCTCAGTGACTGGGTCGTACGCTGGCTGGCTCAGTGCTCTCTACCAGAGCGGAATACACGCACGCCGTGCTTGTGCACACGGCAAGCTTATCGCCCGTTGAGAGTTCGGAGCTCGCCCTCTTCCAGTTCGTCGGACGCCGAACTGCCCGGATGAGCCCCAGCAACTTATTGCATAGTGGTACGAGCCTACAGTCCTCCATATGATATACGATTAGTCTTGACAAGTTAATCATCAGCCAAGTCCAGGAGAGGCTGCAGAAGGTCAGGAACAACTTTGCGCAAAATCCCGAGCCGCGAATTGAACTTGATTACGTGGAGCTCATCAGTCCGTTCCGGACATATAGAGCATCACTTGTCCCATATGCACTGGAGAACCTGACGTGAGACTTGCTGTGATGCGCCATGGAATCTTCGTTCGAAATCGCAATGTGTCAAATATTTTCCGGTGAGTGTTGTCTCAAGCTATAATCAATGTGCAGGTATAAAATCACTACTAGATCGATGTGTGATGCGTGCAGGTGGGTAGAGCTGCGGCTCGAGCCCATTTGAAACCCCTAGCACAATGAAAAGTAACCAAAGGAGCAGAGCTTTCACAGTGTAGAGCCATTTTTCATAAGAAAGTACAGCTACGTGAATAAAACATAAATTTAAGCTATGGCACTAGCTGTACCAGATGGTGGGTACGCTCTGATGCAATATATCACCATTTGACAATCGAGTAGTAATCATAGTTCTGTGCTCCTTTGGTGACCAAGTCCGGAACTTCGAATTGTCATTCAGCGATTTTCATATGAAGCTCAAAAGCGATCAAGAAACACTCAAGCGCCGCTTGGGTTCCAAATGTTCAATGCAAACAGGGTGGAAATGTTGAAATATGGTGGGGACAGATTCAGATGATATGATTTCGGCGAAACCCCTGTCCTTCTCAAACTGTCTCAAGATAGAGGATACCCTTCCACTCAGGGGAACGATTTTTAAGTGGGTTTACCACCGAAGTGGAGTTAGCAGGAGGTTTACAAAACTAGTAAGATATTGCAGACTGTATTGCCTGTGTTCGTGTCGCTTCTTTTGTCTTTTTCTTTTGTAACATAGCAATGCAAATAAGGAATATCTACGAAAGTCTAAAGTCTTTGAAGCTATGGGCGAATGTACATGCACGTTGGAAGATTAACCGATGGGATTCTGTTTCTCA
The DNA here is from genome assembly GCF_026229845.1 of Diaporthe amygdali. NCBI lineage: Eukaryota > Fungi > Ascomycota > Sordariomycetes > Diaporthales > Diaporthaceae > Diaporthe > Diaporthe amygdali. Next base: position 3,425,006 of record NW_026517021.1, on the reverse strand, counting down.
TTCTCCTTGCCATGTAATGGCCTTTTGTTACTCCATCAAAGAAGCCCGGAAAGAAACAATACAATAAATCCTCAAAGCACGATTTTCCATCAGAGCTTAGTCCAACTATCTCAGTGCATAGACTTGTTTACATTGGTAGAAGACAGGAGCTCGCCGAAACCGGTCGCCTCATCCATGGATGCAAAACAATCACGATCATATAGAGAAGATCCCCCTTCTAGACTGTCATTTCCTCAAAAACTACCAAGCGAGAGCCGCCAGACCGCCTACCTATCAAAGTTTTGATACTTGAGGGTGGGTATGAGAAAGCATCAACAGTCGGGCAGACAGGTGGTTGATGCCCCTTCCTAGTCGCCAGTAGCGCTCGCTTCTACTGCGAATATGTCAATTTGTCATTGTTGAGATCAGAGTCATATGATAAGTCCACCAAGACTTCGACGGTTGAATTCAGTTTATAAAGAATATTATCTCAGCTCTCTGTTGGTTGAAGTGACGTTGGTGGCGCGCTACGCTTCCCTTGCAGCGCGGGCAGCTGAAGCGCCTATGCTGAGCCTAGAGGCTGGGCAACATTCCCTCCGTCTGGTTGGCTTAAGACCGGTATTATCAATGAAAGAGGCTCAGAATGCAGGGGCCTAGGAAAACCAAATGGATCACTTTTGAAAAGGAACACCTTGGGCTAACCAAATCAAGGCGCGTCTGCCTGGAAGCACACTTGAACTGCCCTGGCGGATTGATGGCTGACTGCATGTGCTAGGCCGCTTTCAACCTCAATTTTCCCTGCAGGAGCAATTAAGTGCTTATTGGTCCGCAATAATTATGCATTCTTCCTTCAAAAACCCATCTGATGACTGTCTCTCAGTTTTACCGCAGGAAACGCGGCACGATTCTTTTCCCTTTCCTTTGTTGATGCACACGAGACTGAAGGTTCATACGTACCACTCACTGAAAAGATGCATTCAACCTTGGTCTCCGGATGGACTGTGACGAATCTTGTAAGCTGAAATTGGATAATGCTTTGAAATTTTGCACTCTAACATTAGGCAGGGTCCATTGACCACAACCTACACGGCGCCTCCGTCGTGTTCGACAGATAATGTATATATCCAAATCGGAGAGACATTCGTTGACTCGGGTACCAATGACACTCGAATTTTTCCCGTGGGCATGGCATGCAATGAGCCCGTTCCGTCGTTTGGAAGCTGTCTGCCCTCAGGCGCGAAGCTTGACGAAGCCTACAGCTCGGTAGACACTGACCAAGTGTCGGCGGGATATACGGTTGCATATTACTCTCCCGGCCTGGTCTGTCCATCTGGCTGGAGCACTGTCGGCGTTGCGACCAAGACAGAAGGAGGGTCAATTACCAGTTCCGGCCCAGGCTTCGTCAATCCTTCCCCGGAACCTGACTTCACGTACGTCAACAATGTGGGCCCAAACGTCCTTCTAGCGGGTATGGATGAGGGCGACGCGGCCGTTCTGTGCTGTCCAAGGTATGTCCCGATCTTTACGCGGTATGAATCTCCAGTTTCTCTCGAGCTAACCCAGCCCGAAATCAGCTCATACACTGCCGATGCCCAGGGAGCTTGCTCCTCTATTGTGTCATCCTACAGCGTCCCCAACGAGTATTGTATAAGGGTTATAGACGATGATAGTAGTGACAGGGCAAACACTACTCTGAGCATCTTTGGAACCACTGTGACCGGCACAGCATTCGGGACAGGCACTATTACGACTGAGACCATGACCCTCGAGACCCCGACGGAGAGCTACGTTGGCGTCTCCTACGTGGCGATGTTGTATTTGGTCCATGATGCTACAGAGACCGCCACGGGCTCCTCATCGCCGACATCGTCTCCGTCTCCGTCTTCATCTTCGTCTTCGGCTGCTTCGGCGAACGCCAGGGTCCCGAGGTTGGCGTCCGCTGCACTTATTGTTTCGACGCTGTTTGCTGCTTTCACGTCGGGCTTCATGTTGCTGATGGCTTGATTATTTCATCCGAATGCCGCGTAGATATATATGATGTTTATACGCATAAAAGCACGAGGTTCTAGTGCTGCCACATAGTACAGTAATGTTATGTGTCGATATTGCAAATACTGCAAATGCCCATCAGCTGCCTACAGCAATGCGAAGCGCGCCCGAGGCAATTTTTCTAAGATACGAATGAAACCCCCTTGTACATTAGAAAAGCTCCAGATTGGATGTTAAATCAGCCCACTGTACCCAATATCGAGGCAGAGGTTGCACTCACCTAGCCTGACCAGTCAGGTTCGATCATCCTGCAAGGTCCGAATTGTCGTAGTTTGCACCCGAATGGCCGCCGTTGTTGAAGCCGTACTGTCATGTGAAGAGCCTTTATCCTCAAAATCTAGAGGGCTTATCTGTCCCGTGCAGCCGATACACTGCGCAGAGCCCTCAACGCCGGGATCTTGACTATTCCCAACACTAATCTCGTTGTGCACGCTGCCTCTGACCGTGTCTCTCAGCTCCACTTCACTCACGTCCACGCTGCGCTTACCTCCGAGCCTCGTATCCTCCAGCAGCCTAGAATAATAGCCGGGCTGCCCTGGCTGCCCTGCAGTGTTGCCCGTCTCACCACTGTTTTTCGACATCCGCAGTGGCTTCCACCTCTTCAACTCGTGCAACTGTGCCCCCGATGACTGCGTGCTGGCCTTCCTCCCCACCGACGGGAATGCCCTGGGCCACACCCTAGCCAGGTACAGCCTGATGGCGGGCAGACTGGCGGCGATGACGCTGACGGATACCTCGAAATCGGACCAGATGTGTGTGTCCACGTAGTCCCACGTGGGGTTTCTGCTCCTCGCAAACAGGACTATGAACCGTAGGCGGACGCAGCTGGTGATCAGCACGAAGATGCCGAGGCTGAACATTATCACGATGCCGATCTTGCGGCGCCAGTTGGTGTTGAGACGGAGGATGAGCGGGAGCGGCAGCACGAGGATGGCGATATCCTGTGCGATGCTCAACCCCGCGGCGGCGTATGTCAGTGCGTTTATATTGAAGCAATGGTAGGAGCCGGGGTAGTTGCCGTCCCAGGACCGCCAGATAGCGTCGATGGGCGTGCACTGGAATATCTGCAATGTGATGATGATAAACGACGAAAGAGCAACCCAAGTCATCACTGTCCAGCAACAGACGCGGAATCGCGCGTTGGGAAAGACCCGAAGGAAAAAGAACAGGATGGATATTTTGGTTAAGCCCAGTGTGGTCAGGTAGAACGTCTCGGCCATGTAGAAAAACTAGGCTACCACTCAGCATTTCAGACTGACCACAAGGTCTTAGTATATGGGCAACGGGATTTCTCACCTGGAGCGCTAGAGTCAAGTCGTCAGGTTTGACATACCATGCGTCGACGCCAAACCCGAGGAAGACACCGTATTGCGCGACGACTTGAAAAGGAACAAACAGGACGGCGACCGCAAGCATGACCCAGTCATCCGTGTCGAACTTGGTATCCAGATACCAGCGCGAGTAGAGACGAAAGATGTTGGCGAAGAACGCCAACGCGCAGAGTGGAATGGCCCCGATCAAATCTCCCTTCCTCGACCGCTTGGGCACATTACAGATTTCTGCATTTGTCCGTGCGACAGCTGAAATAGGTAAATCGTTCGTCAGTCGAGGTGCTCATGCTTCTGGAGGTGTAGTATCTCTTCCGGGACGTACCTAGTGCATCTGTGATGTTGCAGGATGAAGTGACGCAGGACTCAACTGTGTACATGAACCATTTATCAGTGCAGGTGCATGTGATGTTGGTCATTGAGCAGTTTGATCGAGGTATGGTGTTCAGCACGCAAGTAGTCTACAGAAAGATATGTACTTGTTAGAACTCGCCACAGGGAACAGGGGCGATACGACAAAAGCTTACACCACATTGCGGCATGCTCTGCAATAATTGCAGGGCGCCCGTTGCATTATCTGGTTGGCAGTAGGTGAGCAATGATAGTGCAAAGATCACGATAGTGATCTTCAAATCCATCTTGACAACTTGCTTCCATCTGTTCTAACAGACCAAGCACGGCGATCACTAGTGACGGCGGGAGTACCGGATGGCGGACAGAATGCAGATAGCTGAGACCTCAGAGATGACGAGGCTGGGGCATAAATTGAGATCCAAACACGATAAGTCACCAGTGGATGCTCAATATTTTCCCCTTGAGGCTGGGTATGATTCTCTGGGGGCCAAAGTCTTTGTACAAGATATCTGAGCCTTCGACTCAAAAGGATGGCTTGTGGTTGAAGATCTGGGTCGTCGATTTTCGGCGGTACGGATAGCGCATGTCTGGGTGTCAAATTGAATTACAGTTACTGAATCTTGATGCGACTTCGGACTGTCATGTCTCCTAGCTCAAGAAGAAGATCTTCGCGACGAGAAGTATTCTTCGGGATGATTTTGCTCCATGGTGCCCAGTCCTAAATCTGAAGAGATTGACCTTCCAAGCCTTCCAAGTGAACTCTTCCACAGCACAAACCAACAAAGAGCCCAGAATTCGCGCGAAATGTCGCAGTGTACAAGCGGGGTGACATCGCGCTAGGAAATAGAAGTAGCAGTCCCATGGGTGCGAAGTGCCACAGATGGCACGGGCCTGTGTTCTCGTAAGGGTGACGACGTTGGAATGCGGGAGGGTGATGGTCGCCAATCTCTGTCTCGACCCGCGCGATCGACCTTTTGCAGCTCCGATTTGGCGCGTCGGTGCACTTCCTGGTTCGACTGGCGCGCCAAAGAAGCGCAGACTACTTTGACAAAGAAGGCGGGTCATAGATAGCAAAACAGTCCAACGCTTCTCGGTGTCCGACACGGCGTGCTCGCCATGGAACATAGCGATGCGATGCCATTGAGGTCTTCATAATGACACAGAGTGTTTGCAAAATCAGTACGATACAAGATTTGTTTCCCGTTGCAATGTGAACGAAACATCAGCCAAGATATCCAAGGTTTCCGGCAAGTTGAGCTTATTAGTACTTGAGTGGTCGATGGGTAGAATCACCGTGCCTCATGATGTGCTCATCACATTGGTATCCAATGAAAAGACAGAGCAGGACATCTCGTTGAATCCGTGCGCTGTAGATCAGAATCAACGAGGGCAGATTCGGCAAGATGTAAGAGTGGAACGGAATGACAACTCTATTTTTAATTTTTTTGTCTTGATATACCTCAGGTTGGCAAGACCATATTCGGCTCCTGCGCGAAATACTCTGGCAAATACGCTGACCCGTCAAAGGCCTCACCAGACCCATCATAAGGGCTCGGCTCGCCCTCCTGGGACCGCCACTTGTTATACACCTGCTGAAGCACTGGCAAGCCCCCCGCGCCGACGAGCTTCATGTTTGGAACCGGAACGGGCATATACATCGTGGGGTCTGAGTGGAAAGCGCCCGGGTATGACAGGCTGTTGTTGATACCCGCGAAGTTATCCGGGTCGCCGATATTTTCGTATCCCGTGGCGGCAGCAACGTGTTGGAATATGTTGGCCCCAACATCGTACCGCCCTAGACATGGTAGTTCCCAATTGTTCTGCAACGTTGCTAGTATAGAATAGTGTGTATAGTATGTGTCGTCCTCGGTGCCTTTCAGCTCGCTTGGGACCGCATTGCCAAGGAGCAGGGTGCTGATCTTGTTGGGGATATCGTAGGACTCGCTTTCGTCGTACGTGAGCATGATGAGGGTCCGCTCCTTGAACACGCCGTCGGCGAGGAGGGGCTCGATAAAGTGGTGTGCCCATGAGGTCGCGTACTCGAGGGTGGTATTGTGACCGTCGTTCATCATGTTGGGCGACATGAAGACGAATTGTGGCACCTGGTTCGCTGCGAGGTCTTTCTTAAAGTCGTCAAAGGAGCCGAGGGACCAGAGACGGCTCCCGTTGTTGGCGATGTTGTCGTAGGATACGAAGGGGCTACACAATAGGCCATGTTGTTAGCTTTACTGATTGCAACAAAGACCGTCAGTCCGCATTTGCCAACGCACTTGTGCTTCCTGACATAATCCCATGTCCCGTTTCCCGTGCTTCCCTCGCTCGCAAGCCCCATGAACCCAGGCCCGGGCTGGTCTTCAAAGTAGCCTCCCCACGAGATCTCTTTCGTGTCCAAGAGATCTACCACCGTCGAGACATTCTCCGGTATACGAAGGTGGTCATCGTGGTTCAGGCCGAAGTAATCGCCCCCGATAGCTGCAATATAGTTTGGTTGCGATGGGTGCGTCTGGGCGTAGAATTTGGTGAGCGAGATGCCCTCCCTTTTCAGGTCGGCGAAGTGGGCGTCCTTGACGACCTTGTCAAAGTCCTGTTGTTTCCCGAGCTGTCAGCAACCCACCCGGCTTTACGTGGTTTGAGGAAAGATTACGCGAGGCAGACAGACCTGGTTTTCCAGCCATATTGTGATGAAGCGGTCGAAGGACCGTCCGCTGTCGACGATCTTGAACTTCTGGCCCGTGCCCAGAGCCAATGCTGGTGTCAGGCCTGCGAGGCCGACGAGTAAGTTGTATAAGGATGGCATAGTCGCGTCGTGCTATGGCATCTTTGGTGCCGTTGTGAGAGTGCCAGCTGCCAGCTCTGGTGAAGATGCAAAGTGCCAAGGTGGCGGTTCGAGATGCCAGCAGCAGCGTGCGCTGCTACATAGCTAAGTATGTTTCGCGTTTCATCCGTGCCCCGCCTGCAGGGCCCGGCGTCGAGAGCTCCGAGACTGTCGCATTGCAAGTCCCAAGGGGGTGTCGACTTGGTTACAGTCGGGACGTAGAGACGGAAGAACTTTCAACTGAACATATGCCCCTTGGCTGCAAAAGCCAATTGGCCTTCCAAGTCGCGCCGCAAGTGGTTTCCTTGTGGCTTATTCTGCCGCTGCGGAAGATCCCACGGTGGGTCGACCCACTGCAGTGCATGGCAGTACCCCGGATTCCCAAGGCGGGAGCCAAACCAAGCCACCCCACGCCTTCGAGCCCCTCGGATCCAATCCGCTGCAGCGGTCTAGCACGACCATCAATTCTCTGGACGGCTCACAGTGGGCTCTTTCAGGTTGTCTTCTTCAATGATATTTCCTTTTCAGTTTTCCTCTCTCCTATTTGTTTGTTCTGTTCCTGATTGTATACACCAACACAAGAGAGAACACCATACTAAAATTACAGAACATTCTTCGACACGCGTTGGCCGAAATCAAACTCTGTAGGGAGGAGGGTATCAGAGCAGTGGGCTCATTCTTCATATACTCAATGCCACTTTTATCTTCCATTTCCCCGATACATTCATTTCTCGTCAGCAACGTGCGTCCTTGTTTGACGAAATATCTGCCCCATCTAATATGCGTCCCAAGTGTCCACTGCCCACAGCTCACCCAAGTTAAACCCAAGCATCTCCATGTTGAACTCGGGGTTGAGCGTCCCTTGGGGCTGCTGCATCTGCATTTGTGACGAATCGCGGTTACTACTGCGTTCCGGAGCAGGCCCATGCACAGGCCCGGCCCCATCGGGAGGTAGACTTACGGTGGGATCCGCCGCGGCCAGCCACCAAGGTGTGCTCGGCAGCCCGGCCACGTCCCCCCCTCCACTAACCGGCGGTCCTCCAACTCCCCCAGCAGCGGTAGCAGCAGTGACAGGCATCCCCGGGTGCAGGAAGGGCGTGATGGTCTTGGCCCTCTCGAGCAGGCTCGGTCCTTCTGCACGCGGGGGTAGGTTCGTCCCTCCACTCTGCTGCTGGGAATGTTGCGCCTGGGCGGCAGCGATCTGCTGCTGCTGCTGCGGCCCCAGCACTGGCGGTTCCTGGCCAGCAAGCAGGCGGTAGTGCAGGTTGATGAACCTCTCCGCGCTCGAGCTCTTAGCTGTCTGGCTGTCCTTGATCCCCAGGTGCGTCTCGAGCAGGCCGTAGGCAGCGCACATGATGCTGTAACCCCACGGCTCGTTGTTCCCGCAACGTAGGATCCGGTCCTCTTTCATCTGTAGGCACTGGTCTAGCAGCTTGAGAGTGTGCGGGCTATTGACCATGATCATGTTCGTACTCCCACGAGACTGAAGCATCGTGACGCTCGTCAGGTTTAGGGCAAGTGTGAGGGCATCTTCCCGAAGGAAATTCAACGTGCGGACGCCAAACTCTGTGAGCTTATCGTGCAGGAGCACCATGTCGCGCGCCGCGTTGTAGAACATGACCTCTGAGAACTGGTACTTGGAATTGACCTTGCGCATCCGTAAGAATGGCTGATGCAGCGGCATGATATACTGCCGCAGCTGCACATGGAGGAGAGTATATGCAAGTAATGGTTTCGGTGACTCCTGTTCTTCCATGCTGGCCGAGGTATCCCACGAAGGAAGCGCATCTATCTCTTGTGTGATCTCGTTCGTATAGCGGATCACTTGCTCGTAGTCGAGATCTTCGGGTGGGCCTGATAGCAGCTTGCTGAGCTCCAGCCGAAGGGGTAGGCTTTGCCGGCACAGATGCTGAAAGGAAGCGCCGGTATATTCGGAAACCGGCCTAGACGGCGGCAATTCGGTCACAGTCTCGTCAAACTCGTCGTCGTCGATGTTCCTCGGGGGTTTCACATCCAGATGAAGCGAACTGACGATGGTGGGTAAGCCATGATCGAACGACGCCTGGAAGTCAAATTCCTGTATTGTTGCCCAAAGCCTCCTTCGCATCTCTTGGTTGAAGACGGAGATGTTGCGGCTGGCACCAATCATCGCGTCGGGATCGCGGTGCAAGCCCAGGGAAATGCCCTCACGGGTCAATATGCCAGAATTCGTCCAGAATCGCTTCTTCTTCACGTTGTTGACCCTCTTCGCCAGGTATAATAGTAATGCTATCTGGTAGTGTATGAGTCGGCGATGCTTATGGCTTTGCTTCCTGTGCCATTCCTCACATGCCCATATCCACTTTTCGGCTGTCTGGTGAGCGCACGACACCATTCCTGTGAACTTGGGCGGCGAAGAGGAGTTGCTGTTCATACAAGCCGAGACTGCCATCATCGCGAGGACCAGAGCAGTGTACGCCGCTGGTCGAACCTCGGTCGGTATCCAGAACCGTTCGTATTTGCGCCTGAAGCTGGGGATGTGGACGATGCGGTGGAGCTGCTCAAACTGATCTAGGTATAGGGAGGTGAGCATGTCCGTCTCCATCTTGGAGGGCAGGAGCTGTTCGAGCTCGAGGTCGGCAGCCTTGAACTTGGCCTCCCGTTCCGCCTTCCTCTGGTCGCGGTTCTTGGTCCGCGCAGCCACGTGCAGTGGCTTGAGCCATTCTTCGGCCGTCTCCTTCATGAATGGCGACAGCCCCGTCAACTGGCTGAACGCCATGGAGGCGTTGTGGGGGCCGAAGTACCGGGTCCGGAACTCCTTGCCTCGGAAGAAGCGCATCTCGTCGCCGGCGTCATGACCGTACTGCATGAATTCGGGCAGTTTGTGCTCGGGTACCAGGTCCGGATCGGGCCTCACGGTGGCCTGAGAGGCGGCGTCGACGGCGAGGCCACCATCACTGCCGAGCTGCTTCGACAGCAGGTTCTTCAGCTGGGAGACCTCGATCTCCAGTCTTCGTATGCGGTCAAAGTCTCTGGCGCTATCCTTGCGGACGAGGTTGTCATTGGACAAAGACAGCCGGCCATCATACTGAGAGAGTTGAAGGCCGGCAGGCTTTGGTGGCGGCGCGACCCCAGGCCTGGTCTCGTATGTGCAGCGATCCGGTGTGCCTGATTTAAGACATCTCTCGCATGGATAGCCTCGGTCACACGACAGCTTTCTCCGGCGGCATTCTAGGCAGGACAGGCGGACTCGCTGTCTCTTGCGGGGCGGCTGGTCGCCGTTCTTATCCACGGAGCGATCCTCATCGCCGCCGATAGAGCTGGGCGATGAATGCTCATCTGCATGAGCAGCCTCGGACTCTGCTCTCGCAGACTCGGACATTGTTGGCTGTGGGCTGGTCGGGCGTGTCGGGGAGCCGAGAGGTGATTGCGCGGAAACCGAGATAGCCCAAGGTTCAGGCGTACAACGCAGTCAAAGGCCTAGTGCTCGCACGGTGGCTCTGGGCACCCATCGGTGTGTTGGGACAGTGCCTGGAGCCAGGCGAGCGGGCCTCATCCACTGAGAGAGCGGGCCTGGCCTGGAAGAGTGCGCTGAGGTTGATGCGGTATGATATGATAGGCTTGTCTCAAGCTGGGGCTTGCAAATCTGGCCACCATCAGGCAAGTTGTTACCGTCTAGCCTCTGGCATCGACTGAGATTTGGAAGAAAAGTCAGGATGGACCACACCATTGCTGGAAGAGGCTGTGGCCATCGGTGCGAGCACTTGGAGCGGAGCCCACGCTCTGCTCCGACCACTCGGAGCTGCGAGCTCGTTAATAAGTAGTGCAGGCCAAGTGGCGGGACTGCTCTACCAAGGCCTTAACCGTGCCCTGCTGTGCTCGTCGACAGTCCACGCCCTTCAGCTGACGTGTTGATGCCATGATAGCATTGACGATCACCTTGGTCAGGATTACTCGCACACTCGACAATGCTTCAGAATTCGTCCGAGTCTTACGTCGCTCAAGACCGTGACCGCAATGCCACTGTTAGGCATGGGGTAGGTAATGCTGTCAAGCCGAGCACCGTCAGCGATCCCAGGACCAAGTAGCGTCGCCAGACCGCCAAGGCTCGGCGATTGGGTCGGTCTCCGAGGCTCACACATTCGACAGCTGCGACAACAACAGATCTGGCCGTGCAAACTGGATTTTCCAAGAATATCGCTCATGTACAGTACGTCTGTGCAAGCGTGTTTGGCTGAGATGTAGGTCTGAAGAAATTCGTGTTCGCAAGTCATGGAGTCTGCTCCCCTGATGAGTTGACTGGCCACAGCCAAGACGAACAAGAGTCATTTACTGAACTCGAAAATTGAAATTCGGTGACGGACACATTTCGCGCTGGTGTTAGCTAACTCTAGCTTTCAGCATTAGCTCGACGGTCAGCTACCCAGTTCTCGATTGCGTAGAGCTGGATCCTGGGCAGCCAGGCAGGCGAACCTCAACTGCAATTCCGAACCTTGCAAAATTGAGTGCATTTACGAGATGACCAGGCAGCGACCATGTTGAATGCAGGGAACTCTCGATCCAGAGCCTCTGCGCTTCCTGGCTACCAGTGGTTGGTTCATTCTTCAATGCGTTGACACCAGGGTCTTCACTGGCCTCAGAATCTCTTGCTGGCGAGAGTCCCATACGATCTGGGCAATTGTGCCTCTTCTCTCTGTCCTTCATCGGTGCAGAGCCATCGTACTGACGAAGGCTTCAGACATATGGGTCAACCGCCTTGAGCGACAACGGGAATCTTTCGAAATACTTCGGTACTTTGAGGCGGTATTCAAAGCTTTCTGGAAGGTGCTGAGATGCCTGTGTTGTGATGGTGCCTTCCACAAACTTGGAGGTGATGGAGAGCCTCCGTCTGTTTGTGCCTGCCTCGTCTCAGGGCAGAGCCAGGACCATGTTATGTTCTTCCTCTCTGGCTGGTGGCAGGCTCACGTTCCACTGTGATCTTCTGAGAGAGCTTCACGTTTTGCTTTTTTGGCATCAACAGCAATAGTACCAAGCCCACAGGTCCTTCGGTCTCGTCTCAGTGTCGTCACTTTCTTGCCTTTTGGTTGAGTCAAAACCACCACATTGTGCTTCTGCTCTCTCCTCTACCTTGTGATTGTCTCTAGATCACGACCCACTGCAGAAGTGTCGCTGTTCGACCAGCCTACTGGATGGTCAGCAATGGCCATTCTCTGCTGCTGTAGCCAGTTTCGCTCCCGGAAGCGGATTCAGAATGAAGGCTACGCAGACCTACCGGTTCCCCCTCCGCCTGCAAAGCTACCTCCTCCTGTCTTGCATCCCTCTGCTACTTCTCCGGGCTCCACGCTCGCGAGATCGTCTTTGACCAATCCGCTTCCTGGAGCCGCCACAGACGCTTCAGTACATCTGGGCGAACTTGTTGTCGAGGAATCTGACGACGATGATGACGAGGATCCTGTTCAAGACAGCAGGAACAGAAGTACCAGCACCTTGCTAGCCGTCAAGTCACGTATCCGTCGCCATCTATCACAAGACTCCCTCCAGCGGCAAAGCGAGACAGAGGAGCAGATCGCCCACAGAGCAGAGGTGAAGAGACTCATGAGAAAGAGGATCCAAGAGGAGCTCCAGAGTGAAGCCGATAATATCCCTAGCCGGTCCTCTACGCCTCAGCGACATGTGCCTGGCCCTGCCACTCTCCCAGGAAATGGCCCCCGAGATACGATCGAGTTCACTGTGGACGAGAATCACAAATCCAGGGAGCTGGCCCCAATCACAGCGGACCATGTGATGGAAACAGATGAGGAGGAAGGACACCGTGAGTCAAAATCACTGTACAGAGTGTCTTCAACAAGGTCATTCGAAAATGAGAATCGCCGTCCTACAAGCCTTGCAGCCAGTGAGCCCGAGTGGATGGATGCCGATTCCCGGGCTTCTCACATTGAATGCCATCATGGCCTTCGAGAGCGCAGTTCCCTGCCTGATATTCCCAATTCCCCAGTTCTTTTTCCAGTTCACGGCTCTACCTTCCATGACGCATCGTCTCTCGCATCTTGGCGCCTGTCACTGAGTGCAGATAAACTGGCCGACCTATTCACGCCTGACAAGAGTCTTACGCTGTTTCGACCTCTTGCCAACACTCCTGCTACTTGCTCCACGGCAGATCTCAGGGAAGGTGCTTCCCTCGTGCGTCCAAGGAGTAAGTCCTCACCTTTGGGCGTTCGAGACTCAAACACCAAAGTCAGGCTCCATTCGCGTCAGGTCTCTCTTGACTCTACTCTTTGCAGTCGGCTTCCTGCTTCGAAGTCTTTGGTACGAGAGGAGTCGCCGGTAGGGCTGTGGCTTCGCACTCAGGCAATGCAGTTTCGCTCCTCCACGGCATCTCGACCACAAAGTGAGATCGGGACCGAGGAGCACAACAGTCTTCACACAGCGAATCGTCGAATCAAGACTGAGGATAGTCTCGCTGGAACGCCAACAAAACCAAGCTTGCTTCCTCAAGCTGACACACATCAACATGTGATCATCCCAGGCTCGCCATCGGACTACCGTAGCAGCACCGACACTACAAGACGGCCATTGATAACTTCAGTGCCTGTTATACACAGAGACTCGAAGTCAGCGCAAGAAAACGGCCAGTCTCAGCCCGAACGGGCGATTTATTGCGCGATGTCCACGGGAGCTAGCTGGGCCATCCCGGGGCCAGAATTCAATCGTTCCTCACTAGTATTGCCGGCGGCCAACGAGACTCACAGGTTTTCGCATGGCAGCTCACCATCGCCACCTTATCGCAAGGGCATCAGTGGGCTAAAGCTGCCGTCTTTCAAATGTGTGTGCCTTCCCTCCGTCAGGAGTCAAGTATTCACTAATATTTATCAACAGGGGCTGGTCTGGCGAGCAGAAGTCAAGATGCTTGCGGGCAAGATATGTCAATGAAACCCTGCTCAGAAGGTTCAACGACACATTTTGGAACTGTTGATTCCTGTCGAGCGACCATTGAGGCTGGTTCTGAAACTTCGAGCTTCCTGCGAAGAGAGGCTGAGCTTCAAACAGTGGAAGAACGATTCCGCAACTCTCACCTCAGAAAAGGGTCCCTAAATCCCGTAGAGAGCAAGTTCCGGGAGATCTTCGATCACGATGGTGATCCAGGTCCAAACAACAGGATATCTCTTCTATCCAAGCTACATTTCAATGTACCGAAACGAGCGAAAGTAGCAATAATCGAGACTTTGGACGGAAGTATCTCCGGACATGCTCTTGCCGGAATGCATGCATCGCCTCCGTCTGAGTTGCATAACAAGACCTCTATGCAGGCAAGTTTGGACAACGAACACCTCCAAGTCCCGGTAATTGTGCATAGAAAGAGCACCGCAAAAGCCACCGGCATAGGTCAGACGCCTGTAATCATCCATGGTAGATCCCGGCGGCTCCGTGGATTCTCGTCTTCAAAGGATGGCGACGACGCAGCTGAGCTATGGAAGCGCGCGGTGAGGGCAGAATCTGAATCGAGATCACCGAGAGGCAGTACATCATCCAACGTACCCGCCATTTGCTTGTCCCCAGCAATCAGTGACCACGGCAAAGTGCCTAAAGCACCTCAACCTTCAGGGGCCGGAAGCCTTAGTTCATCTAGGTCTGATGTGCATTCTCCGCTCTGCAAGGTGCATCCAGATTTGAGTGGCGAAGCAGCTGTTCGGGAGGCACTTCGGAGGTCCACGACAATTCTCGAGCATTGGGTTCACCGGATCGAAAGCCAGGAGCGTGAAGCCCAAGAACAGGGCAAAAACTGTGCTTCGGTACCCTTTTCCCATTACAAGGAGATGAAAATGCCTCCTGCGTCCTGGGCAAAGTTCCCCTCATACAACCGCGAGGAGCGAAATGCATCTGCTGGGGGAGACGACAACATCAAATCAAAGGACTTCGCAGTGAGGAACATTTCAGCATCGGGAAACATAATTTGGGCCACAGATAAGATGGGTAATCATCCATCATCCCAGAAGGGTATCGCGCGGACTTTTTCAGACAAGTTCTCGCAGACGTTCAAGTCACGTTTGAGCAAGCTCATCCCTGGTCGCTCCCGCACACCATCCAGAGACAGGTCGATACGAGGGGAGCGCAGAAGCAGCATACAGATGGCTGGTGACTTGGAGTATCCGGAGCTGGAGATTCTGTCAACAGCAGGTGGATACCGAGAGCTTCGTGCTCTGGAAGCAGAGATCCATGAGATGAAGGGGATCGTGGATACAAAGACACAGTCAACTCAAAATGACTTCGCCGCCCCTCCACTCAGGCCGAGCTTGGCTGAGAAAATGGCCACTGCGATGCAGCAGCATCATGGCTGCTCGGACCCCGACCTGTCCCAAGCGAGCGATGCGGCCAGTTGTGTTGCGGAAAAGGCCAGCATCGTACAAATCCGCTCCCCCGAGACCCCCACTCTACAAGTTCGATACCCAGAAGCGACACGTGCGAAGGAATCAACCGGCTCTACAGTAGAAAGATATGCCACACCACTCAGTCATCTGTCTTTGGCTGGAAACGAAACATCTCGTTCGGGGTCCCCTGACATTATCAACAAGATGCTGCCTTCTGCCGACTCTCCCAACTCAGTGAACAGCGCTAAGTCGCTCACGAGACGTGCAAGTGTACGCGCGGTCCCAAATGTCGAGGCATCCATTCTTGGTCCTCATATTTGGCAGAAACCGAGATGATCCCAGGAGGAGATCAGTTTTAATGCTTCCTGGACGTGGTTCAAGCTGAGTCATCATCTTTGTTCTCTACAATAATCCGCATCGAGTGGTACCTAGCGACTTGGTGGTATGTGATTCACTGAGTCGTTATGGGATTCGAGCAGAATTTGTGACAATGCAAAATGTTCTGTATCAACTATCGAAAGTCGCTAGTGTTCGCTACTTGGGGCAGCATTGACTGTTAGTCATTCGCATCATTGTGTGCAAGTAATTTGTCTCCCTGAGACCGGGGATATTGAATGAATACCTCTGGATGATTGATTGTGGCATATCCCTGTTACAGAGTCGGTATATTATTGGCGAGGAGCACGATTTTTGGAGCCTGTGAGTAAGAATGGGGCGGGATTAAGGTGATATGGCATATTACATACGGTGCAGACGCATCTGATCCCTGATTAATGACCCCAATGGGACTGCTAAATACTGAATCAATCAAAGACTATGTCCACGCGCATGCGACGAGACTCAGCACTTCGTTTTCCGCTAGAGAATTAGGCAATGATGATCATAACAGAGTCAGCTTACAAGGAATCGACTTGCTCACACTGCCCGTGATTTGGATTTGTCTGGTCCTAGAGCAAGCTAACAGTTCAGGGTAGTCCTCGTTTCACAACTTCGTTAGCCACCTAGCTGAACGTCTAAGGCTGATTCTCCGGCGCTTTCTCGCCGTCTTACAATAGCTGAGCTTGTAATCCGCCCTAACTTGGCCATCTGATCCTTTCGTCTCCAGATAATAAATAAGTCTAAGAGCATTGGATTCAAGGATTCTAGTGTGATGTGTAGGCTCGATGTTCGCATTCCCTGTCGCAAACTGCTTCTCTTCTTGCTTCCTGCCGCCACCTCCGGAAATCTCCTGCCTCTGGCGTGCAAGCTGCTCGCCACTGTCTTTGTCCGTGACCACTCGCAGCCCTATTTTGGGAGGGCAGTTATACATTGACCAAATACTTCGCAACACACCTCCTCGCACCCATCATGGCACGTCACCGGAGCCTCGGCCGAGCTGCAATCGACGCGTCGGATCAATTCACATGGGGGCCAGGGACATGTACGACAGTAAGCGAGACCGCCATTCTAGCCTGCCCGGTTCATCCAAGCTCTCAGCCGCAGCGCTTATTTGTTGTGTAATGTCCCGATAATAGCTCAAAGACGCTGTCGGTGTTCTACAAGCTCGAGAGATTCATTGGTGCGCTGCCCACCCTCCATCACCACCCCGTGATGACGCTTCGCACAAGCTTCTCGGGTCCTGGTCCACGCCGGCGAGATTCAGCCCCAAGGAGGGACATTAGTCTTCATTCACTGTCCAACAGTATATGGATCCCATGTTAGACTGCACACCGGTCTAGAAAATCGTAATGTCGGACCATGAGCGCCACTTTACGATCAGGTGCAAATATGTCCTACTTCACCTTCACTCAAGTGTCATCCATTATCCTCTCCAGGTGTTTTACACCCCCTCAGCTGGAATGTCAGTTGGAGATCGCGAATAGCAATTTCATAGCTAGCGTAGCCTTCCTGGACTGGATAGAGTCTCATAGAGCGGTCCAGTCCGGGGTGTCTCAGACGATTCCACTGTTCCCGGCACGCCCGGGCTGTCAAATGTTCCCGGCTTCCTGGGAATGCGGGTAGGGCTGCATCAACCTCCACCTCTTGCCTGACTGTGATCAGCTTCTCAGGCACATGCCTCGTATCGTAGTGCCAATGGATTTCACCGGACCGCAGTATATCCCTGCGTGGTCTCACACACCTGAGCGCCGCTTCCATCCACAATCCGAACCGCCCGGTCCGGTATGATAAGTCACAGCACAGAGGATCCATCTTCTGATACTCAGCCACATGGTCTGAGGTGAGATGACCTGGACCCGGTCAAGATAGTTGCTTCCGTTTATGTAATGGTCTGGAAGCCCACGTGAAATCCTGACAAGCCATGCGGATTGCACATTTGCTAATGAGGGTGGCAAGGCAGTGAAGGAGGCCCGGGGAGGTATAAGATGCGCCACTGAGACGGGAAACCTCGCTGTCTTTCAACTTGGCATCTCACCCGCCTGGGCAAAAGCTTGTGCAAAGTGCCAAGATCGTAAATCTGCTGTATTTCATGATGGGCTTCCTTCAATCTTGCCTGGAGCAGCTCGTCAGGCTTGCTGCACTGGCACCGTTTAACCCCTTTGAGGACCTTGTCCAACAGCCTTTCTTCGGATCCGGCGACACCTCTCAACATCCCATTGTTCCGGCCGGGGCTGAGAACACTATTATCCACCCCGAACTCGCGTCTCCTGGGTTTCAGTGTGTGTATCCCAGCAGATGGAAGGGCTGTAATACTCCTGAATCGCGCGACTGTTGGCTTCAAGATACAAGTTCAGGCCATGGATTCGGAGGCTATTCACAGATTGATATCCACACTAATTGTGAGTGAACACATGTCGCGCATTTGATTTCTCTTTCTCATCATCACCTTAGACGAGAGTGTGGATGCCACACCGCCAGGCATCACCCGAGAGTACTTCCTTGAGGTTGATGGAGACGTGACCCTATTCGCGGATGGATTCGAGAAGACCAGCGGGAAGGTCTTCAACAAACAATATCCCGGCCCGCTGATTGAGGCATGCTGGGGGGACGAGCTCGTCATTCATGTCACGAACAATTATGATAAAAACGGGACCACTGTTCACTGGCATGGAATCCGTCAGCTGAACACAAACCAGATGGATGGTGTCAATGGTGTCACACAATGCCCTATTGCTAAGGGAGACACCTTTACTTACAAGTTCCGGGCGCTTCAATACGGCCATACTTGGTATCATTCTCACTACTCACTTCAGGTAATTTCTCCCACAACGCCAAATGACCATCGATATTCATTCATTACTGACTCGGTACAGTACCCGGACGGTCTTGCAGGACCACTGGTTATTCATGGCCCTTCAAGTAGCAATTGGGACATAGACCTCGGCCCAGTGCTCGTACAAGACTATGTCCACGACTCAGCTTTTGTCCGCTACCAAGAGGAGATCGCTCCCATCCCGGGCAGTTTTGCCCGAGCTGATAGTGTTGTCGTCAACGGCCACGGTCATGATCCCTCAACTGGCAATGGGACATATTTCGAGACAACATTCGCGCCCAAGAAGAAGCACGTCCTAAGATTAATCAACGGCTCGGCTGGCACGCATTACGTTGTCTCGATTGATAACCACACCATGACCGTCATCGAAAATGATCTAGTGCCAATCACGCCGTACCAGACAACCGCCCTTAGCATCGGCATTGGCCAACGATACATGGTTGTCGTTGAAGCCGACCAGCAGCCTGGCGACTACTGGATTAGAACACACCCTGCCACGGGATGCAACGGCTTCAACCAATCTCTCCCCTGTGGCGGCATCTTCAACCAGACGTGCTCACCTTTCGATGTGAGGACAGGTATCATCCGCTACAACACATCTTCCGGGCCCGACAACAAGCTTCCCACCAGCGAGCCCTGGGACTACCATCACGACTGTGTCGATGAGCCTTACGAAAAGCTGCAGCCCATTGTGCCTTGGGCCATCGACCACCACCCGGCAAATGAGATTAGCGAGAACAGATTCGCGGCGGCACACCAGAACGTTCCCAGCTCAAAAGAGACCGGTGGTTACAACCATTGGATGCTGACGCCTGATTTCTTGTGGCTTGACTTTGGCAACCCGACCATCCTGAACCTGGACAATGACACATATGATGCAAATCCCAACTTCCACATTGTCAAAGGTCAGCGCAGATGTCCCTACTCAAGACAATTTTTGAGAAGTTTCAGACTAACAACACTTGCACTCAGACGATTTCGAGTCCGGATATGTCTTCATGGTCATCGAAGCCTCGGTCAACACTACCATTCCATTGCCAGCTAATACCAGCATCATCCCAAGTAAGTAGACCCTATTCTTAGAGAAACTAATGTCTTCAACCAGTCCCACAGTGCTGATTTGTACGTCCCCAAGTATCGCATCCTCTCCACTGGCACGGCATGGATATCGTCCTGCTGGCCCAGAGCAACACCACCTTTGACCCGGCCGCCAGCTTCTCCACATTCAACTTCCTCAACCCGCCGCGCCGAGACGTCGTGCTCCTGCCGGCAGGGGGATACATCGCGATCGCATTCAAGCCGGACAACCCCGGCGCATGGCTGGTGCACTGCCATATCGCCTGGCACGCCAGTGCTGGTAAGTTCATGTCTCTCTTAAGATTATGACGACCGCCATTCGCATGGGTGATTTAGGAATGTACTGATGATCGTGTGAACACAGGGCTCGGCCTCCAGATCTTGGAGCGCCAGGACGATATTGTTGGAGCTCTGGGTGGACCGTCTGCCCTTACGGACACCGAGAGGGTGTGCCAGAACTGGATCCAGTATAATGCGCAGCACCCGGTCGATCAGGAGGATTCGGGGATTTGATGAGGGCAAATTAATCGCTGTGTGTTATGATTTTAATAGTTTCTCTGCGTGAGATTTGGCAGTACACGCACAACCAAGCAAATGAGGGTGCTGCGGGAGTCGGTGATTCTCTGGGCTTCTGAATATTCTTGATACTCAATAGTTGATTGAACACACACTGTCTTTTATCGACCTCTGTTATTTCCTCTACCGTCTTCTTCTTTCTTGCGAGATGTAGACATTGATGCACAACCAAGCGCGTAAACATGCAGAAGCTTTGCTTCTTTGTAAGCTCGATTTCCATCTTGATCGGCATGCTCTACCACCCCATTTCCGCTTTGAGCAACCCGCAAATGGCCTCAGTTATGCCAGTAGCACGCGTGAAGTAATGCTGGTGCCGAACAAGAGCTTCGTGTATGGTGACTTCGATCATGGGGCTCAAATAGCGGTGCTTTTCAGGCCCTGCACGCGAAGTCGACGTTCAGATCGACCTAACATTGAATAAAATGAAAAGGCAGGAAAAACTAGGTCACGACAGAATGGTGTGCCCAGTGATAATTGCTGTGTAGCGATCTCTAAGTAGGAGAGGTCCTGCTGTTGAAAATATGTAGAATGTGCTCTCTCCTGCTATGTTGACCACTTACAGTGCCGGCGGGAACGGTCTCAGTCCATTAGCCGAAGACACGTGAAGCTGCTTGTGATAAGTCCGCGCTCTCACAAACTGGTCATGTTTACAAAGCATGCACAGGCATCATGGGTCAAATGGGGCGCAAACGTAACAACACCGCTTCAGCGAGAGACTTTCTCAAAGTGGAGACCACATGAAGCAGAACATTTATATGGGAGACAATCTAGAGGAAGAGCAAATGTAGGAGAAATGTCTTCCTGGCAAGCGAAAGTCCTGAGGTGCATGTCCCCAGATCAGTATGCTATCTTATCTAGACCAAAGGCAGATAGATACTTCGAAACGCACAAGGCTGAAAGTAGATTCAGATGACAGACAACAATTGATACCAATCGTCTTCTAGATGATCTTATACTTCGGGAGGGTATCTTGCAATGCAACATTGACGGAGGCTCTCTGCAGAAGGGAATTGAGCTTGGGGAGGGGGTCGCATAGGTTTGGAATTCTGTGACGTAGTGATACCATATCAGGACTAGCGGATCTTGGGACACAACCGTCTCCTCTCTCCGTCTCCCTTCCTCTCCCTCCCCTCTTCCCCTTCAGCAGCGAGTGATAGTGAGTGGCCCTATCCAACCTCTGAGCCTGGGCGAGTACAATTGCAGAAGGTGCTATCAGAGGCTATGATCACATGACTCTGTAGAAAAACGAGCCATGGTCGTTGGGTTGTTAGCCGGTAGTCTGCCATCAAACAGCCGTGGACTGTGATGGCAGCGAGTGCTTGTGGAATGGTGAGCGGTAGAGACTGTTGCAGGGCGATGAACGGCACACTGTGAGCGATGAGGGGAAGAGGGCAGGGTCAGACGGTGCATACGAAACGGAGAGAGAGATCCTGGCCCAAAGTGGCCTCGAGCCTTTCCCAAAAGCCTCCAAGCACTATCAAGCTAGGAGGGCGCTAACACTGCACTATCAGCCCAGATTCAGGCGGAATCAATCGATATCGACCCATAATTCTGCAGCACCCCGAGTACCCAGGCGGGCCAGGTTGTGCCAGGGACACACAGTACCCAGTACCTGCCCAGCGTGCCTGGGCATCCCATCAAAAACCGCATTTCTCCATATCGGAAGCAGTCCACTGCTAGCAACCGACTCGCAGACTCTTGCCCGGCTTTTGTTAGTGAGGACATCTGCAGCCCCAGAGTCACCCTCCACTTTTATCTAATCGATTTTGATCTCACCCCAGCCCAGCCCAGGGCCGACGACGGATGATCACCCTGCCTGCCCTGCGCTTGTCCTGCTTTGCCTCTCTCTGCCTGTGTTCTGCAGTGCGGTGATGTGTGCTGGCTTGTCGGAGAAGTAGACTACTACAGTAGATTGCCAGACTACCAGACTACCAATCGTGCCAGCCTACCAGTCTACCCTGGACGTTGGCGCTCGCACCTGCACACACCCTGCATACCTAACCTGCTTGCACTTGCACTTGCACCACTTGCACTTGGGCGCACTTGAGCTGCCGTCGCACCGCAAACCTCACCTCTCGCATTCACAGCCTTCTCCCTACCAAATCGCAAGTCAATCTCGACGTCGATCCGTCAAACTTGACTTGCAGCCACGACATTTCCTGCCCCTCGGACCTTCGACCCTCAACCCTTCAGTCACTGCGATTAAGTGAGCACGTCTGATCGACGACATTACGAGTCGACGCTCCCGCCCTTGGCCGGGGCCGATCGCATGTAGGTCACAAATCCACCATGTCGACCGAAGCGACCGGCGCTGCGGCGCCTGGCACCCACAATCTGAACCTCAACGGCAACGGCACCCATGGCCATGACTGCGACGAGTCCACCATCGCTGTCGTCAATCCCTCAGCCGACACAAAGTCCCCCAAGCCCACCGGCCTGCACTCGCCACCAGACTCGAACAATGTCGACGCCACCGACTCCGAATTGAGCGACTTCGACGAGGCAATTGCCGACGCCGACTCGCCCCCAGCAATCACTGCAATACCACGACAGACCACACCAAGGCCCGCCTCCGACGATGCACCAGCCTCCGGTGATGGTTCGGAGCCCGCCCAGCCTGAGCAAGCCCCAACTCCTGAAGAGGATGAAGACATTGGCGAGGTCCTACCCGACCATTGGTCTGGAACCGTCCCTGTATTTAGGCCGACCATGGACCAATTCAAGGACTTCAAGAAATTCGTGCGTTGAGCCTCCCCCCCTCCCCCGGGCCCGAACAGCCACTTACTCTGGAGACAATGGCGCATACTAATACCAACCCGCTACAGATGAGAGCTGTCGATTCCTACGGTATGAAGTCAGGCATTATCAAGATCATTCCCCCAGAGGAGTGGAAAGACTCCCTCCCAGATATCAGCGAGCTTGTGAAGACGGTCCGAGTTAGAGAACCGATCAAGCAGGATATCATGGGCTCCAACGGTACCTATCGTCAAGTCAACATCCTCCACCAGCGTTCCTACAACCTGCCTCAGTGGAGACAACTGTGCGACCAGAGTGAGCATCAGCCTCCTGCACGACGGGGCGAGCGCCGCGCAAATGCCGACAAACCAAAACCCGCAACTCGATCTCGGGCTGCAGCTACGACAAACAAGTCGAGTACACCTGCCGCTTCTAGCCCCGCGCGACGTACCGGCGGTGGTCGAGGCCGACGAGGTCGAGGCCGAGGCGGCGCACGAGGCAAGGGCAAGAAATCCACCGCACAGGAAGATACCGATATCGAAGACCGGCCAATGACACCAGAATCCCCCAGGCCTGCAGACGACGAGAAGAAGGGTGATGCTGTCGTAGAGTCCATCGAGCAAGACCCTGGCGTCAAGGTCGAGGAGGAGGACTGCGAAGATGAAGCGCCCCGACGGATGGGATTCAGCCGGCAGGCAAAGCCCAAAGTCCAGTCGACATCAGCTCGTCGAAAATACAGCAAACGGGAGGGCTCCGCTATGATTGATGAGGAGGCCTTCAAGGACTGGGATTATAACATGGACATTTCCGACTATACCCCCGAGCGATGCGAAGAGCTAGAACGGACCTACTGGAAAACTTTGACCTATGCAACGCCACTATACGGAGCCGATCTCATGGGCACGTTGTTCCATGAAGATACTGAGATGTGGAACTTGAACAAGTTGCCCAACCTCCTGGATGTACTGGGTACGAAGGTTCCCGGTGTCAACACCGCCTACCTTTACCTGGGAATGTGGAAGGCAACATTTGCCTGGCACTTGGAAGATGTGGACCTGTACAGCATCAACTATCTCCATTTCGGTGCACCAAAACAGTGGTATAGCATTTCGCAGGCCGACGCTCGACGATTCGAGGCAGCCATGAAGAGCATTTGGCCTACTGATGCTAAGGCCTGTGACCAATTCCTGCGTCACAAAGCCTTCCTGATATCACCTTCACATCTCCTGCAGCACTACAACATCAAAGTGAACAAATGTCTCTCATACCCCGGGGAGTTTGTTGTTACCTATCCATACGGCTACCATTCCGGCTATAATTTGGGCTACAACTGTGCCGAGGCCGTCAATTTTGCTTTGGATTCATGGTTACCAATGGGCAAGATCGCCAAGAAGTGCGAATGTGCTCAAGCCCAGGATAGCGTGTGGGTCGACGTGTACGAGATCGAGAGAAAGCTCCGCGGGGAACCCACACCAGAATACTGGACCGAAGAGGAAGATGAAGACGATTCAGATGAGGACGAGGACGAGGACGAAGAAATGGGAGGCCTGCCTTCGCCGCCTGGAAGCCACACCGTCCGCATCAAGGCCCCGAGTCGCAAGAGAAAGCAAGCAAAAATCAGCAAGGACAAGAAGGAGAAAGCCAAGAAGCTACGTCTGCGGGTCAAGGCCCATGTCGAGCCACCCTGTTGTCTATGTCCGAACGACATACCTGGTGCCGAGATACTGGCAACCGACGACGGCCGCAAGGCACATCGCCTCTGTGCGTTGTACCTTCCAGAGACTTATATCGAGACAGTCGACGGGAACGAAACTGTCTTCAATGTGGAAAACATTGAGAAAGCCCGCCTTGAACTCAAATGTCTCTACTGCCGGTCGAAGCGCGGCGCTTGCTTCCAATGCTCGCAGAAGAAGTGTCCACGCTCTTATCATGCCACCTGCGCTGCGGCTGCCGGTCTGTTTGTTGAGCAGGGCGACGTCCCAGTGTTTGATAAAGACGGCATCGAGTACAAGGAGGAAGCGTTCGAATTCAGCTGCCGGTTCCACAGGACAAAGCGAGACAGACGTCTGGATGGCGATGCCCTGGAGGAAAGCACCCGCATTAAGGAAGCCGCTAGGGCTCTCAAGAAGAACGAAATCGTTCAGATGCAATACTACAAGAAGGAGATATTTGCGGGTGTCGTCGTCGAGAACCGCGCAGGCGAGCAGACCTTGCTTTTGGACGTCATTCCGAATGGGTATGAGACCTACTGACATCCTAAGAATACGAAATGCATACTAACGGTAAATAGTGCCCGGATCGAAGTCGAGTGGAAGTGGCTGCTTCTCCCCGATCCAGAAGACTTCAAGCTCCCTAAAGCGTCAGCCAATGCTTTGCCAATGCCAACATCTAGAAAAGCCAAGGAAGAGATCAATGCGAAGCGATCTGCGGATGAGCCCCCAAGGGCCGGCGATATTTTCGTTGAAGGTCCTGCACCGGGCAAAGACTTTGTCTGGTCAGAGTTTCATACATGCGAAGCATCTGAGTGTAAGAATAAAGCCCAGACCAAGATCGACTTCTCCAAGGAAAATCAAGTATGGCACTACTTGGGCAAGACGTCGACCGAGGCGAAGGCGCAATACACAGAAGATCCACGGAAACCTCAACACAATCCGAAGTGCAGCTTCCTTGACAGCGTCCCGAAACCGCCGCCGCCGCCCCGGCCCCAGCATCAAGCGTCGTATGGTGCTACTCACCCAGCACAAGCGAGAGCCCCGATATCAACGAAGCCCGAGAAGCCATATGTCTACAAGCCGAGGAAGCCGGTGGATACTTCATTCGGTCCTCCTTTCACCACACAAAAATTCGCCCCCAGTAACACGGGGGCAGCCGGGGTCCCACCGCTATCGTTTGGCACGGATCCTCGATTCTCTGCCGGACTGTACTCTACCAACAAATTCGCGCCGGTTACAGCGAACAGTCCGCCTCAAAATCAGCGTCATGGCAGCGCCCAATTCACGCCCGTACCACCTCCTCGCCAATCTCAGCAGCATCAACAGCCTCAATCCATCAACCCGGCTTGGCTATCCCACACCCAAGTCAACAGCCCTCAGCCACAGGCTATACCTTTCCAGGCACCACTATCGAGGCAACAGAGTGTCCCGAATGTTCCCGCTGCTATGGGTCAATCATCGAACTTCCCAATGCAGCAGCACGCAGCACCGATGCAACAACCATCTCAAGCGCAGGCCCATGTACCACAAGCTTTCCCACAGCCTGCCACGCCCTCTGTTCCACAGCATGCCTGGCAGAAGTTTTCCTTCTTCCAGGCCTACCATAACAGGTAAGCGGACTTCTATCGCCAGCGCCAGATGAGTCACTGACACAAAGGTATTAGGGAGCCTTCCAGGTACAGGACACCGTATGCGCTTTGGGGTGGCTTCACCAACGGGTACGAGGGCGACCTACGGAAACACTTGATGAAGAAGCCGGAGTCAGCGCCATTCAGCAACCGTCGATTGAGCTTCAACCTTGGCGGAGGTCTTCAGGGTCTCACCCGGCCACCATCCCATCGCTATTCTAACTCAGCCGGTTCGTCCAGGTCATCACCTTTCAGCGCGCCCCGCGCTAGGTCACAGTCTGGAGCGGCCTCTCCTACCTCGTCATTTGCGTCGGCCATGTCGCCGCCACCAGTCCCCTCTCGGGGTCACCAACGCACACCGTCCGTTCCCTCCACTCCGTCCCATCCTGCAATGAGACCACAATACGCCTCGTCATCGCAGATGAATTCTAATGCGGGTCAGACCAGCCAAGGCAATTTAGCAGGCTCGCCCAATAGCCTTTCCAATGGCATGGGCCTACAGGGAGGGTCCAGCTCGATGGAAGCGCAGTCCTCCAGGGCGTCGATGCCTCCCATATCACCAGCTGGAATCCCCTCGCAGCAACCAACTTTCCTCAACACGTCACCACAACCAGTTGCGCAGGGTGCCTCCGCGGCAAGTCCAACACTTCCAATGGATGTGGATCCCGAAACCAATGAGTCGCCTGCTCAACAGTTGAAGCAGCAATTGCGACGCATTTCCGATCCCAAGGAGTCACCATTTCGCATACCTCGCAGTCGAGGCCATACTCCACGTTCTAGTCTGAATCAGCTGCCGAGACTGCAGTCTCCCACTGAGACCCCGGACGTGAGCCGGCAGGAGGAACGAAGGGCCTCCTCTGGATCGACGCAGGCGACCACACCTTCGGAACTTGCTGCCAACGGCGTAGCGGTGCGCGAGTTTCCCGAGATGGCGGCGGATAACAAGGCGTTTGTCGAGAAAATGATGCTGGACCTTAGGAGGGCGAGTCAAAGCGCGGTTGACGGTACGCTGAACGGGCTTGGAGAATCTACACCAGCAACGAATCCTTAGTGATTGTGAGGTTTGAGTCAAAGACGAGCTATTTCATCGAGGGCTGCATCGAAGGACATGATAGTGGTTGCAAATAAACCCGGCCGCATAGCTTTTTGGCTGTGGGCACGTGGTCTCCAAGGGTTCTGGCAAGGACTGGAACAAAAGCTGCACTGGTTCGGGCATATACGGAGTTTTGATGGACGATTTGCTGGTTTGGAGTTTGTGGCGGCTGCTTCTAAGAGCAGCCTGGGTGGCGCCGGTGATAAAGGAATCGGCCAGGCGTAACGGAAGAGATCAAGGACGAATCAACGAGGTCATTCATGGCGCCCGAGGGCGCATGGCTTAGCTTGCTCCTATATGTAGGACAACTTCTGTACATTCGCGCGTGCGATGCGAAAAGGGACGACTACTCACGAAACTTGGACTCGATGTTTGATTTGAACTGCGGGAGAAGTGGCACGGGTGCAAGAGTATAGAGATACACACAAATGCAATACTTTAGCCTCGCATTATGCAGCTTGTCTACTGCTTGCAATATGCCTATGAATAAGTTACTGGCCAGGCAGGGGGTCTCATTCGCCTCTCCTCGAATAGATGACTGCCGAGCAACGGTACACAGCTGACATGTGTGCTCGGGTGGTAAGTGCATAGCATTCACGGCAGGATCCGACTTGGCGAGCAGACAGACTTGAGCCTCACCGACTTGTCATTGGACCGTGAGTCCAGATTATCCAAGGATCAGGCCGGCGGAGATTTACGTCTCTACCATTAAACATTGGCCGTCAACCCACCCCAATGTGGACACTAAACAGCGATACTGACACGCGCATGAGCGTTCCATTGGCTGAGGACCTGTTTTGGATGCTCGAAACGAGCCAGTGGGCCTCCGCGTGCTTCATGGTCAGGGGTTGCAGCATGGCTGTGCCCCGGTACCGTAGAAGATCGTGGGAGCCCTCGGATACGATGGCAGCACCTGAGCCCGCGTGAAATGAATATCGCGGTCTTTTCTTTATACTTAGGCCATCGTCCGGTCGTGAGAGTCAGCGACCTCATCTACCCTCGTTCAGCTCGTTGAGACCGAACTTCCTCTCCTTAGGTTTTCGTTTCTGTGTATCCTATTCTACACGGTACAATTTTTCTTGCCCAAGATGGGTGTCCGATCCTTTGTCAAGCGTTCTGCCCTGCTCGCACTCGCGGCAGGTGGCAGCCACGGCATTCGCATTATTCAGTCTAATGACGACGGCTGGGCCGAGCTGAACATTCGCGAGTTCCACAGCAGGCTCATTGAAGCGGGTCATGATGCCGTTGTCTCGGCTCCGGCTGAGAACATGTCCGGTAAAGGTACAATATGGTTCTTCTCATATTCGAATAGTCCACCTGGCTGCCATCAAAATCCATGCTGACCCGCCACATCATAGGCTCCAGCGACGAGGACCCAAAGCCTCGCACCGAGGCCTGCGAGTACAACAGCTGCCCAGCCGGCACCAACGAGACGTTCGGCAGCAACGCGACGGACCCGACGCTCAACTGGGTCAACTCGTTCCCCGCGACGTCGATGCGGCTCGGGCTGAGCACGATCGGCCCGGGCGTGTGGGGCGAGGGCCAGGAGGCCCAGCTGGCCATCACGGGGCCCAACGTGGGCTCGAACCTGTTCGCGCAGGTGCCCTTCTCGGGGACCATCGGCTCCGCCTGCTACGCGGCACACGAGGCCGGCGTCCCCGCCATCGCCTTCAGCGGCCTCAGCGACTCGAACCTTGGTCTGCTGGGCGGCAACGCCGCGTGGAACACGACCGAGCCGCCAGCCAGCGCCGGCGTCTTCGCGGAGTTGGCCCTCAACCTCACCTCGCGGATTATTGACTCCGGCGCGCCCTACCTGCCCAACGACACGTACCTCAACGTCAACATGGCGGCGCCGCTGGGAGCCTGCGCCGATGCCAGCGCGTACAAGTGGGTGCTGACGCGCATCGACCCTAGCGTGCCGCTGCTGTCGTCTGCGGACGTGCAGCGGTGTGGGCAGGACACGCTGCCACAGGAGACCAAGGTCGTGCATACGGACGGGTGCTATGTCAGTGTTAGTGTTGGTGACTGCAGCGACAAGACGACTGCGACGGCGGATGTGCAGCAGGCTGTTGTTGACAAGATCGGAGACATGTTGACCTGCTTCTCTTCGTAGAAGCGAGTAGGCTTGTGAGCATGTAGCGGTGTTTGAGACACGCCTGGCCGTGTGGTTCTTTTCTGTTGTATTTATTCACATTGCTCTCGACTTGCACGTCAAGGTGGCGTGGATACTCGCTTTATAATTCAATCCCCTTGGGGCACCCAGAATTCTGTCTAGATACAAGTATGATTCGTATGCAGGCACAGACTCCAGGCTGCGGTAGACATCGCCTCTGTTGACATTTGCTTGGCTATTTGGTAGGCAGAAGACACTCACTACCTAGGTAATTGTGAATTTCAATTATCTGAGTGCCACCAGATTCAAGTCAAATAGAAAATGGTGCGAACAGAACGAGGAATATCAAGCAGCATTGCAATAGGTACATAAGCTTGAACATACCAGTGAAATGAAACATATCCAAGCCTCTCGAGCTCAAACGCTTTGGGAGCTCAGTACAAACACTGAGCATAATACGAATGGAAGACAGAGCAGGTAGCGGGTGCCTGACAGGAAGTCTTGCCGCTCCAACCTTGGCCCCCACATTGGCCATAGAGGGTCTGCCCGTCGCCATCTCCGACCGGGCCCGGCACGCACTGAGCGTAGTAAGGGTTGACTGTCGAGCAGTAGTTGGACCCGTAGCACGAGGTTGGGCCAGGATAGTTGGATCCACCGCATTGACCCCTGCATTGGTACCAAGTCAGCAAAGGTTCTCTGCACGGTAATTGAAAGGACGGCTGGCCCAGATTATGAGATAATAATAGAAAGCTGACCACTGTGTTTGGCCCACCGCCGCAGGAGGCTGTGTCGTGGCCGGCATTGTCACCGGTGCCGTAGTCGTCCTCGATGTGGACATGGGGCTCAATTGAGCCGTCGAGGTTGTCAGGGTATTTCCAGCCGATGTAGTGGGTGTTACCGTAGTCGGGCGCGTAGTTGAAGTCTTGGAAACTGTAGTCGCCAGCGTTGTCTGGCCTGGTGTCGTGGCACTGGACGTGACCGTCGCGATCGACTTGCTCTGTGGCCCCGAGCTCACCGCACCAGGGATCAAAGTTGGTCCTGGGACAGGATAGGTCGTGAAACTGGTATAAAGGTTGAAGAATATCCCTGGATCAGTGGCTCTGTATAGGTCAGTGCCATACACACCTGAGGGCTGGGAGGTGCCAGTCCCAGAGATTTCGAGGTTAAAGCACTGTGGATAGGCCTGGGCTCCGTTGGCCTGGTTTGCTCCGTGTAAGGCGATGATCTCGTGACGAAGAACATAACTTCCCGGAGCAATATCTTCTCGGATATTGATCAGCCAGGAGAGACCGTTGGCGATCAGTGCATCATCAGCCCAGTAGCCAGGATTAGAGCCCGACACGAGCCCAGCACCATCGATCTTGAAGAACTTGAGTGAGTTCTTGTCCACCGTTTCGCAAGGTCCGTTGCACTTAGCCAAGTAATCGACAACAGGGCCATGATGGGAGTCAGGCCACGTATTCCACTGAATTGATATGGAATCACCTGCTTGGACAGCAACGTGGGCCTTGCCTGGGGTAGCTGACTTGTGACAGATAATGTCAGGGGACTGGAAAGCATCGGGTGCCACATAACCATTATCGGTATTACCAGCTGTCCATCCCATGACTTTTGGTGGGTTTGGGTTGTAAGGATCATTGTCTGGGAGGAAGTTGCGGTAGTATATGCCGTTGACAACTATGTTAGTGACATGACCATGAGCTATCACTGTTACAGCCGTATAAAGTAAAGTGGCTAGTACATTTGTTGTCCAGTACATTTCGCAGAAATATTTCACAAGCGATGAAAACGGTAGATGACAGCGGTCGGGTTGCGATGTGTCTCACTGTGTTCCAAGGTCTCGCTGGGCTTTGAAATTAGTTTTGTTCTTATATTTATATTCTGATATAAACTTCTAAATTGTTTTCATGCTCAGCTACTTTGGACTCCAAAAACCTGGTGTCCCAGTCGAGATAAGACTCTGCAGCATGGTGGAAGCAAGGGCGCCGCCAGTGAGGCTGAACTTCTGACCCAGAACACAAGCTTCGCAACGAATGAATCCTGACACAGCTAACGCCAAGAATCCGGCGCAACGAAACTACTCTAATTGGAGGACATGATTCCCTCGTGAGCAGCATTGTGTGTTTGAATGAGACATTCACAGCCTCGAAGATGCCCAATTCCTCGGGTGCTTGGCAGGAGGACGCATAATCGGAGCATGACGTTCAGTCCATTGAGATTTGTCGAATCAGCTCGTTCATACACCCATGTCAGCACCACACGCCGAGACAGCGTACGGATTCTAGATCATGAGTGTTTGAACCGTGCTCAGGCGGTCCAAAGGGGCCTCGATCGGTGTAAGCGCACTGCGATTGCGCCTCCCGTTCTTTCGGGGAAAGAATAAAGAGATCACAATCCAGCGATGACCATTGTCACAAAATTTTGCCTTTTAGCTCAATGCTAGAACGTGGAAGTGTCCGGGCGCCACCAAGACATTGCGGCCGGTTCCGAGAAATGAGCGGCAGAGAGTCAAGAGAGAGATGGGGGCTTTGGAGATGTTCTAATGACTACCTGACCCAGACATTTCCAACCAGGCCAAATAAAAAAGGAAGCATCACATATTTGAAACAAAAGTCTGTTAGAACCGGATTAATCATGATTCGATAATTACTCTGCTGTCCCCCAGGAGCTTTCCTGACTCCTTGAATATGCTTTCCAAGCTACGCTAATGGCCGCCTGGGCTTTCTGCGGCCTTTAGAAGTACCATAGAGCTCTTACCTAGTTGCTGGCTGACTTACCTTATTCACTTCATAACTCAAGGCTATTCTCGGGTGCCAGACTTATAGAGAATTTCGCCTTTCGAGCAAATCTGATTGCCAGTCAAGGGCATTGGGAGCGACCAACCCTGATTACACAATCCGAATGTTTTTTCATCATAGCAGTGTATTCTTCCATCAGCCTCTGGGCAAGCAACCTGGCCGTAGGCCCATGAGGGCTGGATCGTACTGGTGGGGGCGATCTCGGATGCGGTAGTCCTTGCTGAAGGCTTGATGCTGTTAGAATAGTTTGACTTTTGGCTGGCACTTGCTGACGTCGTAACGGTTTTGAATGAACTCTGGGACGTCGGAAGGCTGGTCGGAGTAACAGTTGAGCCAGCCGTGCTGGCATTGTTCTGCGATCCTCCATCAACAAAGGATGGAGGGTCCGCCGCAGGACATTGCCCATTTCCTTTTGGGCTAGGCTCAGCGTAGACTTTGCCAAATTTTCCAGGGTTTGGAATATTCAGCAGCTGGCCACTTTCGCCAGTTTCGCATGTGCCTGGGATATTGGCCTGAAAGACTGGGGGCAGCGAGTCCATGAACGCCTTGTCATTTGTACCCCCAACAATTTTCACAGGAGAACATGTCATATACATCTCTCTGTTGCCGATCTTGTTAAACCAGGTGAACGCGAATGTAGCTTGTTCAGAATTTGCGAGTCCACTTGGAATCGGGACATCAAATTGGCGGACACACTCACTGCCGCTGGAATTGCCGCATTGTCGTCCGTTTTCTCTGCCTGACTTGTCTTTTTCAACTGTTTCCAGATTTCCTGCGGCCTCTGCGGGACAGCCTCCGATGATTGTGTATAGTGTCTTCCATTTAGAAATGTCAGCAGGGGGCGGGTAATCGTACGTTATGCTGAACTGGCAGCTTCCACCCCCATGGACCGCGGATATCCAGAATTTTACAGTCTGGTTTGAGCCTGCGGTAAGAACACTCCTGTTTTCAGCATGCTCTGTGCGTCCTTGACAAGGAAAGGGGAGCTTTTCACTGAGTGGTGCTACTTGCTGCAAAGGCTCAGTTTCAAGGTTGTATGGGCGAGGCTCGATCATTATTCCGTGGCCATTGGCCAGAGTGGCGATGCTTAACAGAGCTGTGGTTAGTGGAATTGGATGATACATTGCCTTCAGGACTTCCTGTTCACAAATTGAATGGTTATCGAGAGTGATTGGCAGTACTTTGTCTCAGAACAAGGTTTAGGTGATGTGTTGGGAGCGGGTTCGATCGATGTGTAAGTTAACTTTTAGTTGATTTGAGGATGTCCACGAGATCCTGATGTGAAGTGGCGATCTCTACTGGATTAAATACTGCTCTTGTACAGGACGAATTTTATCGGTCCGGCTGAAAACAAAGAACCATTGTAAATTTTCGTTATTGTCAATCACAAACCCTATACCTTCACTGACCGCGGTATAGGATAGTGCGGCACGGCTGAAGGGAATGGCATTGAATCAAAGTGATGAGTGATGGGAACATTCAACAATTACACAAAGACAATGCCACGGGGGAATCCGGATCCTTCGAAGGCACACAGACTATCAGGGCTATGGAAGAGCCGTATAACAATTTGGCTGTCATGTCGTAAATCACATATAGTCACAACTCCTACGTACGAGAAAATTGCGACAATGTAGTTAAAGATTTGATCCACAAAAGCCGTGTAGCATGATGTGAACCCCAAGGAGCCGTGAAAGAATCTTCAATTTTGATTCATATATATACATATTGAAGCTGAAGCTATTTACGGGATCCTAGCAATGACACTCGCCTCATCGACAGCGGTGCCGGCCTTGGACACTGCGCCCTTGGCGAAGGCAATCTCGCCGCGCTCATCATCAGCCGCAAAGAATGCAGCAGTAGCGAAAGGCGAACCAAGGATACAACCACTGGGCTCCAGGCTGAGAAAGCAGTATCCAGCCTCAGTATCACTGTCAATGGTGAACCTCACGTACGAGCGGATCGGCACCTTGATCGTAATGGACTCGCCCTCGTTGACTCCGTCGAAGGTGTAGTCAACAGTCTTGTCAGCGGGAATAGAGTCACAGGTGCCTGGCCATGAGACGTGTCCCGCGGGGCTTCGGCGGATGCCGGTCGCGTTGAAGAACGCCGCCTCGTCAGCGACGGGAATGTCGTCGTTGTGTGTGCCGGAGTCGACGAGGCAGTCTGGCACGTCACCACTCGCGCTGCCTGTGGCGATCGGGATGCCGTTGGAGGACAGCTTGGGTCCAGGCACATAGTAGCCGACGCGGCCTTGTGTCCAGGTGTTGGGAACCTTCACAAGCGGGCCGTCATATTTGGAAGTGTCAATGCCACCCTGCAGACCGCCTCCAGTGTAGGTTCCGAGCACATCGGATGGGGCCTCGTCGAACCACAGCGACTGGACGGGGGCAGAGATGAGTCCGCGCTCGAGCAGGTCCTGGCGGAAAGACGGGCCAGTCGTGTTGCGGCCGGTCTCATTATTGCTGTGATAATAAGGCGAGACTCCTAGAATGCCAAGATCATAGATAGGGGTAGGGCTGCAATCTCCATCGTCGCCGAGGCGCTGTTGCAAGTAGTCTACGATGGCGACTGTTGTGTCGGGACTCGTGGTGGACTGGCCCGCGTTGTTGATGAAGTTGAAAGTCTCATTGATGGCGACCTCCCCAAGATATATCTTATCTAAGCCTCCATATGCGTAAAAGGAGCTGAAAGGCACTGGTTTTGATGCTGTAGAGGAACTAGGGTAGTTCAAGTAGTCTCCTGCAGGGACCGAGGCATTGCACGGCCCCTGGCAGCCCAAGCAGGTGCGTCCCCAGTTCGCAATCGAGTCAGGACCAAAAACGAAGAAGTTTTCGCTGCCCTGGTCATAGACTACCTCGAGTGTCGTGTTGAGTGAAGGAATGAACACGTCTGTCGAAGTCTTGTGGTTGGGTCCGTTGCGGAGATTCAGGGGAATGTGTACGGTTGGCACGGTCTGGGCGACCACTGTGCCAACCGACATTATCATCATTCCGGTCTTCATCTTGGGGGAGTCGATTGAAACGAGTGACGACTAAGGCAATGAGCGAGTGTGTGGATGGCTGCACAACTGGGCATTTAGACTGACAGGAGCCATCCCACTTATGTAGTGAATACCCGAGTCTTGTTGAATGTCTGGTATTCCCACACTGACATCAACAGATAGCGGTAGGTAACATTCGGTTTGGAATACGAGGTGAGTGTCAAGCAGTGGGCCTGTTCACCTTCTCGCTTGAGAAAAGACTTACCACATTTGTCGGTTATGCCGGGCCGAGGACGATCTTCTATTCTTTATTAGTAACCTTAATCAAAAGCTTCTTCTGACAGTCATGCCCTACAGCGGGCCCTGCAAATTACCCATGAATTGTCGCTTCCTCGCGTGTGAAGTGAGAACAGAGCGAAGACCAGCCAGGGCTTTTAGATATTTCTATACTACCATAGATTGACGGCAGCGTCGCGTCGCCAATTCCAAGAGAACCGTCCGGCCGATGGCCATCGTCCCATGTACTGTTCAATTGAGTTGCCAAGACACCCATAGACCGTTGCGTGAACCCCTTTCCTGATCCCTGCTAGTCTGGCATTTGAGCCGTGAGGGAGGAGGCCTTAAAAGCGGGCTGCATCGTGTCGTGCCACGCCAGTTGGGCCAGGGACAGGGAGAGCCAAGAATAGCCGTCGGCTGTCCAAAATAGAACCTCCACTGATACGGAATACGGATGCTTAAAAACTCAGTCTAGTGTCATTGGGTGACAGATTCAGAAATCTACTCGCCACATCGCATGGGTAATCTGGTGTCAAAAATCAGGTGTCATGTTGCGTGGTGTTCATAGAGCTCTGGTTCAACTGTATTTATGCGAACACGTCCAAGTCAGGCTATTGGATACACTTTCAATCGACGTATGTTGATCAATCGCGTGCCACGAGTGTCTACTGGTTCTACAAGCACAGTTCGGTCTTCAATGTATCAGCAATGGAATGCACCCGCCCACCTAGACCTCGGATACTCGGCGTACTCACGAGAATTTACTGCAGATGTGGGTCACACTTGCATACGTGCTGGCTCGGCAGTAGATAAGCACCAGTGCAGATCTTGATTCCACTGACTTAATTTTCGAGTGCTGTTGTAGGAGTTCAATTACCGATTATGCGAATTCAACGAGATAACAAACAAATGATCGATGGTCCTGCGCTAGACGGATGACCTAGGCACATCTGCTTAGGGCGCCTGTGAGTTAATGAGCATTTCTAAATGAACGGTCACGATGAAGTGAATAGGGACAGTGATCACACTCGAGACAGCTGCCTAAGTAGTTTTCTGTCTGTGCCGTAGCATTACTTGCAGGGCCAATTTGAACCGGCGCGGGGCATGAAAACGGCCCATGAATATCAGAAGAGAGCAAGCGTTGTATGAGGAAGCTCACATATCCAGTAAATCATTATCCGCGGTGTCTATTATCTAGACAAGAAGAGGAGCGTATTTGATCTTCAGCCTGTTGACGTTGAAAAATACTTTTGTTGATGGTGTGTATCGATCCTGAGGGCAAAAAGCCACCCAACCTTACTTTTTCAAGCTGTTTGCTTTTCCGCGTGAATCTTTACCAATGAATCTGGCCATGAATGTATTAGCATCATCATCCAAAAGTTGACGTCGAATACCTGAAATCTCTCACTCTGCAGATATTTGCGTGCCCCTCCTCTTCCTCTGATGCAAACGAAAACCTGGAATACCAATTCCCAACCTCTCTTTACTTCCACATCACAACTCAGAATCCCTTCATTACCGTTTTCAGTGCCTACACCATCACTGAGGACAACTGAGAATCAAAATGATTGCTTTGCTCATTTCTCTCCTCTGGCTGCTTCCAGCAGCGATGGGCTTAACCCCCTATCAGTTGCCACGAGACGCCGCTGACTTTCACCAGCGCAACTTCGACACTATCAGCAAGATATACAACCTGAGCACCTATCCCAATAACCAGGCTTTTCTAAAGGACGGTGCAGCAGCTGTACCTAGTGGCCTCTTCTCAAAGGACGTTATCGGCAGAGTCACCCCGCTGGGTAACTTCAGTGGTAGTAAGACCACCTCAAACGCCTGCTTCCTCCGTTTACACTGACTGGGGGTCTAACAAATCTCAGTCGATGACACTGTCGAATACTTCTTCGCCCTGACCCCCGACCCATCTCCACCAAGTTACGCCACATGGACAAATGACACCATCACTCACTTCGTGTCCGAGTGTCCGGAGGTCGCGGCGACCGTGGTCTACGGCAGGACGATGGGTGTGAACGCCTCGGTTCCCTCTACCTACCAGAAGCAGGTTTCGACGATCAAGCAGATTGCTTTCTGGCGCTTCGACGACACCGGTGCCGTGCTGAAGTACGACGCTTGGCTGCCGACACTGCAGCAGTGGTGGAACACGACCCACGACGTCGCGCACTACCCGATTGACGAGGTGCTGGTCCGCCAGCAGCTTTGTCAAACCACCCAGGTCCAGGTGAGCAGCTTTTTACTTGAAACTTTCGTCCAGCAGAGTGACATGGAAAACTCTCATCGAAAAGCAACGCAAAGCTGACGTGGACCTTTATCACAGTGCACCGGAGCTGACAAGCAATGGGACTCTGTCGACCAGTGTGTCGCCACACTGAGCCAGAAGCCCATGGGTAACTTTGACAATCTGTGGGGCGATAATATTTGGTGCAGGGCTTTGCACGTCCGACTGACCCCGATCCGACCTGATGTAAGCCAACCCTGTATACTGTCAAGATCCAGGAAGAAAGGGAAAGGATCACAACATACTTTGATCCGAGCTTGATACTGACTAATTTTCTAGGTTCACTGCGCTCACGTCGGCCCCAATGGAGGAGGCAAGTGTGTAAACATCGCTTACAACGATGCCTACTTTGACGATGAGGCTTTGTTTGGCGAGCCACCGGGAGATACTTTTGTCTGTCACAAGGGCAGTGGATCCTAGAAGGTCTATGGTATCTTACATCGTCGACGGACAAAGAGTCTCTTATTCTGGTCACCACCCATAGACCGGAGACTCGAGGCTTTGAGTATCCACGACGTTAAATCATGAGACGTTCGGCACCTGAGATTATTTTTACAGAGCCAAGATATGATCGCTGCAGATGCGAGATTCCATACCTGTGACTTGATTTCGACCCTATTGTTCACGAAGTGTCTTTGTCCGATGACGAACAATTGGGATCATAGTAAACGGCTGCATGATCACTAAGTTGGTTTTATACTCAACCTCAAATTGCATGTAATCACCTGTGGTAGTGGGACTGAGAGGATGAATTTAAGCGTTGCTATTTTTCCTGCGCCGTGGTTGACAGTCCTATGTACTGGACGAATAAAGTCAA
This sequence comes from Diaporthe amygdali, assembly GCF_026229845.1. Classification (NCBI taxonomy): domain Eukaryota; kingdom Fungi; phylum Ascomycota; class Sordariomycetes; order Diaporthales; family Diaporthaceae; genus Diaporthe; species Diaporthe amygdali. The sequence continues at coordinate 3,386,826 of NW_026517021.1, read as the reverse complement.
AGGTTAATCCTGGACATCTCAAACTTGTCGACTCTCGTCTACCGAAATTCCTTCTTGAGCAGGGGCACCATTGCTCCCAATTCTCGAAGCTTTTCCAAACACTAAGGTGTATGAAGCGAAATCATGCCAAAAAGGTGTGATTAGACTGTGTCTTCTGCTTGATGAAAATTCTGGAACTGCGTGTTCGGTCTGCGCGTATCTTTGAACTTCAAAGTTGACCAATTCTTGGTCACATTTTCTAGGCTGTCAAAGTATTGAAACCTACCTTTTCAACCCAGTCAGCAGTTCCACTGGGCGCGGGGCGACGTTTCTCGATCGCCAAGACGGTCTCGATGAAGCTGCGCTTGAGCACACTCTTCTTCCGCCTTGCCAACAGCTGAGCCGTCTTGAGAATGTTCTTGATCTGTCGCCCGTTGAGCTCCAGCCTCGCCAGATCCTTGATGTCCTGTTCCGTAATCTCGGGCCTCTGCTTGGCCGCGGAGATAAAGTTGCGCCAGATGTGCGCCCGTGACTCAGCCGTGAGGTCAGGGTACTCGAGCGAGACGTGGATGCGGGACTGGAATGCCAGGTCAATGTTGTCGACCCGGTTGGTCGTCATGAACAGGATGCCCTCGTAGTACTCGAGCGTCCGCAGGAAGATGGAGACGACCTTGTTGCGTTCGAGGTCGTGCGTCGATCGAGCCTCGAGGAACACGTCGCACTCGTCCAGCAGTAGGATCGCGTTCCATCTAGCGACCAGCTCGAGGATCTGCGACAAACCCTGCTCGACCTCCCACGGACTAGAGCCCAGGTCGCCCGAGCTGAGCGTGTGTAGCGGCACGCGGAGGTTCTCCGCGACCGCCTCGGCGGTCAGGGTCTTGCCCACACCTGGCGGGCCGGACAGCAGGCAAATTATACCTCGGCCCTTGCCGGAGATGACGTCGTCAAATGTGTCTCCCCCCTCCAGCTGCGACTCAGAGAACGCCATGATCAGCTCCTTTTGATCATCTGGCAACACGAGCTTGTCGAATGCATCTCTGTTCCACTTGATCTCCTCGACCTGCTCGACATAGAATTCTAGCCACTCTTTGCGCTTGAGAGAATATCCTCGGGTCCTGGACCGTGCCAGCATCTGGTAGTATGGAGTCAGTCTGAGTTGACCCTGCTCAGACAGGCCGTGCTTTCGTCGATGTTCGTGCAAACGTTCGAGATCCTTGGGCTTCCAGTCCATCAGCCGGCGGCGACGCCACATATTGCTTCGGTTGAAAGAATGAATGTCGACAACTATACGGCCGCTAATCTGGATAGGAACTTCGTTTCCTTGCTGGTCCCAGGATATTGCAGTCCCGTCGTATCTGTCAAGTAGCAACACGTCAGCAAGAGCTTTTATGGCTGCCTTCCAAAATGTGCAGTCACCTACCCTTTGTAATGGTGGCCAGCCAGCTTTTCGAAGATCCTACCCCTCTCCACCAGACTCGATGCGACTGCTTTCTCGTCCTCGTGGAAAGTCAGAGGGAATGCATTCAGCCCAGTGATCTTCTTGGCGCCGATAAACTCAGGGACATCTATCCGCTCTGTGACACGACCGAACTCCTTGCCACTATAATCCACGCAGTCGGCAAAGAGGCCGAGGAATTTGCCGCACTGGTTCTCCATGTACTCCGCTTCGCCCAGCTCGAAAGCAGAGAAGGGCCCTTTGTGGGCAGCGAGAATGACAGAGCCGGGCTGGAATATCATCCTGTGTCACTAGTCAGTAAAGTGTTTGCAGTCCATTAACGAGACCACTTACCAAAGGTGCTCGAAGGTTATTACACCGTTGAGAACGTAATCTTCATAAGCCTTGATGCTGTCACCGATTTCGTACTGGAGGATATCGTGGAGCACCGTAAGGTGCTCCTTGGTGGTCACTTCAAGGTCGGGTCGCTTCATGTACTCGAGAAGTTCGAACCAGCGGTGAATGAATGGCTTGAAGGGAGCCTCGAAAGTGAGGCGCTTCAGTTCGCACGCCACACCAGGGTAGTCCTTCAATATGACATCGCCCAGGGCTTTCTGCAGCCAGGGGCTCTGCACGACGATGGAGTGGGCCTCGAGCTTCTTGCGGCCATCCTGGCTCTTGACATTGCGCACGAGCACCGCATAAGTGTCCGTCACAGCATTCTCAGCCGGCTCCTCGACGTCTTCGGGGTATTTGTTCACCCAGGTCCAGACACCATCCTTGTCTTTGGACGACTTGTAGATGTTCTTGACCTCGCTGACTGACCCGACCGGGGCATTTGTGGTCTCCTCCTCGGGGGTGTCGGTCGCACTTTCCTCTGTGCTTTCCTCGTCTTCTGAGCTCTCCTCGGCCTCGTCGTTGACGCTGGTTGTCTTCATCAACGCGGAGAACTCTTCAATGCTGAGCATCCTTGGCGACGAGTCTTCTCTGTCATAGACAGCGACTTTCGGCTTGGTTTCCGTCATGGCTGCGAAAACAAGGCTGGATGACAGGGAGATGAGTTTTGCGTCGCGAAGTCGAGGTGCGCTCTTGTCAAGCTCGAGTCGTAGTGAAAGTGAAACAAGGAGCCACAGGCGCTGTTCCAGTTTCTTCAGAGGAAAATGTTTGAAATGCTTGCTCCCAAAGCCTGGTATTTATGTTTGAATGTGGTTCTTTGGTGTGAGGGATGCCTCTGCGCACTTGCCGCGTTTCTTGGTTGGCCTCAGTGATCCTTTGACTCCAGCTGGCAACATTTAAAGCAGGCACACAAGGCAACAGCTTCGCATCGATAGGTCTCCGGTATTTACATCAAGGAGAACTAAGACACTGATGCAGCATCAGCACTAGCTTCAATAAGGTTGGGTCCTCGCGAAACGTGGCGGCTCTCTGCAGGCTGCTGCCTACGAAGGCGGATCTGCCCCACAGCTCAACGGCGTAAGCCCAAGCCAAAGAGCTCAGGATTGGCTCAATTCGAAGTGTAGTAACACAACCCCATATGCTTGAAACGTTTTTGGTCAAGGTATCACAACTTCAATAGCAAGGCAGTATTGCAATACTTTGTTTGTTTGCAGTGGCCAAGCGTATGACGAAGCATGGGCAATGATAGCCACAAATTGCCACTGTACCAGAGCATGAAATATGCCTGGCTGCCTAGCACCCGTTCTACCCCGGGCTTCCAGTTTTGTGCTTGTGAAAATGAGAGAGCAAATGGCCTGCTGATCCGCACACAATATAAAACAAGATCCCAAAGATCTCGATGAGGAGGATTGTGCAAAGCAGGATGAAAAGCACCACCGCGCGCAAGTAGCTCCAAGCTGCAGCATCTAAGCCTTGGCTTGGCCTCATTAGAGATGACAGAACACATATAGATCCCCTTCGTCGCACCATGTAGAGGCACCGAGATATCCTTCCTTTTGTCACGAAACACCATTACGAGGTGCAGTCGAAAAAACCACACACATTCCTTGGAATAGAGCAGAAGTGGACAGCTTATCGCGGAGATGCCTACAGACTCTGCAACCCATTTGCGGGGCTCATTACTGGCCACGCACCCTCCTACATAGTGCAGTGCCTTGTTAGCAAAGGCTCTTGGGTATAATGATGCTGTTCTGTGGGCCAACACGATCTCATCGATCCTCAAAATGGCCCTCAATTCCTGTAGTTGCACGTGGCAGACAGGGTCATGCTCGCCAGTGGAGTTACTGATCTTTTTAGCTCGTCGGAAAAGATCATTCAATCCTGCATAGCATGAAAAGAACAAATATCTAGGCAACCGGTGCCATAGACCTATTGACGTGACAGACGGACATGACGCCCGCAGTGGATCAAGTAAGGAAGCGGAAGGGTATTCTGCATTCCGAAGGAAGCGAGACTTTTGCAACCGCCAGCACTTGGCTTGTCTAGATAATGTCAAGTTCATGAGTAGATCGAGGACCGTAAGGCCACAAATATCTGCAACTGAACACAGGCTCAACACACGCCGTGCGAACGGAGAGCAGTGGGTACGACGCCAGAATATGTGGGCTTGTTAGTTACAATCAGACTTGTGTGCTTGATTAATTCCGAGGCAATAGCCGGGGCTTTGCACCAGAAGTCGACGCTGTTGTGTGGTGACTTCATTCGACTCGACTCAATCGAGGGATATACCGTGCTGTTCATACGGCGACCCAAGGTAGGCAAGCTAAGATACCGAAGCCTGCTTGAATTAGATAGACATATTGTCCTCCTAAGTCATCAGATCACTTTATTCCTCTTGGTGTATCACGATGTGAGATGGCACCTTGGGTGGAACTTTTGAAGCCAACTAGAGCTTGGTGAGTGCTTTACACAGGCATCAAAAGAAGAGGCTGACGAGCAGAAGTTTCATCCAGCAGTAATCACATGACGAGTTCGAAAAGACTTAATATTGTTTTTGGAAGATAGCAGAGATTGGTGTGGCCTTGGCGTTGATGAGGGCATCGTGGGGCCGGCCACGTCGACGACAACGCGAGCGAGGAATGCAATGTTATTTGAGGTTGATTGGAGCGGCCCATAACTTTGGCTTCGGCGCGGTTGGCTCGGGAAGGCCCTGAGTCCGACGGGAGGACATTGGGGTCTGAAACGGCGAGATACATTTGGTCCAGTAGGGCCCTGGCCCCTGTGCGCGGGTAATGAGCTGTCATTAGAACAAGTGGGCCCGGGACAGGCCGTCCCTGCAGATTACCAACCGGATACGATCCCAATCACACCCTCGCAGCGCCCTGCGTTGAATGCTGGCCCTCCAGGTGCCGAAACGAGTCGATCAGGGGCGGGCGCATTGCTACCTCAGATGGTGATTGCACGACTCACCTCAGGGCGTCGGTTGCCTCTGGGCAATGGCAATATGATGAACTGAGCTCCCGTCCAAGCTTCTTTCCTCCGATCACCTGTTATTCCCTCTCATCCCCACGGGCAGACCTAAAGACAGACAGACAGACAGACAGATCAATTGACTGACCTTGAGCAAGAATCGTCCTGTGCCTGTGCCTGCTTGCTCGCTCTCACCACCTCGTCGGAGAGCATTGGCAGCGATGACATGGCAACCATGGGAGAGGTTCAAAGCCAGCCACCCCGCCACGGCGGATCGCATGGCTGAGAAATGGACTGCTACCCGGCCATATCTACCACCGGTGAACTTCATCACCATGCACTATGCCTACTTCATCTTGGTCGGGCTCGTCTTTTCCGGCATCTTCTATGGGCTGTCACGCCCGAACCATAGCGTCAGCTTCGTCGACAGCCTCTTCCTCGTCATGTCCTCCTTCACCACGTCTGGCCTGAACACGGTCGACATCAGCCAGCTCACCTCAGCCCAGCAGGCCCTGATCGCCTTGATGATGATGTTGGGCAGCCCTGTTTTCGTCTCCATATTCACAATTTGGCTCCGCGCCCGTGTCTTTGAGGAGCGGTTTGAGGACATCGTGGAGGCCGAACGGAGCAGGAGAATGAAAAAGACGGGTACAATAGTTGGCATGGCTGGCGCAATGATCGGTCTACCCGTCATGTCATCCTTCAAAGCCTCCAAAAAGAAGGCCAAAAAGGGTAGACATGCTCAACGCGCCGAGGCAGACGCCTTTCAGCTGTCTGGCTTCAAACGGCAATCTCGCGACAAGGACCAGGATCAGGAGGCTGCACTAGGATCAGGCATGTTGGATCCCATCCAGGAGGGCCACAAGCTTGACGTCGGGAGCAGCTCCGCCGAGCCTCTCTCGCCCAAGTCCAACACAACCACCACCAGGCGAAGGCCTTTCAGTCGAGACGACGCCCGCCTGTCCATGTCAGAGGGGTTCGATTTCAGGACCTTCATCCACGAGAACAAGAAGTCTGTCGGTAGGAACGGCCAGTTTTTCGACCTCACGGAGGAACAGCGCGAGTACTTGGGCGGCGTCGAGTATCGAGCCTTGAAGGTCCTCTTCACCATCGTCTGCGTCTACTTCGTCCTCTGGCAGCTGCTCGGGGCGATCACGCTCGGCGCGTGGCTCTACGTGCACAGCCAGAGCATCACTGCCGTCAACTCCCAGAACGCGTGGTGGTCTGGTATCTTCCTATGTATCTCGTCGTTCAACAATGCTGGAATGACACTGCTCGACGCAGGCGTGGCAGCCTTCGACAACGATGCTTTCGTCTTGACCATCGTCACGATTCTCTCACTCGCTGGAAATGCCGCATTCCCGGCGTTCCTCAGGGCCACCGTCTACTTCTGCAGCTTCGTGCTGAAGATGGCGGTCGATGAGGATGATTACACTGTCTGGAAGGAAGCATTCGACTTCATTCTCAAGTATCCACGTCGTCTGTACATGATGATGTTCCCTGCCAAGGCCAATTTCGTCTTTGTCACCATGTTTTCTACCATCGCGGTCATGGACTGGGTTCTACTCCTTGTTCTCAGTATCGGCAACGCCGCCATCGAGGCATACCCGGTCGCGAAGCGGGTCGGGCTGGCAGTCTTTCAGGCGTTGAGTAAGTCACCACCCGCCACTTGCATCGGCCCTGCGTGGGACAAGTATGTCTTGTAAAGCGACTTTTGCTAACTTTCTCACCCTTAGCAATCCCATCAGGAGGCTTCGCTGTGGTTCCAGTATCAAGCCTTTACTTTGACGTGCTCGTCTTGTGGGTGATTGTGATGTACATTTCTGCATACCCAGAGATCATCGTCATGCGAAACTCAAATGTACGTAGACATGTTCTATGCTCTCTCTTGATGTGAAGTCCTCTCTCGCGCCTGATCACCCCTCTGCGTATACCACTGGAGTATGGAGGTGGCTTCGACTGAGGGGCTTACTGCCACGGACTCTCTCCAACCTTGGCCACGCATTGACTTTAAACCATCAAGACTTCTCACTGACATCATTCAAGGTGTACGAAGAACGCTCCCTGGGTATTTATACCACCGAAGAGAACAAAACCGAGGACTCGGACTCGACTGTGAATGGCTCGACAGATGAGCTTCCGACGCTCGAGGGACCCCTCCTATCGCCGCCGCCGTTTGGCCCATCACACGGCCCACCGCAGACGGCGGTCTCCGTGTCAGGCGTGTCACAAGCACAATCTCGCGTATCCGCCAGGTCCGTCAAGAAGCTAGCCGCTGTTGGAAGGAAGGGGACCTCCTTTGTGGGCAAGCAGATCCAGAACAGGATGAACAACTTCCAGGGCGTGGGCGTGACGACCAAACCTCCCCTCAAGCGCTCCGCCGAGATGAACTTTGACGTTGGCAACCCCGTGGCGAACTCTTCAACTCCCGAGGGCCACGTGAGCCTAGTGTCGCAGCACCTGCGGGGCCAACTTTCTCACGACATCTGGGCCATTGCCTTCTCGCTGTTTTTAATCACACTGATCGAGACGTCCCACTCGATCGAGGATCCGCGCACCTACAGCGTTTTCAACTTCCTATTCGAGATCGTTTCGGGATATACCAACATTGGCCTTTCCGTCGGCCTCCCCGATCAATCGTTTAGCTTCTGCGGTGGCTGGTACACAGGGTCAAAGCTCGTAATGATTCTTATGATGATACGTGGCAGGCACAGGGGTCTGCCGGTTGCCCTGGATCACGCTGTCAAGCTGCCTGGCTGGGACAACGTGAAGAAGCAGAACGAGGATGCTGAGATTAGGCGGAGCATAGGGAGGAGTCGGGCGAGCTTGGAGATATAGATTTTAGAAATAGAGTTTCCCGTCGGCAGATGGAAGAATAGAACAGATTCGATTCCAATCATTAGACTATTGATTGCAGCTTTTCCTGTTCCACAACGTCTCCAGGTCAGACGGTAACTGCAGATCTCTGTTGCGGACAAGCAGGGACATCCTCAGCCGGAAGGCGATCCCACCTGGCAACGGACTCAACTTCAGGATTGACCCTGCCACCTAGGCACACCGACTAAACTTACGACGATTACTTCCCCCACATTTTCAGACAATTCAAGACGCGAGGAACGTTCGGGACTAGGTTTCTAGCTAACTGTCTATTAGGCTGGCCAGTATCTTCCCCTTTCAAACAGTGACACATAGAAATACATTGGGGCAAGACTCTTGTGGGATAAGCATATTTAGTCACTCATAGCTTTCTTGACAGGAAAATTATAGAGTTCTGTGGAAAATGCCTGCCTGCCAGGGCCACTCGTCTCACATTCTAGACATTCACGACTGAGACAGCCCATAGTTGGTCGCCAGTGTATTCTCATTAGTAGCTCGTTGTGCTCGTCGACTATCCGTCAGTCATCCCGCAGTCCAGCCCAGAGTATGTTCCCCTCCCTCCATCAGCATGACTTCTCAGCCTTCTTACTAGTTAGCCCAGCGGGAACTCGCAAGGCCCTTGTGCTTCTCCGGGTCGAAGAAGGGGTTCTCCATCTTGACTGCCTTCTCCTCTGAGAGTTCCCCGATGATGCGGCGGGGTGTCGCCTTGGTCTTGGCGACGGGCGCTGGGAGGTTGGTAGGAGTTCCGTGTGGATTCTTCTTCTGATTTGTCTTGTGTTTCGCCTCATCGACCTTGTTCTTCTTCTTGTTGACAGTCTGGTTGGTCGCTTCGGCGGGGCTGGCCGCCCATAGGGACTTGGTAAGGCCATTGACTGATGGGACGTGCGCCTCGTCCTTGACGACCTGCTGGTTGCCCTTCTTCAGAGTGTTCACGTTCTTGGTGGCGGTTTCGGTGGGGTTTGCAGCCCATCGTGAACTGGCAAGGCCGTTGGCAGTCGAGGCGGATGCCTGGTCGCTGGCAGTCTTCTGAATGCTCTTCTTCTGGTTGTTAGTCTTCTGATTGTTTAGCTTCCGTTCATTTGTCTTCTGGCCATTTACCTTCTGGTTTGTGGTCTGCTGGTCGACCACCTGATGGGCCATCTTCTGCTCCTCGATGCCACCGGGAGCCCAGCGAGAAGCAGCCAGGCCCGCGAAGAACCAGGTGTTCTTGACAGAGGAAGAAATATCACAGGGGGAAGGCATTGTGATTAATTGCGAGTGTGGAAAGTGTTTTGGTATAGTAGATGACGAATAGGGAGATATCGAGGTACGGAGAGTACAAAACTGAGTGTTCTTCAGTCCGTAGAGAGGAGTTGAGAGGTTGTTAGGTTGTGGGACGGAATCAAAATTCAAAGACAGATCGGTCGACGACTTTAAAATAATGGTTCTCAAAGACTTGAAGCAATTCACTTTCCAGACGCCTCGGGTGATTCACTATTCTTGCGATTAGTTAACGCTCCTACGAGGGGATCAATTCACTGAGATGGGCTTCTCGTTTGGCCTCAAGGACAAACGACTGTGCCCCACAATTTCTAGTAATTTATTGGCATGTGAGATCTATCCAAAAAATTCACATAGAGCTTCGGCAGGTGAGCCATCAGGGGAGAAGGCCGGGGGAGGAGGACGGGCAGGAGGGGGGCCCTGGTCTGAGCGCTACCCAGCTCACGCACCCTTTTCTTGACCACTTGGAAGGGAGCTGATTTGATTGGCTGAAAGCTAGCTGGCTGATCTGGGGGAGCTCCCAATGGGGCCCTGCAATATTTAAACCCTCGTAGCTGGCGTGGCAGCTTGCGTCTTTCTTCCTTTCCCTTCATCATCGAGGGCACGACCAGAACCACCGCTTTCGTGGAGGATCTGGTCACGACCGACCACCCCTTTGAAGTGCTCTGTTTGAGGCTCACTGCTTGCAAAGACGATCTCATCACTTCTTAACACCATACGCCTTGAGTCGAGCGTGCCCGATGGGGCGCGTTTGATTGGGACCATCAGAACACTGTCGCACCATTCACAAGGCTGCTGGGGAGCCTTGGTGTGACACGCCGATTTGGCGACGCATGCGAGTGGCCTTTCTTTTACCAAAGCCATCTTACCTCTGCGGCCATTTGCGGGGCATCCGGGGCGGAGGGTCCAATTCCCACACGTCACAGCAGCGACTGCTGTTCAACACAGCAGCACGCGGTGCCCATCGGGTCGGTAGCTGGGGCCTGGCGCTTGGCTCGGAGCTTGTTGATCATGGAACTCGCGATCGATCACAGCTCCCTGGACTTGCTACGCACTTACACTGGCCAGAGGGTGATTCCTCACAGCCTGCGTACCTGTCCTGAGCCTCGCAAAGCCGTGCGATGTTGGGTTTCTCCCCGTTTTCAAGGGTTCGTGGGGGAAGACACTGGGTTGCTGGCAAGAAACAGCTGTTCCTTCTGGATCATGGCGACCAAGATACTCGTGGCGGTCATTTTCTTAATTTTTTGAAACCATTCGTCTTTGTGGCGATCCTACTTTTTCATCACAGTCGCTAGCTTGCTGGTGATGTGAAGAAGAAGCAACTCCCACTCTACACCTTGATGAAACGCTGACAGTACTTCAAAAAAAAAAGTCGCTCATCTTGCTTGAATTACACAGCCAAGGATCCAGATCAAGGCCTGTTTGGTGTCTTGGGGCCTTCGAGATCACCACTGTTGAAGACTGCAATGTCGATTGTGTAATGAGTATCCCACTTCGAAGACACACAACAAGCTGCCTGCGGTCTTGAGTTCGTTCGAGGTCAAAGTCACACACAGTTGAAGACTGCGCATCAGTTTCTCTACAAATGTCGGTTGACGAGATAGTAAACAAAGCACTGAAAACCATTGTGGTCGCGCATCGCAGCGGTGTTCTACTTGGTAAACATCGGATCCCTCACCAGTCGCGAGGAGAGAGCACCGTCAAGGCAATCCAATGGAACAACCCCTGTGACTGAACACATTACGCTCTTCAGAACCTGGCCGATCGAAATCGCAAATGTGGCCTTCGCGCTGGTATTGGCTTGTCTACGCAGAACTCATCTCTCCCATTTTAACACATTGGTGGTTTGTGCAGACACCCCGAAAAGGTGTGAAATTACCTCATATTGCGCTTTGGAAACTTTCGTCAAATTCATAAATTACAAGAACACCAAATCACTGAAGAAACAATGTTTCCTGCCTGTGTACACGGGCGTGTCGGTGGGCGTAAACATAGCAAGGCATGGAGCGTGTCAAAACGCCTTGCTTGGGGCTTTTTTGGGCGGTGGTAAATGTACTTTCTCGACGTATCCCTAAAATTTTCATTGATCCTCACTCAATTCGACATATTGAAACTGAAATGCATCAAAAATATGCAAAACAGCTGGAAGGAAATAACTTGAGAGTGATGTTGACTGAAGCAAATTGACAGACGTCGGCCACAGCTGATATTCTTTTATCCCAGCTGGCGGCCGGCTGGGCCATGACCAACCGGCCCCCTCTTGGTCTTCAAGCACAGCAGGGGAGCAGGCCCTCTCAGATACCTAACATCGCCGTAACCCTGAGATTCTGTGTTTTAATTCCATAAAAGCAATGGATCGACTAAAATATTCTGTATCGCATACGGCAATGTAAGCTGAGTCTCGTCACGCGGCCGGGTCTCCGTCCAGGCACTTGAACCCCTTTGATCTCTTCCGTCATTTCCTAAAACATGACTGTCTTAGACCCTAGGCAAATCTACTTGGTCCAAGTGGATAGCAAGCACCAGGAAAATCGAACTACTCCTGTTGAACAGACTTGGCGCTCTCCTTCACCTCCGCCCACTCCGTAGAGTTCACCTCTGCCCACCTCCAGATATCCATCTGGCCCCTCGTCAAAGCCAGCAGATGCCTCTCCCAGTAGCCCGTCATGGGCTCCTCAGGAAGCACCCTCACAGGAGGTCTGACCTTGGTCCCAGTCCCAGTCTTCACCTCAGCGTCTTGTTGAAACACCCACTGCCACTGTCCGTCTCCCCTCTGAAACCTGTACAGCCAGTTCTCATCATAACCCATCCCCGTCCTCTCAAGCTCCTCCTCCCACCATACCCCTTGCGGCCCAGTCGCCCGCTCGACGGCGGCAGCACTTGCCTTCTCGGGCCTCCAGACCGGCCTGCCGTGGCCGCTATCATCTTGCAGCAGCGAAGGGCACGACCACACGCTACGGTCGTCCATCCCCAGACCCTCGCATACGAGCCGTACGCGCACGCAGCTGTGAATCCGCTCTTCGGTGTTCACAAGGGGCTCGTCCGTGTCAAGGTTGGTTTCTGGGTCGGCACGCATGAAGCAGCCTGGGTGGCGGACGATCGTCCCCGTCGCGAGCTGCAGCCAGCTGTCCGGGTAGCGGGTCTGCCCCAGGCCCCAGGGTCGAGGGGGCCCGATGGCCCATAAGGCTTGCGGGCTTCCGTCTTGGTGATGGTCCTTGCCTGTGCAATTGGCTGTGTCTCTCGTTTCGTTCTTGGCGGGGGGAGGGCAGACGGCTGGTGACGAGGCCCATGGCTTAGGAGGCGGGTGTCTGTGGTGCAGGAGTGACTTCCAGATGAAATCGGGCATCAAGACTGTTGGCGGAGGTACGTATGGGTAAGGATGGGCCGCGTTGTAGCGCAGGCCGTCGATGAAGGTGCGTGTGAGGCGGCGAGGGTTGAATTCGATGCCGAGAGTGCTTAGTTGATCGCAAATCCCTGTGCCCAAATGTCAGCCTGTACCGCACGAGTACCTACGCTCGCGGAATCTGAGGGGACCTACACGCGAGGGAAATATTTGCTATTTGCTGGTCGTACCAGCCACCTCCAACGTCACCGTGGTTCCCTGGAAACCATACCTGCTTCAGGTTTGTCACATTGTTGCACTCAAGACGTTCCCAGAGTGCAGGGCGAAAGGCAGCTCTGGGCTCATCCAGCGAGAGAGCCTGGAAGGCGTTCTCTACCTTCCTGGAGACGTGGGTGCTCGTGAACTTCCACTGCTTAGCCGAACCTCGGATGCCGAATACGGGAGCAGGTGGGATTCCTAGTGAGCCGACTGTGTCCCAAACTGCAATGGCTTTGATTCTGATCTCGGTCGAATTGTTCTGGTAAGTGTCACGGGTCCACGATTTCTGTGTAGGATTAGCACGTAGATGGGTAGCGAAGCATTGTATAATCACAGCTCACTGTTTTCAACCACTTCTTGTACTGCTCCTTGCGTTCATTCTCCCAGAGGATCTTGGCCTTGCCTTTCTCGCCATGGTATGGGACCAGGTCGTGAAACAGAAACTCGCTCGCAGATCGTTTCTCATCGCCTATGTGCTCGTAATCCTCGAAGATGGGATAGAAATTGTCCATGCCTTCTGTAGTCAGCAACCCGACCGACGCGATCAAGTCCGCTACTGAGCGGGCCGTGAAAGCCCCTCTCGAGAAACCGACTAGGATGATTGAGTCTCCGTCGACGTAGTTGGCACAGGCGAAATTATAACATTCACGGATGTCCTGTCCCTCGTCAGACCCGATCCGTCTGAGTATGCAGAAGCTGTTACTGGAGGACAAGGCTCACTTGGTCTAGTCCTTCTCCAAAAGCACCACCCGTAAGCATGTCCAGCTTGGAAGGGCCGGTTCCCACACCTGGAGAGTACATAATAATCTGACTAGTCCCATCTTCACAGACTCGCTTAAGGCTTCGGGACAGCTTTGTTCTGTTTGACAACCATATTAGCGACTCCGCTCGACTTTTTACATTAATTGACACCTGGGCTCGACGCTCTTCCGTGAAGCTTCTTGTTAAAGCTGCTCGTTGCTTCCACAGTATCGTCGGGCATGCCACGAACAGATGCCGCGATTCCGTGGATAAGTCTCGAGGAGTTCTACGGGAATTACATTTGATGGTGACAGGCAAAGAACGACAAACCGACTTACACATTAGATGGAGGCTCGTCCTTTGGGCCTAGAGAGTTCACCCATGTCCCATCGCAGCAAATGAAGATCCGCTTTGGCTTGTGTTGAGAACTCCGAACTCGTCTCGGTTCCATTTTGAGTGATTTTCTCGACAGACCTAAATGTTCCAGCCACTTTAGGTTGATAGATATATGATGATGTGAAATTGACCGAGCAGCGATAGATGCTCTGCACGGCAATTCCAGCGAGAACAACACGTTGGGGCTTGGACTATATGTCGGCACAGAAATGCCACACCCTCAATTATTGGACTTGCCTGTTTAGTGGCGACAATTAGCCGTACAGGTATAGGAGGGTTGCATTGGGGTCGCCCAGCCGGGCTGCGCAGTTCATGGTGCGTGAGACAAGATAGACCTGCAGAGAGACCACATTGGGCGATGGCAGTAGTGCCAATGGATAGTCAGGCTGGAGGATTGACATTGCCGACACACAGCATCGGGCGGTGGCTCTGAAGGCTGGTGGATAAGTCACCAAGATCGCTAGCTGGGCGGCGGCGCAGGGCGGCGAGACTGTACTCAGCCGTTGGCGCAAGCTGAGGATCGCCAGTACGACCTTGGCTGGATCTTGTGATTCTGAAAATTGGCGGAGGACTGGACAAGTTCATCCTACGAGTGAGCCACTCGAGTCCATTGACTCAAGCCACTGGAAGTGAAGCGGCAACTGGTAAGCACTGCGATCAAGATGGAAAGTTTATATATGTGTGGGGCTGGTGGATTTGGAACATAGGGTTCCAATTGAGACAGATAGCGATCGACTTAATCCAGGGGACATGTTCGAGATGCACGTCCGTAACCAAGGTCTAGCCCAGGCCAAACTCTTCCAGCAGGCTCTACTGCGGTATGTTGCCCAGGTACTCCCGCACGTCGTGTAACCCAGGTGGTCAAGGTACTATGTATAGTAGAGCGGCAGAAGCGGCAGCCGCCGAGGGCGCCCCAGCTTCGGTTCCCGATGGCACCCTCACCCTCCCTGACTCCTCGAGGGCCTAAGGACCTAAGGGCCTGAGACTAGTACTAGTCCTTGCTGCTTGGAAGCCTTAGTGCCCCTGAGGCACGGTACACAAGCACGACAAGCTCCCAGCCCCAGGAAGCCCAGGCCGTGCGTGCATGGGAGCGGTTCTCGTTTGCTCTTGTTTGCTGCACAGCGACGCCAGCCAGCCAGCCAGCGAGCATAGCTCCCGTTTGACTTTGCAGCTGCATGGCCTGGCAGCTAGCCTGACTGCGACTTGGGATTGGCAGCAACATTGGCAGCTTAGCAGTGGGCGGGTTGCCCGCTCTTGTTATCATTTCCATTTCTTCACGCGGCTGGTCTTCGACACAACCCCATCCTAATCCATTGCAATTCAGTTCACACTCTTTCTTAACCCGATGTCCACGTTTCGTGTCGTCTCAAGAGGTGCGGCTGCAGATCAGTCTGGGTCTGAGGTTGTCGTTTGCGGGAACGGGAGAGTGGGTCCACGGCAGCGTTATGACATCACTCTCTCACGGCCCCTACGGTATGATATCACAACCTTAAACCAACCCCAGCCAAACACCAAACCAGATCAACACCCCGGGAGCCCGGCCAGACCAGCCAGACTGCCCAGAGCACCAGGAACGGCCGGAGCATCGACTCCTCTCCCCGTTTCCCACCACTAACCCTCTGTCCCTCTGCCCTTCAAACGTTGGTGATGGTCCTTGCGATGATGATCTAGCTCTTGGCTTCTCCCATACACACGTCACTTTACCTACAATCCCTGTGCGCGTGTTACCTCCGACCCATACTTTGGCACACTAGCTCATCCACGCAAGCACTCACTCTCCTACGTATTGGACTTCTGCCCAAAAATAAACACCATTTGCCCCATCTAATTATGTTTCTAAGGTGATATACCTACTTCTTATCTGCACACTGATTTCGTTCTCCATTGTCTGTCGTTATCTGCCAATGCGACACCATGGACGACGAACATGATCAGACACAAAGGGAGAAGGGAGAGGGCATTCCACCCGTAGGCGACGATGTTGTTGATGAGAAGGCGAGGGCCAGCCTGCACTCGGATGAGAAGCCCAGCAGGCTCGGGCGCCACTCGCTCGATGTCGGCAGGAAACCTGACCTGCCCAGCAAAACCAAAGACGAGAGATCACATAGTCTACCAGCTCTCAACGACGACACCCGGCAACCCCAATCGCCGCCCCCAACCCACGCCCCTACCAACGCCAACTCATCACGCCAGCGGGCAGTACGGGCCAGTGCCGAATTCGACAGGCGCTTTGATGGACCTTACGCGAGACCTAGTATATCCATCGCCCGGCGAAAGTCATCCCAGCAGGCCCGTTTGGACGCCGAGCACGTCGTCGAAGCCGTTGAGGGCAGGGAGCCAGCTTCGGATGCCTCGGCCACGTCGGGCCCAGCGCCGCAACTCCTCGAGCCAAGGCCACCACCACTAAACTACACCCTGCACACGCGATATTGGGCCATCTTCATTTTCTGGTTCTTCATCATCTTCGACTCCGTCGTCATGCCCATCGCTTTGTACTATGGTCTGTGGTACGGCGTCGGACCCGGGAGCGTAGAACCAGGCAAAAAGTCGACCATGTCCGCCAACACCGTCTACACCGTTGTCACCGCTGCCATAGGTGGTGCCAGTATTCTTGAGTATTTTGTGCGGTTCTGGAGGTTGTGGAAGAAGGACAGTGTTTGCCGAGTCATAGGAGCCCATAGATGGTACCTCGATGCCTTTCACTGGAACTATACCCTGGCCTGGCTGATCATCATGGTCGAGTTGATAGTGTAAGTACTCCTGTCTCATTTCTTGCAAAAAAAACAAAGTCTTTGCTGACCCAAGTTCTTCGACAGAGGCACTGTCCAGGATTGGCCACCAATTCGGCTTGTCGCCATGCCCTTGACTACCATGCTCTACACCTTCGGCACCGAGATGCTCATCGTCGACATTCTTCGGGTGTTCCGAGTCCCGGCCCCCTTTCGCCTGTCATCCATTCCCAAAGGCGCCCAGCTGCGACCGTGTGTATACACCCTGATCGAGGATATCTGTGCTGTGGATGGGTCCGGGGGAACAGACTTTCGGGAGGCTCTCAACAGGAGATACGAGGCCAGCCACATCTTCCGCACCATGCTGCGGCGGCTGGGAGTATTCTGGGCCGTTGGAGCTCAAGCAATGGCAGTTGTCTGCACTATCCTCATCTTTACGGTCAGCGAGGATGCAGCCTACGCCATCGGCTGGTCAGTACCCTTCGGATGGGCCGGGGTCTGGGCGGTGGCTACCATCTGGTATGTGAAAAAGGAGTTGAAGAGGGAGAAGGCTCATTGGATTGCGGAAGCATCGAAGAGCACGGCCTAAAGCGCAAGGATTCGGATCCAGAAATACCCAGGGATGCAATACATAACAAGACAAACAGACATAGAAAATTTCAGATACAGCAATTTACCGGCGAAGCAAGCAACCGAGATCAAACTCGAGTTCGTCATCACCGCGTGATATTCGACGATTTTCTGCTGTGAGGCTACACCAGCCTTCTTGACGTTTGAGAAACAAGTTTGTTGTGTGTGAGAGAGCCTGGCCGGCCACTTGTTGTTGATGATGACAGCGGTCTCCCAACCAGTCGTGATAACCAGCTGGGGACTTTCTCGGGCTGGCCGTCAATTGATCGGCCATACAGCCCGCAGTCTAGATCTTTCATCTCAGACCCAGCTTTTGTAGGAAACCCATTGGGCGAGAGGTCGGTTCACCGTCGGGCCTGTGGCCGTTATTACACAGCTTCGGTACCGGCAGGAGGCTTGGTGCAGTGGCGTTAAAGGGGGCGGGTGTTGGTGTCAACGCCAAGACTTCTCTGAGCGGCTACTCGACATTCTCATCTCGGTTGTCGATATTGCGCCTGGCCCAGCTTTCCTTTGGGATCGGTGCAGATTGATGAAACCCGATTGATGCAGGTGAGCAGGAGCGAAAACTGCGAAGGAATATTGCATCGCCTGGGCCGCCATCGCTCACTGTTTATGGTTGCACCGTTACGGTGAGCCAAGCCTGTCAAGGAACAAACACAAAGCATAAAAACAGTTTGGTCAGTGCTGAGCCTCTGAACTCTAAGGCCCAGGAAGGCGCCAAGCTCTGGTAGATCCTGTCGATCTTGTGGACTTGGCACGATGATGGAATCCCGACCACACGGGTAGGGTAGATCGTTTTGTGCATCACCACCAGCTGCAGCATTAATCACTATTCACATCTTATGCTAATGACTGGCTAGCTCGCATCAGATCCATGCCTCCAGCACGCGATACCGCCTACTGCATAGTAGGTCTGCTAGCCAACGGGCACAAGTTCCTGCAAACGACCTACCGAAGTGCCAAGGCTTTCTGCTTGAAACACGAGGAGGGGATCACGGAAATTTCACAGAAATCCCTTCAGCAGACCCAACAGCTGCAATCCCTCATTTGAGGATTTTTCCGGCCAGGATTCAGGGGGGGCACCGTCGTTGTCGTGGTCGTCTGCCACGATCCCCGCCTAGCCCCTGAGCGGTAAGTGCGGCGCGACAAGACTGCAGCCTCAAGGTGACATCGCAAGCAGCCAGCCTGGGCCGGCCAACCACGAGTCTCCTGAAAATGAAACAACGCCCGAGGTCGACGGGCGTCTGGCTGGAGCCGCCCCTGTGCTGATGTGCTGCAAGCTTGGGAGGCAGGGAGGATAGGGCCCGCCTTGCCGTCAAACGAATAAGCGATAGGTGAAAACAGCCCTGTCAGCGCGTGCCACTCCGTCAAGAGCCTCAACCTTGTCCGTAACCTTGTTGCCAAGACGGCCGAGCCTGGTCCTGTTCATCTTGTTTACACCATATCGGTAATTTTCTGGGGCCCTGCCTAGACCCACGATAGCAGCCCCCCCTTTACAACTGGGCAAGCCTCCGAAAGCAGCGAGGCAGTCAAGGCCCATGGACCAACCCCAGGGTGCACATGGGGAGATGGGGGCGTCGTCTGCGATAATCATAAGAAGGGCACACCGTCGGCCGAGAGAGGGCTGATCTTTTTGTGTTCTCTCCAGACTCTCTCGTCATCAACTCACCACATTCATTCTTTCGAAGACACTCCTTCGGGCTTCATTCTTTCGCTCGTTGCTGTATTGACTGCAGTAGATTCGTTCATTCCGCCAGCCGGGTATTCTATCACATCGCACCACTCTGTACATCGATTTGTTCAGGTCCCTTCAATCAGTCCTATCAATCAACCCAATTATCAAAATGCCTGCCAAGTCCCCCATCGCTCTGGCTCTGGCCGCCGGTGCCAGCCTTGTCTCTGCCCACGGATACGTCTCCTCCTGGGAGATCGGTGGTGTCACCTACAAGGGTTTCGACGAGCAGTGGGCTGTCAGCCAGGGCACCAAGACCGGAAACGAGTTCATTGCCTGGAGCGACTCCGCCTCTGACAACGGCTTCGTCGCCCCCGATGCCTACGCTTCCGCCGACATCATCTGCCACCGTGATGCCACCAACGCTGCCCTGAACAACGCCACCGTTGCCGCTGGTGGCACCATCAAGGCCATCTGGAACACCTGGCCCGACTCTCACCACGGCCCCGTCATTGACTACCTCGCCCCCGCCGACGACCCCACCACCGTCGACAAGACCACTCTGTCTTTCGTCAAGATCGCTGAGGCTGGTCTCATCTCTGGCTCCAACCCCGGCACTTGGGCGTCCGACGAGATCCTGAGCAACAACCTTGCCTGGGAGATCACCATCCCTGAGGGAACCCCCGCGGGCAACTACGTTCTCCGTCACGAGATCATTGCCCTGCACTCCGCCAACCAGGCCAACGGTGCTCAGAACTACCCCCAGTGTGTCAACATCCAGGTCACTGGCGGCAGCGGCTCCTTCCCTGAGGGAACCAAGGGTGAGGCCCTGTACACGGCTGATGAGGATGGTATCCTCTTCAACATCTACCAGGACTTCTCCTCCTACCCCATCCCCGGTCCCGCACTGGGCTTCAGCTCCTCCGGCGCCTCCAACAGCGGCTCCTCCTCCGGCTCTGCCTCTTCGGCTGTTGCCTCTTCCGCTGCCGCCGCCACCCCCTCCGCGGCTGCTTCCTCCTCTGCCGCCCCGGTTGCCGCTGAGACGACCGCCTCTGCCGTCGCCGCTGCCCCTACCAGCAGCACCGTCAGCAGCAGCTCCGCCCCCGTTGCCACCAAGGCTGCTTGCAAGAAGCGCCGCCACGCCCGTGACGTCAAGGCCTAAGCTTCTCTCACATTGTCTATTTCTTCCCCATGGGAAGTAGTGGTTTTTTGCTATAGAGGAGTGACGGATTGATACCAAGGATTTCTAGACTATGGTTCCCATCGTCTTTCTGATTGGACCTATTACATTTCTTGTATAATATTTCTCGGGCGTTGCTCCGCAGCGGAGAGGGCTGGACACTTCGCGATATCCTCGGGCTTGGACTCGAGATAGCGTTGAATTATTGGGCCTTCCCTGTTTTGGAGCAATAAGCGCCTTGTATTCATAGTGTGATGGAGAGTCAATACAATGAGTACGTCTCAAAAACGAACAAGACCGTCTTTCTCTCTGCTGTGTGTGCTCTGTGAATGTCTGATCGCGCCTTGACAATCACACGTGGCTTTGGTACCGCTTGTCACCAATAAATTAAGTAAATCAACTTTCCAACGTCTCTCACTGAATCAGTAATTATGCGGTGATATCTAGGTAGGAATGTCGTGATAACAAGCAACCTACGCGTCTGCAGGGTCATGGCATTGAATTCCGCTGGGGGAAGTGTCGAGAGTAGATTATTTTGAGGCGTTGCTTGACCAATAAATCGGTCCTTCCCAAGCACGGACTTGCGATCGCTCTTCGCTCACCGTTTTGGCGCTTGCCTTATCACAAAAAGCAACGCCGGAAAAATCAGCCTCCATTTTGGCAGTCATGGTAGGATGGCCCCGAAAACCTACTCGGGACTCAGGGCCGTGAATCTTGTTTCTTGGCCCCCAAGGTGGGCCTCTTTCATGCGTGCAAACATGTGGTTTTTGTCGTTCTTGTCTGAATAAAGCTTAGTATCCGACCGATATATTGGGCCAAGATGCCCCCTTTAGGGTTTTGAAACAGGCACGATTTTCTCAGGGATATTTACGGCATCGATTTGCTTTCTTGGCAGCCGGGGAAACCTCGGTAGGTGAGTCCTCAGAGATTTACCGATACACGTAAGCACAATACAAAAATGCTTCTTCGCCAGGTCAAGCATTCTAGGTCAAGTTGTCTGCAATGTATGTAGTAGGTGTGTGAATATCAGTCACAATGTGACACATGTCTTGGCTTCGATGTCAGGTTTCCTCAGTCTTGAGCAGCAATTCTTCGAGAAGATGTTTCCACAGTTTAGCCACAGTATGCGAGCCATGACCTCGCGTCTCTTCAGCGATGGGCAACACAACAACCTTGCCCAGGCCCTCCCTCAGCCCAGCCTTTGCCTCCTTCTCCAGAATCTGCAGCTCAGGTGGATTGATCTGGTCATCCGCCGTGTTGACAGCAATCAGCGGCGCCGTGATCTTGTGCAGGTCAGGCCGAGGGTCGTAATCAAATGACGCGTCCAGCGCGAACAGCAGATCATTTGCGTCCGTCGTCGCGAGGCCAGACCGTATCTTCTCCTCGAGGAACGAGTCCGCCGCGTCCCTAGTAGGCGCCTGCGCCTGGTACTGCAGCGGACTTGACGACATGAGCGTCAGGATGTCCAGCGCCGTGTTCAATCCGGCCCGAGGCTGCTCGCCCGGCGCGTAGTCCCCGCCCTGCCACGCCGGGTCCGCCCGGATCGCGTCCATCGCCATCTTCCGCCACATGCGGTTGCGGCCCGAGATCTGCACGGGCAGCGACGCGAGAGGCATCAGCGCGTCCATGAAGCCTGGGTGCGCCTCGCCCCACAGCCAGCTCTGCATGCCGCCCATGGATGTGCCCATCACCAGGCGCAGATGGTTGACGCCCAGGTGCTCCGTCAGCAGGCGGTAGTCGGCATGGACCATGTCCTGATAGCGGTACTGCGGGAACCGGGCCCGCAGGCCGCTGTTGCTGGGCTTGCTGGACTGGCCGTGGCCGATGCCATCGCGCAGGATGATGAAGTACTTTTGCGCGTCGAGCAGCTGCCCCGGGTTGAAGAGCCCCCCTGCGAACTGCGTGTTGAGAAACTGCTCGCCTGAGCCACCTGTCCCGTGCATTATGAGGACCACGTTTGTCTTCCTGCCATTGTCTGAGGTCTTCAGGGTGCCCAGGGTTTGGTAGTGCAATCGCAACTGCGGAATCGTTGCGCCGGAGCTGAAAGTGAAGTCTTGGAGTATATAGTCTCCATGTGTTGGGGTCGGCCACTGCTTACTGCTGACCGACGTCCCAGACTGCTGGATCGATAAGCCCTCCGCCATTTTCTCGCTTCAATGACTGGGCTGCAATTGTGTGCCTGAAGATAATAGATGAAATGAAAGACGTAGGTGATTTCGTGAAGTGTCGATTGACCTTCCCAGATAGGTGTAGCGCCTTTTCGTCAATCAAACTACTGTTCGCAGGGATTTGGAACGTTGACGAGACTTGACCAGCTCGTTCTTTGCCCCATAATGTGGAATGTCTGGACTTATCGTTTCGGAGATACATCTCATTCATATCAGCAGATTATCTATAAGTGACAAAGACAATTATGTGTAGAAGTCATCATCAGCGCGGAACACGCCCGCAAAAACAAAAAAAAAAACATTAGAACCAGACTATATAGGTATCGAGGCATAGTGCAGCGTAAAAAGAGGTCAAACACGCAACTACATTTTGCCATGAAATGGAACATGCCTTTTATTGCAGTCCTTGACAGTCCTTGACATAAAGACTTAGCCGCTTATCAACGTAGTCGTCATTTCAAACATTCCTAGATACATATAAACACTTTTGACATTGTGATCCATGAAGAAGCCTGATGCACCATGCCGCTCATACGGAACCCCCGGGCATATGGCTGCCATCCCTCAGGTGTTTGAATATCTTCGCAATCAATTTTGTAGAAGGCGGGTTACGACAAGTCTCCCAATTCTGAGGCCAATTCCGGGTCTTCGCACGACGCTTGTGCTACGCCGGCACGCACTCAGCTCTTCTTGACCACATACGGTCCCAACCAGTATGCACTTGTTTTGTCTTCAGATTCGTATACTAGTCGAATTGAATCATTAATTCCATCAATTGGCTACTACAATCAAGCCGACTCATCTGCTGTTGTAATCCTTGCCTTTCGTATGAGCTTCCACACAAGTACAGAGGTGAGATTGATCATAATTCACCGTCAAATCTACTCTACTCGAGAAACAAAGGCCTGTGTCTGCGTCAAATTGTTAGTATGTGAATGCAATTTCTCAAATTTCTAAGAAGCTACAGCTAGTTGAAAATAATTATCTCCGCGCGCGAACGCGAAAGCCGGCCTTTGGAGGAACATGCAGATATCCGAATATATCCGAAAGACTCCAAGTTCTATAGGGTCCCAACGAACTAGACTTCAGAGATTCTTGGTGAGCACTAGGTTGTTTCCCCTCAAGACCCCACCGTCACTATTGAAATATTGGTCTGTTAAGATGGGTCAGATGTCTGCACGGAGTCTCATGTCTCCGCGAGACCGACACGGCAGATGGATTATCAATCACCACCTCCCGCTTACCGCGTCACTCATTAGAAATTGATAAGCTATAGTGGCCCAGGTCAGGTCATCTCATGGGTTTTCATACGCGGCACACGACTTAAAAAGAAGGCATGCTGGTCGCCATGCAATGCAACCATTGATCGCGCCATTCTCAATTATCTTCTACACCCTGAATGTTTATCTGATTCCATCACTATGTTGATCTTGATCGCTGGAATAACCGGGATGGTGGGCCAGCCTTTGGCTGAGTACGCAATTTCCAAGGGCCACCGCGTCAGGGGACTTGGGCGTAATCCAGCCAAGTTGCCTGCTACGATTCGCGACAATCTGGAGGGGTTCGTGACTTCCACGGGCATCTACGATATCCCCGCCCTCGACCGGGCCGTTTCGGGTGTGGATGCTGTTATCTGTGCCTACAATTTCGATCCTGAGATCGTGGTTGAGGGTCAGCTGTTCCTATTGAGGGCCGCAGAGCGCGCCGGTGTCAAGGCAAGTGCAAGCAAACAAAAAGCTTCAAATGGCAGGGTTTCTAACGAATACAGATCTTTCACGCCGCGTCGTGGAATTACGATTGGACTTTGGGACATCTAGGCCAACATGAAACGTACGACTCATATATCGCTTTTGCTGCTCAAGCGCGCATCAGCTCGCGAATCAAGCCGCTCTATATGTTCACGGGAGTCATCGCCGAGTGGCTTTTCTCGAACCGCCGCGATAACATTTGGGACCGCGATACAAAGACAATGTCGTATTTCGGAGATGGCACTGAGGAATGGATTGGCACTACGGCCGGGGACCTCGCTGCTTACACTGTCGAGGCTGTCTCGGCACCATCGGCTGAGCAGGGAGGCTTTCTGCGCGTCGAAAGCTTCCGATTTACACCAGCTCAGCTTGTCGCGGCGTACGAGGAGGCACGCGGCGGTAAAGTTAAGGGGCATCTGAAGTGCCATGGGTCTTTGGACGACGTTGTGTCCATGCTTGCCAAGGCTAGGGCAGCGACAGATCCAATCGACCATGAGAACTATATTGGGCTTGCATATGTTGAGCATACGCTCAAGGGTACCTGGAACTATGAACCAGTGGACAACAAGCGCTTTCCGACTGTAAAGCCTACCTCCCTACGGCAGTTCTTCGAGGCTCACCCCGAGCTCTAGCGAAAGTGATCACAACACAAATGGTTCAGAGGTAGATCAGACAGAATTGACTACTATCTCAGAATGAAATAAAATTCGCCACGCTTATTGTACTTTCCTTGTCTGTGAAACAATATCTGAGGTTGTAGCTAGATAGGCTGCTTCTGCGATGCCAGCCATGGTATTCCAAGTTTGTAGGTGACTTCAAACGCTTCAAGGATCTCGAAATGGTAACATGGAACGTGGACTATATACACCACTTGACTGATATCTGGATTTTCCCATCTCTTATTCATATGCAATCGATATCTGCTCTGATATGCTCTTTGAAGGGCTAGCAACCAAGTATTTGTGTTGAAAGCAACTTCAAATACTAAGGGACGTACATCAAATCTTGTACTTTCAAGACGGGATGACCAGACGTATTCCAATCAAGATTCAGGCCAGAAAGAATCTAACGGTCCAACATCAGACAAGATGCTGTCTCTTTTGGATCTAGTGATATATGTAAAACAAAGCAATCGAAAGAAGCTGTTGCCAACCCTGTGCCCCCTTTCTCTCTCCCATGAGAATCACACAGTATCTTGGAGTCCTGTCCTTTGTATTAGCAAATTTTTGAATCTTACGGTCTGACCTGTTCAAACGTGCGCCATCCTGGCATGTGCACAGAATGTCCATGTTAGTTTCTCTCTTATGAAGTTGAGTATGTATTGAATCTCAGGGATTGTTTGGTCAGACCAGCGTGCAAGTAGCTGCATAAGCGGCTGAAGACTCCACTCCGCCCGCAACTAGCGCTTACTTCAGCAGAGCCATAATTTTAGTTCCACAACTCGCCCCGATATTCACTTCCGCTATGATGAATCAAATCCCGACAGACCTATCATGAGGCTTCTGAACGTTCAAACGCTTGCCTTTGAGGAGTTCATTGGAGAGGTAGGCAACGGCATACCGCCGTATGCGATCCTTTCACACACTTGGGGCCCCGAGGAAGTAACGTTCAAGGACCACACAGAGCAGCAGGATGAAAGCTGCGAGAAGAAGGGCTACGACAAGATCCGTGGATGCTGCCGGTTAGCAGAGTCCGAGGGCTTCCAGTACGTCTGGATCGACACATGCTGCATTGATAAGTCTTCTAGCGCAGAGCTCTCTGAGGCCATCAACTCTATGTTTCAGTGGTACCGCGACGCCGCTATCTGCTATGCCTACCTGAGTGATGTCGACAGCTTAGACGACCTGACTGTACTTTCTGATGGCGATGAAAAGTCGGAAAGCAGTTCAGTCTTCGCACGTAGTCGCTGGTTTACCCGCGGTTGGACGTTGCAAGAGCTTCTGGCGCCGGCAGAAGTTGTTTTCCTGGCCGCGGACTGGTCGGAAATCGGTACGAAGAGGTCGCTAGGAGCTGAGGTGTCTCGAATCACCCGTATCAGCGAGAAGGTGTTGCTGGAATGCCGTTGGGATGAATACAGTGTTGCGCAGAAGATGTCTTGGGCCGCTGGGCGCCAGACCACGCGATTGGAGGATGCGGCCTACTGCCTTATGGGGCTGTTCGATGTCAATATGCCTCTGCTGTACGGCGAGGGCCGCAAAGCCTTCTCGCGTCTTCAGCAAGCGATAATGCAGAGGTCCGAAGACCAGTCCATCTTTGCATGGTCGTACCCTGATGACAAGCACTCTCACATCCTGATGTCTGGCATAATGGCACCGTCACCGGAGTATTTCAAGGATGCGTCTCAGATTGAGACTTTGAATCGAAGCGATGACTACGAAAGCCCCTTCGAGGTTGTTAATCAGCTCGTGAGATTAAGGCTGCGGTTGCTAGATGAAGTCGAGGGGATAAAGCTACAGACATACGCGTCAAAACCACTTCTCCACGACGTGATCGAGGTTCAACAAATCAACGGAGGGCCTCAAGTTCTAGCTCAGGATACAGGCATTGCTACGATTCCAGATGCTCTACCAGTCATAGACAGCGCAGGTGGAATCCCACGCCTTGGTGGAGTAGCCCTGGAAGACGAGCTTACTGAGATCAATGTCGACGGTATCAGTTCTTCTGGCTCCATGGACCGTGACCTTCAGAAAGATTCATCAGATGGAAATGAGCACGAGAACACCGGAGAATTCGAGACGTTAATTCCAATCAACAAACCAATGTGGCGGTGGTACATATATGAAAAAGTCGTCATTGCGCCTCTCAGATGTCGCATCGGTCAAAATCAGCTCGGGATTTTGCTGTCCAAAGGACGGGCATACAGCCTTGGTGGCAAGATGAATTTGCGACTGCATTACCCATCTCTCGTCATGATAAACAGTATGACAGCAAATATGGCAGCTGCAAAAGTTCAGACAATGTACGTCGCCGTGTCCATGACTAGAACACCATTCAGAACGCCAATCCAGGAGCAATCGTTCGTTCGCCTATGTTGGCCTGAGATACGTTTTCACTCCTTGAAAGCCGCGGGATACCGTCCTGTGAGCGAGTCAGGTGCGGCTTGGACCCTGGACTCTGAAAAGAGTCTATTTAAATCATTACACTCAGAGGTTGTCGGCGAGCCTGGAACGACAGATTACGGGCATGAGCCAATCGTACTATTTCATCACCAGTCTGGGAAGGACTCAACTTACCCGACGTTGTTCTTCAGACTCACAGTCACCAACCGAGATTTGACCGCCACGCGACGAAAAGAGTCCCTTGTGACCTGTGTCCTGGGAATCTACAATCCCACCACTGCAGGGTCAACCGCGTCAATGAATGAAGACTTCCGTATTTATAGCACGAATCTTCTGCAGAAAAGAGGGATTGAGGTTGCCTCAGGCTATCAAGGCCACTCGGTTGCTGTCAGACTTAGACAAGGACACGGTGTTTTCTTTGTAAATGTGTCATTCCAGAAAGCATGTCGTGGGGCACTGCAAGCACCGCAGGATATCCCTGACGCCTCCGAGGCCAATTGGCTCGAGGCGAAGTTGAAATCCGCTCGAGCATCATTTCGTGAGGACTAGCTGCCGTTCTGCTGTGACTCAGCTGGCGATGTCAGATGATCTATCCATAATAATTGAAAGCATTTCCATTGCACAGTAATCCGAGCTACGTCGATTGATTGAACAGCAATGTCAGAAATGTGGAACTGGTACGAATACTTTCAAAACGTCTTACAAAGAGAGCTGTAATAAACGTTTTATTCAATAGCAGAGTCAAATAGGAGCCTGAAGACTTGATCTTTGGCGTGTTCACACGTACTGTGCCAGACGAGCGCAATGTATAACCGCCAGAGCATCTGCAGAGACAGAGAATAGATCGGCTTTTACAAAGTGACCCAAACAAATATGGAGTTCATTCTACATCAGGTTCAAAGGCGATGACGCAGAATAACAGTGCCATTTATAGGATAATTATGGCTGTTCTTGCAATTTGGTGATTTATGAAGCCACGCCAGATGTTATGTTACGGTGGCACGCTGGAATAATCTTGCGTTAGAGATAATTAATAACATGACCTTCGAAGCAATTAAATTACTTAAGTAAGTACAGTGTATGCTGCAAGTATGGGGCATGACTGTCTCTCGGTCGATCTATGCACATTGTGTCCGGATCGTTCTGTGTTGCCAGCAAGATCGTCAACTGATTGGTGCTTGGGAAACAGCATTAAGGTTTCTCATTGCTTACATGTTTTGCCCGGGGGGTCGCATTGGAAAGGTCCACGGTGTTCTGGACTCAACCGGCTCACACGCGCGGCCATTTCGGGACCGATATGCAATAAGCTGCATGTGAGCACCATTTTGATCTCGATAGGCAAACCATTGTATGTATACTTGCTGTAGAACGAGAGGGGCTGCCAAACGATCCGATTGGACAAGTTTCGGTCAATTTTGCCTGCTTCTCACAAAGGTGTGGTGAGGATTGCGTCGTCTTGGCGACATACTCGGCTGATTCTTAAACTCTTTTCACCATCATATCGGTTGCCAAGTTACCAAAGAGAGGAGTCGAGCAGAAAGCAGTGGCAACAATTCACTGTACAGTATTCTATGACACTGAAAACTCGGCTAAAAGGAATTCTTACCAGGTCCATGGACCGGGTCATAAACAACAGCTCTGTGGCAGTGATAACCACTTCGCCGAAGCCGACTATGTTCCAACTGACAAGACAAGTAGTGGTATCTGGTGTGAGGTCATCAACGGTCTCCTCAATAGGTAGAAGCGTAAGCGTTATAAAGCAAAAGCTTCGCTCTCCCTCCTCGGTCGGCGGCACAATGAGATACCCGAACTGGACATCTGTCGGTAAAGTAACACAGCATGCACATGCCGAGATCACCGTCCCAGTCACCGGTGTTAGGTATGCAGTCAGCGTCTTTGGACTCACATACTTGAAGTTGAGGTAACCCCGCACCACCACTGAGATGGGAGGCTCATGTCGTGAACTCGTCAATTTCCTCCTTAACTTGATAAGACATACCCAAGTATTGTACTTCCCCATTCAAACAGTGAAGATGGCTAGAGAAAAGGTTGTAGAGGAGTACAATGCATCAGCTTCGAACTGTAAGTACCATTTTAACTCTTTCACCATACATACCCTCCAGCAGCTCCTCTAAGAGCATATTGTAGGCTGTAGTAGTGGTATTCATATGATGTACCTGGATAGTTAACACAACATAGATGAGACTTTCACAGTCACCACGCCCATCGGACGCCTCGAGACTGAGCTCTACCTAACCGCGCTCGGCGACCCTACTGGTCTCAACATCCTCGACCTCGGCGGTGGGACCGGCTTGCGAGCTCGTCAGGCAGTCGAGCGCGGAGCAGCTGCAGTGGATGTGGTAGATATCTCCCCCGAGATGCTTCGCGTCGGGCAACACGAGGCCGCAAAGAATGGGTTTGCGGACCGCATCCGGTTTATCGAGGCCGATGTATCGCAGAGCTTGAGCCATCTGGACTTGCGAGAGTCTTATGACCTCGTTCAAGCCAATTGGGTCTTTGACCATGCCGAGAGTATTGAATCCCTGGAGAGAATGTACACGAATGTCGTGGCTTATCTGAAGCCTGGAGGCCGGTTTATTTGCGTCCATGTTGTTAATCCCAAGGGCGCCAATCTGAAGGGGAAGAAGTACGGCGCATCACATTCTGAGATCGAGGAAACCCCTGGAGGCCTCAAGTACTGGGTGACGCTGTATACCGACCCACCCGTCAAATTCGGCTCAGCTTCGCTCGAGGTGCTTTATTCTGGGTCTTTAAAGATGCATGAGAAATTCGGGCTTGTTAATGCCAAAGTCGTTCCAATCGAGAATACGAAAGTCGCTAGAGAAGACCCAGACTTTTGGCAGGATTGCGTGAAAGAGCCCATGATACAATTCGTCACGGCTTCGAAGGCATAGTGGAGAGCAAAGTTATAGTACATGGTCCTCTCGCTAAATCTAAGGGAAAACAAGGAGACTCGACAAAGACATGAGAAATATTGTTTGGAGACTGTGCAACGCAATAGGTTCGAGCCGAGAGCAACTGAAGTGTTTTGGGGAGATGTGTGAGTGCTGAGAATGAAACAACGCCTTCTTGAACCTCAATTTCTCGCAGCTAGCTTCAAATATGAGAATAGCGAAATGCTAGAGTCGTCACTTGGTGTTTTCAGTCCACTTAAGGAATGAATGCCGTCTCAAGTGTTCATGAACAGCGAGAGACATTCCACAAGTTTAGTTTGGGACACAATCAGGTTATTTCCTCGAATACAATGCTATTAGAAAGGACTCGGACTTTCTAGGTCTGCGTCCACGTGCCTCTGCTCCACTATCAGAGCCTTAATTTGGTCCACGTTTACTTGTGGGGTTTTCTCCCAATGCCTCATGTGTGAGCAGACGTAAAGCTGGGAAGGCCACAAACTCCTCGTCAAGCTGACAGGTGCTCGAGTATCCAGACCTTGATCTCAGGCTCTGTCGAATAAGTATCCCCAAGGAAAATCCATATCCACGACCTGTCGAAGATGAGATAAAAGAGGGTGCCGACGCGACTGAGAGCATGCGTTCAGAGAGCCAGTTCCCATGTCAGGGAATGTCATAGGAAAATCGGATGCCTCAACTACCTTGGAACGACAGGCAAAGACAGCATTGAAACGTGGTGAGAGGTCGCAGGAGAGAAGAGGCTTACACAGCTCGCACAGCACGTCACAGCATACGCCCGCCTGGGAATCTCCTGTGAGCATGTCTCACCCTTGCATTCCTGGTCGACGATCACCGTCAATGAAGGGAGGCGCTCGATAGCCCAATCAAAACTGCGAAGCACAGGGCGTGAGAAAAAGAAAATTGACGCACGAACCGTAGCTTCGGGAAGCTGCAGCCTCGGTGCACATGAACCTGCCATCAATCACCCCCAAACGTTGGGTGGCCAATTATCCAGGCACCAGGGTCCACTCAATTGCCCCCAGCCCAAGCGTCACAAGCGTCACAAGCCTGCTGGTCGTTGAGATGGTACCAGACATCTCTTCAAGGTCTCAGCCATGTTGATGCACCGCGGAAATCGGCTTATTTGATTGTCTTGCCTCTTGTCCTACTAAGCCACGCCGTATATCCGACAAGAAGGGCAGGCCAAGTCAGTAGCATGCTTTTCTCATCGGCGCCTGCCAGATCTGCCAGACAGGTCCGATGTGGCCCTTAAGACGTCTGTCATAGCGCGGCTCTCGTCGATTTCATCGACCTCAACGCGTTGCTGCCCTTCAACCTCCTGCCTGGGCAGTCAGTCACTACCATCGTTCGTCATAGCCCCCCTCACACGCAGGTGGTGATCGCTGAAATGCGATCTCAGAACCCATCGTCCTCACCCTCCTCTGCCTGATCAGTTCAGATCACTTCGCACCGCGCGCCTCAACTCACATTCTTTCACACCATTCATCATGATATCAAACAGGTCCTTCAGCGTCATTCTCTTTGCGTTCATTTCCGCAGTTGTCCTCCTCATCACAGCTAGACGCCTCGATCAGTGGGATAGCAACGGCGGCCACTACCACACGGGGGAGCTCAGCCCACATGTTGCTGTCGGCACGAATGTTACAGCCACAGCACCGCTCGAGAGCACCGACGCCATCCCCATGTCAGCTCCAGCGTCGAACCAAGGCCAAAACCAGGCATTTGCTGCGAACCATGGGCTGCAGTCCCTCCGCCCTGATCGTGATCCCATCTGCGATGGCTTTCCAGACACCTCTGGCATCCTCCTGATCATGAAAACTGGCGCCACCGAGTCTTTCGACAAGCTTCCTACCCAATTGATCACCATTCTCAGGTGTCTCCCTGACTTCCTCCTCTTCTCCGACCTAGACCAGCACATTGCCGGATACCACGTTCGTGACAGCCTCGAAACAGTTCTAAGCACCGCCAAGGATGGCAACGCCGACTTCGACCTCTACCGCCAACAGAAAGACTGTGTTATTGATCAGGAAATGTGCGCCAAGAACCTCGAAGGGGCCCAAGGCGCAGGGTGGAACCTAGACAAGTACAAAAACATCCACATGGCCGAGAAAGCCCACAGGCTACGACCTGGATACGATTGGTACTTCTTTGTCGATGCCGATACATATGTCTCCTGGCCCAACCTTGTCCAGATGCTTCGCAAACTCGATCCAACAAAGCCGCGGTATCTGGGAAGCCCAACTCTGATCCGAGGTTATCCCTTCGCCCACGGTGGCAGCGGGTACGTCCTCTCTGGTGCAGCGATGAAGGAATTTGCAGGGCAGAATCCAGGCATCGCGAACAAATACGACGCACAGATCAAGGACGTGTGCTGCGGGGATTACATGTTCGCGATTTCCCTCAATGATACCGTTGGTCTCATGGTGGAGAGCCTCGTAAGTGACGAAAGCTTGGTCACCACCACAGCTCAATCAGCTGTTATGAGGTGCAGTATGCCAGGCTGATTCTGACTGACGTCTTCCGATCAGTGGCCCCTCATCAATGGCGAGAAACCGTCCACGTTCCCCTTTGGAAGTAGACATTGGTGCAACCCCATCGCAACAATGCATCACATGAGTAGCGAGGAGGTCTCGGCATTCTGGGAGTTCGAGCGCCAACGATATACCAGGACCCAAGAGCCTCTATTACTCAAGGAAGTCTACTATGAGTACTTTGAACCAAAGCTCGTACCAGTGCGCGAAGACTGGGATAATCAATCTGACAACTTGTATTACATCGACTTGGACTCACCAGACCACACGTGGGAAGACTGGCGGATCACCAGAGCACCCAGAGAGGAGGACAAGTCCGAGTTAGAGAAGCTGGCCCATCTGAGTGCTGACGACTGCGCCAGGGCATGCGACGAACACAACGATTGCATGCAA
The DNA here is from genome assembly GCF_026229845.1 of Diaporthe amygdali. Classification (NCBI taxonomy): domain Eukaryota; kingdom Fungi; phylum Ascomycota; class Sordariomycetes; order Diaporthales; family Diaporthaceae; genus Diaporthe; species Diaporthe amygdali. Next base: position 3,354,128 of record NW_026517021.1, on the reverse strand, counting down.
TACAGCTACAAGAATGATTGCTGCGGCATGAAGGGCTCGTTCCAGCTCGGCAAGCCTGTGAAGAGGCCACAGGAGGAGAAGGAGCGGATGACAAGTGGCTGGGCCGTCGCGAAGATTGAGCGATGGATTGAACAGCAAGGAGATTGCGAGGACGTGTCCTGGCCTGAGGTCAAGCCGTGAAGACTAGCGTGGAGGACACCACGCTTATGGTCGCACGAGCGACGTCGAAATAACATTGGTGACTGGTTTTGGGGGCCGCGTTCTGACCGAGACCCTGCATCCTCCGCTGGGCAAAGCTTGTGCAGGGCCCAAACATTGCAGGTGGGCTCCGTCGCACAGCGGCCTTGGCGGCATTCCGTTAGCTCCCAGGCCCTTCACCGATTCCGGCGGTGATTCCCTTTTGTAAAAATAGATCATAGACTTTCTTCGCGATAACTGCGAAGTCAAATAGACCAGACGACCGCAATATGTGTAGAGCTGATAAATTTAGGCTTTTGACATCTTATTCACCAATGCCTTCTGATACGCCAGCTATTTCCTGTGAGAGGCATGGTAATAATGGCTGGCCTTTAAGGTTTGTTGTGCCATCCTCTCCGTGGAGCACGGAAAGTCGCAAACCCCGGGCGCTGAACCATGCCGGGCAGCCAGGAAGGTCGATCACGTCACCAGCCCCGCAGGCGACGAAACTGATTATGAATATCAATTGCGTTCCTTGGAGGCTATCCCTTGTAGATATTGTTTGTTCAGGCGGACAACCTCAGAGGCAGGTCTTCAATTCATCAACAGTACAAACCGTTCTCGCAGTCTTGAACCCTCAAAATTGGCGCACCAGCAGCAAAGGGGTGTCACGCCTACCTCTCTCAAACTCTCTAAAATGTCTCGTCTGTCCCTGTTGGCACTGCAAGCACTCTGTGCTACTGCTGCCGCATCGACATGGGAACAAGCCAGCCAAGATTTGGACAGCCCGCAACGGCCTCTGCATGGAGACGAAGCCGTCTCGGTCGACAAGTTCCCCAACTTGAAACTGAACGACGGGCATGAGATTCCCACGGTGAGTTCTTTCAGTCCGCACTCCAAGATCAATCAAGTACTAATGCAATCAACAATAGGTCGCTTATGGCCTAGGAACTAAAAATTATAAAAATGGCGACGACTTCGACCAGAGCATTGTCGACGTGACCTTAAAGGCACTGTCAGCTGGGTTCACGCACCTGGACGGAGCCGAAGGCAAGCTGCACCCACACCGCTCTCACTTGACACGGGAAAGCTAACAGAACTTTTCAGCCTATAACAACGAAGAGGAGCTCGGCGCCGCGATCAAGTCATCCGGGATCGCCCGCGAGAAGCTCTTCATCACCACCAAGGCCACCGTCAAGGCCGACAAGCCCATCGAGGAGAACTTCTCGGCGTCGCTCAAGAAGCTGGGCCTGGACTACGTCGACCTGTACCTGATCCACTCGCCCTTCTTCGCGGAGGGAGACCCCAAGGTCCACCAGGCCAAGTGGGCCGAGGTGGAGGCCATCCAAGCCTCGGGCCGCGCAAAGTCCGTCGGCGTGTCCAACTACATCCAAGAGGACCTCGACGCGGTGCTGGAGACGGCCAAGGTCAAGCCCGCGATCAACCAGATCGAGTTCCACCCGTACCTGCAGCACATCACCGACGACGGCAAGGAGAAGCTCCTCGACTACCACCGCGAGAAGGGCATCGCTGTGAGTGGCTATGCAGGCCTCACTGCCATCACCAAGGCGGCGCCCGGGCCCGTCGATGGTGCTTATGCCAGGCTTGCGAAGAAGTATAATGTGACCGAGGGGGATGTGGCCCTCCGATGGACGCTCGACCAGGGTGTGGTAGCTATCACGACGAGTTCCAGGGAGGAGAGGCTGAGGGAGTATGTAGACAAGCTGCCCAGTTTCAAGCTCACGTCTGAGGAGGTCAAGGAAATCTCCGACCTGGGACTCAAGAAGCACTTCCGGGGCTTCTGGAAGAACCAGTATGACGATGATGATTGGAGGTGAATTGGGTGGGTGATGCGGTCATTTTGAGCAAGAGGTACTGTCCGAATTTGACCTGGTTGAGGGCGTCTTGGACTTGACTCTTCCCTATGAGCTTCTGATTATTGTGCGAGGATAATGATGATACTTGGCAGCATTCGAGTGATGGAGGATTGACAAGTGCTGATGAGGACTCTATATCAGCAAAACTGAAGCTTTGGACGTATATGCCGATGAGGTACCCGGTCATGTCTATTGATCAAAAAGGTGCACCATTCATACGACTCAACTTACATGCCAGTACAGTAAGGCCCTGGAAAGCGATGCCGACAAGTATCATTTACTGCATATTGATACTAGATTGAACACAAAGTGTTGGCTGGGTCACGTATTCGAATACGATGCACATGTGTGCAGTTGGAGATTCTCTAGCTGCTGTTGATTTGGGTGTGTTTCGTTTAGTTGGTTACAGGAAGCAGCCGAAGGCTGCATCCCTCTGTGACCTACTCATAGACTTAGGCCGCTCGGACCAATCAGCCCACTACAAACGCTAACGCTACTTTCCACACAAAGACAGTGTCCTACCGTCGGTATTGGAGGAGTAATATCGACGAGACGCTGCTCACAGTGAGTTTGCCCTGAATGAATTTGGCAGGGCGTGCCTCATTGTGGTCTGTGCTCACTTAGATGTCCGGCGGCCAATGAGCGGTCGGTAGCAAACATCAGCCACAAAGCACCATCACTCTTCCTGGAACCTATAGTTTGGAAACAGCACATTCAGTAAGCAACTTGGTAATCTTGGAATCTCTTTTTATCATGTTGCAGGGCAAAATAAGAGAAGAGGCAGATTTAGTGGTTCGGTAGTGCCGCACGGGTGGTCCGTGCGCTCGGCTCTGCCGCACCAGCCGAGTGCCGGCCTCCCACACCAACAAAACAAAAGATATTGTCCTCGGTGAGACTCGAACTCACGACCTTTGGATTGGGCATCCTCCTAGTAGTCTAGAAGGTCATACAAGGAAGTATGAGACCAACGCTCTAACCAACTGAGCCACGAAGACTGATTTTCACTGTTTTGTGGTTGTGAGAAACTGGAAAATTGCTGGAATATAATCTCTAACCACTCTTTACGCCCGGGACCAGATACCTGGCATAGTATTTTACACCTACTTGATTGTATAAGATAGGCCATTGGATATCAGACAAGCAATGGGATGTAGACTGTATTCAGAAGAGAGACTCATGAGTGAATATCAACAGGTGGATTGAAGATATACATGTCGACCTAGATAGTACATTCTAAGAACTGGACACTTGAAGTGCAGTTAACTCCCATGGAGCTCGGCTTATGCCACATCGATATTCTTACAAGCGCCAAACCCAATAGATACCAGCTATAACGCACGAGAAGCGGGCCATCCCAGCTTCAATGTTTTGAAGTACAGACAAGAAAAAGTTCCCAGCTCTTTCACATCCGAGTCCCGACGTTCCAATGTTGTTACATGGTCGCTCAACGATCGCTCTGATCCTCAGCTGAGGTGCGATACATCGACTGCGTCGTCCTGGGCGGTCGTGGCGGTCGAGGCTGAGCCGGTAGCCCAAAGCTACCCGCTGGTGGAGGTGGTTTCCAATAGCTCGGCGTCGACCTGAACGCTTCCATGAGAGACTGCCGCCGGCTGACTCTGTCCGCTGGCCGCGGGGGAAGCTTCCCCTCCATCGCCATGTCTTCGGCCAGCCCCACTAGTGATGCAGCATCAGGGGCTGACGGGTAAAACACGGCAAAGACTGGTTCCGCACCATTCTGCATGAAGGATGAGGTGTACGAAGGCTTAAGGATCTGGTGGTGGATGCCAATTTGCTCCAACCTGTCCCGGATTTCCCCACGGGATAGCACCATGGCCTTCTCCGCGTCCCCAGCCTTGTTGATCGAGTAGTCACCCGGCTTCGATGATCCGTTGGGGATGTGGAAGAGCAAGTCGAATCGGAGGGCTGCATACAGCGCGACAACAATAAGCTCAAACGTGAACTGTGTTACGTAGAACACTGGCCTCCCGTACAACACATCGCCGCTGTTATTAGGACGGGGGTTGAAAGCGCTATATGTTCGTACGGTAGCACCCGTGGCTAGCAACGCGGCAGCAAACATGACCAGCGATGTCTTGATTCTCAAACTCCCAGATCCAAACTTCTCTGGTCTAGGACCTGGGATGGAGCAGGATAGAAAGATGACGACGAAGGGGAAGACAACGAGCCAGAGGTTCCATGATGAGCCGAACTTCAATAGGGCTTCGGCAACGTCGGAACGATCTTGGTTGTCCGTAGAGAGGAAGAGCAGACTGATTGATGTGATCTGAAGGATGATGATTGGTGGCACGGAAATTACGAGGACCGTTGTGCCCAGGCCGAAAGGGACGGACCAGCCAAAGTTGGGGTGCATTGAGCGAACAATACGCTGAGCGAGAAGGATGTTCACCGCAAAGATGACAGAGGCTCTGATTCATTTGGCAGTTAGCAATCTGATTCAAGGATGTTCAGTAGTAATGAAGTGCACTCACCCTCCATTAAAAAATATCTGAGCCGCCAGAATTATGCCTCGAAGTTGACTGAAAATAAATATAATTCGAAATATGCATGTGACCGTTCGAATCATGCAAAAGTCGAACATGAGATCAGAAAGCAAGAACTTGTGACCTCGCTTCGCATTCGCCCTGTAAATGGAGATGTGTGTGAATGCCCCTGTGATGAAGAGGAGTAAGTAGACAATGGTAACTGGCAGGTCGACGTTCTTGCTTGGCGGGTTGCTACCGAGCAAGTCACCAGTCGCCGGATCCTTCTTCATTTCCATTCCCATTCCCTCTGCCTGAATGGCTGCGACAGCCGGGCCGCCGTTCGAGGCTTGATCGACACTGGGCCCTTCCATCTGGGCTGCGGATGATGAGCCGGCCTGGGCCGGAGTCTCACCCGGCTCAGCAGCTGCCACACCTTGGTTCATTGCCGGGGTCATCTTTGCCCCAGATGCTGGATTCTCCGCCGCTGGGGGCGGACCAGCCGCCTGTGCCGTTGAATTCCCATCATTGGACCCGGGTGTGTTTTGCTGGCTCGGGGTCGTGGATGCTGGTGTTGGTGTCGGTGGAGGCGACGCAGACGGCGAGGCATTTGAAATCGCAGCTGGTGTCGCTTGGATCGGAACTGCTGTGGGAGTAACAGTCTGTGGTGTTGTCTTCGTAACTGTGACCGTCTTGTCGTCGTCATCGTCTTTATGGCCTTGGACACCGCTGTCCGCCACCAGGACGCACGCGGTGGCCAAGACACGGTAGAGATTTACCAGCCTCATTGCAAAGAGCCACCTTTAAACGTCGATCAACCTGCCATATGTCGGTCGATTTTTGATGGATAGTCCGAACCGGGCGACGGTAAATAGCAAACTCCTTTGATAGAGTTCAGCAGCAGCAGCAGCACTCGGCACAGGTTATAGTATTAAATTAATCAAGACCAGAGGGCTATATCTCCATATTCTCGGATCTTCTGGAGTCCTGAGGTCGTCCCAAGTCCTCTCGGGACAAGTATGTTCGTGTTTTGCGCATGCTTTTCTGCATATGGCATGATAGAACACGCACACGACAGACAGACACACATATTTGCCTACAACAGAAGCAACATTGGGGAGGCTGAGACAGTCCCGGCGACCAGTTGCCAAGAAGGGAAGTCTTTTGACTCACTCCTACCATCCAAATTCTCGACGGCTGTCAACTGGTCCAGCAAAATCAGAGATTAGATGGGTCTACACCTGATCAGGGAACACACATGGACAAGACAAGGAATTCTCCTGCATTCACCAGTTACTATGGGCTGTGAAGATCAGACGGAACATGAAGCAAATGCAGTCTTGTTTCAATTTACGGGTAGGACGGTGGAGGAGTCCGATGTGACAACGCAGTAACTCAGTGTTGTCACGGCGAGCCTTACGTAGAGGCTGGTGGGCGCCTTGCGCTATTAAAGAGGGGCTCTTCCAGCCACCACCAATCTGATCCATTTGGCTGACAACTATTTATACTGATCGAGTATGTGACGTTATCTTCGCAACAAGGCTACGGGATTGCAAAGAAATCCGCAAGTCCGTCCAAGCCTGCAGACCGAGCTTAGACACAGCACACCGGTCTACACAGCGACCGCCTGTATTCCTCGGCCATGTTTGTTATACCGCAGCACATATGACTATTCTCATGAAGTTCGCATGACATTTACCCTTACGTGTCCGCGGGTGCACTTAATGGACCCGGGAGAAGAACCTCACTGATGTTAGGTGAAGTACGATACCAAATGGAGAGCGTGTACAAACTCGGAATGGCCTCTAGGTCGATCATGTCATCAGCATCATTAGAGAGCTCCTACGCCGTAGCCCGTGTGTATCAAGATCAAAGTAATACGTTGCCAAAGAACGTAGTGCAAACCTTGTTTATCCGGTCAACTCTATGTTATCGGGCTAAAATATAGTCTGCGAGTGCCTGCGCTTCTCTTCGTCGGCTGGCAAGCTTCAGAGAAAAATGTTTCGCTGGTTCCCTAACCCACCCGGGGCTCTCCCCGTGTAAAACCAGAAGAGTCGCATGAAATGTGCGCGAAACAGCATAGCCCCGGCGAATACCACAGGCCCGGAGGCAACGGTTAGCGCAAGGTTGTTTTCCGCCCGCCCGGCCGACGCCCGACTCTTACTCCAAACGTCCCCGGCCTTGAGTGGGCGCATTCTCGCAAGACATTTCCCCTTTCCGGTTATCTCGTGCGAGGACCACAGCACCTCTACACAAGACTTTGGCCGTACATGAGCATATTTCTATGGCTGAATGGTGATGACGCTCCCAATAACCCCCCACCTTTTTCCCGACTCTTCCATGCAGGCTGCCATTGCTTTGACGCTGGGCGGAATCGGCTCACATCTGGCAGCACGTCAGGACATGACGACAGGCTGTCAAAATGCGATCTTTAGTCTTGCCAATGCAATGCCTGCAATTCCCCTCAACGTCATCCTTTCTTGCCCTCAGAAGCTCGCAAGGCGGCTTTCGTCACGGCAGAGGCGCGCGGGATCGGCCGATGTCAAGATCAGTCCGATTCTGCGCCTCGCCCTGTGGAAGCCCACTGAGAACAGACGATGGCTAACTTGTTGAAGCCCGACCTTGCGGACGCAGAAAGCTAGATAGTCATTATTGTCGTCAGAGCTGCAGTCATTGGCACGGGATGCCTCGGAAGACCGTAAAGTGCTCGAAAGAGGCTCAAGAGAGGCTGCAGTGCGCCTTATACTCGACGATTCAACGTGTTGCAACGTGTTGCGACTTTTGTTGTTGACTAGAAGACCTATCTTGCAGCCTCCTTAAATGCAACCTAAATCTGCAACGGCCACCATTGAGCATAATGCACCAGGCGCGGGTAGTGGACGCTACCGGCGGAACATGTCGTTCAGGGCTCAAGGCCCCGTCCGTGTTGGACTGCCGCTTAGACATGCCAACTGACTGACTGACAGGTCTCCAACACAATGCTGAGTCTTAGTCGCATCTTACAGGTCCTGTCGTGTTTCTAGGGTGGGTTTCCAACGGCTAGAAACGACACAGGACGAATCACAAGTGAAAGGGTGCGCGCACAAGAGTGTACATGCGGCGGAGGGATCTCTGAGACTGTTTCAACCGATGTTGGGGTTACAACTTTCCCACCACCCGAACCACTAACATCCTGGAACCCGAAGCGCATCGGTCAGAGCGAAAGCAGGGCGGAACTAGGAAGCAAATGCCTTGGCGAGTATGTTGCGAACATCACGATCACCTGCTTGCACTCATTCTTCTTCTTCCGTCCTTGTACGTACGTGCCTATGCCACAACGTCCCAAAATCTTCAGCCCGGTGCAAGCTTCGTGGAAGTTTCATGCGTTCTAGCCCAGCGCCTAAATTTAGTCTGACACGTTGGCAGCACCGCGCAGCGCCGATTGGCTTTGCGATAGACAGCTGTGTGCCGAGGATATCCAAAGAGGTAGAGACCGAGCCTGCGGACTAAGTTGCGAGGGTTTAGTTTCATTCGACTCGTGATTGCAGGTCTGCCCGATATATCCTACCTGATCTACAGCGTTGCGACACCTGTCGTTCAACCGCTGAATGAGACCGACCCTCTTTCCTTCTAATTGGCAACCATGGTGAACACCGGACATCCGAGCAGGGCCTGCAAGCTTTGTCGGGCTCGCAGAATTAAGTGTGACGAGACGAAGCCGCACTGTATCAAGTGCAGGAAATCTAAACGGCAATGTCCTGGATACAGAGATCCCTTTGAGATCAATTTGCGCGACGAAACCCAGTCGACCATCAGGAAGGCGAAGGCAGCAGCAGCTCAGAGGAGGACAAGTCGACAGGACGACAGAGAGACGTCCTCAGATGAGTCTCCGACCAAGCCGACCCATTCTCCGAGCGGCAGCTTCTCCCGGAGCAGAGGATCGCCGCACGCCTCCGATGGCTCGTGGGAAACTGTGACCCAGTCCGCCTGGTCATCGCCATCCTCACAGGTGGCCAGTATCAACAGATCCTCCAGGTCTCCGACCTTCAGTAATGGCTTTGGTGTATTCGACTTCACTTACTCGTCACCGACCCATGACAATTCATTCGACTTCAACTCGGCATGGTCGTTGCCGGCAGCAGGCTACTCGATCCCGATCAAAAGAGTCGCTGAGGCTCTTGGGTCTTGGGACTTTAGCCGCTCTTTCGATGGCACGACTTGGGGATGCAGTGACAGCTTCAACGCCGGGGGTTCTACTGTTGCCCCAGTCCTTCCGGGCCTTCAAACGCCACTGGACGAGCAGGCCACGTGCTTCTTTCTATCAAATTTTGTTCTGACACTCTCAACCGGTCAGAACCCTGGCCTATTCAGCTTCGTTCTAAAAATCCTGCAGGCACCTGGGATCAAGGACACTCCTTTTCCCATGGCATTCACCGCCGTCTCTCTAGCAGCTTTGGCCGGGAGGCCCAATTCAAGGCATCTGCTTCCCAAGTCTCAAATCTACTATAGCACAGCCCTTGTACAATTAAAGGAGGCTCTGCAAGACAAGAAACGCGCCACAGCTGATACGACGCTCGCCACAACAATACTGTTGTCGTTTTACGAGGTATGATTGCTTTTAACATCTACAAAAGCACACCATGTCCTAACTGCAATTAGGGGCTGGCCAGTGACAATGAGAGTATGGCTGGATGGTCAAATCATCTAGACGGCGCAAAAGCGCTCATTCGCCTTCGGGGGAAAAACGTGATTACAGAGTCGACCCCCGAGGGACTCGAAATGTTTCAACTAGTGAGATCAATGTCGGTATGTAGTAGCATCACTTTTGGCGGGTTGTGTGAACCAAAACTTTTCGCGATTAATTGTGCCTTTGAAAAACTAACATCAACATCAGATTCGACAGAACATGTTTGGCTTTGTCGCAAATCCATCAGTTAGCGACGTAGAATGGTGGGGCCAACACGTCGTCTCTGACAAGTCCGGTCACATCGCCCTGGTGCTCAATATGAAGACAACGCTCATCCGGGCAGAAGCCGACGCGCTTCTCACGTCCGGCCCCAAGACAGCAGGGAAGATTGACAAGGCCCTAGACCTCCTCCGCCGAGCCCGGGAGATAGTGACTGAGCTTGGCCGGTGGCTTGAGAACTGCCATCCGACCTGGCCAAAGTTTGTCTCTGGCTGGGCCAAGGAAATCCCCGACGACAGGCTTGACAAGGCCACCAGCTATCCTGGACCCTTGTATACCTTCCCTAATGTTTGGGTTGCGGGGAAGCATCTCAATACCAACGCATCACGGATCCTGCTCGCAGGGATTATTGTCCGCTGTGTGCGGTGGATATGCGCCCCGTCCGATCACACCAAGACTGATGACTATGCCGAAGCCATGCGCATCGGCTGCGAGGAGGTCACCAACGTGATTGCCAGTGTACCGTACTTTGTTACCTGGCAGGGCGATCGTACGACCACTCCATACTTTCCATGTGGCGCGCCGACAAGCCCTAAAGCATACAGCGGCGTGACGGCCTTGTACCCGCTGCTCTGTACTGGGCTGAGCGAGTTCGTGACGCCGAGGCAAAAGAAGTGGCTTTGCGGTCGCTTGGTGGGAATGTCAGAAGCTATGGGGATCAAACAGGCCGAGGTCTTCTCGAAGGTACCAACATTCCTAAAGTCTTTTTGCGACAGTTCGAGAAGCTCAGCACACTGACCATTTGATGCAGTTCATTTCCAATCAGGCGCCCATAGTGGTTGCTTGAACACGATTGTTGCCAGCGCTATCCAAGATTGGATTCATTCTTAGAAGTAGGGTGTTTAGGATCAGCCAGGTCAGGGTGCACTCGATTCAGATTATCATGACATGCGTAGGGCGTTATGAGATTATCACACAAGCCCAACCAGGGCACGACTACAATTCGGTTTCCGTTCACACAGACTAGACCACCCTAGTGGGTTGACTCTCAAGAAAGCTCATTTCGATTTAACTAAGCTCAATACGATTTTTCAGAAAGTCTTGCTCTTCGTCGATAGACTCTTTGTCAGGTACATGATACTGCTACGAACTCAACCGACTCCTTCTGAACTCTTCGCCAACTTCACTCTGTCCAATAGCGTACAGCCACATCTTCAGCCACATCTGGATTGAATTGATTGCACAGCTTTTGAGTCTGCTCAACGGGTATGCAGATGTATTGATGGCTTTATGGGTCTAAACGGCACCACTAAGGATGAAAAGGCTTGCCTTTGCTTTTCTATAAGCAATCAGTAATCCTATAGGAAGACCAGGGTACTCCATAATGCTGGTGATGCATCTACATGGCCAGCACCAGTATAACACAGAGGCGCAGTCCAGTCCGTTGAAATTGGAAGTGTTGCCCCTGTGAAAAGTACGCCACATTATTTTGGGGCCCAGAACTTTATCTAGTTGTTAACAGATCAGGCGCTACGATGATGCCCTGTTACATGGGCCTCTGCAGTTTGAGCTCGGAGCCACCATTCCAGTCCCGCCTTGGGTAAGGATGCTTCACGGATGCCTGTCCAACTTCTGAGGAGATCTATCCAACGAATGCATATGAATCAGGCTTCAGAGCAGCGTCAAGGGGTGATGGTTCCATGATGTAACTCTTCGAAATAGACCGGTTCTCGGTCGCTCTGTTCATATGTCCAAGTTGACCAGAGTTCTCTTTTCAATTGATCAATATTTAGTACCACAGGATTTTCGGGGCTGGTGAAGCAGAAAGAAAAAGAGTGCCGAGGAGGACCCAATACAAGCCACGCTATTCAATCAATTCTTCTGCTGTATATCAATTTGTATGACGCGGCTTAGTCTCCTTAACAAAATGCAAGCGGAAGAGACATGCATCAAGTGTGAGTGGAAAAGTAGGCAAACAGTATGCATAGCCTTGCTCCTGAGGATATTCATGGGCACCAAATTCGAGCGCAGATCGGGGCCGACGGACGACTCTAATGGCTGGGGCTGACTGCTCATCTCTAGACATACAAAACTTCAGGCTCTCGAAAGCGAGTTTTTCCACATGCACCAAAGTTACCAAATACTATGGCAACTTAATTGTGCTAATAGTATAAGCTGACTGGGACATAATCGGTCGTGTCTGCAGCCTTCTTGGGGTCATAGCCTTAGCTTATTAAGCAGAGGCACCGGCTAAATTGTCAGCACCGAATATTCAGACTATTTTGTAACAAGCAAACGAAGATGCGCTGTCAAGATGATGGCTCGCCGAAGCTAAGGTCTCTTTCTGCCAGCCTTCGGCTCCGATTGTCCCGGCGCCCGGAATGTGACGCGGAATTTATTAGCCGTCCTGCCAGACCAAGACCATCGCACGAGACGTTCAGAATGCTAGACGTGCGAGTAGAATTTGTCACTGGATGTGGCGACCGGAACAACTGACTCGATGCCATGTGTTCTTATCCAGCAACCAATTCATGGTTGCCGACAATCTCGCCTAGGTGAAAGAGGGTCCCTTACCCCGGATTCGCCAAGATGTGGGCGTTAAGGGCTCTTTATCCGTGCCGTCGGATTTGATCCACCACCGCCCAGCCAGCACCATTGGCGTTGAACGCAATTGTCAAGCTCTAGGGTTAGCATGCTTAGCATTGTCTCAATTTTGCAATTCTTGACAGCTTGTAGGAACTCTACCTGCATCCTTCCAGCACAGTCTCCCGCCGGAGTTCATTGGCCTCATGCAGGCTTCTGGGAACCTGTTGCCGATCTCAGAGTGGAGTCACATCGTACGGCCTTATCTTGCCATGGGTGGCATGGCCAGATACGGGAGGTATAGACCAGATAAGTCGCCGGTTAGCAGCTCCGACACGTCTAGACCGAGTCACAAGACGAGGAGGTATCTCTGTCGGGGTTCAATGTCACGTCGCACCGAAGCAAACGAACGGTCGGGTCTCCCACCCCCTCTGTCACGCGTGCCTGAGTTCTAGTATAAACCAATTGCACCCACCGGCCCTGTACATAGACATGCCCGCCTCGTTAAGTTACATTGTAAACGTTTCTAGACGTCGTTTGATTGTGGACTCGATTGCAATTGTTTCAAGACCAGTGATGACTCGCAGTCGCAACCATGTCCGAGATTGAATCGACAAAAGCATCTGGCTCCCCTGTTCCAGAAAAGAAGGGCGCTCTCACCACTGCCGTCGACGTGGGCCAAGCAACCTCCGATCTGGAGAAGATCAAGCACGCTCATCAATTCGACCCAAATCTGCCTCAGGAGAAACTTGACTTCATCAACAAGGCATTGCATGATGGCGACGCTGGCGAAATCATTGAGGCTGACGCCCTTTTTACCGAAGACTCCCCATACGATCAGGTTCGAGCAGCAGTGCGAGCAACAGATTCCGGAGGAGTTGCTAATACTCTTCGTGCCTGGGTGTTGGGGATTTTGTTCGTCACCGTGGGGAGCGGCCTCAACATGTTCCTGTCTATGAGGAGTCCAGCCATAAATTTTCCATCCTTGGTAGTCCAACTTCTCGTGTTCCCCATCGGCTGCTTCTGGGCAAAAGTTGTTCCCACCAGAGTCTTCAACACTTTCGGTGTAAAATGGACTTTTAACACTGGGCCCTTTACAATCAAGGAACACGTTGTTATTACCCTGATGTCGAACGTTTCCATTGGCTACGCTTACAGTACCGATGCCTTGCTTGCGCTTCAAGGAAAGCCATTCTATGATATCAACCTTGGATGGGGTTTCCAACTCCTTTTTACGCTGAGTTCCCAGCTCATTGGCATTGGCCTGGCAGGTATTTCCAGGAGATTTCTCGTTTGGCCGGCTGCAATGATATGTAAGAAGTGCAGCTTTCCCCCTAAGATTCACACCTGTGCCGTGATCAAACCAATTGGCACGCTGTCGCCATTGCATTCTGACCTCGAAGCAGGGCCCAACCAATTTAGTAGCACGTCTCTCTTCTTTGCCTTGCACGACAAAAGCAAGAGTGATGGATCCGAAGCCAACGGTTGGACCATCAGCAGATATAGATATTTCTTCTACGTCCTGATCGCCATGTTCTGCTACTATGTAAGCAACTGAATACCTGTTCTCGGGAGGTATCAAGAGTTGTAAAACTTGCTAATGGGAGACCTTCAAGTGGATACCAGCTGTCCTATGGCAGGGACTCTCAGTATTCGCCTTCATTACCTGGATTAAACCCAACAACGTTGTCCTTAATCAGCTGTTCGGTGGCTATACTGGTCTGTCTTTGATCCCAATCACATTCGACTGGACATATGTCACTGCTTATTTGGGCGATCCCCTGCTTGCTCCCGTACATACTGCCATTTCTGAACTCACAGGGCTCTTCGTATTTGTCATCCTCGCAACAATCGGCATCACATACTCCGGCGCTATCTACAGCCAATACCTACCAATCAATACATCTCAAACTTACGACAACACACAGAGCAAGTACAACGTGAGCAGAATATTGGGAGACAACTTCACTTTTGATCTGCAAAAGTATAAGGAATACTCGCCACTTTTCCTCCCTCCCACGTTCGCCCTGAATTACGGGTTATCCTTCGCCGCATTGACCGCAGCATTAGTACACTGCGGCCTGTTCCACGGAAAGGAGATCTTTTATCGGCTCAAGGCCGCGAGGAATCAAGAGCCAGATATTCACATGAAACTGATGAAAAAGTATGTGGATGCCCCTGACTGGTGGTACATCGTACTCTTCGTGATCTCGATGGGACTCGGTCTCGCCACCGCCGAAGGATACGACTCTCAGTTGCCTTGGTGGGCGTTCTTTGTGGCCATCATTCTTGCCGTCGTCTTCATGATCCCGTCCACAACAATCTTGGCCATATCGAACCTCGCGTTGGCACTGAATGTTCTGTCTCCATTCTTGGCCGGCTTTATGATACCGGGACAGCCGATTGGGGTGATGATCTTCAAAGTTTATAGTGTAATCGTGCTTGGCCAGGCTCAGACGTATGCTGGTGATTTGAAGCTGGGTCACTACATGAAGATTCCACCCAGAATTACCTTCTGGTGTCAAGTGGTGGCGACTATATGGGCTACGTTTGTGCAGATTGCAGTCATGAACTGGACACTCGGAAATATCGAGGGTGTCTGCGAGATGTAAGTTCACTCCGAAACGGATTCTTCTTCTCGACGATACGAAAGTTCCTTTACTAACTGGTCTCGCCAGCGATCAACCCGCCAAGTTCTCCTGCCCCAACGGTCGAGCATTTTTCTCATCATCGATCGTTTGGGGAGTGATCGGCCCCTATAGGATGTTCGGCACTGGATCCATATACCAGTACTTCAACGTATTCTGGGTGATTGGAGCGGTGCTTCCTTGCGTCCTTTACGCTCTTGTCAAATATGGCGGACGTCTGAGCTGGATCGGTCGCACCCTTCACGCACCGGTGATGCTTGGTGCAATGGGATGGTTGCCACCAGCAACGCCACTGTCTTTCTCGACCTGGGGAATTGTCGCATTGCTATTCAACCACGTGATCAGAAAGCGGTTCCATGGGTGGTGGCGCCAGTATAATTATGTGACCGCTGCTGCTCTTGATGCAGGGTTGATCATCTCGACCATCGTCATCTTCTTTGGCATTGTAAGCACTACTCCAAGCGTCATTTCTTTTTACTACGCGGTCCTATGACCATTTATCATGATCATTTGGAGTATCGGAACTTAAATTCTTGTATCTTGAGACGCCTCAGCTTGCATCCTCATGACGTTGACAACTAACATGACCTGCTTCAGACTTTTCCGGGAGCAACAATCCCCCAGTGGTGGGGAAATGTTGGTGTTTACAACAACATGGTACGTCACGATTGTAATTTACGTTGTCATCAAGATCTTGTTCTGATGTGAATTATTATAGGACTCGGAGTACACCGCCATTTTAAAGACAGTTGATGATGGGCAGACGTTCGGACCAGCTACTTGGTGAATGGTCAGTACAAAATTAAGCAAAAGTGCTGGTGAGTTGTTAGAATGCGATGAAACATCAATATTTATTCATGTCCATAAGGAATAGGATACTCAGCTTTTGCCCAGCTTTAATGTGTCCTGACAGACGATTGCCCTGCCTGTCGTGGGACCAAATATCCAGAATCGAAGTAATATATGGCATTATCCTAGTTCAGGCCAGTTGTGAAGGATGACCGATTAATGGACAGTAGCTTACTATCCCGTGCTATGAATAGGCCATGCTTGCTCATTTTCGGTTGCTATATCATCATCTCTGTCAACTGGTGATCGCTCCTGTCCGCAGTCATGATGGAAATGGGCATTGTGGGTTTGCTTACGGCAGAGTCATGTTCGTGGCGGCGACGTTCGCCTAACATCCTTCGCAGATCAGTCGTGGGCAGAGAGCTGACTATTCGCATCTTCAGAGCCTATAGTTGTCTCTGATTTTGGCTCGGTCTTGCGATTCACTTCAGGAAAGGTGTTGTTTTACATTCGTAAGACCAAGTACACTCACTCCATATGTAAATTTATAAAAGGGTATGCGTGTCCATGCGGGTATGGCAGGCTGAATGCTGATGCCAAGCCTCCTTACCCGACCGCTATGCCCCGAAGGATGCGCCCGCTCCTCGTGCGCCGGGTTAGATTCGCTGATCCCGGTGTGGCTGTAGCCTGCGTCACGAATCCTTCAGGCAGACTTAGACAAGGCAACTGCCGATCCAGACAACGCTTAGACTTAAGTCCACAAGCACAATTAACAATCGACACTTTCAGTTAAAATCCATTCTTTTTTAAAATATCCTGCTCTTTCTCACATCCGTTGTGACACGATAATTACTTAAATTGCTTTCTATCATTACACAGTCACAATCTCGAGTTACAATCTAGCACCTAGCAGACATGCCTCCATACTCCAACGACCACAGCGTGAGCTCGACAGTGATGTTGCGCCGCATCACGATTCTTTCATTTCCACCGGCCTTTTTCATGCTCCTAATTCACGGTGTTAGCTGCCGTTGGGCTTTCCCAGCCCTAGGGATCTTGCCGCTCGCCGTCTCAGCCGTACTGGGCGCCTTGTTACTCCATCGCGACCGTGTGGCAGCGCTCGGCTCACCCATCCAGGCATTATCAGCAGAAAACATATTTTATGCCGATTCGGCCCTTGCCGTCTGGTATTTCGCTTTCCTCATTGCGACATGGGCGCTCCTGGGTAAGCCCTCAGAAGAAGAGATGATCATTCTGGGCACGTACGGCTCTGTGTTCCTCATGGTGAATTTGTTTGTCTCCCTCTTCATCTCCCATCAGCCCCAGTGCTTCTGCTAACGTTGGATACACCTAGCGGTATTCACTTTTACTTCGCTGCCGCTGAAGCTTTGCACATCATCACCACACAACGGAGTCCATTCCAGTCCCTCGCTGCAGAATATACTCCACTCCAAGAGGAGTACAGGGATGATCTTGAGGAAGTCGAGGAAGGGAACGCAAGGCTTTCTTAGGCTGATGATCTCATGCCTGGTTATTCGCGATTCTTTCTACACTTTTTTTTTTCGGCCAACGGAGTTCCGGTTACATGTTGGGATCTCTTGGAAGCTTTCGGATCTCAGGAATTATTAGGTTGTAGCTTTGGATAAATCAAATTGGAGAGGCCATACTTGACTGCTTGACGATGATATTTCTACCCTTTCTCTTGGGTGCTTGAAAGCAAAATCCTGTATAGGAAAGGGTTCAAGGAACGTCATAGCTAGGGCATTGCAATGGTACCTCGTCTGGACTTATGGGCTGGCTTACCTGCTTTTGCTTATTTGCCACAAACGAGAACTGTATTTCTATGGACGAGCTTTTGTTGCAGCTAGAGACGCCAAGTTACGCCGAAACAATGCAGTGCCAATTATTAAAGTATGTGCGAAATTTTGTCTGGTCCTGAGTTGGCCTTGGTGATCCCACTCCGTCTTACTTGCAACACAAGCCGTGGACCGAGTAAAACTTGAATCCTGTTTGCAGCCCAATCACTCATCAGGCTTGCCCTTGTCACTGCATTGTCTACACATTCCCATCCCATCTCATTCACATTTCCCTCATACCTCTTCAACTCCGGGGCTCACATTTGCAGATTCAGTTTCCCAATAACACTGGTCACGCGTTGACGTGTCTTGTCCGCCACTTCGTCAAACATGCTGCCGACCATCATCTCAACCAAATACGGCCGATACAAGACCAATCAAGATGACCTTGCAACCTTCCTTGCCGTCACTGGTGCTCTTTGCGGTGCGCCAAACACGCTCATCAAGCCGGACGACGCGTCCTCGGACGATGCCAAGTCGAATCGACCCAAGGGTAAAGACCGCAAGCTGGCCAAGCAGCGTGCCGCTGGCAGCATAATCGATGAATCGACGCGTCAGAAGGCTCCCAAGCTCGCACTTAACAGCTACGTTCCCCTAGCAAAAATCATTGCCAAGTCAACCAGTGTGCACGGGAGGATCCCAAAGTGGATAATCACGGTCATTGACAAGATCATACGCGACCGCGAGGAGTGTTTTCGACACATAAACGGCGAAGACGTGGCAGCTTTCCTTGCAAAGGGCCAGCAAGACGGCCACGTCCATCCGATCAATGTATTGCAGTGTGTTCGGTCAATCCTCCTCCCAAAGTACCAATATCAAGTGGCATCAAGCCAAAACAATGACCATCCCAAAACTCTGAGCAAGAAGGTCCTTGGTGAAACCTCCGGCAATGCCAACACGAGGCATACAGCAAATATGTTTGCTAGTCTGGGGATCAAGTCTCCTGAGAGCTCGCCTTCTTCAGGTAGTGATGATCATGACCAAATTAGGGCGATCGAAGCTGAGGATATAGAGAAGGCCGATGCCTGGAGAACTTCACTTGGTCAGTATCATGACACTCAGATGCATCCTGCATCAGCCGTTTTAGTTCTTGTTTTTATGCAAGCATCTGTCTCAACTCAATGACTGACTGTCGGCTGTAGCTCCTTCTCAGGTTTTTGCAGCCTATCCAGAAGCCTCCCGTGAGGAAGCCTTGCTCGCGCTGGGATCCTTGCGAGGTGACATGATGTTAATAAGACAGGCGGTTCTGGAACAGTGGGTCAAATTTAAAGATGGAGCTGTCGACCCGGCAGCCGCCGCGATCACTACGAATACGGCGATCGACCTCGTTCGGTCCCTTGAGAAGCAGGCTCGACCCGTCATCGAATCGTACACAAAGAGCCTTAACTCCAAGGATACTCAACTGCCTGTCTACTGGTACTCCTTGGGCAGCTGGATCAAGGATATCGACGACAAGACTTGTGGAACGAACATCTATGCACCACTCCTAGGAGCAGACATCGACTGCCAAGCTAACCAATCGGCCGACTTCAATTCCCGTGACAACACATGTGTGGAAGGCGAATACATGGGAGATTGGATTCTCGAGTCCCGTAGTTTCCGTTGGGCGTACATGTTGATACAGCTGTACTGTATGGAGTTCTTTTCCAAGACAAACGCAACGTTCAAAGTACCTCCTGGTCATGAGCCAATCCGTTCAGGTAGCGGTGGTCGCCCAGATGACGCCAAGTTGTTCGAGCAGATCCGTACTTGCCACGGACAGGACATTCAATGGCTATATGAGCTCTCGTTCTTGGCTAACTACGGGTTCGGTCCCGTCTTCCCATGTCTCGACGAAGTATCTCGCGGCTTTCGCATCAGTAAGCATTTTCCGTTGACCAGGATTGTCGTGCCACTTACCATACCTCAACAATATGCTGGGGTGCACCTTATGCATCTAGAGGCTGTTCCTCCTTTCCCTCTCCCTCTTCTTTTTGCACGAGATGCCCTCTTTGGTGTTTTGATAGCTGACTCCAGGCTCTTAAGTGCACGAGGATGTCGACCTCAAGCTGTGGGCCGTGTTCGGTGTCCAGGTATTCTGCGAAATCAATGAAGTTCTTGGGCAAGCCGCCCAGCCCCAGCCACTTCAGTATCTGAACAACTTTGTCCATGGCAGCCTAGACTTCTTTCAGAAGGCCCAAGACCTTTACACTTCCGTTCTTGTTGTCAACTCGGGAGAAGAGGTTGGTGGCAAGAGCGACGAGCCTGTTAAAGAGGCTCAACGGGGACACACCGTAATCAGTTGCTTGCTTCCTGAGCGACTTGACGAGGAGATCGAGCGGATGGGCCACAAGAGCTACCCGAATCTCAACAAATCTTACCTGATGAGCCAGCATCCCGTCCTGTGTGGCATCCTATTGCATACCGCGCGGTTGATGGTGCAAAAATATGGTATCACTGTCGAGACTTGTACCAGATCTATCATGAAGATGGCTCACTTCTACAATGCCTGCTCAACCTTTGACCCCATCAAGACTAGCTGGTTTGACCTCGACCACTGCATGACTGCGTTGCAGGGCCCCAACATCTTCATGTCAGGAAAGCCACCTAAGAAAGACACGAGGAATGACTTTGGCAAGGCTTTTTTATTCGCCGTTGGAGCAATGTCCCTGACTTACGCTGCGCCAGATTGTCGCGACAAGATGGGGAGACGGGGTCGAAACTTCACTGACGACCAGTTCAAGTCGCGCAAGAACAGTCAAGGAAAAACCTTGCAGAAGCTTGGCCCGGTCTCTTTGATGTTTGAGGACAGGTTATGCAGAGCTGGCGACAGGTACGAGCTCAACGAGGAGGACTTGCAAGCCATTACCGAGCGTGCAGCAGCCTACAAGGGCAGTGAGGATGAGAAGTACCGCATGCGAGCAATATCGAAAACATCTCGTTCCATTGTTGAGAAGCCCAAGTCAGTCGCCCAGCTCCTTTCTGACCTCAGCTTGGGGCTTGACCAAGAAGTGCTTCCAATTTCTTTTCCATACATTTGCCTCAATATCGAATGCACAAAAGTCATCTGGAAGCTAGAAATAAACCTGCGATCCACACATTACAAGATACTTCACGGCGAGCACATGCCTCCCGGCTTCGGAACTATAGCCCTTCATCTCCTCGCCGGACACTCTGACAAGCTTTGGATCGCAGCCGATGAGATCCACAACTACGTCAGAGACAAGACGCCGGGGAGCACCAATGGCTGTACAGCAGTCAAATGGGTAGTGGGCAATATCCGGGAGCCTCTGAGGTCCAGCCTTGAGAAGAAGATATGTGAGCGTATGCAGGAGGCTGCTGGAAGCTCGAAGCACACCACCATCGGGTTTGGTCCTGTGATGAACTATACTATTCCCGAGAAGCCGCAGAATGATTGTTAAAAGCCAGCTCACGTTGGCATAAACAACGCCGAGGCATCAAAGAAGAAAAGCACTGCAGCAAGTGACGAATAGGGACAGTGGATTCCTGTCCCAGCGCCTTCTTGATCCCGAGTCGGATGTCGAGAAGTGATTGGGTGTTGGCCTGCCGCGTGATGGCTATCAACCTTCGAGGCTGTCTGACATTACCGGACTCGTCTGACTGGAAGAAACGTATTGGGTTAGCTGCTGGCTTGCTGCTTGAGGATTGATGTCTGTCACTTGAATGGGCGTTTGGCCTTTTGAACCGTTTGTCTCAATCAATGTGTTCCCTTGTCACAAGCTTTGTGTCATACTACCACTGTCTGTGCCTATTTGTTCAGGGCGTAGAACCGATCAATTTTCGGGCAGAACCAAGTGCGAACAGTGCTACAGTAAGGCAATCTAGGCCTAGCATTATGCCTCTAAAAGAACTCTTCTAGAGTCTCTTAGAACTTTCAAGAAACTATGTTCTAGCTTCCGAATACCAGTGTAATCGGTTACTTGACCTGACATATCCCCACTCCACTGTCTCTCCGGCCGCTCTGCTGGCCCACAGCTAGGCCGTTGGTATTTGTTGATTGCTCAAGAGATTTCCATTCTTCCAGCCCCAGCCAGTATGTCAAGAACCTGCCGATCATATGCTCGTCAATTTTTGTGCCGTCTCTCAGTGCGTTGGAATACTTCCGCGCTTCAAACAGATCCAAGGCGTCTTCGGCACGTGTAGAAGCCTGGTTGTCATGAACGACTCCGTATCTTCTCTTGAAGTGCTGAAGTAGTCTATGATTAGGTACTGCGCTTTCTAGCCGGCGCAGCCATTCTTGTTGTGGGATTGCCTCGAAAGCGAGATTGTGCCTGGCGAGAGCAGGCAAGAACTCTGTATTCCAGTGCAGTGGAGTTGTGTTGGACACATGAAACACTCGTGCTCCCTCTGTGTCTTCATTGGATCGACTGCGGAATGCAAGTTCGATGATGGCAGCCGCAGCTATGTCAACTGGCAGCCAGTATTGCATGTCGGCTCCCTCCACGACAGGAAGCGCGCCGGTGGTCAAGGCGCTCTGTACAGTCAACGGGATCGCCTCCTTTGGGTTCCACATGCCACGCTTGTTATCACCAACAATCTGGCCCACCCGGAGAATCTGGACGGGGAGATCGACGCCATTTTGCGCAGCATACTTGACAGCCGCAGAACAAATCTCCTCCCCAACCCACTTCGATTGCCCGTAGCCTATTTGACTTGCGGCTTCCCATCCATACCTAGTCTCCTTCACTCCTTCTTGGGCTTTTGCAAGAGCGATAGCAGCGATGCTGGAAATGAATGAGAATTTAGGCCTAGGATTTAGAGGAGAACGTATTGCCAAGTTCAGCAAGTGCGAGATCGAGGCGATGGAAGGGTTTTCGAATGATGACAAGGATAGGTTGAAGTTCACTGCCCAGGCACCATGAATAATATCCGTGACCGAAGTACGCAATATCTCATAATGGCTATTGTTCAGACCTAGGCTGGTCTGTCCAAGGTCGGAGGCAAGGGCGACAATCTTCGATCTCTGGTGGCTATCTGTCACTTCTAGGTGAGCTTCATGGAGGGACTTGGTGATGCGCAAGTCTGCCGCCTCATCTGAATCTGCTCGAACGAGGCAGTAGACCTGGTCCACATCTGACGACGAGGCCAGACGATGAATCACATGGCTGCCAATAAAACCGGTCGCTCCCGTAATTAGCTAGGAAAGTCAGCATCATTGCTTTGGGGTGAAGTGATGTTCATAGCCACTTACAACAACACGCCCAGGACCAGCTTGTAGGGTCTGTGGTTCGCACTGAGCAAACTGAGTGTACTTCTTTAGAAGGCCTTGCGCGATTTCTCTTTCAGAATGAGTCGCATCTTTGGGATCTCGTCCGTTTCTCACCGCCAGTATATAGTTGGTAAGCTGGCCCACGGTGGGACTCTCGAAAACGACATTGGTCGGCAGGAGACGTCCGCCAAGGTTCACGCGCCTGAGCAGCCGCGAACGCACATATGAGGCCTGCAAGGAGTCCATGCCGAGACCGAAAAAGTCGGTGTCGATACCTAAGTCCGCATCTTCGGCTGACACTACTGAGCTCACGACTTCGCGCACAACGTCTTCGACCTCGTCGTCCGCGATGGAGACCTGTGTGCTGCTTTGCGCTTCTCTTGCGGCGTAATGCGCATCGATGTCCTCTTTGCACATTTCGAGGAACTTTGAGCGTATCAACGTGTCCTTCGCCGTTCTCGGCACTTCGCTCCCTGCTTCTCTGAAAATGACGGCATCAAGTGGGACCCGCGTGTAAGCTGATACTAGGGAATTGCCCAGCTTCAGGTCAGGGGCAATGCTAGCTGCCAGCTCCTCCTTTGACAGCCCTGATGCATGGGCCGACGGAACCACAACCAGACCGAGGGAGTCCCGTCCTGCGCCAAAGGCCATCGTGGTATCCACGTTGCGGTTCTTCGCGACAGCCTCCTCTAGCAAGTGCGGATCCGCCTTCAGGCCATTCACCAGCACGATTATGTCGTCTGCCCTGCTGGCAAATTTCCACTTCCTGGGATCTGTCGGATGGCGCACGAAGAGATCCTGGGTCGCGTACGAGCCATCAGGTCTGTTGGACATTACCAAGGTTGGCAGGCCAGGAAGTACGACCAGGTGGGAAAGCCCCTGATCTTCGTCTCCGTAAGGCTCAAACTTCAAATACGGCTCAGCAGCTGGCATAGGCATGTGCCAAACCCAGTCTGGTCCGGGGACATTACGCATCAGGGCACCACTTTCTGATTGTCCATATGGAGAGACAATGTTCACACCCTTCTCGGCCAGCTGATTTCCTAGCACCTCCGGGGTCGCTGAGCCGGCTGCCGCGACACGTTGTAGTCGTGCGAGCCTCTCTGCACCACCTGGAGCCTCGACGATGAATTTGAGTAAGTGTGGTACCGTCGCAAGAGCCTTGCACCGTGTGATGTCTAGTGCTTTCAATATGACTGAGGCAGTGACTGGTCGGGAGGCGTTCAGCAGGCTCAATGTGAAAGTGCCCCACAGTGTGGCTATGAAATGGCCAAAGCCAAAAGCATGATAGACAGGGAGCGTCGCCAGTATGTCTGGAACAGACTCGGAAATAAGCTTTGCTAGATGCATGAGATCACGACCCATGTGACGGGGAACAGGTTTTGGTAGGCCCGTGGTCCCTCCACTGTGGATGACGAAGAAAGGCGTCTCGAGATCGTCTTTGTATTCAACGACAGGGAGATCGATAAGAGCTCCATGTCGAGAGATTGCGTCGAGTTCTGCCATCTGTGCCATGGAAATGATATCAAATTCTGGCAAGTTTTCCTGGATAGTCTTTACTCTCTCCAGGGCTGGTATGGAGAGGCCAGATGCAAAGACGGCCACACAGTGTTGATGCCGTATCAGGTGCGCCAATCCCTGGTCAGGCAGCCGTGGTGACATTACCACAGTTGTCAGACCCATCCGACTAAGGGCGAAGAGATGGACGTAATATTCGAGGCTGGAAGCCCCTACAATGGCGACTGCGGGCGCCTCCCCGGGCTTTGCATTCTGTGCAGATTCTCTGAGAGACTTTGGGTACGTGCTTATTGCACTTTTCGTCAGGCGGTCTAAGTCTGCGGCCGTGTAGTCCTTGAAGTCCAGTTCATGGTCTGGATAGGATATCATCACCTTATCGGGTGCAGTCTTTACCAGTCGGCGAATGAGGATGTCGACGGAAACCACCTCTGTGGGCGGCTGGGGCTCCATAGTGACTAATGAATATAACACTAATTATTTGCTTTGCAAGGCAGAGTTGGTTTCTGCTCTATCAGCAAGGCGAACAGCTTCTGATATATATCCAATTCGCGTCTGGAGATGTCCCTATCCCCCTCACCGGACTACCGGTGCTTGTATTTCCCGGATTCGGGACTAATATGCTTTATCGCGAACTATGTGCGTAGGATGCTGCTGACCCGAATCCTCGGCCCCGGCGGCCGCTCTCAAGGTTTATCCTGACATATGTGGGGGAGAAACCAATCCCGCTTAATAGAATTGTCTTCAATTATGCATGAAAAGTAGATGGTTTCGCACAAAGTTTCGCTTTCGGATTTCGGCTTTGAGCCCGCTGAACATCGAATACATTCAATGTGGGCGATCCTGATTAACCGACGCGCCTTAAGAACACGTACCTCGGATCTGAAGCCCGAGGATGAGCTTTCAACATGAAGTTCTATTGGTTGTGTGTTTACATATCTGTGTGATTTGTGTGACTCGACGGTTTTGAAGTGGAGTTGTAGCCAATGCAACACAATTTCAGATTCAGCAGGCTTGAACCCGTGAGTCTGGGGCTGTGTGGATCAATGGCCATCTCATCCCCGGTATTGTACTAGTGAATTCGCAGATGTGCAGTCGGCATCAGTCTTGCGTGCACTAGACTCAGAATTGTACAGCGCGAATAGCACGATCGGGCAAGTTCTTCCAGAATTTGGACCAGCAGTCTAAACGAGGTACTTCCCATTCCCGGACGGCTCAGATTTGATCAATTCTATCTTCACCATGTCTAGGCTTTGCAAGGTGGGTGCGTCTCAAGGACGGTAGTGTGGGATCATTATGTTCTTTTCCGAGAAGTCACCCAATGAAGACAGTTTACACTGTTAGAAGATACCAATTCGCCGTACGCCGCCCTCAGCTATTGCCGTCAATGAGAGCGACCCCAACTTCTTCAGACTTGCGAGAACTCTGATTTCTTTTGGACTGAGACCAAGACAAACCGGATCTTTTGGTGTGCCACCAGTCAGGCGGGACAATTCCCGCTATTTCAAATGCTTCTGTCCATTAATAACCTAACGCAACGGCGTTTTCAAATGACCGGCACGTGCTGACTGAGCAGACTCCCGTTGGTCGTTGGCTGCATGTGGTTCCATTGTCTTTCAAACTTGGATCTGTCCCTCTGGTACAAGATTACAAAGCGCCGCTGATGATCAAGCCGAGAACCTTTTTTCACAGGTACAATCCAGTGCCATTCGGTAGCCATCCCGAAGTGGTGCCGATAAATCCGTACGTACGTAGATAGCCAGGTCCACGGTCATGGTACTGGCCACTCCCGAAATGATCGGAAGTCTCGGTTCTATCACTTCAAGAAGGTTGGCGTTAACCAGAAACCATAGCATGCAAGAGGAAAGCATCGCCGCAGTATGCGTCAATTATTGCGCGTCACCTGAGAGTCATCAACTCCTCCCTTTTGCGCTGAGGCTCAGGCGAGAGAGACAGAAGCTGGTATGGAAACCGTTAGTACAGTGACAGGGGCAATACAAGTCATCTTCGGGCCCTTCATTACTCAGCCGACGGTCTTCTGCGGTTTCGAGCCCGCCAGGCTATAACATTTTGTCCAAGCCCAAAAGAGCATCTACACCTTTCACTCCAAGCAGAAGCGCTGCTGCATGTCACTGCGGCCAACCACGGCCTCGAGAGCCACTTCGAAGTAATTTACAGCTGCGTTCATGTGCTCTTTTTTAGATCATGGATGTTAGTGATCATCCAACCCCAACCTCCCGGGGACCAACCCCAGCTCCCCGTGACCCCATCTGATGCACCACCGAGCCGTGGAGCCATCTCCATAGCGGCATTTTGCCGCCCCACGCATGGTGTGTGTGTTGATCGATTTCCACCGATGCTCAAGCAATTGTTCACCGCCTGATCCTAGACAGAATCTTGAGTCCACACAAACGCAGGAATTTCACTTCTGGGCGCCGTGGCAGAGTGGTCTAATGCGATAGACTAGAAATCACTGCATCAGTGATTCTGGTTATCTATTCTCCTCGGAGGCGCATGTTCGAATCATGCCGGCGTCGATTTGTTTTGCTCTCTCTTTTGTCTCGATGAGAGTTAGGTAGGCAATCAAGTTAGAAATCGTACTCTTCCATATCTGAATGGATATTTCCCTTGTGAATGGAATGGCCGGTGGCCTATACCTATGTGGATCGGGACTAGGTGAGCAGATTTATGGGCACTACCCACCACTAATGCCTATGTTTCGCATATCAACTACATCACTTGAATTATAGTGGTTTGCAAAAGCCGTATTAGTAGCTGAGGGCGTCCTGAACAACTATTCTTGCCTCTTTAGCTGTAATTGCTCCTCATTGTTCTATAGCGATGATAGGAAACAGGAGTCGAGGAGAGAATACGAGCGGGAGTGGAAAATGAGGGGTTGGGGGAGGCATATGGCCTTTGAAGACTAGAGGGCAGCTTGGATTAGTGGCTCTACACCTGTCTAGGTTGTTTTCACCACACGAGAAGACGGCTTCTAGGTCCTGAATCTTATTCTACACATACTGCCCCGATTTGCCGCCAGTATGCCCCAGCTTCCTCAGAACCACCTGGGCGGGACCACACCTCGGCCAAAATCCCGCTCTGCAGCCCCGCTTCAAAATCTCCGACCCATTGTCATCTCGGGGCCTTCGGGTGTTGGCAAAGGTACACTTATTGAAAAGCTTTCGGACGCACACCCGGGCACGTTTGGTACAACTGTCTCGCATACGACGCGTCAGCCGCGGGCCGGCGAAGTCGGAGGCGTAAATTACTACTTTGTATCCGCTCACGAATTCTCGACTCTCGTCTCTCAAAACGCCTTCGCAGAACATGCGTTCTTTAGTGGGTCCTCTTATGGAACTAGCAAGCAAACCATTGCAGACCAGACAGCCAAAGGATTGGTGGTCCTGTTAGATATCGAAATGGAAGGGATAAAGCAGATGAAGGCGGATGCAGGCGTTGACGCGCGTTATGTCTTCATCAAACCGCCCAGCATTGAGGAGCTTGAGGCACGACTCAGGCACCGCGGCACGGAGAACGAGGAAGACGTCCAGAAGAGACTGGCCCAAGCCAGAGCGGAGATTGAGTTTGCCGTCACACCAGGCATTCATGATATAATCATTACTAACGATGATCTCGAGAGGGCGTTTCAGGAGCTTGATGAGTTTGTTTGTCGACCGAGGACATGATTGAAGGTTGCAAAGACAGACATTTGAGAATTTCAAGGGTCATGAAAGCTTAAAATATCTTTCTGTGCATTTCTCTAGAATAAGCCTAGTTGCTCACAAATACTTAACCCCAAGTAATAGACAGTTCACACTGGTGGGCTGCTTAGAAAACATTGGCGCAGTGATGACTTGAAAATTAAGGTCATGATTGCATTAATAATCTACAAGCCGTCGATACTAATTAATTGTGGTGTTTTTTCGAACATTGCGAGGCAATTGACAAGTCTTGACTTTGTACTACCTGCATCATGTGGTCTTAGAAGCTTTCACAATATCCTCAATGCCAGCAAATGAAAGCTCCTCCATTGTCTCTCTCCAAAGTCGTTTCGCAATTTGCTCACCCTCAGCAGTGTATATGATTGGAGCCGAACTAAGGATTCAAACTAGATTAGTACTGATAGAATATATTCCAACCGATGTGGCAGGGTATTACTCACGGTCTCAGCTTGCCACCTTCCACATACTCGCCGTGAGACTCCTGTCCCTTGTTCACAGCGGCGTCAATCACCGCTCGAGCACCAATGGCAGAGGAGTGGCCGATGATGCGAGACATGATGAAGACGACGAGGCCGAGTATCGTGCCGTTTGCGTCACGGGCCAAGCTTGTTCCATAGCAGAACCCAGGGTTGGCCGCGTTGATGACAACTGTGGAAGAGGGCACCACCTTGATCAACTCGGAGAGAAAGAGCTGGAACAAGAGTTTTGAGGTGCTATAACGCTCAGCCATGTCCCACTTTGCTGGTTTCTTGTCTAGCGCAGGGAGCAAAGGATCTGCGTGTCTTTCGGGAAACTTCGCCCAAGCAGCCAGGTCCGAGGTCACAATAACAATGCGCCCGGCTGTGGATATTGAACCGGACTCTCTCATGGACTTGAACAGCCTGATGAACAGCAGGACGAGGAGGGTGGTGGACAGGTAATTGATCTGAACGTCTTCTTCGTGGCCCGTCGAAGGGTTGAGCTCCATATTGATTCTATACACACCAGCGTTAAGGATCACGATGTTGAGTCGATCAAGGGCACTTGCGCGCTCAGCAAAGTTCATGATTGCTCCGTAAGACGACATGTCGAGCTTCCATATTTCTACCTGCCCGTGTGAGAGCTTTCGTCCGGTGCCAGTGGATATCTTCTCGAGAGCAGCCTCGCCTTTCGATTCTTCTCGTACAGCAAGTACTTGAAACCCATTTGTAAGCAGAAGCTTGGATAGTGCGCTCCTTCAACCTGCATTCTCTACCGCTATACACTTCCTGAGAGCAATTCTGCACTTTTAAATCACCGGAAGATGCACAAGACGATCAAGCCGAAACAAGATTATTCACTTACTGAGCTTGTTTAAGCCCAGGTCAAGAAGCTGACGGGCGCACTCCACTCCGATACCGCCATTGGCACCAGTCAGTATTGCTGTCTTGCCATTGAGATCGACGTCTTTCTGAGTGGTTGCTGGGCAAGTTTCGAAGAGCTGGTGGCGAAAATACTCCAGGTTGCTTGCTTGCTGTTCTGGAGTTAAGTCAAATTTGGGAGGCTGGGCCATCACGTCAAAACGCGAAGATTGTAACACGAGGCGAGAGCTCTTATAAACGTAGTGGCTCGTAGCACTCTCAAGATCGGCGATATTTACTTTACCAATTCTGTACAGAAGATCATAAAGGGATCAGCGGAGTAGGTTTGGAAAAAGTTTCGACCGTGGATTGACGGGCCAGAGACATATCATCCGGTTAGCAGATAGATGCCATCCAGTGCTTGAAGGGTACTGGTGCATCCCAAGCCTTCAGGATTCAGGATTGCGGGGCTCTTCATTAGTCCTACATCCGCGCTACCGTTATTCGCCCAATGGCAAGATAGAGAAAGACCAACTGCATATTTGACAAGCGCAGGATCGAGGAAAATTCTAGGACCAGGGGATTTTGGTCGTGAGCGGCATGGGTAAATCTGCCAAATTTACGGCGCTTGGACAACCGCCTTCGAAACGCGAAGGTACTGCCCGGCTGCTGTCAACTCCTGGATAACTTCCTTGGGACCTTTTGCGCTTCACTTCAATTTCAGGCTAGATGTAAATTGACGGACCGATAGGCCGATATTTGGATAATGATGAGCGTCGTTATCGAACCTTTTGGCGCGTTCAGGAGTAAAATAGCCTTGTAATCAGGTGCTCTAGGTACTACCCTTCTGCATTTTTGTTTGCGAAATAGTTTTCCTCTGGGATTGTTAAGCCCAAGCTACCTTTTACCATACAGGAGACCATATTTCATCTGATTAGCGTCGCTAAGCAGGACAGACAATTACTGGGGTGAAGATATTTCGCCGGGCTCATCATGGCATTGAACACAGCTGTCGACGTTGAATATCTTACTCCTATATTCATGAGACTCGCACACAGAGTATTCATGGATTACTCATCAAGCGCATTCGAGACATTCACTATAAAAAATGACGATATATCTATTAATAATATATATAGATTCGACACTGGAATGGTTGTCTGCAAATGTCTATCCAAGTGAGCATGGCTGTGTGATCAACGTGTCTCAATCTGGTAACCCAGGTGGCTTTCTCTATGAGTTAAGTGGCTTTCTCTATGAGTTAAGTGGCTTTCTCTATGAGTTAAGTGGCTTTCTCTATGAGTTAATCGTCCAAACACCGACAATGGATTTCATGTGAATTGTGGGCTGAGCAGATTCGGAGCGTCTGATTATCTTCAACCCCTACCCCCCACCTTCAAGCTGGACGTGAATCCCTGGGCGCTTGTGGAAGTCTTGATGCAGGCAGCGTATTGACGGAGGACTTGGCTGAGGAATTTGGCGATGGCGTAACAAGTGGCACCAGTGCGGCATTCTCTTGCGTTCCGCCTCGTGCTCGCAAACATGATGTGACACGAACACAAGCCGGGTGCCACTAATAGGATGTCATTAATGACCAACTAAATGGCCACTTGACTTTAAGTTCACTATAAGAACAATAGGGCATGTTTGCTCGTTCAACCCTGAGGTGACTTACCTCTTGATGACTGCGTGATGGTAGGGATCAAATCGCCCGTTCTCTATGTAGGCCACACAGTTTCGATACCCGACCCGCCGCTCCCTACTGCTGCAAACACGTCCTCAAGCTCAAAATCGAGTCACTACCTTTACACTGCACGACATCCTGTGCTCTCTCCACACCTAGTCACTCGGAGCGAGCATTACACAGTTCAACAAAATACGCTAAGTTCAAGCGCAAATACTTGCGTACATCCGTCGCAGTTCCTAGTGAAGAACTGCCCACGAGCTGTGAAGCAGCAACAAGTGCTAAACTAGGCTTGCGACGGCGCACTTCGCCGTCCAAAAGGAGACAGACGGCCCCCACACAGTCCAACAGAGTCCAGCCACGCAAGCTGTCAAACTGTCTCGGCGCTTCTAGCGTAGGGCTGAGGTGGAGACGCTCGGATTATTTCCGTGACCAAGAACAGGAAACGCACGGTACGATGCGAACCAGGCACACCTTGGCACGCACTCGTATCTCAGCGACACAGGCCCCGAATTCCTAGCTTCTTGCTTGTTTTCCAGGCTGTTTCGAAACCAAAGATTTCGCCGAAATTGCCCCCCTCCGTGCTGCAAAGCACATGGCGATCAATTAATCTCATCACCCTTGCGCTCGCGCGAAGCAAACGCGAGGCACCCGAGCACGTCGGAAAGAGACAGCCACCGCGTACTTGACCAAACATGACAGCGAGTTCTATCAGAAGCTCTTATCATCACGCTTGAGGGCAGCGGGCCTCTGACCGGTCTGCCTATCTGCCCCACGTCACATTCTTGACGTGGCCTTGCAAAAGCATGCGAGAAAAGACGTGGATCACAAAAAAAGAGGAACAGACAAAAACAGCGAGAATTTCTTCTCTTCAGCAGTGACTCAAAGCCAGATATCATTTTTCTCCAAAGGGGTATCTGATAACTCGTTTTTGCCTAGAAGGCAGTGTGTGGTGGTACAGGACCATTATAAAACAGTAGTAGCACGTCTCCCAAAAAATACATATATACATATAAGTCCCTTCTTCTGGACTTCACAATCCTCGTTCCGTTGAGGATTCTCTTCCACTCGTTGATTCATGATGTCGTCCTCGTACACCTGAGGACCATTTGTGGTCGCGTCGTTCATTAATCCACACACACATTCTCATTTGGGAGGGGGGTTTAATTCTTCTCGTCTCTCTTTAGACAGCATTGCTGGGGCCGGAGTCCTCTCCGTCGTGGTGTCCGGCGTTGGGGGTCTCGCCCTTGTGGAAGTCGCGCGCGCCAGGCTTGAAGTGCATGCTGTCGGTGTTGACGGGCTCGTCGAGGGGCTTCCAGGACTTGGACTTCCAGGGGATGACTCCAAGGACGTACATGGAGTCGACCTCCTCGAGGGAGCGGCCTTGAGACTCGTTGACGAAGAAGAAGGTGATCAAGACACCGAGGAAGCAGCAGCCGGCGAAGACGTATCCGTAGCGGTAGCCAATGGCGGCGGTGATCCAGGGGGTGAAGAAGGAGATGAGGAAGTTCCACAGCCAGTTGGCGGCGGTGCAGAGAGCCATGGCGACGGCACGGTAGCGGGATGGGAACATTTCACCGACGATAGCCCAGACAAGAGGTCCCCACTATTTTTGCACCAGTTAGCGGATACGATCTCAGGAAGGCATTTTTGGGGTATGTAGAAACTTACAGTAACAGCGAAGCCGACGATGAAGAAACAGGCGGAGGCAATCATGGCGGAACCAACGGAGGAGTTGGTGCGGGCGTTGGCATCGTTGGGGTTGTTGTCAGGGTACAAGGCGAACGAGCCCAAGGAGGCGAAGATGATGAGCCACAGGAACATCCAGACACCGCCGATGATCATGGAGATACGGCGACCGAACTTCTGACCGACATACAGACCACCGAAAGTGGAGAAGACGTTGACGGCACCGAGGATCATAGAGGTGATGTAAGAGTTCGAGATACCGACGGAGGAGAAGATCTGGGTACCGTAGTAGAAGAAGAAGTTGGCGCCAGTGAGCTGCTGAAGAGCCTGCAGGGCCATACCGACGAGGACACGACGGAGCATAGCTGGAGCCGTGAAGATCTCAAACCACTTGGGCTCACCACCGGCGACCTCAGCCTCGAACTTCTCGCGGATCTCACCAAGCTCACGCTGGACCTCGGGGTGGTCAGGGGAGACGTTGGAGATAAGAGCCAGGGTCTGGGCGGCCTCGGCCTCTCCACCACGGCGGTACTGCCATCGGGGGGACTCGCGCATGGTCAACATACCGGCACCCATGATGGCCGGGGCGATGAAACCGACACCCATGGTAATGCGCCATGAGGCCTCAGATGAGATGGCCTCGGTGCCGTAGTTGACACAGTAAGCGACGAAGATACCGAGGGTGATGAACAGCTGGTAGGCGGAGACGAGAGCACCACGGGCTTGGCGGGGCGCGGTCTCGGACTGGTACATTGGCGTCAGGACGGAGAGAGCGCCGATGCCGAAGCCGTCAATGAGACGGCCCAGGACGATCTGGTACCATTTGTCCTGAGTAGTAATGCACACGATGTTGCCGACGATGTAGATGATGCACCAGAAGGTGATGGAGAACTTGCGGCCGAACTGATCGGCGATGGGGGCAGAGACCAGAGCGCCAACCAGGCAGCCAGCGCAGAGCATAGCGACCATCAGACCTTGCCGAACGTTACCGAGACTCAGAACGCCGTTCTTCTGGGTGTCACCGAAGTGTTCCCTGAAGTTGGCCATTTGTGTGTATCCAGAGATGGAACCACCTTCCCATCCGAAGATGAAACCACCAAGAGAGACAAGTAGGCCCATGACGGTGACCCTGAGGTTGAGAACCTTGACTGGGGGGTAGTTGCCGGCATAGTCGTTGACGCCGGTCTCCTTCTCATTGTGGCCATTTGGTGGTGTTGAGG
Organism: Diaporthe amygdali; assembly: GCF_026229845.1. Lineage (NCBI taxonomy): Eukaryota > Fungi > Ascomycota > Sordariomycetes > Diaporthales > Diaporthaceae > Diaporthe > Diaporthe amygdali. Next base: position 3,320,475 of record NW_026517021.1, on the reverse strand, counting down.
CACCGCTGGCCGGTGTTTCTGCCGCAGACATGGCTGTGGGTGATATTGTATTGTCCGTGCGATACACGCGTTGTTGGTGTTGTTGGTGTCGCAAAGCAGCGGGATGTCGAGTAGAACTCGAGGGGAAAGATGTAGATTTAGATCTGGGGGATGAAGGTGTTTAGATATGTGAGGTATGAGCCTGATCGTGATGATGTCCAAGCACCAACACTATAGCGGGATCAAGAGCTTTTATGGGCTGGGGATTAATTCCATGGTGGCTTCTGTGGGCACATCACGAGGGTGACTCCAGACCTCCGTAGTCTTCTCCATGGGCTAGTATCATGGAGACACTGGAGAAGTACCACCGGGGCACCCAGTTTGGGGAGCGTGACCGACCAGGTTGTCGGTGCCGTGGGGTGACAAAACATTGCATTGTCACCACAGATAAATCGGGCGGGTCCAGCGGAACCCTCCTGGCCGCCATGATGGTTTGGCGTGCGACCAGGCGGCCCGGGTGCCATGGTCGAGAGCCAAAGGCCTGGAATGATCGTCACGGTCTGGGCGATGAACCTTGTGGAGATGCACAAAACTTTTTGCGGATCTCGACCTGGAGATCTCTCATCATCCGCAGAATGTCCGCGCCGAGAGTACGCCCGAAAGAAAGAAAATAAACCGCTACCTCTGGCGATGGGCCGGCGAGGGTCGCATGATTGCCCGCCAGCCTCCCCGGAGAGGATAGCATCCTGCACAAGCTGCACAGGAATGCAACACGACGTGCCATCACGGGAACATCAGTTTGTTGTTGAGGCCAGACGGGCGCGGGCGCGGTCGTGTCTAGTCACAAGTAGCTCGGAGGCTGAGCCGAGCCGGCATCGTGCAGAGGCGTGGTTCTCCAGATGGTGGCTTGATTAGATCAGCCTCATCTCGACGACACCCCCACGGTTCCATTGCCAGGGTCCGGGGTTTGATACTACGAGGAACGACCGAAAAATTACCAGCGCAAGCACGAACCGCTTATTGCAGGATCGTACCGTGTACATAGTAGAAGAGAGCTGTGACGTAACCAGCAGAGTGTGCAGCTCAGGAGTCTGGTGAAGTTTGTGTGCTGTCCAACTTGTGCACGCCACCGACTGACTCGAGGCAGTTCGAAGAGCTTGATCAGGTTGCTTCACGAATTTGCGCGGCATGGAACGAGAGACAGGAGTGGCTACTACGAGTCGTCCGATCTGGAACTCGGACGATCGCCGTCCCTGCAAGAGTCAACGAGACCGGCTGATTAAACTGGGGCTCAGAGAGATGTCGTTGCGTGGGGCCAAGCTGCCAAGTCACGAATGCCGAGGCGGCTCCCGCCAGCGTCCTGAAGATTACATCAGAGACGACCAGATGCCGTGTGGTAGTACCCACTTTGAGACCCGTCAAACGGCCCGTTTGGTCGGGAGAGTCGGATCTCGCTAGGGACCCATGAGGATCAAATTTTGAGCCGCAGAGCCTCCGAGATGGTACGTCCTTCGCCTGAGACTCGGAAGAGCGAGGGCGATGGCAGCGCCACGCCAGCAGGCACCTCCCTGGCTGGGCCTGTCAATACGATTGTGGCCCCGTGCCGGGAAACACGGCGGGCTGGATGTTTGCATCGTCACCAGGGATAAAGACCAAAAATGCCGCCTGTTTCCAAGAAACAGCCCAAGCCTGACTGACGTAGGATATTGATATTCCTTGGCCGCTTCTTTCCCACATGAATGCAACTCTAGGCATTTCAAATAAGCATTTATTCTGAAATCCCGCAATTCTGATGCAGCGAGGGTCACCGCGTGGATTACAGAGAAAACTGTTGGGAGACAGTGCATATTCCGCCGACGTCGTATCCCGCCGAGTGTCGCCGCGAGAAAATCGCCGGACCCCTAACCCCTTTCCACAGTGGACTGCCTGTATGGCCGACAACGGCATGACAGCGTTTGGCTGCACTTGCAGTGTATCCTATCTCATCAGAATCATCGTCAACCGTCACGATTGAGAGGCTCGACGAAGCAGCAAGTAAGCTGTCGCGGTTTCTGTCTCTTTGCTGGTGTTGCTTCCTCAACTGAACAGCGACCGCAAAGCAGCGGCGTTGGTCCTGAGGCGCGTCCTGCACAGTCTGCACGCTTTTGGCGGAGATTGCCCGACATTGTCTGGAAGTACCTGTACTTGCAGGGAGCGACAGCGACTACACGTCGGTGGGTTGGGCCGGACGAGGAGACCCGGAAGACTGACGGCGAGGCCGCGGGATGACTGACCCAGTCGTGACGGTAACAGGAACTGGACAGCTGGCTAGCATCCAATTCCCTAAGCTAGCGGTTCCCATTTTGCGCCCGAGGTTCGATCGTGTGGCTCGCCTGATCCCATCACACACTATCGCCAGCCAGATGCCACCATGTAATAACACCTGCCATTACCTATTCTGCCTCGGTCGTTCGATTCGAAGTGACCGTGAAATGCCGGATTTTCTTCGTCAGGACTCCATGGATTTTGTCCTCGAACGATGCTGGGAATGGTCGATCCAGTATTGGCCGTGTCGTAATTGGAATTCGATTCAGTGCTAGTGCTACCAGCAGTGTCCGTGCCGCTACGTGAAGGGTGAGTCGCACGTAGCCATCGCAACCCTTCGAGCAACGCGTGGGCTGGCACCCTCTTTATAGGCTTTTCGAATGAGTCAAATTGGTGAAGTCGACAGCGTGAGAACAGACGTGGAGACTTGATGCAGTGTTGTGGTGGGCAGAGTCTGCACATCACACATAGTGGAACGCCATCTGACACCATAGTTGGATGCTGAAGCTTATCTCTGAGTTTTCTCTGCCGTTGACGAAGGTTCTCGTTGCATTGCTCGGTTTATGCGGGTCTTGGTTGTGACCTTGTCGTCCTCGATTCCCAGATTTCGAACAACTCAGCCCCAGCGCGGTGAAGCCATGCCCATCCTGCATGCCATGTCAGCTGAGCAGCCCCTTCCTTGTCGGAAACTGCTTGATTCCCAGAAACAGCCATATTTTCGGACATTGGGACAGCACAGCAGGACAACATGGCAAGTACTGCTTGTCCACCGTGGCCATAAGATCTATAGTGTTGGTGATCCTGAGGTCGCAAGGATCTCGCCTCGATCCGTCGCTGCGACGCATGCTGCCAAAGTCAGCGGAAGATGGCCGCATTGCACAGGCAGCTCCACCATTGTCTTCGCCCCAATTTTGACCAGGGCACAGATGTGACCTTGCCGGGACAAGTTGGCCACAGTGGACAACATGGCCTGCCTGCAGATCGGCCAAGTTTGCTGATGAGATGTTGTGATCGACTGTGTCCTTTTCATCGCACGGTGTCGTCCCAAGCAGCAACTGCATTAGTTGACATAATACGTCCACCATTGGAGACTATGCTCTAGGTAGACTGTTGTGGCAGTAACTGTGGCATGTCTGCGTGATTCCGGCCTCCTAACACTCGGGCCACGTGTCGTCGGTGATCGGGCCAGGCGTAGTCAAATGGTATGGTCGCGTGATTTGTAAAGCTGGACACTTGGTGGACATGCCTTCAGTCGCCTCTCATCTCGAATGAAATGAGATGGAGGGCTGGGCTCGAAGGTGAAGATATCGATATTGGCGTGAATTCCACTGTTTCGCATCATACCGCCGTGGACGATCGACTCTCACATCCGTCTCGATGATTTATCTCGCAGCTGAGGTGGAGCACACTCGCCGATCGGTCTTCCGGGGATCTGGTTCAGTGCATCACTGCATGTTTCCATTAGCGGAGAAAACATTTCCCTGTATCAACCTCGCTATAGATTCGGACTATCCACCTATCAACAACACATGAGTTGAAGAGCGCAACGTCTGGGCTCAGTCAGCTAACTATTCTCTTGAGGATAAGGGAGGCTACCAGAAGGACGAAAACTTACCCTCGGAGGTTCAGCTTGAGAGGACTCATCCGTCCCAAAGCCCAGTTCCACTCTTTTTGATGTGAGTATGGCGGCAGTACAAGCTCTTCGCACAGTTGATATTGCCCTGAACGAGATCGGCCAAAGCTATTCCGGGCTTATGTCGCGTGAGGTAGGTAAAACGTGCGAAACGTTTCCCAGATCCGTCCATGCTACGCAGAGCTGTAGCTTGCCACCGCGCTGGGTTCCAGTGCTTCAGCATGACGATACTTGAACAGCCTCACAGTTGAGGCCTTCTTTTGGCATGAATTTCTCAACAGCATCATGGTCAACGGTTCCTGCTAAGGTATTCGAGGCCACAACGCGTCTTTCCCCTTTCAACTGCAACAGACGGGACCAAAACTGCTCATATCACGTTGGTCGTCTTTGAGGACATGACCAGGTGTCGAGTGTGCTGCATACGACATCCCTTGGAGCGATTGGGTTTGAAAAGGGTGGTGGTCCTCGGCGATTGCCGCATCAACATGGCTACTCAAGTGAGCGGCTGATCTGGTGGACAGAAGGCGCATTTTTGGTACCGGACGCCATGATATGGTATCACAGTGGTGACACACTGCCAGAGACGAAGATGTTGAGTACTTGGGAAAGAGGCACAGCTTACGCCTCGGGTTGCTGGCCTGCAGATGCCTGATTTGTGGCTGGAGGGTGGAAAGGTGACTTGGAATGGACGAAATGTCCTCTCAAGATTGTCCGCGAGACGATGATGATGCCGACGGGAGACAGACCATCATGGTACGCATTGGAGGGAGAAGACGGGTGTCAGGCTGAAAAGAAGGAGGAAGGAAGAAAGATAGTGAGAGGATGGAGGAGAGAGGAAGAGAAGACTACGGCACAACCGGCCAGGCAGAGCAGAGCACAACAGAGAAGAGCAGAGGTGGGTACCTGGACGGTCTCGTGGGCTTGAAGAAATCAGAGTCTAGTCGTGTCTGGGGCACAACCTCGGGAACCAGTCGTCGTGCTTGGAATTCTGGGGAAGTCGGCGGCGCCCCCAGGTCGAGAGTGAACCGAGAGCAAACCCCAGCCGGGGTGCTGGGCTCTTGAGCGTGGGGGCGGCCCCTTTCTATATTACATTAGGGAACGCCCTTTTCCTGGACCAGGACACTTCTACCTAGTTGTCCCGAGGTCGTCTGCAGAATGCAGGCGGACGGGCCGACCGACCAGGTAGGGAGGTCGGCCGTCCGTCGATGCTGCCGTGGGACTAACCAACCTGAGAGATTCTCCTGGTTCCTACCAGCGCTCGAGGTGATGTCGACATGGTCTGGGCCTGGGCCTTGAGCACAAGAATTACTGGCAGTAATTTTCCCGCCCATTCGCTTGTTTGTGCGTTGTCCACAGCACCAAAATCAATTCTAGGGAGGTCAATTGGGACACACAAAGTACCCGTGCGCTGCAGCCATTATTCAATTCCTCGGAATGTAGCTGCTCTGATCGTGACAGCAGGCTGTTGTGGGTTGCATCAAGGCGTATCTCAAAAATGCGGCAAGTGTCGCTGATGAATGTCGAACGAACTGGTGGGCGGACATCCCCAGGCAACCCCCCAACCCCCACACTCCCAAAGGTTGCTCAGCTGCATCCCCACATGGAGCAGCAGGGCACACGACAGGGGTCCTCACAGATTTTACAGCACCCGACTACTCCCGCGAGCACCACCCATCCCACAGCAGGCCATCCATGCTCCAACACCACCACCACCACCACCACCACCACCTACACGGTCCTACTGATCCCGCTGCATCTCGCATTGACCTCGTATACAATCCATGAGATCATCTATTGACATTTCCATTCCATTGCAAGTCGTAATCAGCCTCATCCATCCTCCCACAGCCCTCATCTAAACCACCAAAATGGTCACCACCCGCTCCGCAGCCGCAGCTCAGGCGCGCTCACGATCAGGCACACCAGTCACCCAGCCCACGCCACCTGCACCCGTCACCGCAACAGCCCCCAGCATCGACCCCGTCTCAAAAACTCGCACAATAACCCACATGAACAAGGACCACACCGACGACATGTCCGCCATCCTGCGGCACTTCTCCCACCTATCAGCCTCCCAGGCCGCCGACGCAGAGTTGCTCGACCTCGACCTCAAGGCCATGACCATCCGCTCCGCCTCGGGCGTGCACACCGTCCCCTTCGCCCCTCCCATGGACAGCTGGGACGACCGCAGGGCGAGGCTGGTGGCCATGACCGCAGACGCGAGGACGGCCCTGGGGCTCGACGTCGCCGAGGAGGCGAGCCACGCCCCCGCTCCAGCCCCGGGCTCCAGCTCCGGCTCCGGCGCACTGCCCGCGGCCCCGCGCTACGTGCCGCCGCAAGGCACGGACTGGATCAGCTTCGCGGGCGTGTCTTTCTACTTCCTGTGCGCCGGCCTGGTCTACGGCGGGCTCGTGACCCCCGGGTCGCCGCCCTGGCGCGCCCTGGAGGCCGTCCGCTTCCCCCAGGGCCCCGTGGGCTTTATCTGGATCGTCGAGTCGATCTTCCTCCTCGTGCTGGGCATCCACGTTGCCGAGGCTTGGTGGATGGATCGCTCGCGTCTTGCCCCGGCCGGTGTGCCCCGCGGCTCCAAGGTGTGGTGCCTGTGGGTGGGAAACACGTTCCTGGAGGGCGTGCCTGCGTACCGGCGGTGGGATCGGGTTGTCAAGGCTAAGACTAACTAGGCGGCTCTTGTGGCGTTGATTCAGAACGCTGCAAGGCCTTGCGCTCTTGCGTGTTTAGAATGGAATTTTCCCTGGTTTCGTCGGTGCCAGAACCTGTTGGTCTCTGCAACACAATGCATGCTTTGTTCCTACTGATATATCATGTGCCGCTCATTTTAGTGCCTAATTTCGCAGTTCGTAGCACAAATGCTGTAGGTGAGAGTGACAACGCTCTCAAGTCCACAATTCCAGTAAGCAGCGATCTCGTGACGTCGAGCTGGGTAGGGCAAAGATATGAACCAAGTAAAAGTAAAATGGGGGCTTCAAATTGCGCCGGGCTTCGACTTGCGTAAAATAGCAGGCGATACACCACAAAGCATCGACCGTTAAGGCTGGCATGACATCGATGTTAGTTCAGAAGAAGGAAGTAAACTTACACGCATAGCTGTTATATGTGAATATAAATATTGATTATATTGACTATGATATAAATTTTCAACTGAAAAGAATGTCAACATATCTAAAATCAAAATTTATTAACAACAAATCTGCTTATGTAAGGCCGTTACACTTTGTTGGTTGATACATGCCTCGGAAACTATTGTCTCTATCTTCCAGTTTTGAGCTCGTAAAAGTCTCCTTTCGTAATTGTCAAGGCTATGTACGCCACTGACAGCCGGAAATGATATCCTAGCGCTTTCAATCGCGTTCTCGCGCCAAATTGCAAAAAGCTCACGTCTTTCTGAGTTGATTGATTGATCCGACACACGTTATCAACTTCAGAATCGACTGTCAGTTCTATCGCCTATGTTTGCCTCAAGTCGCGCAACCTTCCCTGGAAACAACAAGGATGCCACGAGAAAGCCAAGATGGACTAGAGTGGGAAGAGACTTTGTTCAATCTCATACCGCGTTGGACACGAGACCCTTCGGTGGAGGCGATTGAAAGCGTTTGTCGCCAGCAGCTAGAGCTCCCTGCCGGATGTCCCTGCACCGCCTCCTTCTACGCAGCCGGTGCATTCAATAAGCTCTATTCAATCGTCTGCGCCGATCAGTCTTTGCTGATGAGGGTAACGCTGCCAGTAAGCCCTCACTACAAGACACGTGGCGAGGTAGCCACCCTGCGTTGGGTCCGCGAGCATACCGACATTCCAGTTCCCAGAGTCATCGCGTTTGAGGCCAGCAACGACAATAGCATTGGGTTCGAGTGGATTTTGATGGAACTTATGCCGGGAGCTACGGCGTACCGACGATGGCGAACGATGTCTTTACAGCAGAAGTCAGCAATTACGAAGCGTGTGGCAGAATTTCAAGTACAACTATCTTGCTACGGCGTACCCGGTTCTCCCTTCAAGAATATAGGGACGCTTGACCTGGAAAATGGGTCAAGAGGGATTGAGGCACCAACAGGAGTCACCCCTGGGAAGCTTATATCCCATGAATTTTTCATGGGGAATCGCCAGAACTACGATGTTCCACGAGGGCCTTTCCGCTCCAGCTTCGACTGGTTAAGCTCGGAAATACGCTTGATCATACTCGAGCAGACAGAAGCTCTCGAGAAGGCAGAAGATTACGATGACAGGGAAGATGCCGAGGAAATACTGGGCTCAGCTCGAAGGCTTCTTTCCCTACTTCCCAAGGTGTTTCCTGATGACCAGCAAGACGAAATTGCGACCGCGCTCTACCACGACGATCTAAGCCTCCACAATATCCTTGTCAACGATGACGGCGAAATTACGGCTATCGTGGACTGGGAATGCGTCTCGGCAATGCCGATTTGGTTGACTACCAAGATGCCCAAGTTTCTTATTGGGGAGAACCGGGAAGAGGAGCCAATTCGGGAGATTTATGCCGATGAGATACCTGCAGAGTCTGTAGGCCCACCAAATGACGGCGGCCCAGACGATCTGGATAATGAGGGCAAGAACCAGCTCTACTGGATTCATCTGATGGAGTACGAAACGACGCAACTGCGAGCAGTGTACGAAGCGAGATTGAGACAGCTCTGGCCGGCTTGGCCTCTACAGGAAAGCCAGATAAAGGTTGACTTTTTCGATGCGGTCTTGCAATGCAGTGCTGGAGTTTTTGTGAAGCAGGCGGATAGATGGGTCGACAGCATAGAACGAGGGGACTTGATAAGATGGGCAGATGCTTAGAAGCCCGTTGTGAAACACAAGGGTCGCCATTGTAGCCAAAGGTCTGGTATTCAATATTATATCTACTTTTCAGGGAAAAGAGCCAACCCACCAACATGTCCGATTCGAATTCCACAATCACAAGACTTCCACTAGTATGACACCTCCGGCTATTCAGCTAAGCTGTGGCCTAACATGAGCAGGACTTAGCACCCACAGGCCAGACAACGAAACTGGCAAGGGCGCATTGAAATGAGCGATGACTGCGGCTGGACATCACGTTTCTGCCATTGATGCAAATGCGATAAGCTGTGCAGTTAGGGAAACACAACTGATACTTTGGGCGGATTGCCGCAGCAGCAGACTGGCTTATGAATCCCTGTGTCCTTGAAGTCCGGACTTATACGCTCTATTACATCAGTATTCGTAGAGTCTAGTAAAATACCGAGCGTCCAAGAGCGTAAGCAGCAAAACAAGCGGAAGCAAGAGATGTAAAGGGCATCGAAAGAACCTTATGAATAGCTTCGACATGTTGTCGGGCTAGAAGCTTAAGTATCATTCCTCACCACGAGCACTGAAAATCCTGTCCAACCACCAGCACTTAATATAGGTCGCAATATGTACTGATTGTGTGTCTACCTGAGGTCATCTAAGGACAAGCAACCTACGAACTCATAAACAAAAATCCAGAGGCAAGAAGGTGAAACCTTTGCAGTTTCCTAATGTGCAATGTACTGAGTGGACGAACTTGGTCCAGACAGTTGTCCTTGAAAGAATTGGTATAGTATAGACAAGCGTATCTTCATGCAGCGTACATTAATGATTACACGTCACCGCGACCAGGCGGACACCGCGTGTCCTGGTCACAACTGGTCCAGCACCCCCCAAGCTGGCGCAGACGGAGGAGCCCCGCCACTGGTGCATGACAGACGTCTATTTCACCTGCAGATGCCTAATCCCAAGCCCCAAGAGCTCATGCAGGGAAGGTATGCCCTCCACAGCGAGCCATGCGATGCCTGCAGATCACGATCGGTCAGTCTTCGTGCCTGAACGTAAAAGAGCCTGGGAAGTGCACAGTCATGTGAAAACTTACCTGTATAAACCACCAGCTTGGTAACAACCTCGACGTCATACTTGACTCTCGGCTTGACCAGCCGCGAGAACATCTCCTTCTCACCTAGCTCATCCTCCTCGTTCTGCTGCAGAAAGATAGTGTCCCCCTGCACCTCCTCCGGCTCCTCCCTCACCATAGGCGTGCTGGGGCTAGGCGACCTCCGCAGGTCCGTGCTCGGGCGTGTGATTACGACGCGCGCGGCACCGTGGCCCATCTGGTGCTCATAATCTGCCAGGGCGGTCGACCTCCCCGTGGGGTGATGGTCCTTGTCCTCACTGCCCACGGCGGAGAGCGCGGCCCCGTCCGCCTGGAACCTCTCGCGCAGGTCGCCGTGGCTCTTCATGCTCCCGTTGGACCCGATGCTCTCACGCCGCCTGCGCTCCCTGTACGCCAGAGCCTCATACGCGTCGGCCGCGCTTTGCGGTCCGATTGACACGCTCCGGCCCCTGATCGGCGCCCTCAGCGTCTTAACGAATCCCGGGAAATCTCTCATGGTGGGCAAGACGTTGTCTGTGCGTAGCCTGAGGAGGTTGGGGATATTCTTGTATTCGGAAGCGGGTACAAAGAAGCGTCGCGGAAGCGATACGCCTAGCCGCTCAACGAATCGGAACACATAGGGCAGAGACTTGAGCAGGAAGGGCTTCGTGGTCTCGCGCCATGCTATGATCGTCAGTACGCCGAAGACAATGCGCCCGATCGTCATGGGCCAGCTGAGGCCCGGGAAGGGGCCGTCCAGGTTCCCGGCCCCCAGGTGCCACAGGCCGGCCTCCAATCCTATCATGACACCAGCGAACGCGACCGAGTCATCGAAACACGGACAGTCATCCGCGGGCTCAGGGTGAACGCGCACGAGGATGATGATAGCCAGGGCGACAAGCAACGGCGCGGTCCAGCCACTAGCTTGGAGGTATGCGTCGAACGGCGGGCCGTAGTAGAACTCGATGAACGATATGACAGCCCCCATAGCAGAGCCAATAATGACATCGAGGAATCCATGCATGCCGCAGTAGAGACGACCGATAATGATAGACGCGGCATAGAAGTAACCTAATAGTTCAAGCAGTAATGCCGTCGTGGGAGAGAGAGTACTCTCGCCAGACCGCAGGCACAGCACAGCATACACAGCAACGGAGACGGCGTTTGCAGAATGTGTGGAAGGAAAGCCGTACTCAAGGGCTGCTGAGCCTGACATGGTAATGCGGTTCAGCGGAGGAGACAGAGGCCGGGGCAGCGAGAACATGTCCTTAATAAACCCCGTAAAGAACACCCCTTCGGCCAGGATATGTACGAGGCCCTTGCCGAACGCTGGAAACCCACACCAGAACAAGATAGGCAGGCCGATCATGAAGAAAGTATGGGTGCCGAGGTTGGCCGTGATTGCGAAATAGCTATCGAGGGCGGGCGTGCGCACGGCGTCCTGGAAGTATGCGAGGTAGGGCGTTTCCCAGCGGATTAGAGGGAGCATCGCTTGCCGGAGGTCGTAACGCCATGATGGCAGTGTTTGTCTGTCTGTTTGGCATGATAGTTAGCGAAATAACTCCAGACCAGACTGCTGGGCTGCTGGGCTATTTCCCAAGCCAAGGCGAAGTGCGCGGGAGCATGCGATAGCACGGGAGGCGCACGATGCGCCTGGCGAGGAGGAGCTTGCAGGCAAGCATGTCGGCAGCAGACAGGCGCGAAAGCCGCTCCCAGACGGACGAACGGACGGATGATTGGCGACATACAGTGGTCCAGGCTCCTCAGGCCAGCATCGATGACTTCCTTCTTGTCGTCGTGACCATTGGGCAGACCCGAGTCTGCGCTGTGCAGATTAGAGTTGGGCGGGGCATCGTGGAGCTCTGAGCCTGAGCCGGAGCCACGATGTGTTCGATTCATGGACCACGGATAAGTTCCACCTTCCTCCTCATGTGTTCAGTGTGCCTCTGTCCGTGATGCTGCGCTTTAGACACACAAGCGAAAGAGGCATTGACCGGGTCGAGAGGGATGACGTGAACTCGGTCGGGCGCGAAGGCTAGGCGTGCGGACCAGGAAAGATAGTGAGGGTTGATACGGGTATCGATAAGATCGCGAGGTCAGAATCGAGTCGAGTCAAGTGGGATGGAGTCGATTCGAGTCGAACCGTGCGGTGCAATGCAATGCAATGCTATGCCTATGCTATGCAGCGCCGGGCGGTGCGATCCCCACGGTGGAAACGAACGATGGGGACGTCAAATGAGGAGGGAAAACAGCTGTTGTCCAAGTCCACGACCCCAGTCCATAACTCCAGTGCTCGTGACGTGTGAGAACAGCGTGGTGGGCAAGGATGAGGAACAGCAATCTTCCCAGATCCTTTGTCTGTCACGTCAGGCAGGGCCCCGTTGGCATTTCGGGTTTTTGGGGGCAGGACCCCTGAAAAGAGCAAGCAAGCAAGCAAGCCATTGTTCCTGAGGTTGATGCGCTCCCCGCGGGTTTGCCTATCCTGGTGGGGCCTCCGCGACCTGCCCGCCAGTCCGCGGGGCCGAGACACAAGCGTACCTGAGATACAGTACAATGCGCTGCAGGTACAGAGAGCTCTGGGTAGTGCATTTAATACAGACACTGGCTTCACACACCGTAGACATATCCACTACATCATGGCGTCTTCAACGTCTCATACATGATGCCAATTAATACCCGAAAGCTCACGAAAAACTACACAGCTTCAGGCCTACATAAGCCATGATATCCCTCGCAGGGAAAGCCGCCCTCATCACCGGTGGGAGCCGCGGCATCGGCCTGGCAATAGCCACCCGCCTGGCCAACGAGGGCGTCTCATGCCTCCTGGTCGCCCGCAACGCCGACACCCTCAAGGCAGCATGCTCTCAGCTGCCCCAGAAGACAACAGGAACACGGCCACACGGCTTTTTTGCGGGCGAGGCTGGCGACACGGCCATTTGGGACTCCATCGGGCGACAGCTGGCAGCCGACAAGAACGAGGTCGACATCCTCGTCAACGCAGCCGGCGTCTCGCAGAACTCGCTGCTCGCGCGCACCACCGCGTCTGACATCTCCACCATCCTGGATACCAACCTGCGCGCCGCCGTGCTGGCGTCCAAGGTCGTCGGCAAGCAGATGATGCGCAGGGACGCCGCCGCCCGCCGGGGCTGCAGCATCATCAACGTCTCAAGTGTCATGGCTTCCAGGGGCGGCACAGGCGCGTCTGTCTACGCGGCGAGCAAGGCGGGCCTTCTCGGTGAGAGATGCTCTTTTTCCCCATCTTGCCATCATTATTGAATGACCTCCTGGGGAGGTTGAACAACACAATTGGACCTTCTTCTACCTGTCTGTGGTCTATTGCTAAACGGAAATCAAACACCCTCCCAGGCCTCACGTCTGCCCTCTCTCAAGAGCTAGGCCAGTTCCAAATCCGGGTCAATGCCCTAGTCCCAGGCTACATCCAGACCCAGATGATCGAGAGTAAGTGATTGACCTCAACCTTTCGAGGGAGGGCTTTTTCGTGTTCCTTTTGTTTGATCTCTGTTCTTTTGTTTCCAATGCTCTGCCTGTGTCCATCCTTGGCCGCCGGCCAAATCTGTACTCAAAGTAGCAATGGACAGCCCCCTCTAGGACAACCCAAGTGTCCCATAGCCCCATCCTCCGTGTCGAGGGCCCCCTAGCCTCACCATATCATTACAAGTTATCAAGAGCTAATGTACATGTCCTGTCAGACCTCAATGAAGAGAAGCTCAGCAGCCAGATTCCACTCGGAAGGGTAGGCAGAGCCGAAGAGGTCGCAGACGCCGCCTTTTTCTTGGCCACAAACTCGTATGCCAACAATTGCATCCTCAACATTGACGGTGGGTTGAGCGCGGCCAATCAAGGTTTCGTAAGCCGTGGGAGTTCGTGAGCGATGCCAGTCTCCAGTGGCACGTTGCGAGATGCGGAGTTCAATCGTCGTCGATCATGATGGCGCCACTGCCGCCGTCGTCATCCACGAGGACCGCGTCCTCGCCCTTGGCAGTCGAGTCCCCAGTTTTCCTGACTTTCTTGGGACCTGGCTCTTCAAGATCGTCCTCGTGTTCCCTCTTGTTCTTCCGGCTACTCTCATCAGGCTCATGCTTTCCATTAGATGAGGGCACAGCTGTCGAGGTTTCTGCGGCCTCCTGCTTGGGCTTTTTGGGTATGTCGGGCTTGTCGTCTGAGAGAGCCTTAACCGGCTTTTCAGGTTGCTTTTCCTTCCTACGAAGCTGTCAGTCAGCTAGCTATAGAGCATGTAGAGAGACGAGGAACTTACGCTTCCTGAATGTGAAGGACAAGGTTGACGAATGGCTCGGCGTCATCTTCATCGGTGACAGTCAAGAAGGTGTCAGGCTTGATACCTAGGATGGGTTAGTGAGCAGTTGAGAGAAAAGAGATCAGAAGAGGTGCGTACCCAGGTCGGTCAACTTCTTGGAGAGGTGCTCGGTCTCGTCAGGGTCATACAAGATGCCCGCGTCCGTGCTTACAGCTATCTCCTTCTCGCCATAGCCCAGTTGGAGTCTCAAAAAATCCTCAACCAGATCCTTCAGGGTCGCTTGAGCGAGGTCGACGTATGCGCTGGTCTGGAAGACACTGCAGACAGGACAATTTGGATTTGGCGCCTGTGGTCGGTCAGCCGAGATGAGCCGGGCTGGTAAGCCCGACGAGAATGGTGAGAGGAAGGCCTGGACGCGGTCAGCAATTGATGATCAGTACAAGCAAGGTGGCGGCGGTGACTTACCTCTTTGGCTTTGTTGTACTCTCCCTTCAGGACCTTGTAGGCCTGTAGCACACAGAGACCGGCAACGATAGCATTAGTGGTCGCAATGGCCGGTATGATATTTCCAGCCATCTGTTTGATATCGAAGCGAGACTTCCGCTCGATGCTGAAAATGGTGGATCGGATGTTCGCGCTGGCTGCAACGAAATCGAGCGTGTCCTCGTCATCCTTGTCGAACTCGATCATAGGTGTAGGTCCCGAGCCGTCATGTGATTTCTTCAGGTCGGCCATGCGCTTGCTCAGACGGTCCAAGCTGTCGTTGAAGACGACAAGGCTCTCTTCGAGACTCCAAACCTTTTGACCATCCTGCAGAATTGTGTCCTTGGCCGCTATGGCCTCGCCTGCCTGTTCAAGCAACGTTTTGTAGTCCAATGGCTGAGGTGCTTGCCTCGATTTCCACATGTCTTCCATTGAGCATAACCGCTCTATGTCTGTCTTGAACACCTTGTCGAACAGCAACTGAGGGAACTGACTCGAGCCAACAGACTCGCGAATCGACTTCAGAGCCTCAGATTCCTTCTTGAGCTCCTCGATCTCCTTCGCGTTGTCTTGGTCGTCTGTATGATCGAAGGCAGACTCATCCTCGCTAGCACCGAACATCTCGTTCAGCAAGTAGCTTTTGGCCCAGACTATGCAATGGATCGGCTGACTTGGCGTGCTTCGTATCGTACAAACAGGGAAAGACTTTGGCGCATCTTTGGGAGTGCAATCGTAGCAAGCGGTAACGCCCTTCTTGATGACCTGGACCTGGCCATTGAATCCCGTGGTTCCGCTCTCGATCAAGGGTACGTCCGCCGCCAAGCACATCTTGTTCACATGCCGTCTCGCTTCCATATTGTCAAGCGCATTGAAAATGATGTTGAAGCCTCGAAACCACTCGACGTTGAATTGTGACTCCTTGATGTTTGCATGATGTGCCTCGATCTTGACCTGGGGGTTGAAAGCCTGCGCGACATCTTTTGCAACTAGAGCCTTGGGCTTTCCGATATGGTCGGTGCGGAAGAGGAACTGTCGGTTGAGATTGCTTAGATCGATTGTGTCAAGGTCAACAACATGTATTTCGCCAAAGCCTTGGAGGACTAGGTTCTTGAGGAGTTCGCAGCCGATGCCACCAGCACCAACCAAGAGGGCTCGAGACTGCAAGCAAGTTAGTTTGATGACATTCGGGGACTGCGCATCGACTTGAACCATTGTGATGGGAAGCGCATGAAAGGGTGTTGAAGAAAGCGAAGGCGAGGAAGAGTCAGTCCTGGTCCAGGCTTCGCTATGTTGCATGCGCAAGGTAGCGCTCAATGTACGGGAGTACGGGAGGAAGGGCAGTGAAAGTCATGTGCGAGAGGGAGGCAATTGCAGAGGGGTCCACGCACGGCTTTGACCTGAGAATTTAGCGCTTTCCCAAGCGATCGTTGGTTGAAGACGTCGCGGGTCATTACTGCAGGCTGCCGTGCCACGCCGGCCTGAGGGGGTTGTTGGCCTTGGGTTACCGGGACGGTGTGAGTCGTGGCAGGGCGAGGGACATTCGGAGCAGCTGCTGGAGGCTGGGCAGCGGGTTGAGCACCAGAAGGAGGTGCTGGTTGTTGTTCTGTAGAAGCAGCCGAAGCTGGAGGAGCTTCACCCGTAGGAGCGCTCATTGTGTCGCAAAGGGCGCCTCAAACGCGCATGCAGTCGATGGTGGTACGGTTCAGTGGAGGGAGTCGAAGGAAGATGGATAGATGTAGGTCTTGCAACTGGCACTGCGCTAGACGGAAACGATGTCGTGTGCCGGGTAACGAGACAAGGATCGAGTCGATTCGTCGCAAGTCGGGGGTCTCAGATAAAGTCAATCGGAAGAAAAGCTGTCAGCAGAGGTCGTCTATGCAGTGTGTTGATTCGCATCACGCTTTGTACTGTTGATCCCTCTGCCCCAACCTCGAGAGGCCAAAGCCCGACGTCTGCAGATTCCAACCAAGGTTGGTCGTTGGTCTGGAGCTCTCAGGCAGGAGCTAGCTAGCCCTCTTACCCGACAGGGGTCTGACACGCTGGGGGCCTGACGTATGTGCCCACCCACAGCAGGTGTACAGTACCCTGCACCGCAGTTCGTAAAAGCGCCCCGAGAGCCCCTGCCGTTCACCCAGCGCTTCTTCTAGGGTGCGGTCAAAAAGCGGCAGCTGATGAACGCTTCGGTAGGGCTGAGGCGACAGTTTCGTTTCTGCAAATGTTTTTCTGGTTCTTGAGACTGAGGGGCACTTGAATTGGTCTGAATTTTGTCTTGTAGCGAGCATAGAACAGGATCGAAAGAGGAAATGACAAAGTCCATCACTACACTCAAAAAACTATGAAGCCTATCAATACCAACTCAGATGGCCAATGCGACCAAAGGCTCATTATCACCATTCCCGGTTTCTCCTTAACAAATCTCTCAAGCGAACAAACTTATCTTCATCAAAGGGCTTTCAACGTCCCTCCCACTTCCAATCACCCCATCTCAGACCTCCGTCTTGTTTAACGCACTTTCTGAACACCACAAAGCCTCAACTTGTACCCTGCGCAGCCAGCAGAGCCATGTCTGACGACGAAGCTGATCCCGAGCTCTTGGAGCTGCTTCGTGCCCATATCCTAGGGAAGCCCAGCGCAGACGCTGACCCTGAGACAGGCGTGCTCGAAGGCGCCGAGTATGTCTACGACAATTCCATCGACGTGGCGCTGGACATGTGGTCATGCAAGACGGCCGCCAATGCAATCTACAAGCAGATGCAGGAGAAGAGCTACTCCACGGCCACATGGTCCGAGCATGAGCTTCACCCCAAGGCCAAGGACGAGGCCACCGTTGACTTCATCTTCACAATGGACCTGCTGAACTTCTCATTCTGGTCGGAACTTTCCGATGACAAGCGGTTCGCTGTATCCTACAAGGACAGGACCTGGACCGGGTACTGGAGCTTGGTAGCGGCCCTGCAGCGGGCTCTCGACGAAGGTTGGTTTGGCGGCTTCGTGACCGCTCTTTTCTGGACCTGGCGGTTGACACTAAGATTCTTCCAGACATTCCCATAACCAGTTCCGACTTCTGGCAGAGCGAGGACGAATGCACGTTGGACCTCCTGAGACATGTCTTTCGGTCCACGACAGACGAGGAGATACCCCTGCTTGAAGAGCGCCTCGCCTGTCTGCGTGAGGCTGGGCAGGTCCTTTACGAGGTAATTCTCACCCATCTCCTATGTATGCACGGTATTCAGCCTAAAAGGATGTTGGCCTGTGGTAATTGGGCTGCATGTCTTGATCCAGTTTCTGGAAGCCTCCTTCTTGAGCCCACCAATATGGTAAAGGCCCAGGCCAGAGTGGCCACAGTGGGGGTGATATTGCTTTTTGATACCCATCAAAGCTGTACCCAAGCTGTTTCGGAAAATGCAGGCCTGACACGATACTGACGGCGGCCTACAGAAATATTCATGCAGCTTCACCAACTGCATTAAAGCCGCGAACGGCTCTGCGGCTGGCCTCGTGAACCTACTGGCCGATGACTTCGCCTGCTTCCGAGATGAGACCAAATTTGAAGGGCGGCGGAAACCCGTCCGCTTCCTCAAGCGGCCGCAGATATTGGTCGCTGACATCTGGGCTTGTTTCCAAGGGGAAGGCTACGGTGCATTCAGAGATATTGACAAGATAACAATGTTTGCGGACTACCGAGTCCCACAGATCTTGAACACCATGGGGTGTATCTTTTACAGCCCCACCCTCAATGAGGTTGTGAAGGAGAAGAAGCTCATCGAAAGCGGGAGCAGCTGGGAGGTTCAGCTGAGAGGTAAGATAGCCCTCTTCAACCTTTCACCGGGCATTCTAGGGCTGACAGACGGTGAAGCTTGCAGCATTTGGTGTGTGGAGCTCATTCGAAGGGATATTAAACGGACCCATCCAGAAGTCGAGATCAACGCCATCTTGATAGACTTCTTCTTGTACGACCTCATGAAGGACCTCGAGGCTAGGGGCCAAGAATCGATCCCGCACCACCGAACAAGGAGTATCTGGTACTAAGCGAGGGAGAAATGTCTTCGATTTAATAGCATGATGCGCTCGTATTGTGCGCATGTCGTGGTGAACTTGCTGCAGAACTTCAAGTTTTTGGGATACCCAGCCAGATTGGCTCCGTTTGTTTTTGCAAAAAAAAACCCTAGCCAGGCCATAGACTCATTACCTGACAGTAAACGCCCTTCGCTCCAACTATTTCGCCCATCTGTGATCCCTTTGGCCCAGACCCAGACCATGACTCGTCGCCGCCTAGAGCTCACATTTCCGTCGTGCCTTATAACTCCAAAACCCAAAACACAGTGGCGAACCTTCTCCCAGGGCCTCCTAGAGACTACCTATAGCCGTTGACTCCATGAGCCGGTCCATGGCGGCCCTCTCAATCTCCTTGTTCCCCCGCTCCTCCTCCCTCAACAGCACGGCCAGGACCTCTATCGGGGGGTTCAGACCCAGCTTCTCAGCGCGGTGCCACCGCTTTGCGCGGGGGATACCGATGCACGGTCCGTACTGTGAGCTGACGTCGAAGTATCGCAGCACCTTCTCCGCCTGGCTCAGATCATCCTGGTGCACTCGCTTCGCAATGCGCGTGGCCTCGACCCCCTTCCAGTAGCGCTTGATTTGTGCATCGGTGACCTTCTCTGCGCTCAGCTCCGCCTCGCTCTTCTCGAGCTCGGGCACCGGCTGTGTTGGCAGCACTTCCTCTAGCTTCTCGACCTGAAAGTCCTCCACATCCTCCTGCGTAGGGGATTGGGCTTGGGGTTGCTGCTCGACTTTTGCGGGCGTGGGAGTAGAGAGCTTATCCTTCTTGCCTGATTTGGCGGTGCCAGTCTTGGTGACTTTGTGGTTGAAGCTGAGAGTGGATTGCTGCTTGCTTGCCGCAGCTCGGGCGGCGGCGCCGCGGGTGGACGACTTGCGGGTTGCTGGCATCGTGAAATGAGCTGCGATGACGTCGACGTGGGGTTTGAAAGGTCGAAGTAAGTTCGTATCTGAGAAAGAGCGGTATGTAAAAGGTGATGGGGTTGTGTTTGGGTCAAGAGCCGTAAAGACAATTTCAGGTCTTTGTTCGATTGTATGATGGTTGGAAATGACTGGAAATTGAGAGGTTGGCGCTGATGCTGGTGTAGGGAAATCCGGGGTAAATGATGCAGGCACTTTACGCCCTCCGCCTACTGCTGGCAGGGCAACTCGAACCTGTCGCGAAAGCATCTGACCTCGAAACCTGGACCCTTGTTAGCCCGCCGGAGGGAGCCCCCCACCCCGAGCTCGCGGGGAGGAAGGGGGGGGGGGGCAGGGACCTAGTATCCATTCCATGGCATTCATAGTCTACACTATTCCGTTCTCCAGCCAATGCGTGGGATTTATTGCTGACTTCTGAATCTTGCACATCGCCGTGATTGAGAACAAGTTGGCATTTCTAATGCATCTTGCCTGACACAAGGTAGTCACGAGTTGATCAACTTGGTCAGCAGGAGAGAGGAGCAGATGCGCCCATCATATTGGTATGTGAGCTACCGTTGAATCCTGCTATCAGTGATCAAGACTCAGCAACACCAAGTAGCATATGCCATGTCTTCCGGGCTTTTGGCCCTTAATTTGTCTATGGTCCGCGTCCTGCAACATCGTCTAATCGTTGCTTCCTCCCAGACCTCAAGGTCTCAGAGTTACGGCTTTCATTCACAAGAAAGCTGCCTTCCAGATGATGGATGCGTGACCAAGTCACGGTCAGCCAGCTATACACTCAAACTTTTCCACCCTCGCGGTAGAACGTCAGGCTCCGGTTCGCACCAGCCGTGCAGAACATCTCCCCACGATGCGCCGCCGCCTTTGGCAACCATCGCACGCTCCAAAGAATCTTATCCGTCTCGCTGTGTGTCGCGACACAGGCACCCCGATCTATCGACCACACCTTGACCTTGCCATCTGTGGATCCAGAGAGCAGATACTCACCCGTATCCGACCAGTCCAGGGAGGTAATCCATGCCGAGGATGTGCCGCCGCTGTTCAAGATGCCCACATGCTCTCCGGTCGTGACATCGTAGATGGCGATAATGCCTGCGTCGCCAGCCGCCGCGAGGCGAGTATTTCCTGGTGAGAATGCGACTGCTCTCACAGGTTTTGCAAGACCTGCGTGAACGTTTAGTTTGGAACTCATTTCCTTGACACAAAGAGGGGACTTACCAGACAGCGAGTACTTGAGATGTCCTGCGTCGTTGTTGAACACGTAGACCGACCCGTTCTGGTGCCCACTCGCTGTCAAGCGCCCGTCGGAGCTCAACGCCACGGACAGGCCAAAACTACCGTTCCCACTGCCTCCCGTCTCGTAAGTCTGCACGACGCTCTTTGACTGCAGGTCCCACACGTGTATTCTTCCATCATGGGTTGTGCAGGCCAAGTAATTCTCGTCACAGCTGAGTGCCACTGCCCAGGTGTCGGCCACACCTTTGGTCTTGGCCTCGGATGGAGTAATATCATAGTCGAGCGAGAAGTCGCCGCTGTCCGGGTTCGACCGCCATACTTTTATGTCACCACCGAAGCCGACAGACGCGGCTACGGTGCCGTTTGAGCCGCGGGGAGCAGTTGCGACATGGTGGCAGCCGAGCTTGTGTGCCGATAGAGATTGGGAGATGGAGAAGGTTCCTGAGGCGTCATTGATTCGATGAACATTGATCGTAGAGGAACCGCTGGCAGAGAAGAGCACGTTTGGAGTTGCCGCTAGGGAGAAGATGTCGGTGGTGTGGGCTGCAAGGGTGGTGTCAGCATCGAAGTGCAGCTCGGAGGGGACAGTTGGTGGATTCTCAGGGCCTGGGACGCACCATTGTCCACCGTATGGGTGGTGAGGTACTGCTTCGACTGGAAACAATGTCAGTCTATATGTAGCGGTGAAGGAATTTGCTAGAGATCGAGAGCCTCACCATCGCTACCGTTCCATGTGCGCGTCGTTGTCGCGAAGTGTGAAGCTTGGAGAAGCGGGAAGTTTTGGTAGGGTCCAGGTGATGTCACCAAGGAAGCTCCCAAGCGAATGCACAACAGTGGGCGGTACAAAGCGATCGAATTAATTATTGCCGAAAGACCTGATTTTGAAGTTTTGCATGGTAATATCTTTCAAATTTTGATTTTTCATTTTTCATTTTACATCGAGGTTTGTCTTCGACATAACCTTCGAAAGCAGTCCTATGCCTCAGCAGGACTGCCCCGCGGCCTTCCCAACGTCCGATGATGGGCGAGCCGACTATCCACTGCGGCCTGCCAGCCACAAGCACAATGCTTAGACCTCGAGGTCATGTTCTATATCGCGCTGGACGTGATTACGCTGCTGGTATCAGAACACCATCATCTCCTCCTAGCCCGGGCCGAGACTCATATACGACATAGCCTCCTATGGTCCACTTCAGGCCGGACTCAGCTTCAGCCTTCGCGACAGCCGGTATTGACCCCTCAAAATCTGGCTAAGCATGATCCATTTATACACATGGGCTTCAATCAAATACCCGTGACTCCAATACCATATTGAGTGCTTTGTTGTTCATTCCACATCGATCGTCTTTTCTATAGTCGTCTCTGCTTTCTTCTCCTGGCTTTTCTTGTCCATCATGTTCTTCATTTCTACACATGTCCGTTAGTTGTGACTCTGTGCTCTGATCCACGAAGTAGGTTGATCTTACTGTTCATACACGTCTCGCACAGATGGTGCATTCTCTTCGTTCCTCCGCAGACGGGGCATTTGCACAAGTTGTTGACGTCCTTGAGCGCTTTCCCTGCCATTTGCCTATGCCTCTTTTTGGAATGTGATGTCTTCTTCTTGGGCACAGCCTTCAAGATGCCTTCCCAAATTCCTTCCAGTATGTCTGGGATGGATGGGAGATTCAGAGAGATGGCAGGTATGGCGAGCGAGTATCTCGGCAGAAAAGGCAGCGATATTTGTCTCATGTAAAGCGATGTGAATCTGTATGGCGAAAATAATGTTGGAGATGACAGTCGAGGGAGGAAGGAGGAAGCCGCCCTCGTGGGCAACATTGCGCCAGCCATGCTGCCAGTTCGAGATCGAGACGCTCGGTGTCTGCAGGAAGGGAAGTCTTCGACGCCACGTCTGAGGATTTGTGGATTTGATATGCCCCCCAGGCAATACTGGGTAGATCGACTTCAATGCGTCTGGCGCAAGGTAGAAAAGAGTCGTCACTGGGCCGCGAGATGGAGCGCAAGATGTGGTACTGTCGCGATGTCTCGTTAGGCCATCGTCCAGAAAAATTGCTAGCGCGACAGTCAGTCAGAGAGCTGCTTCCCCAGCCGAAAACTGACAGGGGGTGAGGTGCTGTGGAAGCTCAGGTCACCCGCAAAGCTCCAGTTATGGCGCTTGGACGTTTTCGAGCCAATTGAAGGCAGGGTCGGTTCTTAGCCCCTTTCCTGTGAGATGCGACCCCTTTCTGGCTCGACTGGGCAGAGGCGGAAATTATTGTTTGGCAGCAATTCCTCCCAACCCGACTTGACTGGCTGAATCTCATCTCCACGGATTGCACACAGTCGGGAGGGATCACCATCACCATCAACCATCATCAATCGACCAATCCACCTTCACTCGTTCCTTAACTTTTTCTTACCTTTCTCTTGTGGCTTGACGAACCATCCCACGATACCCTCTACATTCGGTTACACCGTCTCAATTCTTCTTCTTACCCGACTTAACTACAACGTCTCCCTTTGACTCGGCCTCGTCCATCTAATCTAAACCCCATCCCTTTTGCGAAAATGGCGTCCATGCCTGCGGCTTCCATCTTCCCCCAGAGCCACGTCGGTTTCGACAGCATCACCAGCCAGATTGAGCGCAAGCTCTTGAAGCGTGGTTTCCAGTTCAACGTCATCTGCGTCGGTAAGCTCGCGCTATTTCCATCAATTGACGCCCTCGATAATGAGCAAACAGTGTGGCTAACGTGTCTCGTGTTCCTTGGTCGCAGGCCAAACTGGTCTCGGAAAGTCCACCCTCATCAACACCATCTTCGCTTCCCATCTTATCGAGTCTAAGGGTCGTCTTGTCCCCGACGAAGTCATTCGATCCACCACCGAGATTCACCCTGTGTCACACATCATCGAGGAGAATGGCGTCCGTCTTAGGCTCAACATTGTCGACACCCCTGGCTACGGTGATTTGATCAACAACGACCGCTGCTGGGACCCCATCGTCAAGTACATCAAGGACCAGCACTCTGCCTACCTGCGAAAGGAGCTTACCGCCCAGCGTGAGCGCTACATCCAGGACACCCGCATTCACTGCTGCCTGTTCTTCATCCAGCCAACTGGCCACTCCCTCAAGCCTATCGATATCGTCGTGCTGAAGAAGCTGTCCGATGTTGTCAACGTCGTTCCCGTCATTGCCAAGGCCGACACCATGACTTTGGAGGAGCGCCAGGCGTTCAAGGAGCGCATCAAGGAGGAATTTGCTTTCCACAACCTGAAGATGTACCCCTACGACAACGACGAGTTTGACGACGAGGAGCGTGCTGTCAACACTCAGATCAAGGTACGAAGCTGCGTGGCAACGGAACAGATAATTTGCAGGTGCTAACATCCAGTTACAGAATTTGATCCCCTTCGCCGTCGTTGGTTCCGAGAAGTCCATTATTGTCAACGGTAACCAGGTTCGAGGTCGTCAGAACCGTTGGGGTGTCATCAACGTTGAGGATGAGAACCACTGCGAATTCATCTACCTGCGAAACTTCCTCCTGCGAACACACCTCCAGGACCTTATCGAAACGACGTCCCAGATCCACTACGAGACTTTCCGTGCTAAGCAGCTGCTGGCACTGAAGGAGGGAAGCGCACAAGGTCACAGCAGCAGCAGACCAATCAGCCCGGCCGCGGACCGGGAGCTTAGCCGCAGCTCTCAACGCATGACCATGAACGGCTACTAGGAGGAGCCGCTCCGGAAGCGAACGATCGATGAGAGCGTCAAGTCCGGCTATGTCGGCGTATGAAGGAGCAAGCGGCGCGTTTGGCTGCCAGGATCACGGCTGTTGATGGCGCAACCGCAATATTGCTGGTCATCTGCCCCTCGACCCGATGCTTTTGTGTTTGCTGCGAGCGGTTGTTGGGCGCATGAGGGACGAACCTATTTCCCACCGGACTGGACTATTACGCTTTATTTCCTTTTAGTACTCCAGAACTTCCATCCAGAACTTTTTTTCTCTCTTTTTTTCTATTTCTTAATCCAGCCCCCATTTTGTACTCTAATTAGAGTCTAGTCTTGATACCTGATGGAAATACATATTGAGATGTTGAACAGACACTGCTATTTTTTTATTGGTGACTGTTCTTTGCAAGATTCTATGTGAGGTATCATCGAGTGACTGCGATGCTGTAGGGTATCTTTGTGGTTCAGAAGTCCCGGGCAGGCCCATTTACGCGTCTAGAGGCTTGTAGACAAAGTCTTCCAGCTCTTTGTATGCTTTGTCGAGGTCATCATTGACAATCTATGAGGCCCAGGCATAAGTATTTAGATCTTCTACATTGATAGACGGAGCATTGAACTGAGGCGGCGCAGGTCGGCCCGCTACACCACGGGTTTCTTTGGCAGCACCAGGAAATATTGGACGCGAAGGACTTACAATTATGTCGTGGACTCCGGGAGTCTTGGAGTACTCGAGCTCCAGCCTGTGTGCCAGTGTCAGTACAGTTACCTAGCGAGCGAGAAAGCAGGCACGAAAGGGCTCCTGGCCCTAAGGATGACGTACTTGGCCTGTGTAAGCCTCTTCTGTATGCTCTCCTCCTTCTCGGTGCCCCTGCCCCTGAGGCGCTTCTCCAGCTCCTCCTCGCTGGGCGGGGCGACGAAGACGAACCGCGCGGGGATGTCGCTCTTCTTGATCTGCTTGACGCCCTCCATCTCGATGTCCAGCACCACGACCTTGCCCTTCTCGCCCTGCTCGCGGATGGTCGACTTGGAGGTGCCGTAGCGGTTGCCGCCGAACTTGGCGTGCTCGACGAAGCCGTCCGCGGCGATCAGCTCCTCGAACTCCGGGTGGCTGACGAAGTGGTAGTCGACGGCGTGCTGCTCCCCCTCGCGCGGGGACCGCGTCGTGTGGCTGACGGAGAGCGTGAAGGTGTCCGGGTGCTGCGCGAAGAGCATCTTGAACAGCGTGCCCTTGCCGACGCCTGAGGGGCCGGAGATGACGATCGGGCGGCGGTCGGGTGGGAGGTCGGGGGCCATGGTGTGAGCTTTTGTGTTGTGGGGGCAGATGAGAGATGGGAAGAATGTTTTGGTTGCGCTCAGGCAGCTTCGAGGAAACAAAGGATGTTGAGTTGAGCTGGCAATTGTACGCACAACACGGGGAAACATGAACAGAGCTGGGTCAGGGTGTTAGCTGGCTGACTTATGCAGTACTCGCCTCTCAATGCACGCATGAGGCCCAGGAGACTGTGACTGTTTCGGGGGGACCCTGATGGAGTGGGACACTGGGCAGTACTGCGAAATTCTGAACATGGTAGGCGGTCAAGACAGGTGTGCACTTCGCTCTCAGGGTCCGGGTCAGAGGCACGACGCGTCTTCTGCCTCCCAAAGCTAAGAGAGACGCGCTCGGCTCCGAGTGAACGGTTCCTGGAAGCTGTCGTGGCGGCTATATAGCTTTGCTACGTCTCCTCTCAACTTAAATAGTTGTTTTATTTCTCCTCAAGTTTGACCGACCTCAGTAAAGCCTGAGTTTGCAGTCATGTTTCCTCGATCAATGGGCCGTCTTGACTATGTCAGTCTCCAACCCGCCTCCTGAGACCGCGGTGGTGGCGGCCGATCCCACGAAGCCATTCGAACCTCGTTCCTTGATATCTGAGATTCTCCGCACTCGCCACTGCATCCCAGGCTCCATATTGCTCGTGGAGGGCATTGAAGCGCATGTTCCTGTTTCAAAGCGCTATCGCACAGTCCGCCTGCTTCTAGGCGACGGGGACCTATGTATCCAGACACTGCTCCGGACAGAAATGCACCGATTTGTAGACACTGGTCGGATATTTGTGGGATGCTACGTACGACTGAGCAGATTTGATGTACAGTCCGTCGAGTTGAAACCAGATGATGGTGATGGCACGAATGGCCCGGGGGAAATGGTTTATCTAGTCGTGAAGGACATGGTTACTGTAGGATGGAACACAGCATATATGCAGATGGCTGGTACGACAGGACAAGAGCGATCGCATGCCTCTGAAGCCGCATCGACAGGCGACAAAACCAGCTTGGGAATTGGTCGACCAAATCACGGTGTGCCAGCCACTTATCCACGCGTCGATGCACCGAAGCCATCAATTGCAAAGCAGACCGAGGACCCCGGCTCCGACGAGGAAGACGCCTTTGAGAGCCGTCAGGTATCTGAGCAAACAGTCAAAGAGCGCCGCCAGGAAGCAGAGCTCCTCCGCCAGCAGCCCAGCTATAGCAGCGCGCTCCCCTGGGCTTCTGGCAACCTCAGCAAGCCCTTGAAACTCACACCACTAAAGTCCATCCCTCATCTGCCCTACAAGCAGAACTGGGCCGTCAACATTCTGGCCGTGGTCACGTGGCTGTCGGACGTGGAACCGGCACTCCTGCCGGGCTACGTGGGTAAACAGCGGACGGCGAGGCTAGCCGATCCGTCGACAGACAAGCAGGTACTGCTAACCGTGTTCCTGGACCCGGACGAGTTCGCTCCAGCCGTCGGCGGTGTGGTGCTGCTGCTCGGTGTCAAGAACCATAGATTTGATGGCGGCAGCCTAAAGAAGTACGGAAACGAGAGGCTGAGGGCGGGGATGAGCTGGTGGTTTGAGGACCCGGCCGATATCGATTGGTGTGATGTGGAGGGCTTGAAGAATTGGTGGAGTGGGAAACAGGTAAATGCCTCCTGACAGATATATGACAACGCTTCTGCATCTTTTGTTCACCGCGCCATCTCTGTGGCAGACGGCTGTTGGCGATGTTTCTGGCATTGTCCGCGTATATTCTGTGGGTTCATTGAGCTCCAGTACTTTTCCTCCAAAGCTGGGCCCCTATTCACATCCAAGGCAAAGCCCCGCGAGACCCCGTTCGTTATGTGACTTTTGTACATTAGACAGCATGTCTTGTCGCCCGCAACGCCTGTAACACGCTCCAACACCTGTAATACCGGTTCAGATACAATCATCTGTACAAATATCCTACAGCCAGCACCGGCCCCCAGACATCTCTCTTCTCTAGGTTTTCCAGCACGCGAGACCCTCTTCGACCCAGTATTGGCATCACTCATGTAGAGTCCGTGCAATGGACATATATTCGTATAGTCTACGCACCATCGTCGACCGAAATTACGTGCAGAACGGAATCGATGTAGAGCCGATTTTGCGCCCACGCCTTCACGCCAGGCTTGATCTTGAAGACTCCATGAGGCCCAATGACGAATTTTGGCTGGCCTGCGATCGAGACATGTAGCTTGCCACTGGCGACAGAGCAGTAGCGGGCTTTGGATGACGTAGCCTCAAATTCGAGTTTGTGGCCCGACTTGATGGTGTCTACACGAAATGAGACGTCGGCAGACACCGGGACCATCTGATTGTTTTCCAGGTATGACTTCGAAAATGCGATATCTAACCCCACATGGTCAGTGAATTTGTGATGGCTAGAAAGGCTGGGAAGAAACAGCAGTCAAACGAGACAGGCTCATGCACGGTGCGAGTTGAGTGCATTTGGTCGAGTGGTGTTTGCAGGGTCGAACGAGACATATCGATGAGAGTTTTGACTTACTATTGAGCTGGTCCATGCCATCTTCGCGAATGCGACCGGGTGCAATCTCCCAATCCTCCATCTCAAGCAGCTCATCTGAAGTTGGCTGGCCAGCCATGACTACCGCCGATGAAGGCATCGAGGAAAACGACGTACTGTGCTGAATTAGCTGTGCAGGCGACGGATTTCTTCTTGTTGAGCGGTCGGTGGCAGGAGGGGGTTTCTTCGATAAGAGCGGAGGCAAATCGACCTCGTCTTCCACGCCTTGATTTCGCCCAGTTCGTTGACGATGCGCCAGAGATTCTTCTTGATCATCGGATGAAGACAATCGGCGTTTCTTGTTTTGAGAACCAGCGCCGGCTTTCGCTGCAGATACAGCCCATTCAAACACAGGTGGAGGGGCCCCAAGGAATACTTTTTCGCCGGGTTTGGAATCACACCTTCCTTCCCAAGCAGATTTCACACTGCACTCGTGCCTCTTGTGGTTGAATAGGCAATTAGCACAGCACATCGCATACTTGTGAGATTCCCATGCAGCATTTCTCGGCAGGATCCAACAGCCTTCGAAGGGGCCCTCGCCTCTTGCGCAGAGAGAGCATGGCTTTTTGCCGCTCCCACCATTTCGACCAACACCGAGAACATGCACAAGCATTCCGAATACCTGGGAATAGTCATTGTCCAGCCTGCGCCTCATCCATGTCCTCCTCCACTGAACACTTTGAAGCAGTGGTAGAGCGAAAAGCCTGACAAGCTCTGCATCAAAAATATTGGGATCCATAGACGGAGGCAGGAAGGGCAGTATGTAATTCCAAATTCGTTTTGCCTGGCTGTGAGTGCCGACATCTGGAGTCTTCACTGCAGCAAGCTGTCGGACTTTTGCTGGTTCTGGATGATCCAGAGCCGTGTGCTTCAGCGATTGAGACTGGGGCTTCACACTCGTGTTGTCTACTCGTACATAGCCGGGAACTCTTGCTGCTGGCATGGGAGGTTCGTTTTGGTCCAGAGGGTTTTTCGATATGATCAGAGGCGCAAAGTAGTTATACCCCGGCGGTAGCTGGTTGTAAATTCCAACGATTGACAGCGTACCATTCTGGTTGTCATTCAACAAGGCTCCCCGATGCTTAGTCTGTGAGATGGGCTGTGAGCGAAGTGGCGTAGCGCATGCTTCATTGGGAAAGACTTACACAGAAATGAGATCCCAAGCCCGCAATCTTCTTAAATACGTTTCGGCAGGAACGGATGGGACATACCCAAGGACGGCCGGCAACGGATCGATCCAGATCATAGCCCTCTGGAATCAGGGCTCCACACATAGATATAAGCTCACGGTCCTTACCCTTGATCACCTTGTATGCGCGATCCTTACTCGCCATCTCAAGAGGGTGGATTTCAGACGCCTGAAAGATCCTCATGTTTAGTTGAAGAGCTTCTTCCCACTGATTTGCCGCCGTCATCCGAGAGGCCTGTTGCTGCTCAAGTGTCTTAGGCGCTTTACCACGCGCCCTGTCTGACAGGGCTTTGACATTGTAAGTCTTGCGCTTTGTAAGCCGATCTCGTTTGTCTCTGCGAGACACAACATCAGTGCAGTGACTACAGAAAGATTGCCCAGAGTGATAGTAGCAATTCGCACAAGCCAAAACGTGGTCTCGTGATTCTTGGCTTGCCTGCGCCGAGATCATCACGCATCCGTCGAACGGCCCCTTGCCTTACGCACAAGATGTACATGGCATGGAGGCCTCCACGCCCGTGAGCTGAACGATGAGTGCCGTTACATCTCGTGGGTGAGAATCCCGGTAGGGTCGGTCCCTCGTCCTGGGTTCATTCCATTTGATATCACGTACACGTGGGAGATGGATGACATGTCCGACCCAATTCGTGACCGGAATCGACTCATGCTTTCTGAGGAAGGGGCGGATGTATTGCCACATTTCATCAGCATTACCTGCTTGTGTGACTTCTGAGGGCACTGAAGGTAAAATTGGAGCGTTGACATCCCCCTTCACAAGGTCGTAACTTTCGGAATCCTTAGTCTCAGATTCTGCCTTGGTCTGTGATATTCTTGGGATGAATTTCCCTTTCCGTGTCGGCTCGGTAGGCTCCACCATCGGCGGCTCGTTCGGGTCCAGAGGTCGTCGACTGACGACGATAGGGGTGCAATTTCCAGGTTGGCTCCTCTTGCTGTACGAGCCAACTACTGACAGAGTGCCGTCCATATTGTCGTTGAACATAGATCTCTTGTGTGTGAACTTGAAATGGTTACCAAGACCGAAATGGGTTTTGTATACTTGTCTACAGGAGCGCACTGCACAGATCCAAGGGTAGCCCTCGATCTCGGTGCATCTCGTGTACCCATCCGGAAAGAGTGCGCCACCGCATTTTTCGAACGAAATACTCTCATCTGTGCAAGCAAATCAGTCAGAACTGTTGCAATGTAGAACATTTCAATCATAGCGGCCGGATGATGCGTACCAAACCAAGCGAGGTAGGGACGGCCAGAGTTGGCCATCTCCAAGATTTGCTTAGGGTAATCTTGTTCGTGTTGAATGTTGGCAGATGGCAGCGCGACCATCGGCTCTGCATCTGCAGCCGGTGAGGACTCTGATGACGATGACGAAGATACCGTACCGTCGTCATCGGTCTCATCCCCATAGTCGGACTCTTCGGGTGGGTGGAATAGTTGCCGAGCCGATTCATCTGCACCACGAGAAGAAGTTGACCCCATTGCCTCGTCGTCGTCAACGCCAGACCCAGTGTCATCGTCAGAAGAGTCGTCCTCCACGTCACCCTCGAGTACATCGTCTGGAATTGCTGACTTGGTAGCGGTCTCGTATTTGATCTCATCGTCCGAGGCTACTTCGGCATCATGAGTTGAATGAGCCACAACTTCAACAGGCTGCCCGTTGGGCAGACTTTCCACGTGCATGACCCCAGTTTTGCCATGGATCGGGGTTGGTGCTGGTTTGGGCGGTCCACCGATAGGACTATGAGATTTTGCAATGTTACCATTCGTGGAGCTCCCATACATCGAATCTCTACTTGCTACATCGCGTGTCAGCATTTTTGTACAGGCGATGCAAGGAGTATGCCATACAATCGGTCGAAAATTGGACGGAGGGGTTTGACCCTATTTTCTGCCCAGTGGTCGGCCCGTTTGATGTCGCCGGAAAGACAGGCCCACGGCTCTTAGGAGGACTTTCAGGTGCCTTCCACGAGCTGCTGCTGCTCTGGGGTATAGAACCCGTCTTCCTATTTGGTGAGGAGGCATTCTTCTGATGCAACGATGTAGGCGTTCGTAAAGGAGAAGCGGATCTGGTGGACGATATTGGAAAGTTCTGGCCGGTCCTCTTCATCTTCAAGATGGGCTTGATGACGGGAGGATGTCCATTATCCGCGGGTGACTGGCCGGGTGTTGAGCCACGATCATCGCCTGATGAGCCGTGCTGGCGGCTAGTGTCGCTGCTCACCCTGCCATTGAGAGCTGAAACAGACGTTGTGAGACTAGGCAGAGATTTAAAAGCCTCCGCAGATGAAGCATTTTGTGACAAGGCTTTTGCAACATGCTGCAAAGCCTGGGGTGCAGATGTGCTATTATGCGTGTTCGCGGCGGGAATCTGAGGCTCAGAAGCCTCATATGAAATGACGGACTGTGGCTGGGCAGCGCTTACAGGCGCCACGCCCGTCTGGGTATGAGAAAGACCGGCAATAGAGGGCTTCTGCTGCTTTGGCGGCGCGGGAGCAAGCTGCTTTCCATGATTGGGAGTGGTCGGAACGCCTTTGAGTGGCTGGGCACTCTTTATCACCTGTGGAACGAATTTGAAGGGGTGGGGTTGAGCGCCATAGGTGTCGCCAGACGCGTGCAACGCGTGCGACGCGGCCGAAACGGGAATCGCGCCGCCAGCCGAATCGAAGCTCGAGGGAGTCTGCCATGTCGATTGCGCACCGAGGGATGCAGCATTAAGGCGACTGGAATCGTCGTGGCCCGGCTTTCGAAGCTCTTGAAGGTCTGATTGATGTCTGTCCTCCTCACGCCTCGCGGTCGAGTGCGGTTTCGAGACAAATAACGGCCCTTGAGGGCCCCGAGGCCATTGAGGAGCTCCAGGCGCTCCTTCTCGTGGTTGCTCCATCTGCTGCCGCCTCCGGAGCACCTCAAACAGCGACGAAAATGTTAAATGCTCTGGATTTCCTCATAATAGTTTGTTGCTCTGGGATGTATCAAGTTTCATAGGAGTGGTTTTGTCGCCTAAGAATGCTATCGAAAGGGGTTAATACAGAAGAAAACTGTCTTTAGCGCTTCTTAAAGATGGATCCATGCTAGTGGGACTTTAAAAACGCTAAAACCGTTATAACTAATACATTTTAAATTTAAAAAAAATATAAAAATTA
Source organism: Diaporthe amygdali (assembly GCF_026229845.1). Lineage (NCBI taxonomy): Eukaryota > Fungi > Ascomycota > Sordariomycetes > Diaporthales > Diaporthaceae > Diaporthe > Diaporthe amygdali. Next base: position 3,287,810 of record NW_026517021.1, on the reverse strand, counting down.
GAAAATAATACTTAATTAAAAAGCTTATAGTTATTTTTAAAATATAATTAAAGTAATAAATATCTTAAAGAATAAGTAAATATAGTATTTTTTTAAGGGGGAATAAAAGCTTTACAAGCCTGTCTATGAGAATCGAGTTAAATCCTATTTCCTGCAGCTTATAAAAGTACACCTGGTGCCGAAAGTGTCTCGATGGAGCCGACTCTTGCTCCTTCGAAGCATGAGAAGGAGGTCATTTGAGCCTTGATCACCAATGCCTTGATCAACTAGGGACCGGCATGATCCAGAGGTCGGTATGACCAAGAGGCCGGTATGACTCTTAGGTTGTAGCCCCCGAGGTCCCCAAGTGCGGTAGTTATAGTTTGGAGGAGCCAATCGCTGCACGCCCGGCCGCATCTTTCGAAAGTTGATTCAAGTCCAGCTGCTGTCAACCTGCTCGTCTCCAACATGACAAACGCGAGCTTTGCAACCCCCCTCTCCCAATCCACGCATTCGGAAATCCTCGAATGGCGATTTCCTGGTAAATACAAGCAATATGTTCTCACGGGCAAATCTCGAGCGGCATGGCATACCTCCTTTGTCATCCCGCAGCTCAATCTGCTCCTTGATGCAGGCATAATCATCAACAGACTGCGGCCCAAGCATATTTTCTTGACGCATGGCCACAGCGACCACACCCTCCTAACGCCAGCCTTCATCAAGCGCGATGATCCGCCCGACATATTTTGCCCCGTCGAGATGAAGAACGCCCTCGACGATTTCCTTAGATCAAAGACAATACTCAACAAAGGCGGCCTCGTGACGGCAGACGATACCGAGCAAGCCGGCTCCAGCGCGGCCGATGAAGATGAAGATGAAGATGCTCCCGAGGAGGGGTCTTTGCACGCGACCACCCAGAAGCGGCACTGGCTACAGACGCACGAAACACACGGCATTCGAGCCGGCGACACAGTCCCGCTGAGGCGAACAGTCGATTTTACAGCCGAAGCCTTCCACTGCGACCATCAAGTTCCTTGTCTCGGCTATGTCTTCAAGGTCCACTCCAAGAAGCTGAAGCAAGAATACGTGGGCAGAAAGGGTGTCGAGCTCAAGCAGCTCCGGGAGTCAGGTGTTGAGATCACCGCGCCACACTCTGCACCTGTCTTTGCTTTCCTCGGTGACACAACAGCAGCCACGCTTGCCTCGGAGCCTCAATGGCTTAAAGACGGCATCCCTGTCGTCATCACCGAATGCAGTTTCCTGTATGAGGAACACAGGCAGCAGTCCATCAAGACAAAGCACACCATTTGGCAAGATCTCGAGAAGATCATACGCAAGTGGCCGAAAACCACCTTTGTGCTAACGCACTTCAGTCTGCGTTACAGTGACAAGGATATTCGACAGTTCTTCGCCGAGATGCCCAGCCCGCCTCCTAATATCGTCGTATGGGTTGATGGATATCCTGAGGCAAAAGGCTGAATGCCATGTGCTTTCGTCTCTCAAGTTGTTTTCCCTCCATAGAAACACCATCAAGCTCCCTTCGCCGTTGATAGAGGCTCGAAGGAAGCACATCCAACTGTCATAGAGTTCCGCTAGGCGACAAAGCCTCCGAGATCTTTTAACCAGGGATCGTCGGCCCTGCGCGTTTACTGTTGCAATGGAAGTGAGTGATAAGTTTGCATGACGTAAGCTAAGCACGTTCACGGAGAGTCTTTCCCCAAGCTCGCGCTACGGAGACGTGCCGTCGGGGCTCGAAGGCTTATTCACAACTGCCACCTCCCCCCCCCCCCCGGGCCAAGTCAGGGATGGACAGCTTCGTCAGGAGACAGAATTCTTGGCTTGCCACAGGTAAAGTACCCTTCTCAAATGCCCTCCTCGATGCAGCTCTGTACCTGCAGCTGCTCCGCCGGGATGGCGGAAATTTAGCTCCTTTCTCGCTGTCCATCGGCCCTCGTCTGCAGATTCTTTATGCTCGCCAGTCCCTGCACTAACCCGGAGGCAACTGCTCCATGTTACCCAATTTGAGCCTCCCGGTGCTATGGCCGTCCTCAATACGTCCATCGCCCCGTCCCATGTCTGCCCACAATACGGCGGATCGGCCACGGTTACGCTCTCCCACCCATGACAAGTGCCGTCACTGCAGTAATGGACTCCCCGGCTGAACGGGTGCCCTGTTGACCACCTCCCCGGGCGCATCGCATTCTAGATCCGTGAAGGAGATTGCACCTCCGCCCGTATTCCCCGCCTACTTGTGATTGCGTGGTGCGTATATAATGTATATCTCACGGATGCCCTCCGCGTGCTGTGACGACGTGGTGCCCATTGTGTTCCATACCCACACCGATCGTTATTTTGATTGAGCATAATGAAGTCGTTCCTTACCCTCGCGTCGTCCCTCGTAGGGGCACAAGCCACTATTTATTATGCCGGTGTAGCTGAGTCCGGTGGTGAATTTGGAGTCTATGGGACGAAGGGTCAGGGTCTTCCAGGCACGTTCGGCGTGGATTATGCCTTTATCAATGAGGCGGCTATCGACACATACGTGGACGAGAACAAGGTTCGTGCCCACATACCGAGATTTGATAGGACGGCCAAGCTGATGATTTTGTAGGTCAACTTGTTCCGTGTTGCGTTTCTGCTAGAACGGATGGCTCCAGTGGAGTATGGCCTGGGCTCCAAGTTTAATGAAACGGTAAGACGAACTCTTGAGCATTTCACTTGTCTCTTTGACAGTCACTCATGGATGATGTGCAGCACTTCGGTTACTACAAGCAAGCTATTGATTATATCACTCTAACCAAGAATGCCTGTAAGTGAATACCAAGAGCCCCTCTAAATCAGTAGCTCACAATCAACCAGACGCCATCCTTGACCCGCACAACTACATGAGATATAACGATCCTAGTGCCCAGCCCTATTCTGGCAGCGTTATTGGAAACACGACCGACCCCAATGCCTCTACGACCGAGGACTTCGCGGCCTTCTGGGGTGAATTGGCCTCACGATTTGCCAACAACTCTCGTGTCATCTTCGGTCTGATGAACGAGCCCCATGACATGCCGACGACCCTGGTTCTGCAGAATGACCAAGCTGCTGTGGATGCCATCCGCAAAGCCGGGGCGACGAATCTCATCCTTGTACCAGGCAACGCCTGGACCGGAGTTAGTATAATCCTTTTCTTGCTACGGTTGACTTTCCGAGATCCATCCAAAACGTATCGTTTCGGGCTACGTAGCAGGTGACTAATGTATAGCAGGGCCACTCATGGACGCAGAACTACGGCGGCGACAACTTGCCCAGCTCCGACTACATCTACCAGATCAATGACACTGCAAACAACTGGGCCGTGGATATCCACGAATACCTTGATGTCGACTTCAGCGGGAGCCATATCGAGTGCACGCAACCCTTCGACACTAACCTCGCCCCACTAACAGCGTGGCTGAAGGAACATAGTCTCAAGGCCATGATTACGGAGTTTGGAGGCTCAAACACCACAGGTTGCGCGGACATGCTTCAGGATGCTCTGGCGTACATGCAAGACAACGAGGAGTACATCGGATGGACGGCATGGGCTGCGGGACCATTCTGGGGCACCTACGCACCATGCTGCGCAAACTCCACGCAGATCGGTAGTCTGGAGCCTGGCAGCTTGGCTGCGGATGGCTCACCGGGCTTGTATGAGACTGTTTGGAAGGCTGTCATTGAGCCTCTGCTGCCAACGACTCTGCAAACCGCCGGTGCGGCAAATATCAATGGCACGGCGGGCAGTGTGAAGAGATCGAACAGGTGGTTCAGGAAGGTCAACTAAAGATCATCATAGAGAGAAATCCCCAATGAGAAGGACTTTTGCATCAGCGTATCTCTGAGTCTTGGCTCTAATGTATCATTTCTCTCAACGACTTTCGCTGTCAAAACCCAGCCTTGTGGTCCCGTCCAAAAGTAGTCCTGCCATGGCCCTGGGTTTGGAGATTGACCTCTAAGAAGGGCACTTGTCGATCGGACTCGTTACGCCGTCCTTAGTGCATCCCTGATACTTCGCAATGGTGTCTCCGTTGGGCGCGGGGCAGACCAACAGGTTGTTCTGGTGCTCCGGGGACCAAGTAACGCCAATGTAGTCTCCTGTAATAAGTCAGCCTCGGAAACTCAGACCTCACTACCATGTGGACAGAACCGACCAAGGTCAAATATGCTGACAGTGATCGTATCCGGGGTTCCGTTGTGGCATTCGCACCGCATCCATGTGTTTGGACAGCCGCCAGGTAGATCGGGGCAGGCTGAAAGGTCAATTTTGCAGGTGCAGGTCTTCATGGCATCACCACTAGAACAAGAACATCCCCTCATTAGTATGGCCTTAATTATTTTATGGATGTTCCTCAGTAAATTGGCGGATACTTACCCCTTCCAGGGCATCATAATTCCACCCTTGTTGACGAAACACTCGTTGAAGTCGAGCTGGGAGTTTGCCAGTTGGGCACTGAAGCCAGCTCCGCCCTTTGTGGAAGAACAGTCGGCATCGAAGGTCACCGTAGGATTGCTAGGGTTATCGATGTACATCGGCCACATGCAGTAGTCAGAGAACTTGCCGTAGTTGCCGATATCACGGGTAGTCGGTGCGGCGCCAACGGTAAGGGCAAAATAGGAAAGAATGAGGAGGTTGATAAAAGATGCCATCTTGTTTAGTCAGGTCTGGTGATGGTGGTTGAGAGCAGATATGTTCTTGGTTTGCACAGAGGCAACATGTAGATCATCGTACGTTGTTGCGCAAGATATAGCTTAGCCCGGGGTGAAGAGTAGAGCAGAAGAGTTTCGAAGAGCAAGAATACAGAGCTGCCGTGAGATTTTGTAGTGGCAGAGGATGAACTGAATTGAGTCCAGTTATCGTCACTCATCGGTCTCAACCAGTGAATCGACGCCCACCTCCTCCCCCTTTTCTCACATTCAATCATAAGCAAAGACGTAGCAAGCCCTTGGATGAAATGTTCAGCTTTGTCAGTCATTAACTACCGGATCTCTTGCGGCCGGATATCTTTTGCAAACATAATATTCAAAGTCCAAGCTGAGTCACTAAAGCAAGCATAGTTCAGACAACAAACTCTACCACAAAACCAACGATGCCTGAAAATCAATCAATAGCACCATTCATTATCATGTGTTCTTGTTGTTTTCTTTTCCCTCCCAGTCTGAATATGTGGGATGTTTGTATAAGTATATATTGGCTGCCGTCAACTTTCTCTTGCACACCTGCTTCGGTAGTCCGAGTAGACCCTATGGGTAACGCTTTCATCAAGAGGTTAGATACAGTATATTTCTGTATTGATATTCAACTGACTCTGAAGGTCTTTATGCTCTTCCGCTTAGAAAGTGAGCTTGGGAACCAGGACTGCCTTCTAGATATTGCGTTCTATAAACCTTATCACATTGGACTGTACATCACTGGAACTTGCGGCAAGATTCAAATCCCATCTCAATCGTTCTATTGTAACGCCATGGATAAGACATACCCCGGGTTGAAAAGACCCTATTGCCTATACTCCAGCGCCAGTACCGAAACGCCTGTGCTCCAACACTGTCGACATGAAAGTAAAAGCCAGGCCCAGCCATAGTCCTTCCCATCCAATTCACATCGCTATCCCAGTTCCATAATCCGAGGATGACAGGGACGCACGCTTGTGGCTCGCGTGTAGGAAATATGTATCTGTCCATGGCATTTCGAAAGGAGGGCTCGACTCGAATCCCGAGTGACTGTTCGTTTCGTCCATTTCATTGACGCCAACTCGTTCTGCTGTCGACTTAGAAGGTAAGACGCCCATAGCGTATGCTTCCCTCCTCGCGACGGAAGACTTGACGGTAGTATGACCGCTTGAGTTGAAGAGGCCTGGAAGGCACTTCGCGAAGATTGGTCGGAGCGAAGGTAAGGACACGCAGACGACACCGATTGTACACTCTGTTATGGTCAGCAAGACAGAGGTGACTAGATTGTCTGTATATGAACATTAGCATCATAATTGAACTGTGTGAATTTCAAGGAGATGGAAATAGAACGCAGGAAGAACTCACACAGTACATCCACTGGTTTGCGCAATTGAGACAAGAAGGCCAGCCTGACAATGCTCGCGACGCATGCCCTGAGAAAAGTCAATCCAGCTTTCCTTTTCCCGCTGATCTCAGGTGATACGTACATTCCACCTATGAAGAACAAAAAGGACACAATTATCTTCTGCTTTTTGGGTATTTTGAGAGACCAGAGGTATCGGATAGGGACAGTGCATAATATGAGATCTGTCGCCGTGCTAATAGCGGTGCTCGCATAGAGGAAATCGACGAAGTCGTAGCACTGTAGCACTTGTTATTAATAAGAGCTCTCGACGTAAAGAACAATCTCAATGCCTTGGATAACGTTTATGGGAGATGAAGAATACGAGGTTCACAAGATGCTTCCTTGGCAAGCATAAAAGCTCTTGAGGCAGGGAGAGGAAGTAATCCACGATATGAGTCCTACTTACCCGTCCATCAGTAATAGTAAAATCCCATGCTGCTCGTACTGGGTCACATTGAAAGACGGTAACCGGTATTGAGGCTAGCATCAACCCGATCGTAATGGCCATTGTGAAATACATCGTGATGCGCAAACTCTGGTGTGGGAATACGCGCAAGTATGAACTGATGATTGATAATTTCGTGAAGGCGACAGCGCAGGCCGAAAGAGAGTTTCCGATGAACATGAAGAGGATACAGTGTTTGACTGTAGGAAGTATTGTTGCGAAGTTGAGATTCCAAACGTGTTGTCCGAGACCAAATTGCGTCGCTATTGCCCAATGTCAAGGCCAGATCGAGAGTCATCGGGACGGAGATGGCGGAGGGAAACATCATACCAGCAAGAATTATTCCGCCAAATACCAATGTAAATAAGCTGGCGGTGACTATCAGAGCTGTGTTTCGGTGCGACGGAGTCAGTCTTCAACAAGAAGATCATGCTGGGGAGGGTTTAATGGTGCCATACCATCGTCCATGAAAAGCCGGCCTATGACAACACGACGAACTATGAGGCGTGCTACAACCACAACGGTAATTACTACCGCCTCAAGCAACACGATAGCCCATATCACAGGAACAAGTGTCGTTTTATCAGTGAAATCCAATTGAGCTATCACATCGGGAGAGACGTTGCCAGGAAGCTGTCGGGGAAGCCGTTGATGAGTCGACCAGGGGCTGAGCTTCATCTTGGTTTTGAAAAACCAAATAGAGCCACACGAAGAGAAACAGACATCAGAGAATATTACAAGGAAGAAAACGTCAATAGAGACACATGGCGGAGCCCAGTGCGACGCTGAAGGGGGTGCATACGCTTTATCGGCAAATAGACAGTAGTGCTGCTGCTCGACATCGCAGATCGATCTCATCGGCTCGGTCGGCTCACCACGCTAATATCTGTCCGATGTCTCAACTTCAAGACGCCGCCCGAGTATTCTACCGCGGAATACAAATGAGAGGATGCAAAAGGCTCCACGGGAGCCATGGATCACTGTCCCGGTAGGACGGGACGAGAACTGCAAGGGCAGGGGTGATGGTGGCACGTCAGATCCCAAGATCAGGCCTTGCATTAGATGCAGTAGTTAGAACCGTCTGGTGAAGAGTTTACCAGGATGGGGTCTTGTCAAAGCGATGAATGTGAGCCTAAAGACTTCCGCACAGACAGATGGTCCGGCTAGGAACGACGCCTCCCAATCTATGTCTCCCGTATTTGGAGCTTGCCAAAGACAACCCCCTTGACCTGGTCACTCCGTCATTCAGGGAATGCCCTTCCTAGAATGTTCAGTATATGCGGTTCGGATCATCGCCCGAGCTGAAATCTGATCCTTTGGTGTGCTCTGTGCATGTGCTCTATGCAGGTGCTGTGACTGTGGCCGTGAACCAGACTTGCGCCGCAGAAATGCACAACACGCTCAGCTTGATAAGGGATGGCCCAATACCTCGGTACGCTAAGAGCGCTCGACAATTCAACAGTTCGGCACAACTTTTGGTAGCCGGGTCTCAAATGATTGTGATGTCAGCTCTGTGAGGGGGGGACTCAACTGTCTCGCTGTAGCGTGTATAGGTAAGGTACGTGGGCCACTGCCTGCAATATCGAAATGTCTAATCGGCAGTAACAAAGCGAAAGGGCCAAGCAAATGAGATATGATTAATCTCTGTGGGGAGACTGTGAGTTTCCGGAGCCTGTAACGGGGACTGACCACGCCTGATGCTGCCTGACGAGACCGTCTCATGCAGACCAAACCTCGAATCCAGGAAGATTCAGGAAGGATGCAAGCAAATTTTGAGGAGGGAAAAATTGATACCGAAAAACCTGGCTCTATGCCATTGGTATGATGCATTACAACGAGGCCATGCTCACTTGTGGACGATCAAAATCGGCATAGTAATGTTGCTGGAAGCTTACAATTTTTGGATGTTCACTTCAATTCAATTCGAACACACAGGGTTCTCTCTTGAACTCACAATTATGGGATGCCCTGTCCTGGCGTCGTCCGTTCCTGGGAAGAGCTGACTATGGACATCCGAGACCCGTGATCGCCCAACGATGCGCGGTCCGGAACGCTAATGGGGGCCTTGCCTAGCGCACCACCCTAGATCAACTCACCGATTTGAGCAGTGCATAGACAAAGCTAGATTGATAATAGCGCTCGCAAGTGGTGCGGCCGGGTAACAGCCTGAGGCGCACTAAACCGACCCGCTACATAACAGGCGCGCAGAACCAAAAGAAAACCCAGGAACCAGGAGGCGAGCGAGATCTGAGGCTGATCAGGTCGATTTTATGGGGTTCGCCACCAAATGTGCGGATGAGATCTGGTTGTTGGATACCGGTTCTCTCGTGAAGAGCTGATTTCCCCTGGCTTGCTCGTGACCATGGAGCTTGGTTATTTATGCCGCCTGCGTCCCAACCATCTTGGAAGAGTACACAAATTTCAATATCACTAAGTAAGTAGAAAAGATCGCCACGAATTCTGACCATTGAACTGTTGTTGGCTCCGACCAGTTGTGCCCGATGCCAGTCCTTGGTGCGAAACGAGTAAAGAAAGGCCGAGTTGGGACCGCTCGAGTCTTGCGCCTCGGACTTTTAACTACAGTCCGTTTGCTTGTGCATGGGCAATGCTATTTGGAATGTTCAGTTTGACCCACCGCAGACGACCGCGTGTACATGTTCGGCACGCCATCTGCTAGTAAGTACGGGAGGCTAGGACGGGAACCGGGGAGGAGACACAAGGTTCGGATCCAGACTTTCTTACGGCGCTCAAAATGTCTAACATGCCCTGTTTACGAAAGTAGTGTAATATACATCATCAAAATCGGGATTTCCTACCCTGTACTATCGATCCTAGAGCCATTCAAAGATTTCTTAAGCAATGGCTTGCTCCGAATCCTCGTTTCTAAAATTGTAGATGCTCCCTCGGTCAGAATTCAAGTACTGCATGGAGATCACATAAATAATCAGTTATTAGTTTAGTCGATATCGATGGAATTGGTCGAAGCAGCGCTCTCCCGAGCCATCACCCCCCATCTTCAGCCAGTGGTTTCTATGAGCCTTGAGTCAGCAGTTGAAGCTTCCAAATTGTGTTTGAAAAGTCATTTGGCGAATTTGAAAGTTCAAGTTTTTCCAGAATTCCTTTCGAGGTGCATTCTATTCAGATTCCTAAGACTGTTGATTTCGCATCACAAGCAAGCCAACCTCTAACCCCTTTTAGGCCGCCCTCTGTTGACCTTCAACGTCTATATCCAATGCTCAAGATTCATACACCAGAGAGGCCGCCATATGTCGAATCTACCTCTTCTTATTTTCTAGTGTGGAGATAAAGGAAACTCATAAATGGGGAGACCTCCATGGGTTTCACATGCGTTGTTTGCACATAGCGCACCGGGCCGGTGCCCACCCTCTGCGCAGGATATCTTAGGTACATCGTGTCCGACTGGCAGCTTGTTCCGTTGTAGAGAGTAAAGAACCCTCCCTTTTTGTGTGGATGTGACAGACCGTACATCCTCGCGGGATCACCGGTTGTTGAGTTCATTGCATGGACGCAGGTATCACCACAGAGACCTTCTACCTTATCTGCGCATTCCGTGCATGGTTCGAGGGTGTGTTTGCCGCACCTGCCTGAAGGATTGCTGATTATATAGACCTCATCTGACAGCAACCCGTTGTCGCAGAAAGGGGGTATCGTAGAAGGTGGTGGGACCGGCGTCTCGGCGTGTACTGTCACTGTGCGGTCTTGCGTCTGGGTTTGGTAGAATCGGCCCAACGTCGGCGCCGCGGTAGCGAAGCCCACAAAGAATGCAAATGACAGGAAGAAGCGCATCTTGAGATGGATCGATAAGCCAGATTAATTAGACTTATGTCTTCAAATTCTGATATAATAGGGGTGGTATTAATTTGGACTCGACAATCTTTGTGAGGAGGTTGCAGGTTTACGAGGAAGACTATGAGACGATACAGAAAGCCGGCGACTGTAGGGGGATAAGTACTGGGGAGATACATGTGCGCCTCGAAATCCGTCAACTTCTAATTGAACGTCTAACTTCTTACTTGCATTTTAGTTGAGAACCTTTCCGACCAGGGCCAAAACGAATACAATCTTTTGTGCGCTTGTATCATTTTGTAGCTCGCTAGTGTGCCTAGTTGTCCCTATCGGCGGCCTAACTGCTCAACGACGAAATGAATCGAACCCAATCGTAAGTTTGCCTACCTATAGGACCGTCCCACTATTCATGTGCAAATTATGTGATGATTTTGACCCTGTCGAATTATGTGATTTCGTGAGAGTACGGTGGTGGAAGGACTAGGTAATGTGGTTACCCAGAACACATAATTATGCCAGGCAAGACACATACAATCCGGAGCAAATCTTAGTAACTACATATTCGGGTGTAATATTTCAGCCATGAAATGCGAAAAGAACCGATATCACTCCGAGCCCTTCTTTCTTTAGATTTCTTGCTGACATACACTTTTGGGGTGTTGGTGTAGGGGGTCTGTCAGGAGTTGCCTGTGACGCCCCGCACGTCCTCGTCCCTGGACAATGCACTTCAGGAAGAATTCCAACGACGTGCTTCAGTATCTGCATTTCTGCTACTGAGAATACTGCGATAATGGATTGATTTGTTTTCCTTCTCAAGACATGCCTAAATAAGGTCGAGCTGCTGTGTGCCATCTAGGCAGGGAAAATGACGCTATCGGGTGCGAGCTGTGTGCTTATAAATCCACCGCATTACCAAGCCATCAAGGAAGGATCATTGGCATCCATATAAACATCCCTGATGGACAATAATTCGGGGATATTTCTATGTCATCTGGACTGAGTCACCTGTTCACTCTTCCGGTGATACATCATACCTAGATAATTCTTGCATACAATGGCGCCCATCCGTCTGGCCATCATCGGCCTATCCTCTTCAGCAGTGACCTCTTGGGCCAGCAGTGCTCATTTGCCTTATCTCCTCTCAGCACGCGGCCGCGCCAAGTACAACATCGTTGCTTTGTGTAACTCTAGCACTGACGCAGCCAGAAGGGCTATCAAGACCTACGGCCTCGATCCCGAAAAGACTCGAGCATATGGCAACCCGACAGCGCTCGCAGCTGATCCCGAGGTCGATCTTGTGCTTTGCTGCACACGAGTTGACACGCATTACAGTCTCATCAAGCCAAGCGTCGAGGCTGGCAAGGCAGTCTTTGTGGAATGGCCATTGACACATGATGTAGAGCGTTCACGGGAGCTGGCCAACTTGGCAGCCGAGAGAGGCACCCGCACAATGGTAGGGCTGCAGGGGCGGCTGGCGCCTGTTGTGTTGAAGTTGAAGGAACTACTGCACGACGCAAGCTTGGGCAAGATGCTGAGTAGTGAAGTAAGGGCTCATGGAGGCACCAATGATCGCGAGATGGTCGCCGAGGGGCTGGGATATTTCGCCGAGAAGAAGATAGGCGGCAACATCTTCATGATAGGCTTCGCACACAGTGAGTTATCCGCCTCGCACGAAACTATGCTATTGAGAAGGGAGGCTCACCGTGATCAAAGTGTTCGATTACGTCCAATCTGTCATAGGAGAAGCGGCCGATGTTCATTCTCACCTCCAGCTCCAACGACCAGAAATGAAACTCCGTGATCCAGCTACAAACACTATTGTTAAAACAGTCACCTCTGACGTCCCGGATCTTATCACAGTCACCGCGTCCATGAGTGGCTCCGCAGTTGCGCAAAAGGGTGCGAGTTTGCTAGTCCGCTTTCGCCGTGGACAGCAATTCAAGGGGGAGCCGGCCCTGACATGGCACATCAACTGCGAGAAGGGCGAGATCCGGCTTACAGCGCCCAGCGGAACTTCTTTGCACGCAAACTCGTATTCTGAACCAGTGACAATCGAGGTGCACGATTTTCAGACGGAAGAGATCCGCAATGTGCAATGGGAATGGCCTGAGTGGGAGGAAGAATTAGACCTGCCGATTGTAGGTCGCAGCGTTGCTAAACTATATGATTTGTTTCACGCAGAGGCAGTCGAAGGATTTCCACGGACATATCCGAATTTCTCAGATGCATTCAAGCGTCATGAACAGTTGGACACGCTTTTGGCAAGCTGGAAACCCGCCTGAAACGAATAGCGGAAACGGCTATTTGTTTTGATTGGTTCTCATTCCAGACACTCTCAAGATGCCGGATTCATTGGTCCCATGATCTGCCAAGAAGTCTTTGTTGGTAGTATTGGGCAGTCGGGTCGATTTCACCTATATTTCTTTTTCTTTCACGTCTATTGCAGCTATCATTCAAAACCTTTTCAATTAATGAAGGTCTTTGTCCGGATCCTCTACATACTCGTGGTTGGAAAGAGATGGGAGAGTGTCTGAACACTGTAGACGTCACGCTTGAAAATGCGAGTATCATCAGCTGCTGTAGTCGCACTGGCGCTGCATCTTGGTAAGAAAAATACTAGCATAACTAATGTCATAAATGGTGTAAGTAGCTCACCGAACCCTATAGTACTCGCCAGCGAGAATTGGAATGAAGTTGTTAGTGTCGAAATCGAGCCTCTGTCGACAGCCGTCACGGTACCACAACAACATGCACACGCGGTAGATAGCGAAGAAGCAACAAAAGAACTCCAAGAATCAAATAATTCAATAGAAGGTATTCCAAGTCTACCAGATTCAATTCGGAGCGGGGCCATTCAAACAGCCCATGCTTGCTTGATGGCCGGTGCATACACAATAGTATTCCCGCTCGGCGCTATCGCGACACATATTGGACCATCTGGACGTGGACGGACAAACATTCATATGTACTGCCAGCTTACAGGGATTCTTATGATTATAATAGGGTTTGGGATTGGTTGCTGGATGGCAGTCCAAACTGGAATTGTAAAGCCACAGTCTCAAGGGCGCCTGAACTCCGATCAAGCTAACTTAGGATCACAGGATTGGAACGCTGCGCACCCTCAGCTAGGTACAGCGTTGATTGCCCTCACAATTTTTCAGCCTTTCATTGGATTTATTCACCAGCGCTTCGCTATTAGCCATAAAGAGTACTTGCTCATGTGGAATATTCACGCGTGGTACGGTCGGTGCTTGATGGCCGTTGCTATTATACAAGGAGGCATTGGCTTGCAGCTGGCGAACAAGTACAGTCCGCATCCCTCGGGGGCTCTTGCGGCATTTCTTACAATATCTCTACTCATGCTCTTGATTTACAGCATCATAATGTTCAGAAACAGGGGTCGTAGGAAGAGAAGAATCGACAGGCGGATGGTCATGCAAAAGCAAATGCTGCTCCAAAAGCAGAAGCAGTCTCAACCTCAAAGACATACACCAAACAAGGCTGATAGATTGCAAGAACTTAATTCGCCACTACAGAGCCCTATCTCTGCCCTCTACCATCAGACTCCTCAGAGTCCAGCCATGAGCAATTTCTCACGGCCCATGACACCAAGACCAAGAACACCAAAAACATCAACTATCGTCTCCGGTGGCACCAACAAATCAGGGGCATGAAGGCAGACGTACTAAACAAAAATTCCCGACAGTTTCAGAACTTTGAGCACTAGCTTGCGTCCGCTCGAATGGAACTGAGGCTCAATATAGAAGGGTTTTGGGGTTCTCCTGAATGCTAGACGCATCGCGGTCATTGTTGAACTAAAGCTATTGCCATATCATACTCATACAGATTTTGTCTTTTATAAGCCTTGATTCGATCGATCGAGCCGGAGCTTTCAAATTGAGATACCAATGAACCATACTACAGCAGCCATCTAAAATAGTTTCAATAGCAGAGAGCAACACGACTTGGCCGGCAGACTAGGCCTGGAATAACTTTGACGTCGTTGCTCAACGATTTACTTGGCTATGCTCCATCCGCAGGTGGCCACATGAAGAAATGGAGGTCTTGTGCTTGGAATCAGGGCTTTCACCGCTCCCAACATGTGTCTCGCACAAGTGATCCAGCGTCCCGTCTCTCCACCAAGGCAAAGCCATCCTTCGAAGTGACCCCCAAAGGTGAGGCTTGAACAGCGAGGCTATGTTCACGGCTCGGAGCACCTTTAATCTCACATCCGAACTTTCTTTTGTGCTCATCTTGAACGGTCTTGGCTCCCCGCCCCATCTTTGTCTGTGTGACGAGAGCCATCAAAGGACTTACTTTCACGCGCGGCTTCCGAATATTTTGAGTGACCATGTTGAGGGCACAATTGAGTTTGAGTCGGAACTCGGCATCGACAAAACTGCAAGATTCGCAGAACCAGCCCGCCTTCTTCATCGCGCCGAGCCTCTCGCCCGCAGCTCAGACGGGGATTTCCTTTACCCCTTGGACAGATCGACAACCTCCGCGGCATTGGCATTTTCCCGTCTCAGGTCTTTGTTCCATCACATCGTGAACCTACAAATTCCTTAAACCTGCTCACTGAGACCCAGACTTGATCGTATGAGCATTTCTTGAGCAAACTCAGAATCTTCGAAAGTAGCCAATCCAAAAGAAAATCAGAGTTATTCATTCATTTGACTAGCACTTGTACTCCTAAGACTTAGTCTCCTTGGTGTTCTGCACAAACTTCAGAAATACTACTTGTTCAGATTTCCTGAAGATTCCCATTACCATCTTCTTTGAAATATTACTTCATCCATTCTTGAAGATGCCAACCTTAGCTGCGATTGCGCGCGCAACCACGGCAGCTGTTGCCGCTTTCAATGGCACCATGCAACCAGGCTATACTTTCCGTGGCTACGAATACAGTAAGCAAATCTTCTATCAGTCTCGCCACGTCCACTTTGCACGAGAATGATCTCAGACACCGGCGACTTCTATAATATCTGCGGGAAATTTTGGAGAAGGGCTGTCTATTCAACCACTTCTAACACCATGTTATTAATATTCCTTCATCCTTTCTTCTGAAATCACGGAGGAAATCCATGGGAAAAGGTTTTGTTGACAAAAGCATAGTTGGCTGCGCTGCGGAAGGCAAAACCGGACATGCACTTCAAAGCGGATGGCTTGGTGATGATCAAGGAATGACTATCGAGAAATGCCTTCAATATTGTGGCACAAAGAATATGCCTCTTTCCGGTTTGGAATTTGGGAAAGATTGCTACTGCGGAAAAATTCTTCTTGAGAGCTCGACACTCTATCCAAACCAGGCAAAATGCGACATGAACTGCCCGGGAAACTCTCTGCAGAACTGTGGGGGGAGCCTTTCTCTTTCAATTTTCAACAATACAAAACTTCTTGCTCCAAAACCACCATCCAAGGTCGGTACATGGGCCTTCGAGAGCTGTTATATGGAATTACAGGGCGCTCGAGTGCTTCCGGATGTTCTCTGGGTGAAGAACGGCATGACTCTGGATATGTGTACAAGCTATTGCGCCACCAACGGCAAGTACAAGTACGGTGGTGTAGAAAACGGCAATGAGTGCTTCTGCGGCAACAACATGACCCCAGGTGCTAAAAACGCATATGATCTGGATTGCCCAATGACATGTGATATCCCATGTGGTGGCAATGACAAGCAGATCTGCGGCGGAAACGGCGTCATCACGGTTTACAGAAACACTGTTTAATGGTCCACTCTGTATCATGGCATTTCTTTGTCTTCTTTCGCGTATATAATATTGTACAGTCGGATTCTGCAATGCATGCCAACGATGTCGAAAGACTAGTTGAGTATTTTAAGTTTTAGATGACTAGGAAACAAGGGTGTCAGCAACGGAATCCTCCCAAATGTCATATCATGTATTCTAAATGAGATGGTGTTCGGGAAGCCTCTCTTCTTTAAATGACTTGAATCAGACAATTCAAATACATGTGAAATATTTGATCACGGCAAAGTATCAATGAATGGTAATTTGTCTCTGTGCAAGCATAAAAGCCATTGGTTAGCCTCTGGCTAATACACTTGAACCTAGCTACTCAATCTTTCCCATCAGAGAATCGTCATCCACTAAGCCCCCAAACATAGCTGCCTCCATCAAATAGTTGACTTGCCATGCGTGATGATGTGCATGTGCAACTAACCACTGCTCCTCGAGGACCAGGCCATCATGGTATACCTGAGCTAATGTTGTTGCCAGGGACTGTATAATGGCCTCCTCTCGAGTCGCATCCACGACACCGCCTTTTGCGTAGCTCAAGGGCCAACCAGCAAGGCACATCCACAGCTTGCGAAGTAGTTCCCTGTTTCTTGTTCCCGCTGTTTCCAGCAGTTTCTCAACACCATCACACACATCAGCGCCATTACAAGCAAATTTCAAACGCCGGCTATATCCTGTTGTATGATAGTCCACATCGAATGCCTCATCGAAGTCTGTCTCCCACTGTTCGCGTTTGATATCGCCCCTGCGGATTTTGCTCCAGCCTAAGACCGCCTTTCGCAGGAAACAACTCCGGTCATTCAAGATACACCACACATATATCATACCATTCATTCCACCGCCCGGCTCAGCCCACCGCTCGGTCAAACACCGCGCGCCAATAGCGGCGAAGGCATCATACACTTTGTGTAAGGCGTCTTCGGTTACGACCCCAGCATTTGTAATGTCAGCTGAGTTCAGACACGAATTGATAATTTCATTGCTGCCCATGTCCGACCGAATGCTTATGATGTCAGTCGCCGCACTACTGAACACCATGTCGTCGTATATCGCAGCTGCATCGAAGCATCTCCCCATGGCCTCGCTCGCCATCCCTGCTCTGTTAGCCTCACAGAAGTAGATCGTATGAGCTACTTCACGGTTCATCTTTGCCGTTTTGTCTCCCAACCGTGAAGCATATCGAGCCTCCAATTCCGCCTTGCCGTGGATGTATGAAAGTCCCGACTCGACAGCTTTGCGACGCTCGGCACCGAGGGGCACCTTTCGAGACCTGGGGTACGCGGCGAATATTGAACTTGGTCTGTCAAGCACAGAGGATGATCTCTCGGAGCTAGGCTCGTAGAAGGAATCTGTGTCAACGCAGTAATTGCTATATAGAACACGGGCATCGTAGGCGCCCATGAGCATATTCATGAGGCCTGTGCCGAACAGCACATCCGTGGTCAGAAGAGGTGCAGGCCAGTCCTCCGCACCAAGAAGCTGGATGACCTCGTCTGAAGCGCGACGCAGCCCGCGACGATTAGCTGAGGTTATTCGTCCTAGGCCATGGTGTTCCCTTGTCCAAGCGAGAAGATCATCAGAAAGGCACACGTCAACGATGTTGAGACTCTCGAGGTGCTGGTGTTTGGAATCGTCGGATTCGGACCAATTTGATTTGGACTCTGCCTCAAAATGGCCGGCTTCCAATAGGGCAAATGTCACAGTGACCGCCTTTAGGCCTTTCCTAATATTCCGTTCGATATCCCTTTGAGAACCGCGATCGATGAGTATGCGTGCTTCTTCATACCCACTGTGTTTCACATGCTGCTTGAATCTTCGATCTTGATTCCACTCCTCGCCCCAGAAATATGGTGGTGTCTGCCTGCTGTCTGGCATAAAGTCGGCCATGGCATCAGAGACATCAGCGGCTGGTTTAATGCTTTGTCTTTTGAGGACGCGGCGCAACTTGGCACCGAAGCAAATTGAAACACTGTTCCCCATTATGCTCAAGTGGCTTTTAGGGGACTGCAATTGAGGAAAATAATTATTGCTACTCTCAGGAACATTGGTGGCCCTACAACACGACAGAGGTCTTGTCATTCTTATGCATTAGCCAGACAGCTGAACAGCGAAAGGCCATGGGAAGTGTATTGGGGTGGTACCATGCAAGCCTCAATAGTGCCATGCATTTTCTTTTCTACGTTTTCGTGTCACACTGGCGGTGAAGAACCATGTACGCAATTTGATTCGTAGGCTACCTCCGTGGGAGCACAACAATTCAGCAGAATGAGTTTCATCATTAGCTGTCCAACCAGCCTCTGGATCGTCGATTCCAATCAGCATTTCGGATCGTGCAAACTTGTTTGGTATCCTCAGCTTCCTGCAATTGGCTCCATCCGAACTCAGCATTGCCGAATACCGCGAAGTGAGACCAAGCCTCTGTTCATGACAATGCGTTCTAGACTTGACCTCTTGGCTTTCTACTATGCACGGAAACCTCGCTCCGCCACGAGAAAGCTTATCATCGTTCAGACCCTGGTCTTGGTGGGTTGAATGACTGCTCCTTGCAGCAGGAGCAGACGCTTTGCTGGCCACTTAACTGCGGCCTCCCTGTGCATGCGGTAACCCTGCAGACCACCTGATATAAAAGACTTGAGATATATCGATGATGGGCACTGACCCCTGCGGATGATATTGTCCATTGCCACTTTGCTCAAATTGACGTTCATCGGAAATCCGGAGTCCGGCGATTTGCCGGCTCATGGTACTTATATTTCCAAAGTCCGCACAACTTCCGTAGCGGCCTCTTCAAGAGGGCTGGCTGTCTGGAAACTGGTGTGCCTGGACCCACATAAAGCCAACGGTGCCACAGGCGCCTTTACTGCAGGCGGTCGGAATCTAGGAAGTGGCTGAATGCTTGGGAAGTCATGTATGTATTGCATCAACACTTTCACAATACAAACAATTCGGGAGGGCGCTCCCGCATTTTGCTTTGAATGGCTCCCCTTCCAACGTGCACAACGTTCAGGCACCCCGTGAAAGCTGATGGGCTTCAATCCCACGTTCTCCAGTGGTAAGTACAGGTGATTGGTCAAAGCACTGGAGAGCAACTGAAGGATTGGGGCGCCTTGGCCTCAAACTAACTATTTTGATCACGCCGCAGGCTACTCCTTCCACACAGCCTCCATTTGGCCTCACGGGGGATGATTGCAAACAAGCATAAATATGTTATTCTTCAACAGATACATGAGACCTGTGAGCTCGGTAGACACCATTCAAAGTTTACATCAATTGCCGATACCAAGCTCGAGTTCGATCCACCCGCGGCTCCGGCGCGAATCACCGTCCAGCACCAGTTAGTTGCATTGCCCAGAAGTCGACTGTCTTGCATATACGAACATGGACTCGTTCCTCTCACTCTCGGCACTTGGTGACAAGCTGTCTGAGATGCCAGGGCATGCAAGTCTGCCTGGCACAGAGCACTACATCAAGACAAGAGCACGGCTTGCAATTGAAAAAGCCATGACAGACAACCCCGACAATGAGCCGGCACAAATAGACGCGATAGCCGAAATTCGTCGATATTTCAGGGGCTACGGCCCAGTGGTGGAAATCGTCAATACATACATTGACGGCAAGATTGACGTAACGGAAACGGTCCGTCAAATAGCTGAGCCCATAGAGCATGCATACACCACCGCCGACGGTGGCCGCTTGTTCGTATCTGAAGAGGCAACGGCTCGCCATCAACGCAAATTTTGGAGGTCGGACAAGGCGCTCGAGATGTGGGGTCCTGAAGAGAATATTGAGGAGCTTCAGGCTCGTGTGACCGATCCGATCGATGCGCCGTCCGTAGAGGGTCAACTTTGGGACCTCTATTACACTATTCTACATGCCTCGAAGAAGATCCCATGGAGCGACAACGACGCTCAGCAGGAACTTGTCGATCTAATAGCCGCGCTGAAGGCACGGCCAAACCCACCGAGGCCGGCGAACATGACCACAGCTTTGAAACACCACTGGATTTACTTTTATGGGGAGCTTTGGAGCGATTTGGTCCTTCTAGGTCCCTCGGCCCGGGAGACGTGGAACGATCTTCCTGGATGTGGTGCCGGGTGGGAAAGACCTGAAGTCAGCGCGTGGGTGAACGTAAACGCGTTTGTAGCGCGCTTGACTATACAGAAAGTCCGGAATTTTGCCCTCTATGGCAGCTGGGCGCTTCGAGAGGCACTGGACGAGAAGATTGAGATTTATCCTGACAGTCACTTTTCTGCTCCTTCAAAGGCCTACAAAGCTGAAGTCCTCTTCAAGGTGGCGGCCGTCTGGATACGTGTGGCAGGGCGGTACATGTTTGATCACCTTCAACCGGATTCCGAAGGTGATAAGGAGTCAAATCCGGAGTTTTGGACTCATTCACAGTGGGACAGATGGCGGAGAAGGTTCGAGGAGGAGGCACAAAAGGTGCAATATAACCATGAGGTTACCGTGATCGCAAAAGAATGCGCCGCGACTATGGCCGAAATTTCAGCCACTCCCATAATGGATTGAATCGTTTAATATATATAATCCATTAGAATCATGCACAACACATACCCATCAATAATTGCTAATTTGGCAATTGCAAAACAATTTGACGTCTTAAGTCACGACCTCTCCCGACACAATCAATCGTGAAAACACCCATCTTGCGGCAAGTTTTATCCTAAGATTGGCTGGTAGAGGATACCATCCAGAGCGCAACCGAGCAATTGTCGACAGCTTGCGGCTGACGGCCAGGGTGTCTAGTCTACCGATGAAGCCCGCCAAGAGGAGCTGAAATAACTTCTTGCACTCTAGCGCAGATGTCGGCTCAGAAGCCACATGCAGCTCCCAAACTCCACTTCAGCTCTCCACGCGAAGCAGCTGTCATAGAACACGTCTCTCGTGTTCCAACATCTTATTCACACTTTCAATTTGATTCATACTAGCGCCAGCATCCATTTATTCATACGCCCGGGCAAACAAAAGTTCGATTGTAGCTACAGTTCCTCGGCCAAGATGGACCATCAGCCTCTGTATAGTCCACTGGACCCATCGACCCGTCAGATCAGACTGCTGCAAGTATCATGTACCGAGGTTGATGAAGACTTCGCGCCCGTCATTTGCAGGCTGGTGACCGCCTCCCTGGACGATCCTTCAATCAGATATATAGCACTGTCTTACGTCTGGGGATTCGAAACAAGCCAGACTCCACTCGTTGTCGATGGCAAGGAATGCAACATCACTGCAAATTTGTTCGAATTCTTGGTTCGATATCGGAAAATCAGCTACGTCGTGCCACAGTGGGAGCTCGCAAATTTTCCTGTGTGGATTGACGCAGTGTGCATAAATCAAGAGGACATTCCTGAGAGGAATAGCCAGGTCCAGATGATGGGGTCCATATACCGATCCGCGACACGAACCATCTCCTGGTTAGGCCCTGACAGTGTCGGCAGTGAATCCGCCATGAAAGTCATGAGGCGTATCTGGCCCAAGGTCAACGACTCCATGCGCAAACAAGATTTGCTCGCATGGCTGAGTTCTGAGGATATGAGTCTCTGGCAGAAAGATACACAAAGCGCTAATAGAACGGGATTCAGTACTGGTAACGAATTTTGGGACAGCTGGAAAGACATATTTTCCAGAGCTTATTTCAGTCGTTCGTGGATCACACAAGAGCTTGTGCTATCAAGGAACGTCGTGGTGCTCTGTGGCCAACAGACTCTTCCCCTTGCCGCTTTCCTGGTCATCTGGGAATGGCTCCTTCGCATCGAAGGCACGTCTTGTCCAGAACAGGTGGATTCTAATATCTGGTCATTTCTGTCGTCCAGAGAGGGGCGCAGGCTGCTAGGATGGGGAGCGATGAATAAATGGCCGAACTTAAGGGAGCTCATGACCAGATCGAAGGATGCGAGAGAGGAACACCTTCTTCTCATTTGGCATGAACTTGTGCTCCATACGCGTATCCTCCAGGCCACGGACCCTCGGGATAAGCTTTACAGCGTGCTGGGTATGGTCGATCGGAAATTCAAGCCAGACTACTCTGCTTCCATTGAGGATGTCTTCTACGACTTTGCCAAAGAGTATATCTACGCTGAGAAACGGTTATCGGTCCTGCGCGAGGCTGGGCATGGTACATTTTTCGGTACGCCAGAGCACCCTCGACACAGACTGTTTGTTCCATCTTGGGTTCCAAATTGGGATGCGCTATCCAAAGAGCTTACCTGGGGCCAGTTCTATCATGGTAGTTATCGGCTTTCTGCGGATTTGAATCTCCAACAAGCCATTGGTCCACAGTTCAGTGAGTTGTTGGAGCACGAAGGTAGAGGTTACTGGAAGATTGTTGGAAGAACCTTGACGGCTCTTGGCTTGGTATGTGACAGCACTGTCGCTGTCCATCGTCTGGGAGTCGATCATGAGTCCTGGGGTTCATTCTGCGAAAGCTACGTCTCAAACTGTGGAGAGCATAGTCAATATGTGACGGGCATCCCAGCACTACAGGCGCTCGCAAGATTGATCTTTCT
Organism: Diaporthe amygdali; assembly: GCF_026229845.1. Lineage (NCBI taxonomy): Eukaryota > Fungi > Ascomycota > Sordariomycetes > Diaporthales > Diaporthaceae > Diaporthe > Diaporthe amygdali. The sequence continues at coordinate 3,265,199 of NW_026517021.1, read as the reverse complement.
TGACCAAGATCCAATTTCCAGAAACGACGTTGATGATTCGACACTGGCCAAAGACATGCTCAGAATTTGTATCCTTGGAATAATCCTCATGGGATCTCCGGCTCAAAGTATGGTCGAGAAATTCGGCCTGACATCTCAGCCAAGCCTAGTCAAGAAATTCCTGGGGTCTGGAGAACTAGCAAGTAATTTCCTCGAGTCCGGAGAACTTGCGAAAGATCTCGTGGACATCTCGGCCTTGCGCATCCACCTTCCCAAGCTCACATCGGATAGACTCTCATTAGTGCTGAATTACGTAGCATTCTGGACATCTGATGGTTATCTAGGCTGGGGCCCACCAGGGATGGTGGCAGGAGATGATGTCTGTGTCATGGTTGGTTGCGACGTACCAGTGGTGCTTAGACGTGTTGGGGATCACCACATCCACATTGGGCCATGCTGGGTATTGGGACTTATGAATGGAGAGGCTCTTGATAAGGCAATGAATAGCCAGGCGGGCCTTTCGAGCTTTGACATAGTTTGAGGAGCGTTGCGGATGTAGAAATAACTTGAAATGTCTTGCGGGGTTGAGTTGGGTATGAAGTGATTTGAGACTATCTACCAATATGGCCTGTGGGGTGACTATATTAGGCCTCACAATGGCTTCAGAAATTCTAATTTATGGTACTGGCTTTTCTTTTTTGCTTAACTGGTGGCATATTATTCGGAAATATCAACACGTGTTGCCTTTCACCTCAGAAGACATAATTCTTGTGTTCAGTATTTGCATCCTGGAATTTCAGCCACTTGACTGTATGCAGAATTAGTCTCCCAAGACTCGAAGATAGGACTCTTCTCAGATGACAGGATGATATGCCTGGGGAAAATTTCAGTTGAGGGCATCGAAACGAAGGGGATGGATTTTTGAATGATATCATCTTAGGGTTCAAGCATAGAACCATCCAGGTCCGCATAGCGTTAGTATTGTGTGCAATAAGTGTGCAAAGCTATTGACGAATATTCAAATATTGACCGAAATCTAGGACTTGGGGAAACTGGCCCCCTTTTATTTACGGACAAAGGGAACCATTTGTGGTCACTTCCACGTTTCTCGTCTTCTGAACAATTTATCTACAGAAGTCACACAACTTGATGAGCTCTGTTGTGAGGATCGAGCAACAACAATATCGTCTCAAACCCCTGATACTCCCGAAAACCTGGTCTAAATTAGCAAAACATGGCAGATGCTACCGCTACACTTATTACCCAGGGGGTCACTGATTTCGGCGACCTATCACAAGCGGTCATCATGTCAACATGCGATGTCAGTGCTGAAGACATCAAATCGAACATCGACCTCCTCCTCTCCGAACTCTATAAGACTGCATCAAGCGGTCTTGTCTTACAAGCCGGCCTGAAGGCGTTGCATGAAGTGAGAAGTACATGGAGGTTCATGCAAAAGAACACTGACGAGCTCACACGGACCGGGTTCTATATGCAGCTCGTCGACCGCATTTTGCATGATGCATCCATTTACGGTCCGAGACAACAACATCAAGCCCTGGCGCTGCAGGAGTTGGTTTTCAACCTGAATTTGGCTTTTACCCAGGACGAACCTACACCACTGAATCTGAGGGTAAGCGGAAAGATTCGTCCATGTGAGTGTAGGGACAGACATTGACCTGGTCACTTCATAGTTCCTTCGCCGAAGACTCGTCTGCCTCCTGGATCAATTTGACTCAGAAATGCGAGGCAGAAGCACTGGTAAGTGCCGCGTTAACACTTTGCAACCGCACATATCTAACGATTGTTCTTCAGATGGGCTCTCAGAATCTAAGTCTCGCTACGCAAATCTTTGTGCTTTCGCTAGCGCCCTGGTTCGCGAAGACGTGCATATATTTGCATGGGAAGACATCATGAGAACTGCTTTTCGCCGCGCCCAGCAAAATGAGCCCTCAGAAGCATCCACACAGAACGGAGGTGGAACGTCGCTAGAGACTTGGAAGGCATACCTGAGCGGAGCTCAAGCCTGGGCCAATTGCGACATTTTACGCAAAAGTTTGCGAGATGGGAGTAGTTCACGCGTAGAATGGCAGCGGTGGCAACGTTTATTCATGGAAGCCGACAGCATAACCACCGATGGGGACCCGTCTAGGCAGTCGTTTTCGAAACCTTTAAGAGAGATTCAGATGGCATTGGATGAGGCACGAGGGCATAAGAAGGACCGGCATACCCGCGCAGCGTACGTGCCAAAAGCCCGATTGCTCAGAATTCCAGCAAGGACTTGAGCTGTTATCTTCAATAAACTGCGATCGATGGAGTGATTGCTAAACGAGAAAGGTAATAAGCTCAGAGTGAAGGTCTGACCGTTATAGGATATCTGGGGACTGGGCACAACTGTGAGCTGTTGGTGTGTGCACCAGGATTTCGACTATCTGGGCGGTTCAACTTGGAATGTTTTTAGATGATCACATAGTAAATACAAGAACAAGCCCCAGTATTTTTGTTTCTTTTCTGACTGACCGTACTCAAGGCCCTATGTGTGACCTGGTCTTCACATATCATTTACGCAAGGACAAGCCTATGTGAGAGGAATAGTTTCAGCTACTTGCACAAGTGGAGGAGCAGACATGACAGGGACTGCTAAATATGTAAAAGAGAGAAATCAAGTGAGTAATTGGTGTAAACGACGACTGCTTCTCGGAAGAGCTGTGAAATTTGAGCCCTGGAGTCATAGTCGACCAACACGAACCAGCTCGAAAATTCGTTCATTTGGCGTGACAAAAATTGACGACTGAATCACTGGTTTCCGCGCCCTGTGGTGTTAAAAGCAAATAAATACAAGGCTCTGGCATCTGTCCTGTTCAATCTTGCCCCATTAGAGAACTAGACTCGGAACAAGAGAAACCATTGAGAAATCAGACCATTAACACCTGAGCCACAAAAGACGAGAGCACAAGACAGGAAGAAGAAGACAAGCTCAACAGACGAAAAGCTTGAGGTAGGTACTACCAACTTGAACAAAATGTCTGATCAAGCAGAACTCGGGCGCCACCAGCGGGCACTCTGGAATCTTCTCTGTTGGAACTACCCAGCCGACATCTGCAAGACTCTGGAGAACACGGATCACATCCACAACGACTTCCTCCACTATCTTTACAGTATTCTGCAAAATGCCAGGGCAAAGCCGGCGTCGTACCTCACCGCGAGGCTCGCAAGCCTCCCAGACACCACAGCGAATGAAATGATTGCGGCTCTGGACGCTTTGGACATCCGCGGGCCAGAGCCCACAGATTCGGAATCAAGTGAGGGGTCAAACAAGGGAGAGAAGCCGCAGAGGCCTGAGCTGGAGAGCAAGCCGTACTTCCACAGCTGCGAGCGCGAGTGCTTCTGGCTTATTGTCTTGGAGCTGTTCAAGGCAGGCTGCGTGGGCCATAAGACCGACGGGTCTGCGCGGGAGGAGATATCAGACTTTCATGCTCTGCACTACTTGTACAGGCTCGACGTTGAGGATAGTCGATGTCGGCGATATGAGGAAGTGGAACTGAGAAGCCCTACGCACTCATGGTACCACGAGACGTCCGATAAACAGGTTCTGTGGTGCGTGAGGCGGTTGTGGCCGCTTGTGGAAGACAAGCTCAAGAGCAACGGGGATCAAATCCAGGCCGCAGAAGATGTAGACATGGCACACAGTGAAGGGTCTTAGCTGGACGAGCGAAAAGGATGCAGGCTCTGGTGTTTGCCTGATGAAGCTGAGCAAGTATCTAGACCAAGTCAGCAATCAATTATCTCGGGTAGTCATTGAAGTTTCCATATCCCCAACTCCTTAGCATGCAATCCTTTTGTGCCCCAAATAATACATCTGACTTGTGATCCCCTTCTATCCCCTGCCCGCTTAGCCCATGAGCTCCACACCGTTCCGTATGGCGCCGACGACCGCGCCAGTTTGGACAGCCTCTGAGCCGCCTCCAGCCATCCGGTGCTCGATCTGGGAGAGAGCATCTAACCAAGTAATCATGACCTCCGGTTTGACCTGTAGTTTAGTGACCTCTTCTGCCAGCGCAGTAATGATGTCAGCGAGCGCGAGACCCCTTGCGGCTTTCAGAGTGTTGACCGTTGTCAGGCAAGAAGTCACGTCGCTAGTGCTCAGCAAGGTCTGCAATATGTCCTGAATGGCGTCTGGAGGTGGCGCTGCGATACAGTTGTAAATGGTCTCGAGAGTGATGGTCTCCCTGACAATATCCGCCTCCGCTATCTTCGGGCCGTCGCGTGGTTGCAACGGGGTGCCTTTGGCCTCATTAGTCTCTCCGTACAAGTTGTAGAGGAACGGCTGGTCTTACTGGATGCGTGGCATGCTTGCAGCACATTAAGTGCTCTTCGCATATCACCTCTGCTGAGCCTCACCAGAGAATCCGTCGCGTCAGAGTCGATATTGACGTGTTCCTCCTCGATGACCTTGTCAACAAGCACCCGGATGTCCGCCTCTTTCAGCGGGCTGAACCTGAATCTCGTGCATCGCGATAGCAACGCAGGCGAAAGCTTGTGCGAGTAGTTGGCGATGATACAGAATCTAGTGTTGGCGGTGTACTTTTCCATAATACGACGCAGCGCCATCTGTGCTGTATTGGTCATGGCGTCGGCTTCATCCAAGATGATCAGCTTGTAGGCAGCCAAGCTGTTTCCGCCGCTCCGTCCTGACCCTCCCATGGTAAATATTTGCTTGGTTGATGCGAATGTCTTGATTTGCTCGCGCACGACATCAATGCCGCGATCGTCTGACGCGTTCAGCTCGAGAACCATCTGGCGCATGTTTTCGACGCCGTAAATGCGGCGGGCCAGGGCGAGAATCGTTGAGGTCTTTCCTGTACCCGGAGGACCGTAGAGGAGGAGGTGAGGAAGACGATTCGAGTCGACGAACTTGTTGATTGTAGCAAGGATGTCTTGGTGGCCAGACACGTCGGCAAGCGTTGCTGGACGATATTTCTCGACCCTGATAAGGTGGGCGTGGATGTCAGCGCAAGAAACTGCACGCAGCTTCGAGTATTTCGGTAGGGACACTCACCATGGCAAGCTGTCTTCAGCCTCGACGGGCAGGTTGGCGGCGCTTCTTTTGCCCTTTGCGGTGTTGTCAGACGAGAAGGTGATGTCCTTAGATGGCGCAGGGACATCAATGTCCATCTCGTCCTCAAAGTCCGACATGTTGTTGGTCTAGTGGTTTCTTCTGCGAATCTCACCAACAGAGTACTACGACTGGGTACTTAGGTTGATATTCGGATCGAGTTATTGTGCTGGCGGCGGAATTGGTTCTTCAGTTTGCTTGATGGTGGTTGTTTGCAGCTTCAAGGAAAGGTTGGTGGGGGCTTCCAGGCTCAACGCGTCGCGTCACGTCTGTAAAGCACCTAAGGTAGCTTAAGCAAGGCCAACCCTTCCACGGTAGAGCGCGTGAGCACTGGCCACTTGTTAATTGAACCGCCCGCTACTATCTAGAATATGCTTACATCAGCTACATCAGTCAACTCGAGCTGTAAGTCCGTCACTGGCCCCCACTGCTGGTCTCCTCTGCTACTGGGATGTCATGCACTCTCTCTTCCTTGATACTCGTCATGGACTTCCCCTTGCCCATTTTGTACTTCCTGAAAGCCAGGGCGATAGGGCGAATGGTTACTCAATGCATCCTCAGCTCTTTAGCGCGATGCACCCCGCCCAGGTGCAACATCGCGGCGCAAGGATGGAATCTTATCCAGCAGCGAACTCCCAACCAGACCCTGCTGAAAAGGAGCACTAAGTGATTCTTATCAGCGATGGTGATGTAAGTGGAAATGGAGGCAGATGCTGCTTGGCAAGATATGATATTGCCTGGATCTAATCGAGGTTCAAGATGCGGCCTACAGCAGCATTCCTTGCTTTTTTAAGCCGAGCATGCTCTTCTAATTTGATGTTTGACGGTGCAACCTGTCTCTCTTGCCATTTCCCCCTTGTTGCAACAATGCGTGTGAGCACAATATTCACATTGTTGCAAGTGACTTCGTCTACTGGCGCCGCTGCGTCAGTAGTCGAGGATCTCTTTCGCCAACGTGCTCAGCTACCCCATTCAGGAGGGTTGACCGCACGGCAAGCCGCCAGCATCAACGGCTCTGACTATCCGCCATCATGGATGACAATACCAGTCGACCATTTCAACCAGTCTGACTCTCGCACGTTCCAGAATCGCTACTGGTTCAACGCGACCTTCTATCAACAGGGCGGGCCAGTTTTTTGGTTCGACTCTGGAGAGCAGAATGCTCAGCCATTGGTTCCTTATTTCCTGAATGAGGTGGCGGGGCCCTCCGCAGTTATGTCACTTGCTCGACGATTCAATGGCCTTGCGTTGCTTGTCGAGCACAGGTACTACGGCGGTGTGGAAGAAGGCAGCTATCCACACCCAATCAATAGCACGACAGGGGAGCTTCTTGATCCCAGTGGGTATAGATACCTGAGCACTGAGCAAGCTCTTGAGGATACGGTCTACTTCGCGAACCACTTTGAGGCCTCCTCAGGCGTGAATGGAACCTTCTCCCCAGACAAAACGCCATGGGTCTGGCTCGGTGGCAGCTATCCCGGGATTCGCGGTGCTCAGCTGAGAGTTCGAAACCCCGAGACTTTCTACGCGACCTGGGCGTCCAGTCCGCCCACCGAGGCAGCTGTGGATATGTGGACATATTACGCACAAGCTGAGAGAAGCATGACAAGAAATTGCTCCGCAGACTTCACTGCAGTCACGCGATACGTCGACAACGTCCTCGCTAATGGCACCCAGTCTGAGGTAACTTCTTTGAAACGACAGCTGTTGACAGCTGTCCAGGCGTCCCCCTCGAATCTGAATCCAGCTGTGAGCGCTGGAGATGTGGAGGGACTTGACAACGCAAGCGTCGGCTCACTATTATTGACGCCACTAAATTTCTATCAGTACTTCGGATTTCAGCGATCGGTGCTACCATTCTGCGATGTATTGGAGACACAAAACCGGACCAATGTTTCTACCACGGACAACGGCGGCACGGCCAGATCTATTGCTCCCGCATCAGGCCTTGCCCTAGAATACAACATCAGCACAGCATGGAATGCCTTTCTCGTCGCTCTCGTGGAGCTCAACTATGACAATATTGATTCAGTGAGCCCTCAAGACCCTGTACAGGGATACAGTTGGGCGTATCAGTACTGTTCTGAGTATGGGTACTATCAGCGTGGAAATCCGGACAATGAACATACCATTGAGTCGCAGTTCATCAGCCTCGATTACTTCCAGGACAACTGCAACTCTGTCTTCCCCGGTCTGCTACCACCTAGTCCGAATGTCGAGGCGTCCAATAAATATGGCGGTTGGCTCATGCAGCCGTCTAACACGATGATGACAGGGGGTCAATACGATCCCTGGCGGGCTCTGTCGCCTGCCTCGACAGAGATGGGATCCCCAGGGAGGAAGACAACACAAATCATTCCGGGTTGTAATCAACCGCCTGAGGACAATGACATCTTTGGTTTGATATACGATGGCATGGTGCATGTCAGTGACATGAGGGCGTTGCTGAACTTAAGTGATCCCTACCACCAAAACTTCTCCACGATCGGCTTCAGCAGTTTCATTAGTACGGAGCCTTTCTTTGCAGGGACAGCCTTATTCGAGAGGGCATTGGAGACGTGGTTGCCTTGCTTCGGAAGTAATGTATCCAGCGTGATCAACATGTGATTATAGAATCAATCGTAATTACCATATTCATCTCGATTAACGTGGCCATCCAATTTTGGATCCAGAAGGTAGATGTTGCATAATCTGACGGCAGAGGCGGCTGGAGCGCCAGAAGTTATGTCGAATAGCCTTGCGTAAGCGATTTAGCCAGTGTCAAGGCAGGACACATTCAAAAACTACATATCCAGGTATTGATAAGCATTAGATGCCTCTCTAGGTACAGATGACCAGCCTCGTGGAATAAGGTGGAGGGAGTTTGATTCTCCTTTTTCTGGCTTTTTTCTGGAAAAAAAAATACCTCACAACCTGCAGCCGGCCGCGGCTTTTATGAAGTTGTCCGCCATTGACTGGTTGAAGCCCCTGTCTGAGAACACTGAGGCTTTTCATCGGAGCGGCAATTCAAAGACCTAAGATATGATGCCATCAAGCCGCTTTTGATACAATCGCGCCATAGCCGCCGCGGCCTTGGCTAGCGGTAGCAGCATCGTCCGCGTAGGCGTTCTAGACTCTCGGGTGCAGTCCACACATCGGATGCTACCGAATGGTGAGGCAGTGAGGCAGAACTCATGAGGCTACTTCGGCTACGATGCGACCGAGGGGCGAAAAAAAGCCACGTGGTGGTGATGGTCTACTTGCATATGTTCAGCTTCGCTCAACTAGGCGCGCCACCAAAAATGAAGAAAGAATGGAGCTAACAATACAAATATTGATGCTTGATGGGTCGACAGGCTTGGTCGGTGGGAATTGAAATGATGAGGAGCATGTTTTCTAGACCAATCAGCCGTGAGTGCATGTAGCCCTCGTCGTTCTTTGTCCGGTGAGACATCTGGCCAATGTTTCGAGCTAAGGACGCCGTAGTATATATGCTGTCAATTGTCGATCTCACGTGTTTCATCAGCCCTGTAGTCCTCAACAATGCAGGACAGCCCCAAGTCTGGTGTCCCAGGAGGGCGGTAAGCCGAGCTGAATGATACCGGTGAGTGAGCTAACCAGGTATTCCAGCCTTGACAGGGACAGCCAACCATCCTGCCAGTGGGGGTCTGCCACTCCGAAGAATATTCTTTACGTCGAAAGTGCGTAGCACACGAGATGCGAATAATAGCACGCCAGTGATGGCGCCAAGCTGAATCGCTGTCTTCTTTTACGCGCAAGCCTAGTACTTCAGCCGCATTGTGATCACATGCCAATCGCACTCTCCTAGTGGCTGTACTGTACAGCATTGGCATTATTGGTTGTTTTACACTCCTGGCAAAAGCTCCAGGACCGGCAAAGCCAGCATCACTTTTGCCTGATGCATGAAATGGCCGTAGATTATGAAGGTTAGGGGATGCAGAAAATCAATCCTTCGAAGCAAGAAGAGTCGACCTTTCTGTTACCGCAAAGCTTGATATCTGAAGGCTATTGTTCTGCGTGTCGTTTACACTGCGCTCAATGAACTCAAAATTTACAAAGTCTGCGAATGCGACTTCGACTGTATTCTGTTGCTAATAATTACCCGCCCTTTGATTTGACGACGTTGCCCCTCATCACACTGAGGCGTATCATGTTCTCTTTGGATTGCTGACCGCGGACTCTATCGGCATTGGCTACTATATGAAGCTTCCGAAGATGAAGCTGAAGGAGGCTTGATCAAGCTTGATCAGGCTTGAACGAAGCTACCGTACTAAGCGAATCGCTCAGTCCAGATGTCTGACAGCGGAGATACCGAATCTCTGGGTTCACAAGGTTGAGCCCACCACTTGGCAAACTGACTAGTGGTAACAGCCGGATGGGCAGTGGCGTAATAACAATAGCTCAAACCCCCATGCGGTGCGCCGTGGTCGGCAGCTCCAATTTGACTTTGTTAATGATTTAACGTTTCTGTTTCTCCGGTGCAGGGGGCGACAGGGCGAGAAAATAGTTTCACAAGCTGAAGAAAAGTAATGTGTCACACTGCTCCGCAGCTAAGGTTCTCGCGTGGCTTTAGCAGTATTGGCGCCGCGGCATGGCCTCTTGGCTATGGGTCAGATCAAGCTCTACCAAGACACCAAGTCTGAACTCGTTCGGTTCCAAGACTTTCCAAGATCCCTATCGCAGAGATCATAGAATCAATTGAGGGTAGCTGCTCATTGCGTGCTCAGCCTTGGGCATTTCACCATCATGAACAAATTGTAATGTAGCAGACGGGTGTTTGCCGACGGTTTTCATATATATGGAAGAGTGTACATGTATGGAGACAATGACAGCGATGACTCGTGAAAGAATCCTGGCTTACAGAACAGGCCACACACCGGTGAGCTCTGTGTATTTGTCGAATTGAGCTGCATACTACACAGCCATCGCAAATTGTGTTACTCTGAAAGCAACCATGTCGCTACCTGACAGGAAAGAAGTCCTGCCAGGGCAGGATCCTATTCACCCGGCCGACGATGAGCAATCCCTCCACTACGAGGTGAACTGGACGAAGGAGGAAGAAAGCAAAGCCAAGCGGAAGTAAGAATTCAGCACAAATTAGCTAAATATTACTTGAGCACATGCTGATATCATTGACCTCAGGCTGGATCTAATTATAATGCCAATACTCACCCTCGGGTTCTTCTGCTTGCAACTCGATAGAGGCAATATCGCCAACGCCATTACGGACAAATTCATGGAGAATATCGGAATCAACCAGGACCAGTTCAATGTCGGCCAACAGATGCTTTCCCTGGGAATCGTGCTCTTCGAGATTCCATCAAACATGATCTTGTACCGGGTTGGGCCAGGCAAGTGGCTGACCCTTCAATTGTTCCTCTTCGGCTTTGTGAGCCTCTTTCAGGCCTTTCAGCACGGCTACGGCGCCTTCATCGCCACCCGCTTCCTCCTGGGCGTGACGGAGTCCGGGTTCATCCCAGGCGGTCTCTGGACACTGTCGACGTGGTACACCAGAAAAGAGACCGCAAAGAGAGTCATGTTCTTCTACTTCGGCAACCAGTTCGGCCAGGCCTCCTCGAAGCTCCTCGCGTACGGCATCCTGCACATGCGCGGCGTGGGCGGCAAGCCCGGCTGGTTCTGGCTCTTCGCTATCATGGGGGCCTTCACCGTGTTCTGCGGTTTCATCTACGGCTTCTTCCTCCCGGACTCGTTCAGGAATCCCCATAGTACTTTCCTCCCTTTCGTTCCGATCTTCAGTGAGCGGGAGGTTCACATCTTGCGCACACGTGTCCTGCTTGATGACCCGGCGAAGGGCAGGAAGAAGAAGCGCATCGGATTGCCTGCGTTCAAGAAGGCTGTAAGCTACAGGACCACAACCTGACCTGTCTTTGAACCTGCCCCGACTAACTGCCTGGCTCCTTAGTTCTCCAACTGGCGTCTCTGGGTTCACTTCCTCATCACGCTTTGTAATAACGGACCGCAGCGTGCCTTCGACACCTACTCGCCATCCATTGTCAGCAGCTTTGGCTTTCCTGCTCTCACCAGCAATGCCCTGGCATCAGTCGGTCTCTTCCTGCAGATCCCAGTGTCCTTCAGCTTCAGCGTTATATCAGATCGTTTGTAAGTCAAATTACCAGTCCCGCGAGCCGGATGTACGGACACAAAACTGACGGTAAATGTGAACGTGAACAGCAACAAGCGTGGTGAAACTGTAATGGCAGGCTTGAGCCTGCACCTTCTTGGATACGTCTTCAACCGCATCTTCACAGAGTTGCGTGGTCTTCGAGGCGTTCGCTATTTTGGTGTCGTGTGGACGCAGACGTTCGGCACATTCCCGCATCCACTGAACATTGCCTGGATGTCTCTGACCTGCACGGACTCGGAGGAGCGAGCTCTGGCGATGGCAATGTAAGCTCACCCACCACAGATTGTGGCATACATATCTTGAGCACCCCAGGGCTGACGTCGATGCTTCAATCAGGGTTATCATGGGCGCCAATATCGCGGGTATCTACGGTGCCCAGATATTCCGCGCGGACGACAAGCCGCTATACCGTCGCGGATTCGGCATCGACATCGCTGTTCTGACCGTTGGCGTGACTCTTGCGGTGGTTCGATACTCGGACGGCTGGATCCAAAAGCGCCGAGGGCAAAGGCAAGGGGCACTCGCGGCCGTAGACTCAGGAAGCGAGCACAACTCACAGGAAGACGAGAAGAGTGGGATCCCGGGCGTACAGCCAGGCCATGGGCATGCGCAGCTCACGCCGGCTGGCTATGACACCAAGGCTGCCCCGAATGCCACGACATACTAATCTACCAGGCTGACCACCTGGGTTGGGGACACCTGTCTCTTCCAATTTCTGTGCTGAAGCGTTGCGCCTACTATTGATACCAGAGCGTTAGCCATTGAGTCGAGATAGCGTTGAGATTGAAATTGATGTTAAAAGCGAATGAATTTCTCGATCACATGAACCTCCACGATGGGTGATTCTGAGTGTGATTTGCGTAGGTGGTCAAATCAAGGGACTGACATTCCTGTTCGCCATATACATGTTGCCTCTTGGCAGCCGCGCATAGTGTGCGCTCTGGACTTCCTTAAGTCAGAGCTCAGTTAAGATTAAGTTCACCTGCGCTCTCACGCTTCACAGAATTTATTGAGACCTTGGTCCGTTTGTGCAGCAACGGGAGTTGAAGAGTGAAGGTGTGAGCCAATGTGGACCCAAGAGCTACATACTAGGAGCGGCTGTAACGGCAGATCAGGGACGCATCGTCCTATACCATGCTCTCGGGGTTCGAATTCCGAGACTCTGGGAAGCCAATGATGCTAGATTTACCAGCCTGCTCCACGTGCCAGAAGCCGTTGCGCGCCACACGGACCCATCTCATAGCGAGCACAACACAGCCTTGCTCCAAGGAGCAATCAAGTTAGCGAGCATTTCTTTCTACTTCTTTTATGTGTCACTTTCCATTCTGACAGCTGAATGCCAAATGTCATTCGCAGAAATGTATAGGCGCCCTGATATTAATGATTGTGGTGTTGAAGACATAACTCAGGCGTAACCCCATTGCACAAAAGCCCAAGGTCACATCGAGGCATGACCGAGGGCCGCAATGTGTAAGCTGATAGCGTGGATGTAGACTCGAATACTGTCCCTGCAATCCTCATCTTGTTTTCCGCGGACTAGGAAGGATTCATGTCCTTGAGTATGTCGCTGCCGGGCGGACATCCGCTGAGCCGAGCCTGTCTGAATTCCAGAGGTGTGCGTGCACATAGAACTCGGACAAAAGCTTTCTCTTCACTTTCCAGATGACGACAGTCTAACAATCGTGTTGTATTTGGTCACTGTTTTGTTGCGAGTCCTAAAACAGTCGATATACACTCGCTCCGACTGTGTGGTGCCACTCGCAGTGCTGTTGATGAGTTGTGGGGGGGGGGGGGCGACTCGGGATATAGGTGGGTCAGCATCCCCTGGGGCTAAAATTTCCAGGTCCATCCACCGAAGCCTCTGTAGGGCCAATCCCCAGACGCCAAGGCCACACGTGTGTTAGGCTATTCAAGCCTTCAACTCCGTCGGCCACCTTCCAATCATGGAAAGGCTATTTGCGAACAAATCTCGACAGGCAGCACTGTGGAAGCCCACCATCGTTTGCACTGCCGTATTGGCGTCCACTGACCTGTCAGTGTTGCATTCCCAGGCCGTGTTCCCACCAGCAGGCCGATGAGTTGGTGTCTTCCGTGAAGCTTGTATTGGCCGGACGGACTGCTTGACATGCAGGACATTGCAGAACATGCTGCCAGGGTCGTAATCCGTGCCCCTTGGGCGAATCAGATGGCCTCGTGGCCCTCATCTAAGTCACTCACATGAACCCCACGCCGGTCGGTGATGGTACGGAAGTTCAGATGGCCCCAATGCAGCTCGGTCAAGCGCAATCACACCCTGCTCGGCCGCCACTGCGACCTACAAATGGCTCGCGCCGTCCTCCCACGCCGACCTTTGGCTCGGCTCCCGGCGTCTTTGCTCTGTGGTGTCGGTCGAGAGCCTCTCTTCTCTTAAGGAGCCAGCATGAGATCTCAGATCGCCCACGTTTTGGCTGTCGCCGTTGGGTGTGTCGTTGCGCAGCAGTCTGCCAGCGACACACTCAGCCCTGTCAGCTATGTCAAGGGCAAGGCTTTTGACCGTCTTGCTATTATCTGGCTTGAGAACACTGACTACGACCTGGCCGTTGGCGACCGTGAGAGCCTCCTCTCTTTTCTGCAGACGTTTTCCCTTTGTCCATCAAGTAAATGCTGACATCTTCACAGCCAACCTGGCTTGGCTAGCCAGCAAGGGTATTACGCTGAGCAACTACTTCGGCGTGACCCATCCATCCGAGCCCAACTATATCGCTTCTCATGGAGGTGACTACTTCGGCATGAACAACGATGATCTCACTACCGTCGATTCCAACGTCTCCACAATTGTCGACTTGTTGGAGGACAAGGGCATCGCCTGGGGTGAATACCAGGAGGATATGCCGTATACCGGATTTGAGGGGAAGGCCTGGGTCAACCAGGTCACTGGGGCAAACGACTACGTGCGCAAGCACAATCCCGCCGTCATCTACGGGGCCAACTCGGAACGTGCCGACCGGCTGGCCGTCATGAAGAACCTGACACTGTTCTACGATGATCTGGAAAACGAAACGCTGCCACAGTGGATGTTCATCACGCCCAATATGACCTCTGATGGGCACGACTCGTCAGTCACCGTCGCTGGCAAGTGGACTCGCAGTTTTCTCGAGCCTCTCCTCACTGACTCACGTTTTATGAACAACACGGTGAGTTTTTGCGGTCGCCGCGTACCTAGATGCCCATGCTTGCTCGGAGGAGCTTTGCTGATAGCTATGTCAATAGCTGGTTCTTATTACCTTTGATGAGAACTCATCATATGCGCTCACAAACCGCGTTCTAGCTATCTTACTGGGCGATGCCATACCGTCCGACCTGGTCGGCTCCACCGACAGCAGCTTCTACAACCACTACTCGGAAATCGCCACCGTCTCGGCTAACTGGGACCTGCACACCCTCGGGCGGTGGGATGTCGGCGCCAACGTATTCTCCTGGGTCGCCGACAAGACCGGCGACGTCGTGAGGGAGTGGAGCGAGGCGTCCGCGCCGGCCCTCAGCTCCATGTTCTTCAACCAGAGCTACGACGGGGTCTTCAACGACAAGGCCTCGTTCCCCGTCTACCCCTCGCCAAACGTGGAGATTGAGAGCCCCAGCGGCAGGACGGTTTTACCAACTATCGAAGAGAAGTGGACGGGCAGCTCCAACCCTGATTATTACTCGAGCGTCATCGAGGTGCCAGACGGGCTGCACCCTCCTGCCGGATACGGCTTCGCTGCTTGAAAAGGCGGCTGAGGCCAATTATGGCGGGGTCCATATAGAACAGCAATGTAGATGAATTTCCACTATATAATCATCGACTTTCTGAGGTACAGAACCCTCCAAGTACACCAGTAGTGCCAGCTTTTGTTCCACAAGTTTTATGTTACGAGAAGGAAAGGGAAGGCACTGGTACCTATGGCTGGGACGGGCTTGTCACTTTCCTGTGGGCCAAGAAGACCCAAGAGCAGTTTGCCGTGTTTTTGTGCCCTACGCTGACTTGCCAGAGGCCCCCGACTAGGCTACGACCGCGGAAATATGGACATGGCCTCGGCAGTACAGGCTGCTTGATCCCAATGGATACCGCGACGATATCCTCCATCGCTCCGAGCGAGGCGCCGCCGCGGCGCATGCTTTCTTCTATCAAGCTGGGTCTCCACGATGAGAAGCACAACGCATGCCTTTCAGAGACTCTCGACTCAAAAGCCTGCGGCCCAGCCACGCTGGAGTCGACCAAGAGAGTGGCAACGGTAGTGTGCTGTCACTGGCTTGTCTAAAAATTAGCGTGGTGTTGTACAACGGGACAGAGCGGCAGCTTGGCCGGGGCATGTCACGGCGATCTAGACCGGCCTGGCCATGGAGTCATCGATTCTAATTCCTTTTTGAAAGATTTGTTTCCGTTGTGATCGACTCGAGCTTTGTTCGTGATCCCTCCGGTGTTATTGGCTTGTGTAGCCATGGCACATCATGACTTCGGCTGGGTTGCTCACCACCGTCTAGGATAAGTAGAGGTTGGAAATGCTGGAATTTTCAATATCAGTCTGGAACCCAGTGTTGAAGGACAATGGTTCCAAGCGACCTGATCGAATGCCGGACAGAGAGAGGGCCAGAGACAGCGACTTGACGGGCGGCAGGCCCTGGATTCTGGACAACTTCTTGACCTAATGGTCCAGTTCTTCTATTCTCGCTTTCTATTCTGTCTCGCCATTAAGCCGCACCGATGTCGGGCTGTCAGGGAGTCAAGTGAGATGCCGACACTGAGAATTCTTCCCGGGACCTTGACCCTTGCAGAACTGAGAGAAGATCATACCCATTGACCAATTGGTAGGAGGGCTAAGGAGGATAGTCACGAGATCAACATGCGTTCAATTCATTGCCGCAGTACTCGCTGCATGTCACATAGTCTAGCACGAACCGGAGGCGAACTCCCTGCCTAGCCTGGTAGGGAACATTGAGAAGTGCTTGTCCAACACGTCGACGGCTCGGCTGCCAGCCCCCTCTTCCGCGATGATCCATGGGTGGGAGGCGTCGAAACGGGCAGCCCACCCATGCAATTACCCCGTCCCCGAAGTTTTTCTCGTGCATGAGACGTCACTAACAACTGAGAGGTTGCATCTTGACCAGAATTCTGGTCGCCGTGCATGAAGGCGTGCCGGTGGTGGTAATGGTGGTGGTGTGGGGCGGGGGCTGGATTACAAGCTGTTGATGGGAGAGTGACGTCGCGGTGTTTCCCGTCGAGTGCAGCCGCGATATTGTATAAGACGGATGCATCGCTTCGAGGGGGCTCTCCAGAGATGGAGGAATAGGAAGATTCACCTGGTTGCTGGTTAATAGCCTGTTTCGCTAACTCTAATTGTTTCCGGTCTTGGGCGTGTCCAGGCCTGACCATTGCGCATCATCTCAACTCAACCCATTGCCGCAGGGCAGCAAAAAGGCACCAGCAACAACTGCAACAACTGCAACAACTACCCTCTCGAGTCGATACACCCAGAAACTTTGACAGAGCGATTCTCACCCCAAGGCTCAACAACCCTAGGAACAAGAGCATCGCAATTTTGAAAATGCCACCACCAACCTCAACCTGGGTGGACGCAGCCACGCGGGTGCTGCACGCGCGCCAGTCCACCGTCACAGTCACCCCGGCCGACAGCTCGGACAACTCGTCGTCGGGCACGAACCTCAGCGGCGGGGCGATCGCGGGGATCGTGATTGGGTCCATCGCGGGGTTCCTGCTGCTGCTGTGGATCTTCAAGTCGTGCTCGAACATGGGGGCGCCGCCGCAGGAGAAGCGGGAGCCGGCCTGGTACGACGACGTCGGCGCCGGCAGGAGCAGGCGGAGGGGCCGCTCGAGGCACAGCAGCCGGCGCGGGTCGTACTACGTGCAGGAGGCGCACGCGCCGCGCCGGTCGCGCAGCAGGGAGGTCCGGACGGTCCAGCCGGTCGTGTACACCAGCGAGCCGAGGCGGCCGAGCCGGGCGCACGAGAAGCACAGGAGGCGGTCCAGGAGCGAGGGGAGGGGCTACTACGTGTAATGGCCCCCGACTCTAAAGTGAAAATAAGAGGCGGCCCGTGGGCCAGAGGTTCCATTGAGGCGGTAAATCTTCGATCTGATGGGGTTAGCTTTCGGGAACCGGTGGGACGCGGAGTGCCACGGCACATGCAGGGGTTTGGCTGCCCGTCACCACACACACACACACACGCATACACAATACTGTATGTACAGAAGGGCGCATGCATGGAGTCGCTCAAGGGATAGGTGTGTGGGACAGCGGCCCGATGCGTGGGATTTCACGATTATGGAACGAGCAATGACTGGATGACGATACAACAACCCCAATGCTGATAACGCAAATGAATTGAAATGAAATGAAAAGAAATGAATACGAGGGCCGTGTCTTCTTTGTGGGGAATGCTGCCTGGATGAGCACACGCGGGCCAAGAATCACTATGTCACCAACGTCTTGTCCCGGTCTGCCTGTTTCAAGCCACTCCAACGGTTCCCTTACCGTTGTTGGAAACGTCTGGGGGCCGTTGGACTGTTTGGTTCATCGGCTCGATGCTGATGCTATTGTTTCTAGGCACAACATATCCAATGGTGAGTAGAGAGAACTGGCGTGGCCATGTCTGTGTGTCTCGCTCACCCTTTTCCTGCATGCTTTTTCCGTCAGCTGCAGGCCAAGAACGCACAGATACGAGCGCCTCCCAACCATTTGGGACAAGCAGATTCTCCAATCTGGCAGTCTGCCTGTCTCGTTCAGCCGCTCTAGGTCAAACCATGCAACATGCAGCTAGCATTTGGCATCTAGCTAGCATCTAGCTCCCCCTGCTCCGGGCCCTCTCTTACCCCTTTATGAGTCTCGTGCCCAAGTTTCCCATGCTGATTTCTCAGTGGATCAATTAACTTTCCCTCCATCTAGGTGAGGTCGGCTTCAACCTCTGCCCATCCATCTATTCCTTGTCTGTCGGATTCCACTTCCTTTTTCACCCAAAGTCGACTCTACTTCAACGCTGCACTGCGCATCTTCGCCAGGCAGACGGCCCGTGGTGTTTCGTTTCGGCTTGGCCATTCCGAGACGGGCGTCGGAGTTTTGTTCTTGGTTCATCGCGCCCGGGCCCGAACAGCCAACCCGGCCCGACTGCAGACCCGGTCATCAATCAGATCACGAGAGCCAACACCGTCAAGTTGCTCAGAAATATGCGTGCTGGTCGTCTATCATCTTAACCCACATCGCCACGAGCCCTCCAGGGGGCTGTCTTCCGCGGCATGAGGTCCCTTCTCGGCCTCGCAGCACTCGCTGCGATAGCATTGGCCAGGACCGATGTCATGGTGCCTCTGTATGTCTATCCTGGAAACACGACCTGGACAAACCCAAACTGGGAGGCTGCGGTGGACGCAATAAAGGGGAACCCACACTTGCACTTTTACGTTGTCATAAATCCAAACAGCGGGCCTCTTAACACGAGTGATCCCTCCGGATACAACGGTGGTTACTGCAATGTCGACAATGAGGACTACATCCCTCATGGGTGCAACCGCGACTGGACTACGCACCTAGCCGCTATTAGCAAACTCTCAAATGCCCAAACTGTTGGGTATGTGTACACGAGATATGGGCAACGGCCGGCCGACGAGGTGAAGGCCGACATATTAGAGTGGTCCAAATGGGACAAGGAGGGGACCTGGGACGCCAACAAGGAGGCCGACATCTCCATCCACGGGCTCTGGTTCGACGAGATCGGCGCGTCCTCCGTGAACGCCTCGCTGTACCAGGATCTGGTCACGTACGCCAACGAGACCTTCGAGGCCAAGGGCAAAAGCAAGGGCAAATACACCGTCATCCTGAACGCGGGTGACGTCCCGGACGACCCGGACTACGAGGCCCAGCTGTTCAACATGGCCTCGGCCGTCGTCACCAAGGAGACGTGCTACACGACCGACCCGGACGCCGACGGCGTGTCCTGGGACTGCCCCATGCCCTACGCCCCCTTCGAGGTGTCCAACCTCACCTCGGGCAACGGCCTGCCGCACAACAGCGCCTTCCTGCCGCAGACGGTCGTCATCGTGCACCAGTTCCGCGGACCAACCAACGCTTCGATGCAGATGCTGACGGAGCAGATTGAGGGCTTGGTGGACCTAGGCATCCACAGCACTTACTTCACGAGTGGTAGCTGGCACAACACTACCGAGATGCCTGCGACGATTGAAAATGTAGCCAAGATAATGAGCACGGCTAATGATGCGGCGAGGTCAGCTGGCGGGTCCATTTGGGGATTGTGGGCGTCGTGCATGTGTGCCTTCTTGGTATATAGCCTTTTTAATATATAATTTCAGTTGAAATCGTCATTTGTTCTTCCCAGACTAGGTGATCCCGCTTGAAACTGCCATTTACTGCATAGTTGGCGTGCCCATGTGGTGGCTAGAGTTCGACTAATTCAGACGCAAAAGCTGGATAGGATGTTACAAACAAGGTGCCTTGAAGCAGAGCAACGAGGGGGTGGGAATGTGCTGACACAATTAATGTTGTCTGGATAATTTTCAGGCCTCACACTAGATTGCCTCTGGGCATCCTAGGACCATATGGTCAGATTAGCACGATACAGGGAAACGCTCAAACCTTTTCGATCAACAAAGGCGCCAGGTTCAATCACGTTCACATACTAGATTTTTTATCTTATTATTTCTCATGTTTTCTTCTCTCCTGAACAAGCTCTACCCTTCGACATGTCGCTGGCCCCCACAACCTCAACGCTCCGCTCCGTTGCTGTCTCAACTGCACACCTCACTCAACCATCTCGACACCGAGAACTTTGATCGCAAGAAAGCATGAATCGTCTGCTATTCCGCCCCAAGCCACTGCTCTGCTGGCTCGACCGCCTTGTGACCTGTAAAGCCCCACTACCTGACAAGTCCACTGCTCAGATGACTGCTGCGCCAGAGTGCGACAAGCTTTGCGCAAAACCAGGCCGATGCTGCGCTTACTCTGGTCTTGTTCACTACACACCTGATAATTCAACACTCTCTTGGTCCCCTGGGCTCACAATCTCCCACATCATCACCCCTCAGTATTTTGAAGTCTTCATTATCTGAGACATCGACAGAGCGGACGACGAGCTCGCAGAGAAGTGGCGCATGACTTGGGATCCTCGAGAGAACATCGTCGTGCTTCTCGGCCACTACCTCGCTTACGCCTCGGTTTCATCAGCTTCAGAAGGGAGCTGCGAGATTCTTACCACATCCGAACAGATCAAGCATGTCCTGCTCTAGTCTCGGGCCTGAGTGGCTCTTTCAAAGGCCGGTCTTCCTCCGCAAATAATCAGGAAGAGACCAAGCGTACCATTGAGGTCCTTCGAGTTTGCGGCGTAACGTTCCGAGAGCCCCTGGTAGAAGCTGATCTCCGTTGGAATCAGGAGGCGCGGCGGGTCATGGTAGTAAACTCCGCGGGTGCCAAAATCAAAGATACCTGGGGCATAAAAGTCTTTATCCAGAATTTCACAATCAAGGGTTGACCAATTCGCAAGCACCGCGGTCGACCAGAGAAATAGAAATTATGTGCCGATCTTTCGGGAACAGGTATGGAAACGAGATTCCAGTCTAGTCCGGAGTGGCAGACTTGATACAAATGTTTTACCAATTTTCTACCTTCCCTCTCACCATCGGCGGTGCACGCTTTTCCTTGGGCCGGTGAGCTTTGGGAGAGCTCGATGATGCCGGGATGTAATTGTGGAGGAGAGCAGCCTCACAAGGCACTCATCGACAGTCCGAGCACACAGAAGCGCGGACAGAGTCACAAGTAAGGTGAAGAGCACGAGGAAAGCGGTTGTCATCATGACTGGCACCGAGACCGAGTCTTGTTTTGCTTGAAAGTCCAAATTCCAAAAGGGTCGCGAGCAGCTTAGACCCACGACTTGAATATTTATTGTGCACGAGCAAGTGAAACAGGCTCTCCGTACTATGGCCACCTGCATCGCTCAGCTGATCCTTAACCTCAATAGCGAGGTTGACAAAAACAAAAGTCATCAGCTGTTGTCGCATCGGGAGAGTGAAGTGAAGGTAATTCTTTTGGCCGCAAAATACACAGGCGCAGTGGTAGCTGTGCCGACTTTGTCGTTGGCATATAGTCATGAATTTTTCAGGACGAAAAAGGGCACCAGACACAGATGTACTCCAAGATGCAGAAGACATCAGGTTCCGAAGTAATCGTGCCGTCATGGAGGACTCGCCCACGTAAATCGGAAGACTGAGGGCGTATTTCTAAACCATTCCACATACAAATCGGTGATGCTTTCAGTAAGAGGTGGTGGTACCGTCGGAAATCTGACATCAATAGTGGTAGATACCAAATTGGCATTGAAAAATTGGACTTCAGGTCCATTACACAGGTAACCTTCGTCTCGGCTACCCTGGAAATAAAGACAGTGCAAATGCTACCCCACGAGATGCTTCCATCTGGTAATGGCCGACTACGCCACAGACTGGCTTCGGGAGACCGTCCCTCGCACCCATGCCCTCCAACGGAACTCCCGGGTTCTTGACGGCCAGCAAGTCCTCCTCTCTCGACCTCTTCCTCATTCCTTCCGACTGCCCTCTGTGCTCACAATGCGGTCAGAGGACCCACTTGGATGAGCAAGCACAGGATGACCACGACGGCAATGATCGGCCCGTTAACCACCGAGGCTGGGTTTCCTGTGAAGGTGAACTGGGCCACGATACCCTTCGTGAAGTTGGTCGCCGCCTCCTGGATCGCGATAGCCGTCAGGTTGCCGCAGGCCTGGTTGAGCTCGGCGTCGGCGGTCAGGTTCGGGGCGACGAGGATGGCCTTGTTGAGCATGGCCGAGTTAGCGAGGGTGCCGACGGGGCTCTGCTCGAGGAAGGTGGTGCGGTAGCTGCTGTTGCCCCCGATGACGGACATGTTGGCTATCTGGCTGTACTGGAGGCATGCTGCCTGTGTCGAGAGGATTGTGCCGGTAAACTGGCGGACGACCTTGACGCTTCCCTCGGCGTCGGTGATGCCGGACGCGGGCGAGGCGAACACTGCAGCCGACAGTGTGGCCAGAAGGAGGATGGCGGTGGTGAGTGGACTTTGCATCTTGCCGATTATTTTTGCTTTTGGTTTTGCTTCCTTTGCTCTTCTTTTTTCGTTCTACCAAAATTTCCAACGAACCCGAGGTGCGGCTCAACCGTCACGATATCGCAAGCTTGGACCAAGAATGACCGACAGAAAAGACCGTATTACAAAGAATAAAGAGAGGCACAGCCTTCGCGCGAATTGAAACTTATCGAGCTCGGTCACAAGCTCAAGAGATTGGCAGGTTTCCGGGTGAAAGTCAAAATCGAATCGAAGAGAAGAAACGGGAAAGAAGGAGGGTAGATTAGGATAGAAGTGGGTGTGCAAAAGTCAAAGTTGGACGGAATACGGACGAGACGAACGAGACATTGGCGCCGCCATCCGCCATCATCCGCACGTTAGCCAGCCGTGGAGCTGTAACGGCGGGACTGCTCGAGGTGATGCATGAACGTGTTGCACGAACATGTCGCAGCTGGGACCGCAGCCTGGAGCCGGGGTTGAGACGAGACGAATCGGGTCGACATGAGACGGCGCCGAAGGGACGAGGCGGTACCAAGAGCACAAATAGAGGAGCCCCTGATGCTCGAGACGAAACCGCCATGGTTTCCCTGCCCAGCCCGCTGGCCCGTGCACCACGTCTCACCTCTGACGTTTTCTGTGGTGCGGTACGCCCCATCTGGCCGCCTTTTTCAACCCTCACTCTCACTCTCAAATCCCTTCATCTCTCAAAATCCAGAATCCTTGCATGCTACCGTCTGGTCTACCTGCTACACTGACAGGTAATGCAGAGCACCTGGGCAGAGGTGTGGTTTCACTCCTCATTAGATCTTGCCGGCCCGGTTAAGCTTCGATCTCAAAAGTCAATCACGCCCATGGTAAAGACAAGCTTTTAAGCGTTTGAGAAAGGCGGCTAACGGTGCATGCCAAGTCATCTCGACCCTTGCCCTCGATCCCACTTTACCTTGATCAACCGTACAAATCTTCATCCATGGGTCCATGATTGTCTTTCGTGGGCTGTTTTGCCCCGAGAAACGTGCCACCGTCATACGCATCGATAGAGTTTACCCCCGCCTGCATCCCTGGGCATCGTCTGTCAGATCAGCCCTGGGCGAGCTTATTGGCTACCGTCTCAGACCGTCCAGCCGGCCAACGACGTCTCTCGTATTTGACTTCTTAACAAGTATAACTAATGCTATACACTTTGCCTTCCAGTGGAGTGTGCATCCAGTCTTCCTCAACAGTATGGTCAAGTGTCTTGAAGCTATATCCTAACGACCACATAGACTAAAGGGTCAGTGTCATATGGTCATGACGTTGAAACCAGGTATCTATGTAAACTTGTCTTTGTAGATCTCGATGTACATGTCAGAAAATCTGACGATTGAGCAGACAATCCAAGCATTGTAAGCACTTCAATTATGCAGAATCAGACCACCTGTTGGCCCTTGAATATCAATTATTTCAAGTGATGTCCTGCCCCGCCTCCACCCGCTTGGTAACCCAGAGCACAGGCCTAGGACTGCTAAGCGTCTACGATACAACTCGCCGAGTATCTCTACTATTCTTCGAAGCAAATCTTAGTGGTTGAGTATGGAACTTTTGGTGAGCAAAAGTGTTTTACTTATTTTTGTTATTCAAACAGCAGCTAATATCACTTCCCATGTGTAAGAACGATGGGCCGTGCTCATTCTGGTACTTGGCTGAATATTTGACCTTGGTCGAATTACATTCTGCAATAGCATTCAAGCCATGAAGTCGGCGCAAATTTGCCTTTACATGCATACAGTAGAGAATAACCTGGCTTCGAGGACTACGAAGCTCACTGTGGTACTGACAGATTTTAAAGATGTAGGAATACCACAGTCGCTGGAACGGAGATTTGTGGAGCGCACCCGATGAAGTAAACAATCCCAAATATTTGGGACCCACTCCACTGTCTTAAGCACACACTCAATATCCTCGCCACAGCCACATCACCTACAGTCATCTTCGGGAAGATCCCATCATTGCAAGCATACTTTTCATATAAAGTAGAATAATCCTACTATTGACAATGCCGGGTGAAAGCTTGTTTCTAAAAGACCCTGAGACTCAAACCTGCTCTCCTCCCTCCCTACTCGGCTCAAATCAAGTCAAATCTTTACACCGATTGGTAAAACAAAATTGTTGTCTACAAGTCTTCGAAAATTTTCACTTTCAGCTGTATGTGTCATACGGCAAGTCGCGCCCTTGGGCTGACAGTTGATGCCTGCGCCAAGCGGGGCTCCGAGGCTAGTAGTCTACTCGCTTAATCGGAGCCAAGCGCCCACGGTGCTCGGTGCTCGGCCCTCAGCTGCCTGCTATCCATAGGATGGGCGCGCCCAGCCTTTTCCATCATCGGCGTGCAAAGGGCTAGAGCAGAGCTGACGAAGAGGTATATGCCAAGCGTACTACTCACCTGTAGTGCCGTGGGTAACTATCTCGGACTTGTAGAACGGCGTTCGATGACTCGATTAGGTCCACGAGCATGGTTGAAAGACCGAAACTTTTCACATCTGCGTAGGTATATATTCTCCGGTTCCCATTCAAGATCCCAAGATGTCCCGTTACTCTGCAGAACACAGGGCCTAGTCCTCAGTAAAAATTATTGAATTTATTTTCCGACTCAATCACGACGTAGCTCTCTCAAAATGGTCAATGCTAGCATGGAAATTGGCTTCATCATGGCTGCCATGAAGGATGACAAACCAACGACCGCATTCCTCTTTCCAGTCTCGGCTTCAAACAAAAAGAAGGCTGCGCCAGCGAAGGAAACGCCTCTCGACATAGAAGAAGAACACAGATATAGCACAGACTCCGAGTCTTGCTTGAAAGGTATGTGTGTCCTCTTCCCATCTTCATGTCCGCGTTCGGCTCGTTGCTGGCGGTGGGCAGGACGGTTCATATTAAGATAATCAACACGTTTAAGAACTGACAAAGGTTTTAAAATCTAGAACTCGTTACAACAAATCAAAAGCCACGGCAATCAAGTCTTTTCAAACGATTAGTGTCAAAAACAGCTCCACAGAAATAACGCAGCTGGTTATGACTCAATGGAACGTCGAGTCCGCCATAGATGGATCTAGGAGCCAGGAAAGAGAATCATCCACTCAGACTCTTCCGTGGTGATCATTATGACACGACAACTTTTTTTTTTTTTTTTTAATTCGAGCGATGGATACAAGGGTCGAATGAATTGCATTGGCAGTTTACTGGATGTGGACAGGAGAACTGATTCCACCTATACTTGGGACGCACTGTTTTTGCTCGGGGAATGTATACTAGTTCAATGATTGACCGACTAGTGTGTAATTTCGTACAAGGTTAAATTTTAGTGTTGAAGATTTGCTAGTAAAATTGAGGGTATACCTACGTAACATACGAAGGCGACGTAAAAAGCCTGCCTGATCTTTTGTGGCCGATTGCGGAAACTAACACAGAAATGATACACCGATAGCGCTTCCCCAGCTTTCGACTTTCAGGTTTAATTCTCGACTAGGACCTCGTCAGTAGCTGAGGGGCATCAGCAGCGTTTTCATCAACCTTTTCCACCAATGCAGCGGTTCCGTACGCGCAGACTTGAGCGAATCCAGCAAGATCAGCAGCATCAAAACGCATAGCGATGATAGCATTGCCCTGCCGCTTCTGGCACTCGTCGACGAGGCGAGAGACCGCTTCATTACGAGCAGAATACATCTGAGCACGTAAGTGTCAGTTCGATCTGTTATGAATGTTGACCACGCAAGTTCTGGGCTGAGAAGGCACACACCATGTTCGTGAACCACTTCAGCTCGCCACCCACCGCGCTTTTCAGTCCCATGCCGATGCTCGCTGCCCAGTTCCTGGTCCGCACTGTCATCCCGTAAACAGTTCCTAGGACTCTCACAACGCGGTACTGTGATAGCTCATATTAATTTTCTATGTTTTTGTTAAAAGGAGGCATGGCTGACGCAGAAGCATCCCAGGAGAGGATGTAATAGCTATGGAAGGTTGCTTACACCGGGAACGTCAAACATGGTAGTTGTGATGACCCCATTGGTCTCCGTATCTACGACATGTTAACTTTCCTGGAACCCGAATTGGCCTAGAAGGGTTCCGATAGCACGTTAAGGCTAGTATCTAATACGGAACACCTATACATACAACATTCTAGATCTGCCGAATCATATTTGGGCTTTTTGGCAGACACTGATTGCTGGTTGGAGCTCGAGGCATAGGCCATTGTTGACGAGGATTATAGTTCTTTGAAGGACTTCAATAGCAGTCACGGCACATGAATGAAGTCCAAGATTGATGAGTGTAAGGGTACAAGTAGATACGTGAAGGTTCTAAGCTGGCGGTGGCCAAACGCCTGCATGCACGCCGTCTTTTATAGTCAACCGAGCTCCATGTGACGACGCCCGTCAATAGGCGAAATCCGGGGGAGTCGCGAGACTATTATGATCGGTTCCCAAAAGACGCCAATCTCGAGACAGCTTCGCTGCATGTCGGCTGAATTAGGCCGCGGCAGGTGGTTTCTGATAGGCTGTCGTATTTCGTATCGCGCTACTGCCAAAGCCACACTTGGTATTCCGTCCAGTCTAGTGGACCGATCCATTCAGGCGGGCTGGCGAAAACAAAGGCGCTGATCAATGTGCGATTATCATTAGCTATCTAGCCAAGTATGAAACAAGCAATTCATGATTATGTGCCAGCAATTAAGCTCTAGCTTGCCATTGAACGTAAAGGTCAATGCTGAGCTTTGTGAACGTCTTGTATCTACGGGTCGCCATTCATATTCGAAGCAAACCCATAACTCCTACCAACTCTGAAATCTCAAGTATCACTTCCTGCTTGTTGATGCCAACAGAGAATTACAGACTAAAAACTCAAAAAAATGGAGATCAGCGATGCGTCGAGTGTCTGCCTCCTCTTTGAGAAACTGGCTACAGACTGAGTTGGGATATCTTAGCAAATATAAACCTACGAATGCCATCAAAGCCCTCATACGCCTTAGATGAGCCCGTTTATCCTTGATTTCTGCTCTACAGCAGCCGCTGGCTAATAAGTACAATCTTCGGGTAAATCAGATTATGTTGATGAAGTTTCATTATATTATTAAGCAAAATTAATCCCAGCCATCGCGAAAGAGTTTGGTATGATGTGAAGTTTAATTTGGCGTGAATTTCAGATTTAACCCCAAAGTTAAGGGACGCCCGGATAGAGCGAAAATCTTCCCCGTACGGTCAAGTCCGGACCTACGTTGTCATTTGAAATGTTGCTCGGCTACTTGTTGAGCTCAATATTTGTGATTTCGCATGCCGTCTGTCCTACGTGCCCAAAGCCCTAAGAATATTTACCAAAAGCCTCCACGGACAACGTGAGGATTTAGGCTTATGCTGAGGTCTACAGACTATATACCATGCTTGAGTGGTCACGAGTGTGTTGCAAAGAATCATGATCAGTCGAGTAGACCACAGTTCAGACTCGAGGACGTGATTGTGAGGTGTGAACTCACTACCTTCGACTCTGAGGAGACCTATCCGTGTGTCTTGAACATCGGCAGTGCGGATGCGAAGGACACCATCGAAGGATTCGCTCAGGCTTTTGACATCGAGAAGCAATCTCTGTCGTTGCGTATTCCCGGCAAGGTTGTATCAGGAGTGACTCATTGTATAGCGGAGACTATCTCCGGCAGCGCTGACATGCGGCACCATTCGAGGGTCTAGACCAACAATACCAGCCGCCATGCGATCGTCATAAAAGGCCGTCCCCTCGAAGTCCACTATGACAACCGGGGCGAGCCTCCAAAGCCAAGAAAATTGATCATGTCTTCTCGCACCTCAGCATACGGACCCGGTCAGGACCAGGGTCCAGCCTCGTCCGACCCAACTTTCCGATCCTACAGCGCTGCACAAGCTGCCACTTACGCTGCACAGAGGGGTGGCTACAAAAACAAATTGATCGACCAAGTGCTCTGTCTACATCAAGCAGCAGGGGGTGATCTTGATATTGTCCTTGACGTTGGCACGGGCACCGGACAGGCCATCCGCGATGTGGCACCCTTTTTCACGACGGCGTTTGGAGTCGATCCCGGCGCCGAGATGGTTGCTAAAGCCAGGGAGATAGGAGGTACGACGAAAATTGGGAAGGGCATCGAGTTCTTAACCTGTGCAGCAGAGGATCTCGATAAGTTGAGCCAAGTTGAGCATGGATCCGTAAATCTGATTACCGCAGGGATGGCCGTAAGTAGTCTGCTTGTATAGAAAAGTTCTTCTGAATGGCGGAAGAAATCTACTAAAAGCTCCAAGGCACACTGGTTCGAGATGCCAAAATTCTGGACAGCAGCGGCTAAGGTTCTCAGTCCAGGAGGGTCTGTAGCTCTTTGGACAAAGTCGTCTTATTATTGTAGTGAGTCTTTAGAGACGGAACATCATCGCTTGAGTCTGGCATCAAGATACTGATCCCACGCCCGTCAGATCCTATGGTGACTCCAAATGCCGTCAAAGTTCAAGCTATACTCTCAGAATTTGAAGATTTGATTCTGGGTCCTTACGCTTTGCCACCGAATAAATTGTCGCAACACAATTATAGAGACCTTGTTCTTCCCTGGGAAAGGGAGTACACAGCATCTTTGTTCGATGAAAAGTCATTTAAGCGATTGGAGTGGGATGTTGGCGGCCATCTGACTGATGGCGCGGATTTCTTTGGTGGTAGTGAGGAGACAACCCTGGCTGAAATAAGGGACGGCATGAGTACGGCTAGCATGGTAACGCGATGGCGTGATGCCCATCCTGAACTGGTAGGAACAGACCAAGACTGCGTAAATGTTCTGGTAGAGAAGCTCAAGGCAGCCTTGGCAGTGGAAGATGGGAAGGAAGCAGAGACAATATTGAGAATGGGTATGGGGACTGCTATCTTGTTCGTCAATCGAGCGAAATGATCCTTCCGTGGCTTGAACCAAATTTATTATGACGAATAATTCAGAATCTCTCTCTTTCGGAATAATCATGGGCGTGTAGTCTATGCCATCTCCAACTTCGTCAAAGAGTACAAATGCAGGGTGTAATCTCCTTTGCTCTACTTACTCAACTCTCCTTATGGTTTGCTAAAGTCAATGCATTCGACGGCTGGATATGATTGCCATTATTAGTGTGCGTGTGTGTGTGTGTGCATCTTCGGGCGTTAACGATTAGAAAATTGATTTTTTGAATTTTAATAATCTCTTCCCTTGGTATACCGGCCCTTGGTCATGGAAAATCGTGCTTCCAACTTAAGAGGTAACGTTGGAGAGCTGCTCATCATTGACCTTCCTAGCCTGAGTTGAGATTGATTACCTAGCTGAATTAGAGCTGGTAATCGATGAGCCTCGTAAAAGTATTTTTTTGAGAAGTAGCTCAAATCCGAACATGAAATGCGTGAATCTCACGTAGCCCGTCTCCTTCATGAACCATACCATGCCCGTAACCTGCGTAATCTGTTGTGTGAAAGCCTCGCCTGAGAGAGCCCCATGTGGAATCTTCCGTCTTAGAAATCACGACACAGATCCTCTCGTGCATAGCTTGAGACTTACTTCAATGACTTTGCAAAGTCCCGGACGAAGTCCTCCATGGCATCCGCCAAGTCCTTTCTTCCCGTCTCGAATTGACCATCAGAGAGTTTGAGGAGGGCTCGGAGGCCACCCTTTCGTGCGCGCAGGATGCTGACGAGCTCCTCTGCCACGTATTCCTTTGCCCAGTCAAATCTTCGGATAATGTCTGAAGGTTTTACGCGGTCCTTGGCGGGCACTCGGGTGCCGTCCAGAGGATCGAGCACAGTGACATTCTCTATGTGGTGAATGCGGCAGCGGGCGTACTCAGCCCACGGCGCGAGGCAATCTTTCCAGCCGAATTGGGCGGCGCTCGGGTCGAAGGCGTACTGCGCTCCCGAAGGCAATGTCAAGCGAGCTGCAAGATGAAGACGGAGGGTGTTGTACCGGAGATGGTGTGAGGACCCTATCTGGAATTCATTTGCCACAGCGATATCTGCATTCTTGACGCTGAAATTGACGAACTCGACAGAAGTGCAGCAAGCTAGTCAAATCAGGAAAATTAATTTTCGGCCTCTGAGGAGATTGGTACTATAACTTTTAACTTGGAAGAACTTACGTTGAATCAGGAATTCGAGAATCGGTCTCGCCCAGGCGATTATATCGCCACACGTGAAACTGGTCATGGCAGCATCTGCTTGCGACTGAGAGTCTGCTAGGTGCCGAAGGGAGGGTACGGTATTCGAAGTTCCGGTACACTGCTTGAAGATGATGCCTTGCTCTTGTTTGATGGCAGAGAAAGGCATTATACCACCAGCAATCTGAATGTACCGATAGAATGCTTCCTTGAACAGAACTGCACTGCGGGCCAGTTTGCGTATCTCTCTGCAAGCACCCTTGTTTGCCTCGAAGTGGGCGTTTCGACAGCTCTCGTTACAGTAGGTAGTAGCTGACACGGTTTGCTCAGAAACATAACCGTCCAAGGTAATCAAGCAAAGCTTGCATTGGTGGGCGGCATCTTGGGAGCCACAGTTGGTGCAAGGTCCGGATACCTGGCCGTTGGAGAGTGTGCTGAGGTTTTCATAACCACCTGAACACAAGATCGTGTCTTTGCTGGGACTCTGTGATGCGAAAGGAGAACCCACAGTCTTCCGACCCTGAACAACCCAGCGTAGGTACGAGAGAAACTTGTGCTTCTGCGTGTCTCCCACTTCTTCTTGCGGGTGGCTCAAGGCCAAACGAGCGAGACCGGCCTCCAAGTCTGCAACTCCCTCCAGTTCCATTTGTTCTTCCACAGGCGTACCCCGAGTTCCCATCTTCTCCGCCGACTTGACGACTATGTCCACCATTATGGGAGCATCGGCATCGGAAGATCTGAATGGGTCGCGATCCAGACGGGACCTCGCTGCCAGAATCTCAGCAGGTAGGCGATACCATCCAGCCAGCTCAGAGTAGTTCTTGCATTCATCGTGTAGTTTGGGAGCAGGGAGCATGCCAAAGAAAACCTCGATTGGGTCCAAGCCATATACCATGAAAGCGGCGATCTTGTCTTTGAGTTCATCTGCTATGGCCATCTCATCCAGCTCTTGAACAGCTGACAAGCAACGAGTGGCGTTCAGGAAAGCCCCTGTGCCTTTTTGAAGGTGCAATTCGAATGCCTTCCCGACGTAGCTGAGAACTTTATTAGCCAGGCCCGGTGTCTTCAAATTTCCAAATTGGCGGTCAAGCATTGCAAGGAAATGCTCTGGACGAGGGTGCGTATCTGGATCGTGGGGTTCCATGGCTTTTCGTGGCGCCTAGCTCAAATTCCCCTTGTGTTGACCTGATGCCCGAGAAGCTTGCAGTAGCTTCCCTTTCGTAAATCTAGGGTAGAACCTTGACCGTCGTGGTTCCTCATGTGTTGAAAGACGAGCAGCGGAGATTATGAATCTTTTCGACTGTTGTGCGAAGTCGAAACAGCTGGAGGCTCGAAGAGCAGGTGTATTTTGGGTTTAATAGGCCGCTGGCGATGGCTAGCCAAGCAAGATCAGAGTTGAATGTATGCAAAGTGGGGCTGTAAAGCAAACGAAAGAAATGCTTGTCCCGAAGAAGCCCAGATCGGATGAAAATTGGAAAAGCCGCTCATAAGTCACTGTGTCCTACAGAGTCCCAAAGAGCGAATTCTCCAGAGAGAAAATGCATCAGTCTCTTGAGGTTCCTGGAGAATGAGCTCGTGAATAGCACCCCACAGGAAGATTGCTCTGGGCTTGTTAAATGTCACGGAGGAGAGAAAATATAGCCTCACAACTTGCCTTCAAAGAAACTGCCTCTGATGCTAAACCCTACGCTAGACCCTCTGCCCCAAACATATACCCCCGTTTTGTTCTTCGAAAGTGTAGCAATATAGATTATGAAAGCTTCGTGACACAAGAAAATGATCGAGTGCACCGCATCTGCGGCAAAGTGGATTCGTCGATTGGGCATATCTCTGAGCGAGGTTTAAAGACCTAGTACGTGAGGGTGGCAAGGTCGAGGGAGGAGACCATTCAAACGCTGGCCATATCGTAATAGAATAAATTCGCATAGGAATCAGCGATCTTGTATTGAAGAATGAAGGTAAATGCCAGTGTAACGAATAGATGCCTTACTGGTACAAGGCCGCAATAAAGCTGTCTCATCCTTCTGCATAGCACAAACCAGGTGTACACTCTACCAGTTCTCTCACTTCTCTGATCGTCCAATGGCACGTAATTCGCAATCCTCCAAAAGACATTTTGATGGAGCGTCAATGATCAAATTAGGCCACGTGAGTTTTTCAAAAGACGTCGTTCACAGTACCGTTCCTATCCTCCAACAACGCGTCTCTGTCCACGTTCGACAATAAATCCGATGCCATTCGACATTGCCGACTGAAAATAATGATGAGTTGTCCAAAGCACTCGAGTGGGCAGTAGCCTCCCGAGAGTAGGATGTCGAGTGATTTGTAAAGTAGCTGCTGAAGATGATGTTCGTAAAAGAATCGTCAAATGACGCGGGCCGCCTTCTCGTAGGAACCGATCGAAGAAATTGACTGTTTTGAGACAAAGGAAAGTACTGTAGAAACAGCGCGACAGTTTCCTCTTGCCGCCGTTTCGGAATGAATAAAGTAATTCAGTTCAGAATTACTGCTGCAGCAGGTCTTGGGTTGTCAGAGCCTTTCAGCGGTAGGCACCACCGTAACGAGGTCCTGGAGCCATGCGACTACCCACCACAGGCCCAACGCCGGGGCCGGGGCGCGTCGCGACCGCTGGATTAGTACAAAGCATGCCGACGCGCGATCCAAACTTGGATCCACGGAGTGAAACCATGTGCTTGCGGATATGAGCAGCGACAATGTCGCGGTGCTGGGAATTGGCATGAGTCAGAATGTATTGGATGAGATAATTGCCATACTGATCGCTGGCAATGTCGATCAAAGGGATGCGTGGGCGGTCGAGACGACCCTCAGAGACTCGATCAAGGTAGCGGCTGAGGAACTCGGGACCTCCAATCTTGAGGCACTTCTCAACGACCTTGGAAGCGAATTGATCCATGGAATACTCCGCAGCGTACCGAATGACATGATCAATGGCACGACTGCGGTCTGCAGGGGCACCATGCTCGCAAATATGCTGGATGCACCAGTTACCGAACTGGCCATGTGCCACAATGTCGATGTTGGCAAGGACTTCCTCAATGCATGGGCGCTGGACCACAATGTCAATATTCAATATTGAAAACTTAAATACCGGATGGCATCACTCACCTTGTCATCCTCCAGGCAGTTCTCAAAGATGTTTTGAACAACCAGACTACCCGTCTCTCCCAGCGCGACTTCGTGCCACATACCGCGCAGTGACTCATTGACGAACTTCATGATTTGAGGAGGGCTCTCAGTCCATCTCAATTCAAACAGCTTCTGCCAGACGTGACAGGCATAGCGATGAATGACTGTCTCGGGAATGCGACGAAGCAGCTCATGAACCATAATGGCCTTGTAATCCTCCGGGACAGAATCAAATGCCTTTTGCACGACGTGGCATCCGAATGGGTCCATCGAGAGGTTGAGTGTGTTGCCACGAATAGCTTCGGCGATCTTGATGACCTGCTCGGGAGTGCCGTGTTCAAAGCAGCGTTGGACCAGGAAGTTTCCAAAGCGATTGACCATGAGAGGGTATGCCTGAGCAACAATGGCTTCGACAATCTCATACTTCTGCTCTGGAGTTCCGACCTTGAGCTTCTGTTGGAGGAAAATAGAAGCTTGTTGGTCATTGTTGCAGACGATCTTGTCGACAATGTACTTCCAGTTGCAGTTGACGTTGCGATCCAGGAGACGACGGTAGTTAAGGGGCTCAGTGGTGGGCAGATACGTCTGTCCCTCAGTCGCAATTGCCTAAGACAATGTAGGTTAGTGAGGGAATGAAACAAGATTATTACTAGGCAAGAAATTGTGCAAGAGGTCGTAGACGTACATCAGGCTTCCAGGAAGAGCCTGTGGTGGATGTGAACTCGGTCGCATGTGGAGACAGGGGTGTTCCGATAGGCGACGGTCCATACTGAGGGAACATTCCCATGCCATTCCCAGCCATGTTTCCAGGGCCTCCAGGATAGCCAGAACCACCATCGTATTGGGAAGGGCCCATGTTTCCCATGCCATAGCCACCGTAGTTGCTGCCATAAGAGCTGGGGGTTCCGAATCGGTTATCATAACGGTTGCTGCGACGACCGCTACCGGAACGCATCAAGTCAGGCTGTTGACCAAAGCGATCTCCTCGGAAGCCATCCATGGTATGCTCACTGTACGCTGGGACAGACTGGTCAATGAAACCTTGATCACGAGGGTTGGACCAGCCCGTCGAGTGGGGACCCTCCTGCACGGGCATGGGGGGCGGCATGAAGGAGGGTTGATAGCCTGGCTTGTTGCCATTGTTCCAGATTCCTCGAGACCGATTGTAGCCAGTGGCCGATATGGCGTCACTAATTTCAGAGCGGCAGTCGTCAGAGACAGGTCCCTGCCAAGCGTTGTCTCGAGGGAGCTGGGCCTTGGGGAGGCCTGACAGGGCTGGGTAAGCCGAGGGCTTCGTCCCAATAGGCTCAACGAGAGGGGCACCCCCCGCGTAGTCAGAGTCAGACGACAGTATGGGCGTTGCACGGCCACTGCTCTGGTCACGACGTGACTGTGCCAGCTCATTGTTGAGGTTGCTGATGTGATTCTGGGCCTTGGCCAGCTCCAGCTTCAGGCGGAGAACCTCCTCCGTAGCGGTGGTGCTGTCGTTTGGGGCTGCACTGGCAGGTCGAGTTGTCGGAGCGGTGCCTCCAAAAGCGTCGGTAGCAGGCGTGATTGGCAGAGAACTGCAAGAGGAAGGATGGTCCGCTTCGGCGCTCTCGTTCTGGCGAGGCTGATCATGGCTCTCGCACAGCTTCGCAAGCAGTTTGTCCATTGGATTGGACTCGTCGTAGTTAGCCTGAAAACTCTCGTCAGAAACTTCTGTGTAATTGATTTGAGCATGTTGAGCCTTACCTTGGCAGAGCCTTGGTTGAGGAGCTTGGAGGTTGTCAATGGTGTGGCCGACTTTCTAAGGGCCAGAGGGGCACCCGAGCTGTCCTCATACGGCGCGTTCTCGTCATGGGCCATCGTGGGGAGAGACGATTGCCAAGGAAAATTGCTCAAGAGGCAGCGAAGATGCTAATCCAAAGGTGGTTGTTTCCTGATGAGCAGGCTACGTAGCTGGGGGCAGAGATGGATGAAAAATAGCTGAGATCGGGTAGATCCTTTCGACCACGTTTGTGTGTGGTAGAGGGGCGGAAAGGTGGAGGGCAAGGTGGATGAAGTGGGAAGTGTAGGTGAAGTGGGTGAGGGGTGTTGGGGTTTGGAAATGTTTTCGAGGTCAAAGTATTCTGGACTAGGATGGGCGGGCACTTTGTTTGAACACTGCAAGTGGGAGGGAACGCGGGACAGGGACACTCTGGAAGCTGCCACCACCTCCCAGTTTTTACGCAGGCTGCAGTTGAGCTGGCAACACGTCCGAGACCAAGGAGTTCTTGCCCCGTTTCAAAGGACGACAGCTTGCTTCACAGCCTGCAAGCAAGTGCTAGACGTGCTGCGCTTTCCCTAGCGATGAGCTCTCTTTCTTCGGCCACGGAGAACCAGATAGAGCCAAGACTCGAGGACTGGAGACAAAGTACTGCTCCGGTCCAGAAGGCTCGAAGGCCGAGGCGCACACCTAGGTATGTTTACTTGCTCGATATCCACAAGGCCTCGGGCACTTGCCTCATCGTCATACCACATTGAGCTATGGGTCCACAAGCTGTTACTTAGCCCAGATGGCAGTCAGGCTGGAAACGTCCCCAGGCACGTATGTATGTATGCACGAGTGGACTATGAGTAGAACAGCATCTCTTGGCAGTGTGTTACGAATATGTCGCATGTTATTCAAAACCAGAGCACTTTCGCTCGGCTTTGCCCAGTGAGTAATAAATTGGGTGAACTCACCTTCATACAGCTCGTATTATCAGTCCCCAGGGTAACAGCAGAGCCTTTCATACTCTTGTAGGATGGGAGTCGAGGACACAAGCTCCTCGAATTCACTCCTGCCTGAGGACCCCCAAGCCTGGATCAAGAACGATCGAGCATCTCCTGGTTGGATCCACATAGCAAGACCTTGCCTAAAGCAGTCTCGAGACGTCGGGAGCAAGGCCAAGTTCAAAGGCATTCGCATATACATTCGCATATACCGCAAAGATATCCGCGTGATAGTAGCCCGTCGTCTTGTCTCGGCTGGAATAACGAGGCGCGGATTGTGTGGCAAACAGCATGTCACAATCAAGTCACAGCATCGTTTCAATTTCAACGTGTCTCCTTGATATGCTGCGGGTATATTCGTATAGTGTTTCGCCGAGGAAGTATTGTACATGTGTCAATGGGTCGCCAACTTCCCGCTCTATCTCTTCTTGGTTTTGGTATCTGTGCAGAACGATGTTAGCCTAATATATCGCTTATTCAGGCCTCGGAACGACTGACCTGGAGGGCCCTTCTTCTTCTTCGGGGCGCCTTTCCCACGAGCTTTCAAGCTACAGTCTGTCAGTAACAGTCGAACACTCCGCCTAGAACCCAGACTTACAAAGCAAGTGATTCTTGTCGGTCGTCTTCCTCCTCATCGACAAACTCCAGTGCCGGTCCAAACTCCTTCGTGAGGTCCTTAAGGTCGACCATCTTGCGCGGATAGTAGGCCGCCAGCGCCGGGCCCCGTAGCCTCTGTCGCAAGATCTTATTGCCCATGCGAACGCCGTCTGGATTGTAGGTCGTGGCGAAGATTCGACATCGCGTCTATGAGGTGTCAGCAATGAGACATAGGGGCGCATTTCCGAGTATCAAAAATTACCTGCAGGAGCTGCAGGAGCCGCTCACGAGGGACCGACATTATGGCATGGCTTGGTGTCAAGATTGAACGTTCAGAATGTCGTGGACGGGTAACGCATGAAGTCAAAAGCTATCCAGGCGCGAACCCTCTGATTGGACGATTACGCGAGTCCAGGTGGGGCTGCCAGCCCTGCGGGCTAGTGGGCCTGTACCTCCAGGCATCTTGTACCGCGGTACCTGCAGAACTCTCAGTCCCATCTACAACATTCTCATCCTCAGAGTTGCTACCTAATTTACCAGTTGTGACTGCATCCGCCAAATCATTCACAGGTGGGCAGTCCATCTGCTTTGAATGAAGGTGGCACTTACCCCAGCTCTTATACAGTGTCACACTTCCACAAAACCCCAGAGGCGGCTGCACAATCCCATTTGCACGCTTTGGCTCCCGCAAGATTTGTCGGATAATCGACCAACCCAACGGCCTACTGATCCTTATTTCAGTATGGGCAAACGCTCACGTTCAGATCTCGCTGGTGGCGATGTTCGTCATCAGCCAGCCCATAAAAAGATGAGGGTCCCGGATGCGCTGTCAAATCTTTCAGAGAACGCCGACGACCTGATCGAGTGCCTGCAAGCGCTCAAAACTCAGAGGGATGACCCAAATTTGATTCGGCGGCTGGCCACATTGAGCAACGACCTCATGCCGAGCTTCAAGGCCCTGGCAAAAGGACACGACGAGAATGCGGCCGAGGAGGAGACCAAGACCCCAGAACAGCCCAGAATAGAACCTGTTGGAGAACAACAGCCAGAAGTGCCCATACTCACCCCGTGGGGGCCATCAGAAGTCGCGGAGGACATCCCACCTCTCCCAGCTGTCTTGGATCCAGCTTTGGAGAAGGCATCATTCACCCACGCAGGGACCATCAAGACGCATGGCGAGCGTAGCTATGAGCAGTTGGAATGGCTTGGAGACGCATATCTGTACCTGATATCAACCGCATACATTTACATGACATTCCCGCATCTTCCGCATGGCGATATGTGCCACATTCGGGAGGTCCTGGTTCGGAACGCCACGCTGAAAGAATATTCAATCCACTATGGCTTTGAAAAGCGAGCTGTCTTCCCTCCGGAGTATGACCTTTCTGGTCGGCAAGGTGGTTCGAAGGCCACGGCGAAGGAGCGCGCAAAGGTCTTGGGCGACATATTCGAGGCTCACGTCGCTGCTATTATTCTGTCGGACCCAATAAGAGGTGTATCAAGAACGGCAGCCTGGCTCAAGGAACTTTGGAGTACTACGATTGCCAAGGAGATCAAGAAGCATGCTCAACCTCAGCCCTCCCTTGTTGCTCCTATGATGGGATCCGCGTCTGTGGCTGGTCCTAGACAACCAGTCAAATCAGCTAAAGACCAGCTGTCAGCAGAGCTGGCTCTGGCCAACCCTCGGGTGACTATCGTGTACCGAAGTATCGATGAAGGCAAGACCATCCGAGACCCGTTGACCAAACAGGTTTTGTTTGTGCAGGCGGCTATTCTGGAGGGCTATGGCGAGACAAAGCAACTGGGGACTGGAACGGCTAAGAAGAAGTCGGAGGCGAACAATATGGCTGCGCTGAATGCGCTGGAAAACAAGAAGCTGATGAATACGTACAGGGAAAAGAAGCGGTTGGCTCTGGAGAGCAAGGAGGCTCAAGAGAAGGCATCCAAGAGCCTAGGCTTCTAGCTGCGGGATAGCTGCTACCAGTGTGCCCCTAGAGCGTAATCTCGGCAGATGGGATTCTGAAAATATTCACCCTACAACCCGCTTCCTTCTGAGCTCTCTGTCAATTTTGATTCCGTTCCGGCCTGTCGTCGTACTCGCCGCGCCAGTTCTTCATCCAACTACCGTGCATCAATGCGGAGCGTTGTTTCTTGAATAGCACTGTTACCCGATACATTCTAATTTAATCACAATGTCCCTGAGAAACGAGAAATGGCGGATGGGGTAGCAATATCTTTTTTCGGTCAAATAATGTCCACAGGGGACATGTTTTCGCTGGATTTGCGATCCGGCTGTCGCGCTGGGGTTTTAAGGTTTAGCGGTCCACAGGCCCCCCATGTCCCGAAAGCTGCCGCCAGTTACCTCGGCCGAGGTCCAGAATGGCGGGCCCGCTGATTACACGCGCCTAGCCAACACGTCGGGTCATGGAGAGATGATGCGTTTACTCATTGGCAACCAAACCTTTCCCCGCCATTAATGATGAAGATATTGACTATAGAACAATTGGAACTTTGAACTCTCCACGCGCCTACAACTGCTGTTACCTCCCATCTCGCGTCCGAACCATAGACTCCAGTTGCGAGCTCACTTTCATCTGCTCCGATAACGGTTGTTGACTGACCTGACTGGTGACAAGACTCGAGTCACCACAAAGCGCTCCATTCCCGGAATAGCAGTCAACTACCCTGGTGCCGTCGCGGGCGGCAGAAAACATTCGCAGAAATGGCGGACTCAGTCGGTAGGGAACCAGCCCCTTTTCCAGCTCGCCGCAAGAGGCTTGATCTGACCCTCACATCCTCGTCTAGATCGGGTGTT
Source organism: Diaporthe amygdali (assembly GCF_026229845.1). NCBI lineage: Eukaryota > Fungi > Ascomycota > Sordariomycetes > Diaporthales > Diaporthaceae > Diaporthe > Diaporthe amygdali. The sequence continues at coordinate 3,225,436 of NW_026517021.1, read as the reverse complement.
CGTCCATGCCCTCAACACGGTCAAGAAAGTCCCCAAAACCGGGGCACTGCGGCCCCCGCCGTCCGATCGAATGCGACTCTACGGCCTCTACAAGCAGGCAATGGAGGGTGACGTCGATGGAGTCATGGATAGGCCGACTACCAAATCAGGCATATCAGGAGACGAACTGCAGCGGGAGCAAGATAAGTGGGACGCGTGGGACTCGCAGAGGGGTATCAGCCGTACGGAGGCAAAGAGGCGGTATATCGAGGCCTTGATCGAGACAATGCACAAATATGCTACAACACCGTGAGTAGCGACGCGCAGACCTTGGACAGCATTGCGGTGTGGATGTGCCGTCTCGCTAATGCGACGAACAGTGACGCAGCAGAGTTGGTGTCCGAACTGGAATTCGTATGGAATCAGATCAAGAACAACAGCCCGAGCTCATCGAATGAGTCTGCAAAGCAGCTTGGCATGAGCATGGACACAAGCCCGAAACGATTTGCCCAGCCCATGGCAGGAACTGACGGGCCTATGAAGATATTGAGCCCCATGAGCGAGGAGGACGAGGCGGAACTCGACTACCAGAGACGTATGGCAGCTGGTGATCCGGATGACGACGGCGAGTACGTCAAGAGAGGGGACAGGTGGTCGAAGAAGATGGAGAGAGCGATCGTGCGGCTGTCCGCGGAAATAGCGGCTCTCAGGGAACAAATCACGTCTGGCCGAGAATGGAGGTCCAGAAAAGAGAGGAGCTTTGGCGCCTGGATAAGATGGCTCCTGTGGGCGGTTATGAAACATGCTATTGCCGACACTTTGCTCATATTCCTTGTCCTAATATGGATGCGAAGGAGGAAAGACAGACGACTCGAGGACCACTTCCGGGCTGCCGTGAAAATCGGGAGAGAGTACGTGCGGAAGGTGCTACCGTCGAGATGACGAGAAGAGCGATGCGAGCAAGATTACTTCATAAAGATGGTCACATGGAGCAAAGGCTGCCTGGCTGGCATGGACTGCAGGAAAGAAAGCGACAGAAGGATCGCTGGGGCTGTTTAGTCGCGCATCACCACCAAGCCGATTGCGTCCAGACCATCAGCCGCAAGGCTTCATGCTTTGCCTCAGACACGCACGGCCCTGGGTGAAGAAGCCGCAGATATGCTCAGCTGCAGGTGCTTTCTCGGTTCATGGCGTATCGCCTGATGAGTGAGCCAGCCGTCCACGGCCAGAGTTCGAGGAGTCCTGTCCGACGGTCCTCCTATACGGCACACAACACGTCCCGCCATGAAAAGGTAGCAGATATTATGTCGATATACCATAGCCCCGAACTCATTCCCTGTAGCATAGGGGATACAGGAGTATCTAGGTATCCTACCTATGGCATTTCAAATGAGGAGCCACTTTTCCCATCGGGACCCGTATGCTCAACGCACTAGTCCACTGGTCTTGAATGTGACAGTAAAATAACTTATGGAAATAGTGAGATCAAAGTCTATGGCTGATTATGAGGGAGCTGTAAGTTATTGCAACACCCTTAAGTCTTGGCCTGGCTTGAGTTAATTCTGCTGGCTGCTCTGTGCTTTCAGTGTCCAGCTTTACGAATCGAGCCCCTCACCTCATCCAAACCCGCAACCCCAGCCTGTTTTTACAGCGCGACGCAAACGTTGCCATTGTTCTTCCATCTCATGTAAATTCCTTGTTGAGCCAACCTCACGTAACTTGCATTGGTTCCCCCAATTCTTGAATACGATCTGACAGCTCTCAGAAATTTGTGCCGCCACCTAGCTAAGCTTTGAGTACGGTTTCAAGGTGTCACTCGTGAAGGCGGCTTTGGGTGACAACTCAAAAGTCAAGCCTGGAGACAAGAGGCCTCCGCTAGAGCAGCTCAAAGGTTACAAGGGAATTCCTACAAACACAAGCAGAACCATCGCATGCCTAATCTCCTACTGGAGATATGGCCTCGTCACGCAAAGGCCAACCAAGCCCTCCACCACCTGCTCAAAGCGATGCGCTCATGATGGTGGACCAAACCGGGGGAGAGTCGCAGCATCTGGCTGAGGACGAAGTGCCTGCTCTCACTCATGTTATCCCCACCATCTTCGTTCCTCTCAAGGATGATCTCTTGGAGCCAATAGAACCGGCCAAAGACAGAGTTGAGCGCATGGAGCGCATGAAGGCAAGCCTCGACGCCAACGAGCTGAAAGTCCGGGACAACATCAACTGGATCTACGAGCGCGAGGCACGGCGACACATCATGGAGGCTCAGAAGACCGGAGCGTTCTCCCAACCACGTCAAACGACTCCTTTGACCTGGGAGGAGGCTGATCGACACCTCGCGAACATGGCAGTTCAGGCCAACCCTACAGCGTCTTATCATTTACCACCCGAGAAGCTCGCTGAGTTTCAGAATTACGACCGAGCAAATGCCGGTCAGCCGCCCCCAGACAGCATGTGTCCTCATGAGAGAACGGCTCGGGAGGTGCTCGCCATAGCCCAACGTGGAGTTCGAGATATGGAATCCTACAGCACGAACCACATCAAAGGTATCCGCGATCAACTCAACAAGAGTATCGAGAAGGAGAAGCGGGCGCATGCTTGATTTACATGGCTATTTTGGAGGAAGGTCAGTCATGACACTATGTTGTATCCAAGGTCTTGGTGCGCTCAGGAGGGTATCTACATGGCGTACGTGCTGAACTGGACGTCAGACGGGTACACTAGGCTCCAGATTCTGTTGCTGTCGCGAATCGAATTCACGGCTGCTGGTTAAGCTGCCTATGTTATCACCCCAAACGAAGCTACGAAGCTACGAAGCTGCCTCGGTGGGTTTGTGAATGGGAGCGTCCACAGCTATCTTGACGGACTTGAGACCCAAAAATTAAGAGCCCATTGCCCGACCTTCCCTACAATGACTAGATGTATTCATCATACTGTGGAAACTGAGAGGTTTGTACTGATCAAGCTCACGAGCGTGATTGGGATGTAACGACCGGCGGTAAGAGGCATTGCACATTGAGCCAAAATTGGCTCTCACATACTTCCAAATCGGCGTTGAATATTGATCTGGAACACAAGATAGAGGAGAACTCGACTGAAGCAACCGTCCTGCTTGCGCAAGACAGTGCTCAAGCTCACCTACAATAAAATGTGCCCGTGAATGAGTGAAGAAGAAAAGAGAATCCTAGTTGATTGCGGCGCAGAACAATTTGCGTTTTTAGGGTGCGAGCTCCAAGCCGTGCACGGGCCACACAGCGTGGCCCCACTACCTTGGAGCCATGAACCAATCGCCTTTTAGCCTTTCTAATGCGTCGGATATTCTGCCAGTGGCCAAAGATCCAGAGGAGCATAGCAGTAGCATCTTCGACGTCAACACTTCGACGACTTCCACTCAATCCGCGCCACCCTCCCTCCTGCCCGCCATTTTCTCCTCTCCTTTTGTGCCGTCGAGACGATACGATGCTGCGACAGACTCTGGCACGTTCGGCTTGGCGGAGTGGCAGGCGGACCGCCTCCAACGCCGCCAGAGCCTTTTCCGTGACAGCTCAACGGCCCGCCGAGGTTGAGCTCACAATTGGTACGTCGATGACGCCACGAGACAGCCCATGCCTACGGCCATGCTAACAGTTCTGAAGATGGCAAGAAGGTGTCTATAGAAGGTGAGATGGTCCAATGGTCTCAATTGGCTTGGGTTTCTCTGACACTCTCACAGCTGGCTCGGCTTTGATCCAAGCATGCGAGAAGGCCGGATCAACAGTTCCAAGGTATGGATTTCACAATCTGGGTTTCTCTTGGGACTCCTAAGCTAACATCATGTCTTAGATATTGCTACCATGAGTACGACGAAGCTACACCCCTTCCCCCTTTCCGCCGATACTGTACCCTCCGAGCCGCGGCTGATCGATTACACACAGGAAGTTGATGATTGCAGGAAACTGTCGTATGTGCCTGGTAGAGGTTGAGAGAGCACCAAAACCCGTCGCGTCATGCGCATGGCCAGTCGCACCAGGCATGGTCGTCAAGACCAACTCACCGCTGGCACACAAGGCACGAGAGGGTGTGATGGAATTCTTGCTGGCCAACCATCCCTTGGACTGTCCCATTTGCGACCAGGGTGGCGAGTGTGACCTCCAGGACCAATCCATGAGATACGGCGGAGACCGCGGCCGATTCCATGAGGTTGGGGGCAAGCGAGCTGTCGAAGACAAGAACATCGGGCCACTGATCAAGACATCCATGAACCGTTGCATCCACTGCACGCGTTGTATTCGATTCGCGAACGATATAGCCGGTGCCCCTGAACTCGGATCAGCGGGCCGTGGCAACGACATCCAAATCGGAACCTACCTGGAGCAGAACCTCGATTCGGAGATGTCCGGAAACGTTATAGACCTTTGCCCCGTCGGTGCTTTGACATCAAAACCCTACGCCTTCCGCGCTCGTCCATGGGAACTCAAGAAGACAGAGACTATCGACGTGTTGGACGGTCTTGGATCGAACGTTCGGGTTGATTCCCGAGGTCTCGAGGTCATGCGTGTCGTTCCTCGGCTGAACGACGACATCAACGAAGAGTGGATTAACGACAAGTCACGATTCGCCTGCGATGGTCTGAAGACGCAACGGCTTACCCTTCCTCTCGTGCGCCGGGAGGGCAAGTTTGAGCCTGCAGACTGGGAGCAAGCACTGACCGAGATTGCTCAGGCATGGCAGCAGAAGGCTCCCAAGGGCAACGAGTTCAAGGTCGTTGCTGGTGAGCTGACCGACGTAGAGTCTCTGGTTGCCATGAAGGAGCTCGCAAACAAGTTGGGCTCTGAGAATTTGGCCCTCGACACACCTACGGGCAGCCAGCCTGTTGCTCATGGTGTCGATGTGCGATCCAACTACCTCTTCAACTCAAAGATCTGGGGCATTGAGGAGGCCGACTCCATCCTTATTGTTGGTAGCAACCCAAGGCATGAGGCCGCTGTTCTCAACGCCCGAATCAGGAAGCAGTGGATGCGGTCAGACCTTGAGATCGGCGTGGTCGGCGAGACTTGGGACTCTACATTCGAGTTTGAGCACCTTGGAACAGACCTGGACGCTCTCAAAAAGGCACTCGCGGGACCTTTTGGCAAGAAGCTTTCAGCTGCCAAGCGACCTATGATCGTCGTGGGCTCTGGAGTCACGGATCACGCTGACGCCAAGGCGTTCTACGAGACCATCGGAGCATTTGTCGACAAGAACGCTGCCAGCTTCTTGACGGAGGAATGGAATGGTTACAATGTTCTCCAGAGGGCTGCTTCTCGTGCAGGTGCCTTCGAGGTCGGATTTGTCACACCCTCTGCTGAGGTCGCCGAGACGGCACCCAAATTCATCTGGCTGCTTGGAGCCGACGAGTTCAACGAAGCCGACATCCCCAAGGACGCCTTTGTAGTGTACCAGGGTCACCACGGTGATAAGGGCGCACAAATTGCGGACGTCGTTCTCCCCGGTGCTGCATACACAGAGAAGAACGCTACCTACGTCAACACGGAGGGTCGTGTACAGCTCACCAGAGCCGCAACATCACTACCTGGCGCTGCCCGTACTGACTGGAAGATCATTCGGGCAGTCAGCGAGTTCCTCGGAGCTCCTCTACCATACGATGACGTTGCTGCCCTGCGGGACAGAATGGTTGAGATCAGCCCTGCTCTGGCAGCATATGATATCGTTGAGCCCGTAGCATTGCAACAGCTGAGCAAAGTGCAACTGGTGGACCAGAACAAGGGCGCAAAGGCCTCTGGAACACCCCTTAAGCTTCCTATTGAGAACTTCTACTTCACAGATGTGATTTCTCGAAGGTATGATGAGTTCCAGATGACTTTGTTCTACACAATTACTAACAGATTTATTGCAGTTCACCAACAATGGCCCGTTGCTCCGCGGCCAAGGCGACTGGAGACCCACGCACGAACTTTATGGCACCGGGAATGGAGGAGGATAAGCCAATGGGACAGGTTGCTTATGGTGCATGAGATGTGGGTGTTCGTGAATAGAAAAATATTCGTGACTTCTGGAGGCGTCCTTTCCACTTTATGGCCTTGCTTTCACGTTTGTCGTTGTACATATACAGGAGTAATCGGCCACTGTGACCACATAAATCCCCATTGTGCATCGAGTCTTAGTATGTGTGCTCGTTGTGAATGTCAAAAGCTGGCACCTTTTGAACGCCTTTATTGGACTTCCCCTGTCGCTGCAGCGGTCACGATCGTCTGACGTACCTCTGTAATCGGTCTGCTGGTCTGACACGCTCTGGGTGTTTGCGTCATTGGGTAGCAGCTCATGAAAATGGTCATTTTCGCTGATACTGATATTGAATTCTCGGTAGTATTAAGAAACAGACATTATTCGTCAGGCCTGACCTCCAGGTGTCTCGACGTCATTGTCGGGAAATTTCTCATCAACCTGGGTTACGAGACCGAGCTCTCCTTCACCGTGAGGCTCACTGCCCGCAGCCGGCCGGGCCTTCTCCCAGGGCTTCAGTGGTCTGGCCATGGATCCAAATGGAGTAGTGGTCTGTACATGTCAGAATCGCCGTACATTTTCGTCACAGTGCGCCATGGGATCTGGGAAGGATGACTGACCGGATTCCTTGCCACGATGTCGGGGATCTCCACAATGCCCTCGACCGGCTCGCCCGTCTGCACAGCCTTGATGATCGCGGCGAACCGCTCCGGGTATGCTGGAGAGGACTCGTCGTCGTCGTCATCGTCCTTGTTAGCGGCCAGTGTGCGGTCGACGTACAGCTCGCTCTTCGGCGCAGCGGCCATCCACGACGGCGTGGACTCATCAGCGCCGCCAACAACAGCTTCTCGATCACTTCCAGAGGCGGTTGCGGACCGAGACTGGGGTGGCAGGTCGGCAGCGAGCAGGCCGCGGGACCACCGCGCCTTCTCGGCGGCAGCCTCCTCCCGCCTCGCCGCCAGCGACGCGGCGTCGACGGACATGAGCTTGTCGCGGTGGTTGCACAGCGCCTCCAGCAGGTCCCACTCCCAGAGGCGCGCGTGCTGGCCGGCCTGGTAGCTCGCGCGTAGCCAGTCCCTGTAGCCTGCGTACGGGATCGTGATACCGCTGATGCGGCCGTAGTAGAATATCCGCGAGTGCATGACGATGTCTGCCTGCGAGGCGGTCTGTGCCAGGGCGTGATAGCCACCCAGGGCGAGCACGAGGCCTCCCTAGTATCACATCAGACGGGTGCTGCTTTCTATCCAAAAAGGGGGTGGGAGGTGTGCGCGCTGGCTTACGAGGAAGTCCTTGTCTAGGTCCCATCTGTACTCGTGAAAAGACCGGTAGGCAGAGTCGTCTGGTGCTGCTGGAGCTGGAGCTGGAGCCTCTGCACCAGTGTAGTCGGTCATGACTCTCGCTGATAGCAATTTAACTTCTTTTTTCGCGTGTTAGGCGCAGCAGCGAACGCGTTCGTGAGATGGCGATCCGAGGTGATGAGCTCGACTGGGATATGCTGGTCGAGAGCACTCGCTTAGCCTCGGCGACTTGCGTGCTGTTAAGGGGTCTGATGGAGAATGCGTGAAGTCTACGATGGCCAAATTGGCGGTCACGCTTTATGCCTCATTGGTTGTATGCTTTATGACTCTGGAGAGACACTTATTGAACAAGTATTTGACGAGGTGAAGGCCGGGCCGATGCCGAGTGAGCTCCACTGGACGCCCCGGGTCGGCACGGAGATGTGGAGTCAAGGGCAGCCCGGCGGGTTTCCGGGGTCGATGAGGAACACTTTCAAGCTCCGACTGATACTAGTTGCGTACAGTGTCGCAGAGAAGTGAGTGTGAGAGTCTAGAGTATTGCCCATATTGCCATCTGAGCCATTTCACATGTCGCAACCTATCGTAGTTCTCCAGGGCTTTGATAGTGACCCATACGAGGCGCATCGTCACTTTCAATTTCATTTACAGCGTCTACAGTATTTGCGTCCTTAAAGAGAATCGTTTCCTTCTCGTAAAAAACAGTCCCCTTAGGAAACAGTTGCTAGCATACGCAACAGACGGTGGCTGCCATCATCCTTGGTTTAGACGATAGTTGGCATCTCAGAAGCTCGGACCACATGTTCCTATCTCGGACGCCCGAGCTGCCAAGGCATGTGTTGTGTCCCTGTCTGAACGACGCCGACTGCCTGGGTCTTCGGTCGTTTGGTCACCAGGCTACATAGCTTCACCAGGACAGCTGACAACCACTCTGCGACGCCCTGGGAGCCTTTTCAGACAACAAAGCAGCCGCCATGCGTCGTGCCGCTACGAGGGCGTTTCGGACATGTCAATGCACTGTTCGAGGCCACCGCAGTCTCTCGTACCGAGCTAATCGACGGGGCTCCTACGTCCACAGCTCTCTGCTGCAGAGTCAGATCCCTGCCCACAACCAACAGTCCCTCCGCTTCTCCTTCACCTCGCGAGCGCCCATCAAGCATGCCCACCCCGTAAGAGAGCCTCTCCAATCCTCGATGAATGCACGCAGGGCCACGGTCGCCCTGCTGTCCGGTATTGTCGGCTACGGTGCCTACTACTCCTACAACGGCAATTCGACCGACACCGCTGCCGCCCTCACCCGCGGCTTCTCGTCTTCCTCGTCGTCGCCAACCAACCCTGGCGATGCCATTCCCACCCGTTCCGTCCTCGTCATAGGAGCTGAGGAACTATCCACTGGCACATTTGTTGGGGAGGGTCCGATAAGCAAGACGACGGATGACGAGGGTCGGGCCATTGTCGAGATGCTGACGGCTGACCAGTCGTCGCAGAAGCTGAGGAAGATGGAGGAGTCCTTCCTGGTCAACAGGGGGAGGGGTGTTGTCAGGTACGACCAGGTACAATTGCCAAGCAATAATCCGATCGAGGACGACCATGCCGAGAAAATCGTCGAGGTCCCCGTCAGGGGCGCCTCCGAGTCTGGCAGCGACTGGATGTTTTGGGGAGTCTTCGACGGCCACTCGTAAGTTCATCACACGGATTCCCCTTCAAGTCACCGGCTCTAATCAAGGACACATAGCGGCTGGACAACCTCGGCGAAGCTGCGACAGGACCTCATCCGCTACGTCGCGCGTGAGCTCAACGAGACCTACAAGGCCGGCGGAAACTCCCCTACATCGGAGGCTGTCGACACGGCAATGAAGAAGGGTTTCACACGTCTGGATGACGAGATTGTTCACCATAGTGTGCAGGAAGTCTTGAAGTCAAACTCCCGCTCTGTCGCCGCAGAGCTGCTCGCGCCAGCGCTTTCCGGGTCTTGTGCACTGCTGTCGTTCTACGACAGCCAGTCGAACCTCCTTCGTGTCGCTTGTACTGGGGATTCCCGGGCCGTTCTGGGGCGTCGCTCCGAGAATGGAAAATGGACTGCAACTCCGCTCTCTGTCGATCAGACCGGCGGAAACCCAGATGAGGCCAACCGGTTGCGAAAGCAGCACCCTGGCGAGGAACATGTCGTTCGCAACGGCAGGATTCTAGGGGGGCTGGAGCCATCGCGTGCGTTTGGTGACGCTAGCTACAAGTGGAGCAAGGACATCGCGGAAAAGTTGCGGCAATCATTCTTTGGCCGCTCCCAGTCTCCCCTCCTCAAGACGCCCCCTTATGTGACGGCGGAGCCCATCGTCACGACTACCAAGGTCCAGCCTGAGAAGGGCGATTTCCTGGTGCTGGCTACTGACGGACTGTGGGAGATGCTCACCAATGAGGAGGTCGTCGGACTCGTGGGCAAGTGGCTCGAAACTCAGAGCAACGCGGCCCCAAAATCACAATTTGACTCGGTGTGGACCAAGATCTTCGGTGCATCACAGAAGAATGGCCTCCCAGTTGAGCAAGGCACAGCTGCAACTGGAGGCGACGGTCAGAAGACACCGATTCGTGTGCGACAGTGGGGCATCTCAAACGACGACGACAGGTTTGTCGTCAAAGACAGCAACGTTGCAACCCATCTCATTCGCAACGCTCTGGGCGGAAAGAATGAGGAGATGGTCTCGGCACTGCTGACGCTTCCCTCCCCTTATTCGCGACGATACAGGTGAGTTCACATCAGCATTTACCCGTTTAGCTACTCTATATTTGCTGACATCACACACGCAGAGATGATCTCACGGTCCAAGTCATCTTCTTTGGCAATGGCGAGAAGGCTCAGAACCAGAGCGAGGAGGTCGTCATCAACAAAGATGCCACAGCACCGCCCAAGCCTCTCAAGGCGAAGTTGTGATCACATAAGGTGATGACATACAGAGGCGGCACAACGATTCAGCTAAGTGTACAAGTACTGTTTTGGCGAGCGAGGCGTTGCATGGGCGGGCAGGCTGCGCAGTGGAAGTTGTCAGGACCAGGATAAACGACGCTACGGAGTCACGCAGTAGAACAAGAGTTGGGCGCGAATGACAAGCTGCCCTTCAGAGCTGGAGTGTCAGTCTTGGAAGGAACTGCAGAGCAAGATCTGCATGCTACATTTCGAGGTTGCAACGGGCACCGATTTAAAGCTTGAGTGACGAGTGACAAGGCCCTTGAATGAGTCGAGGAATGAACGATGGATAAACACAGCACTAGGCTTCAAGATGTAGACCAATACCAATTTCACAATGATGAGCGAGTCAGAAAAGGTGTGGCATTGTCGTGGTTTTGCATGAGCTTGGGTTCATATTTTATGATAGCGTATGAATGGACTCTGTGGGTTGGCTTCTCAATTCGACTGAGGTTGAGATGCTGGATGTTGCGGTGTATATCAAATGCAGCTGACGTTGTACCTATTTGGCACCAACTCGATCCATTCAATAACGTCGATGGACTAACGGCTGTCGAGTGAAACTCGAAACAAAGGCCTGCGTCTTTAGTTAGCTCCCCTCCATGGCTGATGACGTCACCCAAGCATGAGTGGAGTTCTTGTCTCTTATCGCGGCTGTTGTGGCAGAAGCTCGGTGGCTCCCATGCGACATTTGAAGCTTGAGAGCTCCCAGGCTCATTCCACTGAACTGAACTGAACTGAACCAGCTAAAGAGCCGACGTTGGTACTAGCAGAGATGCCGGTGCAGCCTTCAAGCAGGCAAGCAGCTGGCTGCCGACGTTGCATCCTTCCCGCGCAAATAGCTTGGTGAATTAATTGCTGGTTGGTTGGCCAGGCACAAGCCGCGGCCAAGGCCAGGTACAGGAACAGGAGCAGGGCCTCAGGGCCATCCCAGCTGTGTTTCCGAATTTATCTCAACCTGCCACAGAATTGCATCCTGCAGGGCCGAGCCCCATCTCCATACCCCAGTTCCTGGAGGGGTTCTGCGGCTCCAACTCACTCTGGCCAGCTCAGCTCCAAGAACTGCAGTGGCTCACAGCACCCAGGGTGCACCAGGGTGGATTACGGTTGCGGCTACTGCTACCCTGCGCTGGTCATCAAACCTCCTAACCAACCTGCCTGCGCTGCACATTACCTGACCGCTCCTGGACAGGTCAGCAAACAGTTCCATCGCAAGGCTAAGCAGGAGCAGTAGCTCCTTTGCTTGTACCATCCTAAACCCTTGGCGTGTTTTTTCTATGCACCTCTGTGGCGATTGAATTTTCTCTCGCCTTTTCTCTAGCCTGGCCTGGCTGAGAGCGGACCGTTGTGCACCCCACCAAAGCTTATCGTCGTCTACCACCCAGAGCTCCCCAGCTCAACCTTTTCCCTTCAACCTTGCTTTGTCTTCATACCTCAAATCTCTCGCCTAGCATTGGATAGCAGATATAGCCGCTACATCTTTGAGCCCATTGGCATTGCTAAGCTGTTTTGCCTGCTCCCATTGCCGAACCAACGCAATTGAGTTTATTCTCGTGTCCCGCGCATCACGATCTCCTTCTCGCTGCAGCTCACCTCGGTGAGCCTCGCTGACAACAATGGTCGTCTACGACAACCATGAGATTTTGGCTGCCGAGGAGAGGCGGTTGAAGGAAGACCGCCACCGCACCAAGTACTGGAAGAAGTGGGGCTCTTATCTGCCCGAGAGGCAATGGGCTACAGGTTCGTGGTACTCGGGTGCCGTTGTGCTCTGTGCCTGGTGCTGCTCCAGCACGTGGGGCTTTCGGGGAAGCTGTAGCTGACAAGAGTGCTCAATCGTAGTCCGAGAGGATTACAGCGCCGACGGTGACGCCTGGAGTCGTGAGTTGGACCCCTTTCCGCGTACCCAAAACTCCAAACTCCACCTCCACATCTTCGAAATCCGGGGATCCTGGAGGCACGATTCATAATCTGGGGTTCACATCGATACTGACAAGAACCCTCTCCACAAGATTTCCCCCACGATCACGCACGTTCCCGGGCCTACAGATGGGGCGAAGATGGCATCGCCGGAGTCTGCGACACACACGGCCTCCAGAATATTGCTTTTGCCTTTTGGAACGAGAAGGAGTGCGTCTGCACCCTGCCAATGTGCTCTGTCAGGTCCAACTGCTGACGTGACATAGTCCCTTCCTCAAGGAGAGACTCTTCGGCCTGTCCAACCCACAAGGAAACCATGGCGAGAGTGTCAAAGAGGCCCATTTTCACTTGGATAACACTCCTGTCAGTATCACTATGTGCCTTAGATTTGGAGATTGCTTGCTGACCATGTGAATTGATGCAGACTGTGGGTTTAACCATACTGACCCAGCTTGTTCCGTCTGACTAGAGCTTACACGATCCCAGCACTCCTACATGAAGTTTCTTTACAAGTATCCCCAATCCGAGTTTCCCTACGATGACCTACGAGAAGAAAATGCAAGGCGGGGCAAAGAGGACAAGGAGTACCAGATTCTCGACACTGGCTGTTTTAAGGACGACAAGTACTGGGATATCATCATCGAGACAGCCAAAGAGGACGATGACCCTGACGAGCTGCTCTTTCGAGTGACTGCTTGGAACCGTGGCAATGAGCCCAAGCCAATCCACATCGTGCCTCATGTGTGGTTCAGAAACACTTGGGCTTGGGGTCGCGAGCCCGAGGAGAATAAACCCTCGATCAAAATGCACTCTGAGAACATGGCCAAGTCGCAACACCACTCCCTGGGGGATAGGTACTTCTTGCTGTCTCCTTCCCCAGGCGTTGGCCCAAGTGGGGATGACGTGGACCCTCAGATGCTCTTCACCGAAAATGACACCAACTTCGAACTTCTCTATGACGGAGAGAACCCGCAACCCTATGTAAAGGACGCTTTCCATAGGTTCATTGTGGATGGTGAGAAGGACGCAGTGAATCCCGCCCAGCAGGGAACGAAATGCGCGGCTTGGTTTCCATTCAACGAGGCCGGTGGCGTCCCGCCCGGAGAGTGTGCTGGTATGTCGCAATCCTCCCCGAGAAGCAAGAGCTTCTACTGATGGCAGCAGTCGTCCGTTTCCGATTTAGCAAGAAGGAGAACACCTACCTCGACGAAGAGGACTTTGATGACATTATCGAGCGCCGCAAGGACGAAGCCGACGACTTCTACTACAAAATCAGCCCCTTGCCCATGTCAGATGATCTGCGCAACATCCAAAGACAAGCCTTCTCGGGCATGATGTGGTGCAAGCAACATTATCTGTTCATCTGGGATCATTGGGCTAATGGCGACCCAACCCAGCCACCACCTCCGCCAAATAGGAAAGCCATCAGAAATTCGCAATGGAGGCACATGCATTGCGATGACATCCTCTCAATGCCAGACTCGTGGGAATACCCTTTCTTCGCAGCTTGGGACAGCGCTTTTCACTGCATCCCCCTGGCCATGATCGACCCAGATTTCGCCAAGAAACAGCTCGACTTGTTCACTCGAGAGTGGTATTGTCATCCAAATGGGCAGCTTCCTGCCTATGAATGGAATTTTGGAGACGTCAATCCGCCAGTCCACGCCTGGGCGACGTTCCGCACATTCAAGATTGAGCGAAAACTGTACGGCCGGCAGGATCTGGATTTCCTGGAGCGTGTGTTCCAGAAGCTACTCCTCAACTTCACTTGGTGGGTGAACCGCAAGGATGTGGATGGCAAGAATGTGTTTGAAGGCGGGTTCCTCGGCCTGGACAACATCGGTCTGTTCAACCGGTCAGACCCGCTGCCAACAGGTGGTACTCTAGAGCAAGCGGACAGCACGGGTTGGATGGCGTTCTACTGCCTCTGCATGCTTAACATCAGTCTTGAGCTTGCTAAACATCGGCGCACCTATGAAGACATTGCCTCAAAGTTCTTTGAGCACTTTATCCTCATCAGCGACGCCATGACATTTAGAACCGGACAGAAAGATGAGAAATCGCTGTGGAACGACGACGACGGCTTCTACTACGATGCAATCTCATGGGGTGGGCCTTGGATTCAACAGTTGCCAGTCCGTTCTCTGGTCGGTTTGATCCCGATGTACGCCACTCTGACTCTCGAGCCAGAGCTGATCAACAAGCTTCCTTCTTTCAAGAGGAGGCTGGAATGGTTCATGGCCAACAAGTGCGATGTCGCGGAGCGAAACATGCACAGTATTCGCAAGCGCGGAAAAGGAAACCGTATTCTCTTGTCCATCGTGAGCAAGGACCGCCTAGAAAAGCTCTTGAAGCGTATGCTGGATGAGGACGAATTTTTGAGTCCCCATGGCATCCGATCCCTGTCCAAATATCACGAGAAGCACCCTTACTCCATGGATGTCAATGGGCAGCAATTCCGGGTTGGCTATGTCCCGGGAGATTCTGACAGTGGTCTGTTTGGAGGAAACAGTAACTGGCGGGGCCCAGTCTGGCTCTGCGTCAACTTCCTTCTCATTGAGTCACTTCAGCGATACTACCTGTTCTTTGGGCAGAGTCTGCAAGTCGAGTGTCCTGTTGGATCTGGAGACTATATGCATCTAGGCCATGTATCGGAAGAGCTTCAGCATCGGTTGCAGCATCTCTTCACGAGGGACAACGACGGCCGCCGAGCTATCAATGGCGGCGACGACACCCTCGATTTCGATCCTCTGTGGAAAGATAACATGTGGTTCCACGAATTTTTCGATGGAGACACGGGCCGTGGTCTAGGAGCCACGCACCAGTGCGGCTGGACGGGTTTGATTGCTAGACTGATCCACGACACAGGGTAAGAACTGGTCCTGCCCGTTATGTCCCATCAGATATCCTGACTAACTTTGCACAGTGTCACTTGCCGCCTTCCACAAACGCCACGCACACCCTCGGTCGGCATGGCCCACTACTTTGATGACGTGTTTAGCCGACAAGTCATGCCGCGGTCGCCATCGATGCCTCGGATCAGGCGGTCTTCAACAGCCCGGTCAATAGGTGCCCGGAGTGATTTCGATGCCAGCGAGGCTAACGGTTACGATGATGAGCACGATGGTCACAGTACTAGTGGTAGTGTTATCCTGAGTGATGATCCGCAGCAACTCCGGGAAAAGAAAGAGGCGGATGAGCACATGCACAACTACATCGCTGAGCAGCTCGAGAGGGTCAAGAGTGAGCAAACAAGTAACGGATATGACAAGGGCGACGAATTTGAGGCTCGAGCCTAAGAGATGTGTCACCAATGTCTGGTCGATCAGGCCAATCGACAGAGTCTTCTGACATGTACAATGGTAGATAGACATCTAAATAGACGGTCGAGCATAAGCGGGAGATTGCATAAACACGAGCATTCACGCCTTGGGATATAGGACAATAGAACTTGAGGGTATTGCTAGAAAGAATTGGATCGATGTTCGATTTGAACTGTGAAACTGGCAGAACGTGCCTGGTATCTATAGACAGACTAGCTAGCTACGTGCAAAGAACGCTGCTGATTCCAAACCAACTGCTCTATGAGCTGCAGCTACACTGCATTGCTCTCTGGAACCTGGGCACGTCACCCGTCCATCGGACTTCCTCTTCTCTTTCCCCCTTGTATACCGTCCCCTCAAAATCGTTACCGTCCCACTGTTCTTCAAATGGATGCAGAGCCATCTGCATAACCCGGCGCAGAACATCTCGCTCGCCGCCCTTCTCCGCCCTCTGGATAATTTCGTCTAGTATAAAACTCCGCGGGATGAAGCTCGGGTTGACCTTCTTCATCGCGCCCATCCTCTCCTCCTCCTTGGCCGAGTCGACCACGCGCTTCCCGTCCTCGCCCTCGACGCCCCAGTCCTCAACAACTCGTGCCCGCCACTTCTCCAGCCACGCAGCCACGCGCTGCCGGGCCTCAGCCTCCGTGACGCCGGTGGCGCTGATGCCCTCCTTGTGGAAGAACACGCCCGCCGTCTCCCGCCTCAGGTCCTCCGTGTCCAGGTCCGCGACCCTGACGTAGCTGAGCCGGCGGAAGGTGTGGTGGAAGTCCAGCTCCAGGGCCTCCATGGCGTCGAGAAGGCCGCTGAACAGCTCCTGGAAGTCGGACTCTTGGAACCGCCGCAGCCCCAGCCTCGTCGTCATGAGCCGCTTGTACTCGGCCAGGAACACCGCCTTGTACTCCTCGCCGGCCTGCTCGATGAGCTTCTCGGCGCGCGCGACCAGTTCGTCCGCCTCCGCGCCCTCGGACACGCCGTCCACGACGAATTTGTCCGAGTCGACGGTGTCGCCAGCGCCGAGCAGCTCGCCGACCGCCTCGCCGAAGCGCACGAGGTTCCACCAGATGATGGTCGGCTGGTTGCGGTAGCTGTACCGGAGCATGTGGTCGTCGTGGTTGGGCGTGTAGGCCGGGTCGAAGTTGTCCATGAAGGCGAATGGCCCAAAGTCGATAGAAAGCCCGTAGATGGAGGTGTTGTCCGTGTTCAGCACGCCGTTCATGAAGCCGTAGGCCTGCCACTTGGCGACAGTGAGCGCGTTGCGGCGGACGACCTCGCGGTACATCCTAGCGAAGCGATTCTCAGCCGCGTCCGCGGGGCCCTGCACCTCGTCTTTTCCGACGACGCCCCGGGGCGGGCGCTCCAGTTCCGGCGCGTCGGCCGGCTTGTCCGGGCTGCTGAGCCTGGAGGGCAGCCGGTCCCAGCCGCCGAGGACCTCCTCGGCGACGTAGGTGGCCAGCTTGCGGATCGAGTCCCGGTCGCCCCTGGCGCGGAGGATGTCGAAGTTGCCGAGGCGGACCCAGCTCTGGGCGAAGCGCACGACGATGGCGCCCGGCTCGACCGTCTCGCGCCGCACCCTGCTGTGCGGGAGCAGGGACAGCGCCAGGGCGCGCGTCGTCGGGATCCCCAGCGCGTGCAGCGCCTCGCTCACCACGAACTCGCGGATGCTGCTCCGCAGCACCGCCTTGCCGTCCGCGAAGCGGCTGTACGGCGTCATGCCCGCGCCCTTGAGCTGCACCTCGTACTTGGTCTCGTGCGCGCCGCCCGCCCACGGGTCCCTGGCCGTCGGCGACGTCGTCTCGAACAGGCTGATGGCGCGCCCGTCCCCTAGCTGCCCCGCCCACTGGCCGAACTGGAACCCGCCGTATAGCTGTGCCCAGGGGTAGCCGCCGGTAAGTCGCTCCTCGTCCCAGCCCAGGAGGACGTTGCCGGCCGCCCACTGGCGGAACCCCTCGGTGGTGGCCTCGCGGGGCTTGATGTTCAGGTCGCGCAGGGCGGCCGGGGAGACGGCGAGGAGCTCCGGATCGGTCTGGGTCTCGGGCCGGACCCATGTGAAGAGCCCGCCGCGGACCTGTCTTGGGGTGATGCTATCGCGGGGTGTCTTGTGGGAGTCGGCGGGCGTGGGGAAGAGGGGGTCGGGCGGGAGCTGCGAGGTGAAGCGCCATGACTTGGGGAGGCTCGCGAGGGTGTGGGCGCCCTCGCCGTTGCTGCCAGGTTGCTGCTGGGAGGCTTGCTTGTTCAGGCTCTCGCGGCGCTCTGCGTCGAGGGTTTCCTTCGTTGACGCCGTTGACGCCGAAGGCGACTGGATCGGGGCGGTGCCATTGCCGCTGTAGATGAGTTGTTCGGACATCGAGGATAGGCGCCTGGTGATGGTTGCTGGGGCCGTGGGAGGGATGCGCCGGAGCTGGATCGGGAGAATCGTGCGCAACGGCATTTACAAGATCTGAACCGGAGTCGTCACGCTTGTCGCATGTCGCAGTTCCGCAATGTCTGCTGCGAAATGGAGTATAGTTCCGGTGGTACCGAGGTGTTGTTGTATGTGTGTATTTCAAAACCACAAATAGCACCGGCGATTCAAGTATCTCAACTCAACGCCTTTTCCTCTGCCTGGCAAAGGTGGAAGATGTCATTCTGCAGTGGCCACAGCGCCACAGCGTGTCGAGACCCTCGGGGCGCATTAGTTTCCGCGAAGGGGCAAGTTCATGGTGATGTCAGATCCGCTAATCATTTGGAGTTGCGGCAACATTTCGTCACCCCTCTCGCCTTCAGACAAAGCCCCCCTCGCTCCTCCCCAAAACAACAACCAAAAAAAAAAAGAATACTTCAAAAGAGGATAAGTCTCAAAGTTGGCTGGTGGCCCTCGAACAGTATTCAGTGAGGTACATATGCAATTTTCTATTGCAGTCCATGCTCCATTTTGTGAATATTATTATATTATTACAAGTATATTAAATATTTGGTGCCAAGTTGCCAACACATGCGATACCGATGAGCACCTCTCGATGGGAGACCGTCTCTCCTGTAACCTGGCCCAAGACTATCAAGACAGTATCCTAAAGATGTGCGCTCAATTCCCTCACAGCTGTCCTGGAAGGAGAGCTCTCTTCTAGCAGCCTTTGCGATTGGCCTCAATATCCGTCCTCAGAAATTTCCGGTGGTGCCTCAACCATGCCTTCCGTCCACATCTCCTGATCCGGTCCCAAGGCGTATTGCTTTCCCCATCCCTCGTTCACAGGCTGCAAATTCGAGTTCCTCTCCTTATCAAGAAGCCTTCTCTCCAGTCGACTCAAATGCTGTGGGCTGTCGTCATGGGCGTTATGGCCGTTGACCTCTGCCTCTCCGGCAGTCAGGCCATTTCGCTCGCAGAACTGCATAAATGCTTTCCAGTTAGGATCTTCAATTAGAAGCTCCCGTCCACCAATGACAATCAGCCCGAACTTGGCTCTCGTCAGGGCTACGTTCATCTTGTTTGCTTCATCAATAACGCCCAATCCCATGCGTTGGTCTTGCTCCAGGAAATTTGCTCTCGACCTTGTCACGCAGAGGATCACCACTCCTCGTTCCAGCCCTTGGAATGCTTCCAGTGGGCCAATGTTCACATCCCACAGCCGGCGGTCCCGCATGCGCTTTCGCAATCGTTGAACTTGTGCTTTGAACGGTGACATGATGCAGACCTCCCTCTGCTCAACCAGGCCCGATGCCACGAGTGACGCGGCGTATTGACAGGCAAGCTCAGTCTCTCCGGCATTGAACCAGCCACCCGTGCCCTCCATCAACCCTGGAAGCTCGATTTCGTCTTGAGAGGCATTGTTGTGAAATAGCACCGGCCAACCCCGGCCACGCCACCCATCCCAGTCTGCCAGTCTGTTGATATCGCTAGCTTCTGGTTCCAGGTCGTCAGCATAGAAAAGACTGGATGGAATTGCGAGAATGGCTGGATGAGAGCGATAATTCCGCTTCAGGTTGGCAAAAGCAGGGCAGGGGATTGGTAGCAAAGACTGCGTCAATGTCTTTCCTCTTGCAAGGGGATGCTCTGCATAAACCGGACGCCTGAAAAGCCGGGCGAAAAGAGATGTCTTGAGAGGCGACGAAGGGAGTGACGTTCGTGGGCCTAGTTGATGCTCATCACCAGCCATGACAAAAAGCGGTGATAGGGTCTCGGGAGAATTCAGAGACGGCGCGACGACGGTCAAAGGTATCAAAGCCTCAGGCTCGGTGGCTTGCGCGGCCTCGTCAAGGAGGAGAGCAGACCAATGGAGTTTGGTGTTCTCGGGGGCAGATTCGAGCGGGTGGAAAGAGCTAAAACATAAGACAAATATTAGTATCATAAGTCGCGTGAAGCTGCATCCCAGAAGCGAAATTCGCTGTTAAGACGAGGAAGGTGGTTAGGTAACACGGGAAGAAGAAACCAGAGGGTGTCGTACCTAGTTAGGCGTTGTAGGGCATTCTCGACCGTGTAAAGGTCTGCATTAGTTGTCCTTGCTCGAGCAAGCAGAGAAGAGTCGCGGCAGGTCGTGACAATCACACGATACTTCATGAGTTCTTGGAGAGCTGGAAGTGTGAATGTGTCGTTCACAATATTGAAGTATGGCAACACGGCTCCATGCACCTCAGCGAATGTGCGACCAGGTCTGTTCAGCCGCAACATCTCGCTGGTATTCAGGTGCTGCTGTAGGCGATGAGCGAGCGTATCCGCCGCGGGATCTGAAGGTGCACACAGGAGGATGTGGCCATGTTCACTCGTATTCTTTAGCAACTGCAATGCAATCTCGATGATGGTTTTCGTCTTTCCCGTTCCCGGTGGCCCAGAGATCAGATACGGCAGCTTGCCGTACTTTCCTTCGCAAGCTGCCTCCACTGCCTTCTTTTGCTCCCAGTTGAGCACTTTATCGAAGAACTTCGGGCGGAACTGGCCTGCGTGGAGCCTTTCCTGCATCTTACAGTCTCGCAGAGTTGGGAAAAGCATTGACTGTATCCAGGGCACCGATTGTTCGGTTTGCGGGTCGAAGAGCCTGCTTGTGTTACCGTGCTCTTGCGCGCCCGAGTGTTGGAGATATTCTTGGAGCCGTGAAAGCCCTTGCCGTACATTGGGGAGCGCGTACTGCATCGGAAGATATCTCTCGACAGGATATGGGAATTGCACGTTGAACCTCTCTGTGTGCACTGTGTTGAATCCAGGCAGGCCGCTTACTCGAAGAATGAGCAACTCATTCGAGCGCGAGACACTGAGCACACGCGCTGCGAAGAGAATGTTTGTCCATCCGGGAGCATGGCCGTCCTTGTTGAACATTTGGCTCTGACCTGGCACAAGTCTCTGATCTGCAATCGCCTTCCTCCACTCTAGCCATTCCCGCATGCGCAGTGGGTTGCCGTCCTGGCCGTATACGAGCTGTCGAAGGTACACAATATCATCTTCTTCAACCAAGGGGCTATTCTCTCTTATTCCAGCAACCCGTAACGAGCAGATAGTCTCTCCTTGGTTTTGAAAAGACTGGAAATTTGGTGAGTAGGGCATGATCGTCACTTCCTGGCCGTACAGAGAGTACGCCTCGTTTTGTGTCTGCTGAGCTTGAATTTCCTCATGGAGGTGAAATTGGAAGAACTCCTCGTAGTCCTTCGCGTTGCTAATACTGCTGCTGCTGTTGGCCTCCGTGAGGAAAACTGGGGTGGGTGGAGGTACGACGGGTAGGAAACTTGCAACCGATCCGTAGGATCTGCTAACGTAGTCTGCGAAATTGATCGCTTTCTTTGGGACTGTGAACTTTGACCCGCGGGCAGGAAGAGTGTTGATGACCGTGAGAATCTCTGGGACGAATGGGCGGGCATATATGCTGAGCCCTACTTCTCCATAGTCTCTCCCACTGCTGGATCCTATCGAATGCTTCGCCTGAGCCTTGACTGCCTCTGCGGACTTGAACATGGTCTTTCTATCATTCAATGCAGCGTTTGCAGTAACTTGGATCGTTCTGTCGGCCTGGCGGGTGCCACCAGACCATGGAGAAGCCATCGTGGCTTCCGCTTCGCTCGTGTGTTCGTTTGCGGGAGGCAAGATGGGCGCCGATCAGGGCATCCTTTAGTTCTTGGCTTTAGGAGGATTCACAGTGACGAATGCTGCCGATTTACTTGGAATAAAGATGACCCAGCTGAGACTTGGTGTTTTCTTGCAGGAAGCGATGAGAATGCTGCCTGAGTGATGAGTGCTCGCTTGCTTGCCCAGGCCATGGCGCAGCAGGGTGGTTGGGCCTGAGGCGGCGAGGCCAGAAATTGTGAGGTGTCAGGTACAACGCAGCTGCCATTATGCAATCCCCATGTTCATGCTCATACTGCGCATCAACTAAATACTTAGCTGGCCGCCATCTTCGTGGCCTGCTGTTTAGTTTCCCAAGGTTGATGAGAGACGGACTTTATGAGTAACATTGTAAGAGAGGGTCAAAGAAGGAAACTGCCCTAACCCCGAGCTTGTGTGCCTGCCACCCCTGCCCCGTCCAGAGTCTATCGTTGACCAGGAATCGAGCTTGGATGGAAGCTCCGAGCCGAATGTTGACGAGCCGTACAGCTTTGATGGCGTCACCATTTGCCCCGCAGGAGCACATCTCCAGGGCATAACAGTGCTTTCTGTCAATGGGCGATTTCGATACTGCCATCAGCACAAGATCTTGGGGGCAGAGAACGCAGAGCGGCATTGGGAATTCAGTTGAGTTAGACATCATGGCTGCTCAGCTGCGGTTCAATCGTACGTAGCTCTAATACCGTAAATCGAACCCGACGGAAGCTTAAGCTGCCCTCCCTGGTTGCTATGTGAGCTTAAACCTGCTCCTTGTGCCGATCGCAGGATAAGAACAAGTCATTGGCGGCAGATCCCTAGATCCGAATACAAATCCGTTTCATCCCTACATGTGTCGACTATCCAAATCTATCATCTCTCGGCAGCTCCTAACATCCTCATCTTGTGCATTCCGTCCCACGTGCTTGTCGCTAAGCCCCAGATCGACCTTGCCAGCTCACCAGTACTCCAGGATGAACTCAGCTGGAGCCTCATTTAAGCCAGATGCCACGGGCGCAGACCCGAAGCAGCTGGAGTATATCCCGCACCTCAAGCTCAACGATGGCGAGGAGATTCCGATGGTGAGCCCCATCCAGGTTCCTTGTCTCGGACTTGGTGGTGACAAACGAATATGATAGATTGCCTACGGGCTCGGCACGGCCAACTTCAAGACGGGCGAAGCTCTTAAGTCCATCGATAAGAAAATTATCCAGGACACAGTGACGGCCATCAAGTCAGGCTACTTCCACCTTGATGGTGCAGACGGCTACGGCAATGAGGCCGAGCTCGGCCTCGCCATCAAAGAAGCCGGGGTGCCCCGAGAAAAGCTCTATGTGGTCACTAAGCTCAGCAAGCCCAGCGCCGACAAGACCATTGAGCAGGACTTCACGACCTCCTTGCAGAAACTCGGTCTGGATTATGTAGATCTCTACCTGATCCACTCGCCTTTCTTTGCAGACGGGAACCCGAAGCTGCTTCAAGAGAAGTGGGCAGAGATGGAGGCTATCAAGGCCTCGGGCCGGGCCAAATCGATTGGAGTCTCCAACTTCTTGCAGAAGCACCTCGAGATCGTGCTCGAAACCGCCAAAGTGCCGCCTGCTATCAACCAGATCGAATTCCACCCTTACCTGCAGCACGGCAGCTTACTCGACTTTCACCAGAAGAATTCCATAGCTGTTTCGGCATATGCTGGGCTAACGGCCGTTACAAAGGCAAAACCCGGCCCCTTGGACGATGTCTACCCACAGCTAGCAAAGAAGTACGGTGTTTCGGAAGGAGACATTGCGCTGAGATGGATCCTGGACCTAGGTGTAGTGGCCATCACAACCAGTTCCAAGGAAGAGAGACTGAAGAGCTTCTTGACGAAGCTACCTAGCTTCAAGTTGACTCCTGCTGAAGTCAAACTGATTGCGGACAAGGGCGACGAGAAGCACTTCAGAGGCTTTTGGAACCACAAGATCGCTGCTGATGATCGCTCATAGAATATAGCAGCGCCGTTTGCCTCAGAGCATGGGTGAGGGCTAGAGTACAGCAGCTAGAGTAATATCAAGTGGTGTCACGTCAAGATCCAGGCAAGGAGTGATCGACTCGGGCTACTGCATCTGTGTCATAATTCAGAACACAGGGAGAATCGTAGCCGGGAGTGTCGAGGTAATCAACAAGCTCGTACGACCGCGCGACAAGTATTCTCGCGTCGCGACTTCTCGGCATCCAAGCAGCCTACCCCTGAGGTCGCGGCGGCAACTACGAGCCCAAGTATATAAGCACTGGCACTTCCACCAGAAGAATTGTCTAGAATTGACTCAAGCAAATACTGTCACTCCTTTAACTTGTGGCCTCCAGGCTCGAAATCTTGGTGTGATAGTCCCCACTCACTCGCGTGCGCCTTACCTCTTGAGAGCTGCGGCTCAATACCGACATTCATCCGGTCCTTTCCGAGAGCGACCTCTCGCCCCCAGCAGCACGCATATATATACGTACCGATTCCTTGGCCATGGTGCTCGGGATTCGCGCTTCGTACCACCCTGCGCAAAGCGCGAGCCATAGCTCCTACCAGAGCCCACTCGTCTGCCCCTGTGCAGCATGCTTCGACAAGGAGGAGCACAGTCAGATAAGGGAGGCTTGTGATTCTCCCGCGGCAGAGATGAAGATAACTTGCGGTCGCCCTACGTCCAACCCGTCTCCTGTCTGGAAACGGACGGAGAGCGCTGTGCGGCAGAAATTTGGGTTTCCGTTGGGCCGGAGGCGGAGCGCCGAGTCGACGGCCTCGGCACGGCCGCTGCGGACGGCAGCGCAGGATGCCCCTCAGGTCAGCAATGTCGCGGAAGGCGCGGTGGACCCCTCTGCATAGACACTACGGATGCAACAAGCACGGATAAAAATTCCTTGGGAGTGAGATTGGGACGCAGCGAGGGCTGCCTGATGCTGGGAGTGGGACTGGAAGGGCATTCTGAAGATACGATACGCTCAGGTCTGAAACGATGCGAAAACGTATCTGGAATTGCACTATCTCAAAGATTTACTTGAATATTCGTACAAGTGTGGCTTTGGACATGATCAGACCGATGGCATGATAGTCATCCGCTTTTGGGCAGATGCTAGGCTTGGTAATAAGGTATCCAACAGGCGTACCACAGCCAGTTGGGCTTCAGCAAATTCTCTCAGTCGACACAGTGAAGCACTAATATTTGGAACTGATGTCAAGGACGCATGCGCTGCACGCTTGTGTTTTGTAAATCAATTTCCAGGTCGAGGCACCCGAGCTTGGTATGGGAGGGGACCCTCGTGCTACAAAACCCGCTCAGGGGTGACTTACACGTCTAGTTGCACTACCCGCGCTCGTCCAGCAATGCCAGCTACTTTAAGGACAATAGTACCACTTCAAACTTCGAATTATTCGCAGACTCTATCTTGCTTGGGACTATTCTTTTGACCATTTGTTTACTTAAAGGGGCCACGAGAAATCGTCATAGGTGGGTGACGTCACCGCCGACTCACCCAATTACTCTACCACCTGAGACCTCTGGCTCAACGACCACGTTCGATCATCGCACTGTCATCTTACAAAGCGCTCACGCCTTCCGCGGCCAAACCTAGAATAATCGAATCGCTGAATTCCTTTCATACATTACACCCGAGAAAGTCCACATCTTATCTGTGAAGCATGGCGCCAACCGTGGATTCCGCCATCCTCGCCGCCCTCGGCCTCGACCCCGACAACACAAAGCAAGCATCGCACGGCGGTTCCGGCTTCTCATCAACATTCAAACTCTCGGGCACCAAGGACGGGAAGGATGTGAACTACTTCGTCAAGACAGGGACAGGCAAGGACGCTAAGGTCATGTTCGCAGGAGAACACGAGTCCCTGAACGCGATTCACAATGCCGTCCCGAACTTCTGCCCCAAGTCCCATGCCAACGGCGAGCTGCAAGACTCGCCCGGGAAGTTCTTCCTCGCGACTGACTTCCTAGACCTTCGAGGGTCTGGCCCCCAGGGTTCTGGCCTGTCCCTGGCGGAGAAGCTGGCCAAGCTGCACACCACAGAGGCGCCCATACCGGAGGGCTATGACAAGCCTATGTTCGGGTTCCCGGTTCCGACCTGCTGCGGTTCCACAGAGCAGGACAACTCATGGAAGGAGTCATGGGCAGAGTTCTACGCGGACAACCGCCTGCGGACCATCGGGAGCCAGTGCGTCAAGTCCAACGGGAAGGACGGTGAATTCGAGAAGGCCGTGGAAACTGTCGCTGCAAAGGTTGTCCCAAGACTGATTGGGGACGATAGGGTGAAGGAAATCAAGCCAGTGGTGATCCACGGCGATCTATGGAGTGGAAACCATAGCCGGGGTGTCATCGCGGGTCAGGGAGGGACTGAGGAGGTTGTCTATGATCCTTCATCTGTCTACGGGCACTCAGAATACGAGCTCGGGGTCATGCGCATGTTTGGAGGGTTCAGCGGCTTCTGGAAGGAGTACGAGAAGTTGGTTCCCAAGGCAGAGCCTAAAGAGGAGTGGGAAGATCGGGTTGCGCTCTACGAGTTGTGAGTGACGCTTCTCCCTGATATGCTTTCTGCTTGTGGCTGACAACACTGCTGATGCAGATACCACCACCTCAACCACTTTGCCATTTTTGGTGGCGGGTACAGAGGCGGAGCCATGTCAATCATGAAGAAGCTCATCTCGAAGTATGGCTAGGTGACTTTACTCACAACACAGTGGTTGATTTGTACACTTTACAATTGAGATCATGTTCTCAAGGAAGTGCCCTCGGGTGCAAGTACCGAGCTTGGTTGTGCTTCGACCGGTCCTCATGCTCATTACACACTTAAAACCCAGCGCCCTCGGAGGAATTCAACCCAGACTGAGCCGATGTTTGGCTTTACAATTATCATATCCGGGAATGCCTGGACCGGGCTACTACGCCAGCAGAGATGCCATTGAGTCGACCTACTCTGGATGAACCTCAAATGGCGGAGGGCTCAACTTTACGGCTACGAGTAGCATTGTCTCCTTCGGCAGACGGCATCGCATCTACTTTACGAAACAGTGCACCACAAACATATCCACTGATCTTTTCTCAAAGAATTTATCCTGCCCTCAGTCTTCGCCACTGCACAAGACACCATCCCAGTCGCCGAGTGCTGACAACGGACAGCACATTCCCATGTGCTCAGAGGCCTGTGGACAAAAAACGAATGTGCTTGGGTTGTATGTGCAAAGTGCAAAAGCTATGCGCCAGCCCGGAGTCGAACCGGGGGCCCATCGATGGCAACGATGGATTTTACCGCTAAACCACTGGCGCTGTGATGATTGAATCGTGTTGTGGAAGTCGGGGCAGAATTGACGATCATGTTGCAGTGTTTGGCGTGGGAAAAAGTGCTCGATGGTGGTGGTGGGTACAGGCGGTGAGAAGTCAGGGGTCTGGGCGGCCGCCAGGGTTGCAGCTCTGGGAACGCTGAGGGACCAGAGTGCATGAGAGAATGACGGGCCGTGGCTTGCCGGCAAGAGGAGACAGGTTCGGGAGCCTCGGTGGGAATGTTGGATTGTTTGCTCATCTGCTGGAGAACACGGAGTTCGGGCCAACACAGCGAGGAAAGCTACATATGCCATTTGCAGCATCATCAGACGGGGGCTGCCTGCGGGTGTTGGCAAGTGGAACTGGGCTTGTTGGAACCAGGATCGCTACTGTGTACCTCAGTAGCTAGACTCAAAATATTCAATGCCGTGTGCATCAAGCAGCAAAACGTGCAAACGGAAATAAGCACATGCCAAACAGAACTCCCCTAAGAAAGAAGCAGTGATGAGTCTACAGCCCAGTCATATACTCAATCATGTCCTCCTGACAGCGGCTGTCAGGTGGCAAAGTCCAGTGTGTCCAGGTGAACAAACCGTACTGGTGCAGGGAGTCAGGCGACTCGACGGGGATCAAGCTGCCATCCGATAGGGGAACCGCCCCTGCCACCCTTGTAGTCTAGGTAGCGGCCCAGGACAGGCCAGCTTGACACTCGAGCTGCTGGGGAAAGCATGCCATTCACTGCATACGCGAACCACCTCGTCCAATTTCAGAGTCTGGCCTCGTTGTTCAACCTCGGTGGCACCCTCTTCTCCCACCCACTGCCGCCAACAAGCATGGCCAGAACCTGTCTCTAAACCTGTCTTGCTTCAAACCCTCGCCCTCCTCCAGCTACCAACCCCATCATGAACGGCCACTTCGCCGCTGTCGGCGATGCGCCGGCTGCTGAACAATACAACCATGGCGTCCAAGTCATCGACGAGGACAAGCAGTACAAGTACGTGCCTCCATTGTTCTCTGCAGCATCGATCCCTCTCGCCGCTGGCATATCTGACTCTGCTGCAGCACCAACCTGAACCAATACCTCGCCGGTACCCAGGTAGCCCAAGCTGGCTTCAACTATCACCTTATCTCCGTCTTTGGCTCCCAGTCCACCGGAAAGTCGACCTTGTTGAACAACTTATTTGGCACCGACTTCAGTGTCATGTCCGAGACGGAACGCCGTCAAACCACAAAAGGAATATGGATGTCTAAGAACAAGAAAGAAAGCACGGCCGATGGCTCCGTCAAGCTAGCGGACAACATCCTGGTCATGGACGTCGAGGGTACCGACGGCCGTGAGCGAGGCGAGGACCAGGATTTCGAGAGAAAGAGTGCCCTGTTCGCCCTGGCAACAAGTGAGGTCCTGATTGTCAACATCTGGGAGCATCAGGTCGGTCTGTACCAGGGCGCAAATATGGGCCTGCTGAAGACCGTTTTCGAGGTCAACCTGCAGCTTTTCCTGAAAGACAAGCAGTCAACACCCAGATCTTTGCTCTTCTTCGTCATCCGAGATCACCTGGGAACCACGCCCCTCGCGAACTTGCGCAACACGCTGATTCAGGATCTGACCAAGATCTGGACCTCCCTATCCAAGCCCCAGGGGCTCGAGGCATCCAAGATCGAGGATTACTTCGACTTCGCATTCGCGGCTCTACCGCACAAGATTCTTCAGCCCGACAAGTTCGTGGCCGAGGTTGATAATCTGGGGAAGAGGTTCGTGGCAGGACATCGCTCAACCAAGGATCAAGAGTTCGAGGGCGGTGTGTTCCTAGCCGAATACCACCGTAGGATTCCTGCCGACGGTTTCCCTGTGTATGCAGAGGGCATCTGGGACCAGATCGTCAACAACAAGGACCTCGATCTGCCGACCCAGCAGGAGCTTCTCG
This sequence comes from Diaporthe amygdali, assembly GCF_026229845.1. NCBI lineage: Eukaryota > Fungi > Ascomycota > Sordariomycetes > Diaporthales > Diaporthaceae > Diaporthe > Diaporthe amygdali. The sequence goes on along the minus strand of NW_026517021.1, from coordinate 3,196,725 downwards.
CGCAGTTCCGTTGCGACGAAATTGCTCGGGAGGTTTTGATTTCTTTTGATGCCGCAGTCACGCCTCTCGAAGAGAAGCAGGCAGAGGCAGTCCGTGCAGGCAAGCCGACAGTACTGCCAGACCTGGGAGCCACCGGTAAGTCTTCTCGTGAGAAGACTACCAAGGCGTTCGAGATACAAGCGAGCCGGTACCATAAAGGGGTCTACAAGAGAAAGCACATTGAGCTCGAGGAGAAGATTGATTCGCGCCTGAAGGCTCTCTTTCATGGCCAGCTCACGGCGGCACACAAGGCCGGCGTGGCTGCTTTCACCGAGGCCGTAACGAACGCTGTCAAGGCCGGCCAGAAGGCTGGTGGCCAATATGAATTTGCTGAGATCGTCGAAAAGCAAAAAAAGAAGACCCTGGACATCTACAAGAAAGAGGCGCAGAGCCTGGCCATCGAGGGCGTTCCATGGACCAACTTCAAGCCTCAATACTTGATGTTTGGGAAGGAGCTGGACGAGGTTGGCGCAAGGCTACGAAAAGAGGAGATGCGTCGTCTGGCTACTCGTGTCGAACGATGGGTCAAATCCCGTCTTGGAGACGCTGTGGGGCTGGAGTTCAACAAGATCGGTTCTGGACGTGGCGGCTCGGGCGCTCCAGAGGATGGGGAGAAACCAGCCTCTGAGAAGGATCTTTGGGACCGCATCTGGAGTGTCTTCGTCTCCATTGTTAATGAAGCACAAGATCGTTTCAGGGATCGAGCCAAGAACTTGGAGGCCACGGACGAAGAGGTCGAGATTGGGGTCTGGAGGCTGCGACGCAAGAGCTGGGTCGCACTGCGCGTAAAGGTCGAGGAGGAGGTGATGGAAGGCAATATTCTTCTCAAGCTCCGTGAGAACTTTGAGGACAAATTCCGTTATGATGAGTCAGGGGTCCCAAGGATCTGGCGCCCCAGCGACGATATCGAGGGTATTTACACTCGTGCACGCGAGTCGACCCTGGTCCTTATCCCGCTATTGTCGAGGTTCAGATTATCGGCGACCTATGGACCACCCGATCTGCCTGCGTTCATCGGCAACCAGCCTGCCGGGGTCGAACCTGGAGATGAAGAAGACCTCACCCCCATCGGTGGCGTCGACGAGGAAGAGGGCAAGAGCCTCGAAGAGGAAATGACGGTGCTCAGCGAGAGCAAGAGGCAGGATCTTGTAATCCGCTTCAAGAAGACGGCAGATGGTGTCTACGTTGAGGCGAAGCGCAGTGCTCTCGGTGGCATGACGCAGATACCTCTGTATTTCTACGTCGTCCTTCTGGTGCTTGGGTGGAACGAGATATGGATGGGTAAGTCTTGCTGTACTACGTCGCCTTTTACTTTCGGGGTTTTGCTGACTCTATCCAGTGCTGCGCAACCCAGTCTTGTTCATACTGCTGCTCCTCTCCGCGGGTGGCACGTATATTGCATACAACCTCAACCTTCTGGGGCCCATGATGCAGATGAGCAATGCTGCTACCAACCAGGCCGTCGAAATTGGAAAGCAGAAGCTTCGGGATTTTCTGGAAAATAATGAGACGGCAAGGTCGGCACTGGCCATGCCAGCCCGGAGGGACACTGACTCGATCAGCTTGGAAACACTCGACTCCAAGGGCAAGCGGCGGGACAAGGATGAGGACGAAGATGACATTTGATCATAACGGGACTGTTTATATATGTACTTTTGGGTTTATACCCATCACTACCCAAGCCGGCGCCAGATATCCTGTAGTTCCATAACCCCTTAGAAGCCTCGAGCACCTGAACTCCTAATGCCTAACAGAATCAAAGCCCCTTACTCCATTTCTTGTCAATAGATTTAAAATGCTTCCAGCCCAACAGGTGTTCCAAACCATGTGCCCAACTCGTCGGCGTCCTTATCCCGGCCCTCGCCCGCCATGAAAAAGTCGGTCAACCTGGCCGTCTCGCCGTCGTCCTCGACAGGCCACTCGACCTTGACACCGGCCCCCTTGGCCTCGATCATGTCTTTTGCTGTGCCCCAGCTGAACCTGCACTCAGGGCCCCACCCGAACAAGGGGTGCATGTTGGACTTCATCCAGCCGACACACCTGCCGTCGGATGGGTAGCCCGAGCCCCACGCCATCCCGGCGTCCTCACCCTGCCTCCCGTCACGGACAGCATGGCGTCTATACAGGACCTCCAGGGCGGCGTCCCTCGTCACCTTGGCGCACACACTCGCGGCGGACACGCACGGATAGAGAGAGTCGGCCTTCTTGGCGACGGTAATCTTGACGGCCGGGAAGATGCGCTCGAGCTTCTTCTGGTATGCGGCGGGCTGGCCGATGGTGTCGACGTAGATCTCCTTGACGTTGACGCCGCGCGAGAAGACGCCCTGGATCAGCGCCACGGTGGCGTCCATGGCCTGGGCGTTGAGGTTGTACGCGGCCGGCCGGAGCATGTTGGCGGAGATGTCGCGGGCCGACAGGGCGGTCGTCGCCCAGCCGCAGCGGGAGTACAGCTTGTTTTCGCCGTCATCGTCGGCGGCGCCCTTGCCCGTCGGCGTGCACAGCGCCTCCATCAGGGCGGAGCGCACGGCCGGCGTCAGCACCTTGGAGTCGTCGAAGTGGTGCTCCTCGCGCAGCAGCGGGTCGGACAGCTCGAGCGGCAGGTAGAAGACGCCGTAGACCATGGGGCCCAGGACGGGCCCGCGGCCGGCCTCGTCGACGCCCAGGCAGCAGGGGACGCCGTCGCCCGGCTCCGTGGACGGGGACGCGAGGGCGGGCGGCACGGGCGAGAAGTGCGAGTAGCTGTCGCCGGCGAGGAGCGGGCCGTCGTGAATCGAGGGCGGGATGAAGACGTCTGAGGCCGGGGTCTCGAGGGCCGTGTCGGCCTCGGTCATCTGCGTGTCTTCCATTCTTCCCTTTTTTTCCTTTTTTTTAGCGGAGGGCGGGCAGGGCGAGGTCCTGCTTTGTTCGAGGGCTGAGTATGAACCGAGGCGATGTTAGACGACGGCCCTGAGGCGGTTGTTTTGTTGACTTTGGATCCCTGAAGGGTAAAGCGCGGGCGCAATCAATAGCTGTTCATGCGCGTCTCATGCGCGTCAGGGTCGCGTCCTACCCAAAATTCACAGGTGCTATCAGGTACATGTACAGTACCTTTAGTGGTGGTGGCCCCAGCTCCCCTCCAGCCAGTGCTTCCAGGATAGAACCCCAGGACCACCCCCCACCCCTTTGCGCTCGACAACAAACACCAAAAATTGCCGCCAGATTGTCTCAGAGACACACATCGCATTGATTTGCATCCCATTGTCGCCTGTCTTTCACCCTGGCTGCCTACTATTTTTATTGTCATAAATAATCTGTCGCGTGAGCTGCGGGCCCGCTGTTTCTATTTCTCTAGCTGTCCTAACGTCCACCATCGCGCGACATGGCGCCGCGTCCGTCGGCGCAACGGCGCTCCATTGCGCAAAGCGAGGCTTTCCACGACCTGGGTGTCAGGGGCCGGTAAGACGATACAAAGCCACCCCGATGTGGTCGCGCAGTGCTGACTCGGCTTCTGCTCTGTAGGAAAACAGGCGTCTTCCTCAAGGATACCGGTGCACGCGACGAGCATGGCATGCAGCCACTGGACGACATCTTTTCCTCTCCTGAGAAAGACAGCCAGAACGGTGTTGAAGAAGACGAGGAAGAGGCGGAAGAGAGCGACGAAGAGCCCATGGATATTGACGAGAGTGAGCCTGAGCCTCCCTGGGACCGGGCCTCTGAGTCGTACAGCTTTTCCAGAGAGACAGACTAACGCGATGCCTTCGCCTTAGCCACCGGCCCAGCGCCTTCAGCATTCATGAACGGCAGTCGCTTCCCTCCAGCGCGCGCAAGGTCACCGCCCAAAACCAACATGCAGTCCCCAGCGAGGCGGAATCCCCACCTTGGCCACTCATCGTCACCCATCCGTGGGTCCGTCGTACGGCCCAGCGATGTATCGTCTTCTCCCAGACCAGCAAAGCCTCCTCAAAGGAAACTCGATTTCAAGAACAAGCCAAGCCTCGCGAAAACCAATGGTATCAATGGGAAGAGTAAGGCGGTTGCAACTACGAATGGGCACGTCTCGCCTGCTGAGGATGAATCAGAGGAAGAACCCCAGCTTGACGAAGAATCAATGGCGATTCTAGACGGAGGTGACGACGACGCCGGGGTTGACGGAGAGGGACCTGAGGATGATGATGATGCTACGGAGCCTGCAGATGCCGAGGAGGAAGAGGAGGAAGAAGAGGCGCCCCCGACGCCTCCTGCGGCCAAGCGCAAGGGTCGACCAAAGAAAGCGGCCCCCGTACAAGAACCAGAAGAGGCGTCCGAAGAGGCAGTCGAAGAGCAACTCGAGGAGGAACCAATCGTGCAATCCATCGAGGCTGACACAGAGCCGCCACACAGTGGCAAGAAGAGAGGAAGGCCCCCAAAGAACAAGGACGCCGAAGAGGAGACTACTGGGCAGCCATCAAAGAAAAAGGCAAAACGGGTATCCGACGTTGCTGAAAACGAGACCGGGGAATCATCCCAGCAGGCTAATGGACGGAAACGCGGTCGGCCTAAGGCTGTTAAGCCTACGGGGAACGACGACACTTCGAACTCAAAGAAGCCAGCCATACCAAAGCAAAAGCGAGCTCAGAAGCAGAGGATATCTACCGGTATTGGCGATACGTCTGTCGCAGAGGTGCCGCGCGGCCCACCACTACCGAAATCAAGAGGCTTAATAATCTCGCGACGCGAGGCCCCCGGCGGCCTGACGACGCGATCCGGGCGCACTTCTTACCAACCGCTTCAGTACTGGAAGAACGAGCACGTAGAATTGGATGACGATGAAATATTTGACGACGGCAAGCAACATTTCAAGCTCTCGCGCATCAAGGAGATCGTCCGCTACGACGACCCTGAACCTGAGCACAAGACAGGGTCTCGTCGCAAGGGCGGCAAGTCCGCAGCGGGGAGGAAGGCCAAGCGGCGAGACTACGACTCGGAAGAGGACGAGCTTGAGCCTTGGGAGGAAAACGCCGACTCCATCATGGGCGAAGTGGTCGTCTGGCAGCCTGAACACGAGCTGAACCCGCCCGGCCCAGACGAGCAGATCGAAGTGGCCGAGGAGCAGCTGGCCGTTTCCGCGGGTGCGATCATCACCAAGGAGATCCGCAACGCGACCTTCAAGTTCGCAAAGACGCTGAGCACGCCATTCTTCGGGGCCGGCGTGGTCGACCTTCCGCCACACTCGGAAAAGAAGCCCAAAAACTCCAGGAAAATGCACATGGCCTTTTTCGTGTTCTCGGGGCGGGTTCAGGTCACAGTGGCAGACACGACGTTTAGCATTGGGAAGGGGGGCATGTGGTTTGTGCCAAGAGGTAGGACACACCGCGTCCCGGATTTTGAAATGGAGCAATGACTAACATGGGCGCAGGCAACTATTACAGTATCGAGAACGGCCACGATCAGCCGGCGAGGATTATGTTTTCTCAGGGCTGTGAGGTGCTTAGCGGTGCTGCAGGCGAGGCCAGCATGGTTGCATAATGGTCAACATGGGTGGGAATACGCTTCTGTACCGAGAGACTGCGAGGGTTATCGTTATTTTGGTGCGAAGATACCGCTCCAGGAGGCAGCTTGTTGGGACTGTTCTATACCACGTTGCGAGCGGAGAATGTCAAATTCAAAGATATCCACTGAAGGGAGAAGAGTGACAATGCGATTTGAATGTGCTGTCGACCTAGTGTTCGAAATGACCTTACTACAGTACAAAAGCCCTGCTACCTAGTCTCAAGGAGCACGGTTATAGATATATACGCATGATGCCAACTTTGAATGTGGCTGAGAAGGGTGTGAGTACAATGCCGTCCCGATCTTTTTATGGCCTCCGCTCTCTTTTCCGCACGCTTGCTCATTCGTATGTCTACCATTCAAGCATCTTGTTCCAGTTACCCCCTCGCCTTCCCTCTCAACAATTGGTGCCCCTTTGACAGAACACTTTTGCCTTAGGCCTCCTGAGCCAGTACCTTCTTCAGAGCTGCCATGTCCTTCTCGAAACCAGCAATCTTACTGTGTGAAGTCTGCAATTTGTTAAGCAGGTAGTTGATTCGCTCGGTAGTCTCCCGAGGCTGTCGAGGAAGAGAACCCAGCAGGCTGAGTTCTGTTTCGACCTGTTGATACGTAAGCAGAGTTAGTCTCGTGAGTCTGCAGGAGGGTTTTCGCGAGGCATGGGCATGCACTATCACTGAACGGCGGCGGTCGCAGACAAAGAACACAACTTACCTTGTCGATAGTCTTTGTTTCGACCTTGGCTAACTCAGTCAAGACAGCCAAGTCCAACCTCGCCTTCAGCACCGGGTCATGAAGCAACGCAGAGAAGGCCGCTTGATACACCGGCTTGCCGGCCTGGATGGTCTGCGGGCGGCCGCGGTGGGACTTGACGGTGATCAGCTCCGCATTAGCAAGGGTCTCGAGGGCCAGCTCGCCGTTCTCGACGCCCGAGGTTGTCGACGAGGCAAACGTGTTGGACAGCAGGACCTCGTTATAGCGAAGCGACTCCTTCTTGGCGATCTCCTTGATCAGGAACCACGCCTGCTCCGTGGAGTACTTCCTGTCGCCCTTGTTGGGTAGCAGGTAGAGCTTGATGATCTCTGATGCGCTCTGCTCGATGATCTCCTGCACGGCCTGTCTTGGGCTCTGTCCTGTCTTCATACGCCTGGCAAGGAATTCCAAGTCGGTGAGGCGGCCACCGAGAACCTCGATTACCTCATCCAATTCCCTCAGGTCCTGTTTGTGCTCCGGCTGCGAGGTCTCCGCCTTCGGGTCTCCATTTTTGCCATGGTCTCTTGGCTTGGATTGGGGGAAGTGGCTCATGACGAACTTCTTTGCAACGTCGGGCGAGAGATCACCAAGCGCGATGGTACGGAAGACTCTGTCCGGCAGTGATTTGGATAGAGGTTTCGAGTACGACGTGTCGCTGGTCATGAAGACCACGTGGGCGATATTTGCCTGCACGAGCGCTGCTGACCACTCCGAGAGCTTGTCATATATGAGACTGGTCTCTTCGTTCTTGAGGAGAAAGTTGTCAATGACCACCACTGCTCTCCTCTCCGGGTGTGCATCGAGGAAAGCATCATCGCTCAAGTTCGCATCGCCAGAGTCCTTGTCACGACCCGACAAAGAGACCTCCTTCAGGGAAGCTGCCGTAATTTGAAGGATCTTGTTGAGCTGCGAGTCAAGTGTTTCTGAGAAGCCAGACTTGACGCCAGTAGTACTCTGAATAGCGAGATCAATGAGACTGCTCAGTTGGTTCGCCCAGGAAAAGATTGGGCGGTAACCAACGGCGCTGGCGAGCTTCTTGATTGTACCACTCTCGCCTCTGGCCTCGACAATCGGCTTGCAATCGATCACCAAGACGTCCTTCCGACCACCTAGCGCCTGGTCCAGAACCAGCTCTTCCTTGCCTGAGCCCCGTGGGCCTTGGACAACAATGAAGGTGTCTGCAGACTCCATCAACCATTTCTGAATTTGCTCAATGGCGTCTCGTCGATGAGTGAAGAGAGCAGTCAGACCAGCGTCTTCCGCCTTATTTTTCCTGAAGGCTAGAATGTCGTTGGTCTGGCGCTTGAACCATTGGAAGATCGTGTTGTCCGACAGACTAAAAGACTTTTGGATATGAGCCTTGATAAAGAACTCCCGTATCGGGTCGAAGATGACGACGGTGATTGCTGCAAGCAGTGCCGCAACGACTGGGATCACAATTCGAGGGTGGTTGCTTATCCAGTCCCAGAAACGATGACTTTTTGCGAAGCGCTCATACGAGAGCCGGAGTTTCGTGCCAGCTTTGCCGCCGCCGAGCTCTTCTGGAACCACAATTCCATGAAGGCAGTTCTTCGCCATGATAGCGTCTCTCACAAAACTGTAATCAACATACGCATACCTGGGGACCACCTTGGAGTCTGATGGCTGTGTCTGGATGTCCGCAATCTTGCCAAACTTGCGGAACTGGCTGAATACGGTCTCCTGAGACAGCTCCACGGCCTCGGCACCTGGTTCTTTTGCTATGAACTCGATCCTGACCCTGCCTCTCGGAAGGTTGGCAGCGAGGTCTTCGAGCCAGGGCACGCCTCTGACGAGGCCGACTTGAATGCCGCGGAAGGGGTTGAACCACGGCTTGATATTCTTCTCTTGCAAAAACTTTGACAGCTTCTCTTCGACCTGCTCTGGAGTCTAGATACTATGTTAGTGTCCAAAGTGACTTGAGAATACTTGATCGAGAATAATGGCTACGAGGGGATCATTTCTTTTGGGATTCGCACTAGCTCCTGTGACATATGGCCTTCCTGCTGGTTGTGACTCCATGCATGAAAGTCAGGCAAGTGAGCGTTGGTGGTACGATACCGCTGGGAGTTCTTGAAACATATTGAAGGGGTTCAGGAAGGAATCACGAAAATATTACCATTTCTGGTGGGTAGCTGAATTTGACGAAAGCTCCGCCATCCTTGAGTCGAGGGATGATTTCGGTCACTTTCTATAATTTTGCTGTCAGCAATTTCCTAGAAGACCATCCTCGAACAGTACGCTCATGGGAAGAGGGAAAAAGAGGAAGCTCTTACCAGTGAATCATCCTTTGGGATGCCACGTTTGACTAAGTTGATCGGATCGGCGATGCCTAGTGAGGACTTGTTGAACCTCTGGAGAAGATTCGACAGATCTTGGTCTGCTCCCCAAGGCCGCCCCACGAGGTAGCTCATCCACCCATAGCTCAGCTTCAAGGGAAAGAGGTTGTCGTAGAAGACGATGGCCTCATTAGGTCCGGCGTAAATATGGCCGGATTTCTCGTCGCCTGTGACCGTCGTCTCCCATCTCTTGAGGTGTCTGCCGAGATTGGATGGCTGGAGGGTAGGTCGTCCACGGTCAGAGATCCCAGACGGGGCATGCCCACGAGTAGTTATTGTACGAGTGGTCACTCCAAAAGCAGGCGCATTGGAGAGACGAGTAAGACACGAGTTGGTGAGCGGTCGACTGGCCAAGGCTTGCGCCCTGGCAGGGCCAAGAAAGAGCCGTCGCGGTATCATAGCTTCATCGTCGGACCAGAGGATAACTGTGATTTGAGTGTCTTCCTAGCCACCTGCTGGTAGGAGTGGTCAACTATTCGTGCCGTCCCGTTGTCCGGCGCAGAGATGTCTGACGTGAGGACTGTGGTATCCCTTGTACTGTCTTTTTGGTTGTAATTGTAAACTCTGCGTTGTCGATTGCTCCCAGCCAGCCGTCCTCGCCCAGTCAAGGCCTTCTAAAGACAGCCTCAGGCAGCTTCTGAGCATACCCAGGTGGGCACCGGGGGCCACACATGTGCAGCGTGAACCTCGCCCGACGCCAATGAGGTCATCCCTCGACGCGCTACACTGGATCCGAGGAACGGTCTTGCCATCGCGGGGACCCCCTGCATCCCCAGGGCTTCTGAGGGTTCGGGTACAGAAATTCCATTTTCGCCCGCATCCAAGATGCGACTTTGATGCACGAGAGTATGCCGTGCTACACATTCTACAACAGCACCTGAGATCAGTCTGTCTTGCTTTTGTCCCATCTTCCAAAGCTGCATTAACTCTTCGATCAGCTGTCTATTGAACCGAAACGACGCGCCACACAATGGGTTGGCTTTGGGGGAGTTCGGCTCCCGAGAAGCCTGCAACATCGCAGAGCTCAGAGCAAGCTCCCACGGCAGCGCAACCATCACCAACCTCAACGTCCTCTCCAGAGACAGACCCCGAGATCACAAAGTTCCTCGAGGAGCTGGCGGGAGAACTGAGGAACGCACGGAATGCAACAAACCAGACTGCTTCCTCGCAGCAGCCACATACACCGCAGCCTTCAGCGGAAGCATCAAGAACCCCACCAACCGCACCCAAGGCCTCATCGTCCTGGTCCTCGTGGTGGTCTGGTTCTGCGAGCTCGCCCCCGCCCTCAGAAGCAGACTCATCAAGCACAGCCCAATCAACACCACCAGGGACCCAAGAGCCAATAGCAACCACCACCGAACCCTCCGCTCCCGCCGAGCCGCGCCTCTCCCCGCTTGCCGAGTCCATCCTCCCGACGACGATGGACTGCGAGCAGGCCTTCAACCAGGCCTTCTACTGCCAGTCGCTGGGCGGGCAGTGGAACAACATCTACCGGTACGGCAGCGTGCGCTCCTGCAGCGAGAACTGGGACGACTTCTGGTTCTGCATGCGCGTCAAGGGCTACCAGGCCGGCCCCGTCAAGGACAACATGATCCGCGAACACTATAGGAAGAAACACCTCGCCAAGTACGGTGATGGGAAGCCGAACAGTGAGGACGTCTGGCGCGAGAGGCACGAGAGGGTGCCGCCTGGGTCCGCCTTCAGCGAGCAGGTCGAGGCGCCTACCGTGAGCGATGCTGAGTATCAGAAGTGGGAGATGGAACGGATGGAGAAGATCAGGGCTGGCACAACCTCATGAAATAGTATCGGGACCTCTTCTACAATGTCACATATACCCCCCAAGCATGCCAATATTAGCTCATAGGCAGGTTGTAATAGTACCGTTTCACAATGTCATATCACGACGCGAAAGAGCGCAGCAGAATTATTAGAAATTTCTTTTTGATTTTAATTCGATACTGGGAATCCATTAAGTACGCCCATGCACTTGTATGCCCACCCGAAAACTTTTGCCCTGTATCATTAAGTCATCATGAACAAAAAGGAAAACGTCTAAACCACCCCGAGCAAATCCATCGCCAAACAAGACAGATTGACCGCGCACTGCAAATTCAAAAGTCTCGCTGCGACCCAATTACTCATGAACCATTTAGTCGACCTCCTCGACAGTAGGGCCGTCATCGCCACCGGCGCCGGGGGCTCCGCCGGGAGCACCGGGGAAACCGCCGGGAGCGCCACCAGGGCCGCCAGGAGCACCGCCAGCACCGTAGAACTTCATCATGATGGGGTTGGCAACGCCCTCGAGCTCCTTCTGTTGGTCCTCGTACTCCTCGCGAGCAGCCTGCTGGTTCTCGTCGAGCCAGTTGACGACCTTGTCGATCTCGGTCTTGAGCTTCTCCTTGTCAGCGGCATCGAGCTTCTCGTCGACCTTGGAGTCGTTCAGGGTGTTGCGCAGAGAGTAGGCGTATGACTCGAGGCCGTTCTTGGCGGAGACACGGCGAGCCTCAGCCTCGTCCTCATCCTTGAACTTCTCGGCCTCAGCAAGCATACGCTCAATATCCTCCTTGGAGAGACGACCCTTGTCATTCGTAATGACGATCTTGTTGGTCTTTCCAGTACCCTTCTCGAGCGCAGAAACGTTGATGATACCGTTGGCGTCAACATCGAAGGTGACCTCGATTTGAGGAACACCACGAGGCGCAGGAGGAATGCCGGTCAGCTCGAACTTGCCGAGCAGGTTGTTGTCCTTGGTGCGTTGACGCTCACCCTCGTAGACCTGAATGAGCACACCGGGCTGGTTGTCGGAGAAGGTTGAGAAGACCTCGGACTTCTTGGTAGGAATGGTGGTGTTGCGGGGGATGAGCTTGGTCATCATGCCACCAGCGGTCTCGATACCAATGGAGAGCGGCGCGACATCGAGCAGCAGAATCTCGTTGGTGGACTTGGAGCTGGTGTCACCGGACAGAATGGCGGCCTGGACAGCGGCACCGTAGGCAACAGCCTCATCGGGGTTGATGGACTTGTTGGGCTCCTTGCCGTTGAAGTAGTCGGTGATCAGCTTCTGGATACGGGGGATACGGGTGGAACCTCCGACCAGGACAATCTCGTGGACCTGAGACTTGTCGATCTTGGCGTCGGTCAGGACACGGTCAACGGGCTGCAGAGTAGATCGGAACAGGTCCTGGCAGAGCTCCTCGAAACGAGCACGAGTGATGGAGGTGTAGAAGTCGATACCCTCGAACAGGGAGTCGATCTCGATGGAGGTCTGAGCGGAAGACGACAGAGTGCGCTTGGCTCGCTCGCAAGCAGTGCGGAGACGACGCAGAGCACGAGCGTTCGTGCTCAAGTCCTTTTTATGCTTGCGTTTGAACTCGTTAACGAAGTGGTTGACAAGACGGTTGTCAAAGTCCTCGCCACCCAAGTGAGTGTCACCGGCTGTAGACTTGACCTCGAAGATACCCTCCTCGATGGTAAGGAGAGAAACATCGAAGGTACCACCACCCAGATCGAAGATCAGGACGTTGCGCTCGCCCTCAACCTTCTTGTCAAGACCGTAGGCAATGGCAGCAGCCGTGGGCTCGTTGATGATACGCAGAACGTTCAGGCCAGCAATGAGACCGGCGTCCTTGGTGGCTTGACGCTGAGAGTCGTTGAAGTAGGCGGGAACAGTGATGACAGCGTTGTTGACGGTGCCGCCAAGGTAGGCCTCAGCAGTCTCGCGCATCTTGGTCAGGACCATGGAGGAAATCTCCTCAGGGGTGAAGGTCTTGGTCTCTCCCTTGAACTCAACCTCGATATTGGGCTTGCCACCCTTCTCGATGATCTTGAAGGGGAAGTGCTTCATGTCGGCCTGAACCTCAGAGTCCTGGAACTTGCGGCCAATCAACCGCTTTGCGTCGAAGACGGTGTTGTGGGGGTTCATGGCGACCTGGTTCTTGGCGGCATCTCCAATCAGACGCTCAGTGTCGGTGAATGCGACGAAGGAAGGTGTGGTCCGGTTTCCTTGGTCATTGGCAATACTGCAAGCGTGGTCAGTACAATTGTTTGTGGGGAACAGGTGGTTGGTGTTGGTAGAACCGAGCCAAATCGCAGAGGCGAGGCTGGGAGGTTTGGGGAAAGAGATAATACTCACATCTCAATGCGGTCATCACGGAACACGCCCACGCAAGAGTAGGTCGTGCCCAAATCAATACCAACAGCGGGAGCCATGGTGATTGTTTGTTGTGTAGGTAGGGTGTGGTGTAGGAGTGTGGATGACGGGTGAAGATGAAAAGTTGCGGATGTGGGGTATCACAGAATCGTAGTTTCGAGTGCAAGTCAACAGTTGCAAAACCTCGATGGAGAAAGGAAATAGAGGAGGAGATGTATTGATCTCACTTGATGCGTGATTGAAAGGGTTGATGTTGATAGAATGAAGTTGCAAGCCTGCTCGAGGGAGACGAAGTAGCTGGATTTTATCAAGTGGTTGCTGAGCTGCCTGGTGGGGCGTGCAGTCGAAGAATGTTCTAGATAGAAGTTCCTGCTGGACCTTTCTAGTGACTTCCAGCCCCCCCGCCGAAACCGCCAGAATCTGCTGGCATCGCCCCCTGTCGTCCAGGTAGCGACAGGGGGGCGGCAAGGTACCGCTACTGCATTCCATAGCTCCATTACACTTTTCTTTCCGCAAGCACCAACCTCCCAAGACAGCAAGATTGCGCCCCCGTCACCCCTACGCCCAAACCTGCCTTGTCGCCATCCGGCCCACAACAGAACCTTCGTGCACAAGATGGTTGTTTCCAGAGCACCCTTCCCAATTCCGCAGCCCTGTATTGTGCCTTGCCGTACCGTAGCCGTTTGCAAAATACTAATGTGGGCCTCGTTGGCCATGACCTCACTTGAGGGAAATATCACAGCGCCCACCCCACAGCGCTTTGGCAGCCTGGCAGCCCGGCCGTCGACCCTCAAATTCGATCAGTTGCGATCGCGGGGTACCAGTGATGTAATCCGTGGACGCCCCTAGAGCCGCAACGCTTACTAAGTCTGCAAATTTTGAACCCCTGCATGCACATGCAACCACCCAGCCAACGCCTTTCAACCTGCACTGCAGCCCGATGATGATCAACGTCCAACAGCAGCACCAGCATGTGTCAGAGACTGCCTCAATCATCTCACTGCAATTACCAAAGTCGCCAGGCATATGAGAGGATTCAAGAGACAGTTGTCTAGATAGCGTCTGACGGGTTATCCTACAATTTCTACAAGATACAAGAGGTTATCCCGTTGGGATTGTTCTGTGAAGATTGCACCATGGATGGCTATTCTATAGCAGCTGAAGTCACAACAGGTTTTCCCATGAGAAGCTATCCCACGGGAGGTTATCCAAGAGAAGGTTATCCTACTGGCGGTTATCCTATGGAAGATTACCCCACGGGAGGTTATCCTATGGAAGATTGTCCCACGGGAGGTTATTCTACAAAGAGATGATCATGTAGAGGTTATCCTACAGAAGATGATTCGGTAACAGATTATCCCACGGGAAGTGTAGACAAGATGGTCCGTGGGAGATGTGCTGCAGTACTCAGCCCACGAGCACTCATGTAATACAGCATATGCACCAAGAGCCCAGCACATCGGGACTCCCAAGAGCGACTTCCTGCCCTCGAGGCTCCGATGCTTCGACTCATTTAATCTGGCATCTATGGTCCCATCTGAAGAGAAGGCTTCAAATATACTCACCTTGCTGGTCACATAGTATGAAAGAGGTGAGGCTGTTGCTTATACCGCCACCCCCCGTTTGTCCTGCCCTCGGGCCGGTGTCGAGCATTAGCCATGAATGAACCTTCAAAGCCAGTAGCATGACATTAGAAGGTAGATCGCAAACTCATAAAATTTATGAGGAGGCATAGGTAGGAATGCAGATGTGGCCAGATGATATTTGTGCTTGCCCAGGGGACATTATCACGTACACAGGGGAAGTCTGGTGATGCCAAAGCAATGGTGTGACCCGCGAGGCTGTGAAAATAGCCTCCCAGTTGTGCTCAAAAGCGAATAGTCGCTCTCAGAATGGAAGCCTTGATACACAATAAAGGCACAGGAGAATCCAGCGCATGCAGTCACCATCTGCCGGGCATTCTTCTTTCGCATTCTCAACCGTGATAATCCATCCCATCCTTCGTAGTGCCGCCCCCATCCCCCCCCCCCCCGGACGGTATCATTTGCCTCGGCCTCACTCATTTCAAGACAGAAGGACAGAATGCTACTATAGTATGCTTGTGGCATCACAAAGCATACGATTCTTGAGCTCAATGTGCTAGTGGTCAGCGCTGCCAGCTCGAACATTCAAATCCATCTCAAACATATCATTGACAATGAAAGGAGCCGCGTAAACTCGGGATGGTGGCGCCGCACATCGTTCGGCAAGTCAATACGCATATCGTAAATCTTCGAATTCTTACGCAGCTTGAAACACCACCCATTTGTCGTTCTTTCCTTTGTAAAACAGTACATGGGTGTTGTGTTCACGGTCTCAGGAATAAGGACTTGATCTCGTAGCCTACCTGCCTCTATCTCTAGAGATGTTGTTGCTTGGCGTATTTGATTCTCGGCATTAATCGTGATTCGTGAGTCTGTCTAAACACTTCTGGCCAATGCCCCCAACGGCTCGCTCAGGTTCCTTGCATGAACAATCCGTCCTTCCAAGTGGGCAGTCACAAGTACACCATGTACAGATCTTCATCTGACTACACCTTTCAGTCCACCCATGGTTATTTCAAACTCAGCCGCTCCCTCCAGCCCTGGTCCCGTGGCAGCGACATGAGGTGCGAAGACGATCTTCATCCACCTCCTCCACGTCTTCACCGTGGGCATCACGGACCCACCGGCGTCGTCATCTATGGAATATCTTGACTTGCCGTATCGCGGCGCCTTGATCAAGGCAATTCGACAAGCTATCTGAGTTGCCCAGACCAGTCCCAGACTTGGCGTCTTTAGTGACTGTGTCGATGAGGGCCACGGCTCATCCCCCCACCCAGTAAACCATCTCTGCTGATGGTCGAAGTTGAGCGCGGGCGGCGCGGGCATCTGAACAATCTCGTCCATGGGCGGTGGTGGCGGCCGTGCCTGGGCAGGAGGCTCCTCCTCCCCGTTGTCACCGTACGGGATACTCGACGCCGGCAGCGCGTCAGCCATCGAGGACGTAGGCTCGACGTGTGGCAGAGGCGGCTGATCCGGATTCTTACTCCGTGCCGCCAAGGGCGAGCTCTCCTGATGTCTCCTTAAGCCACCCGCAGCGGCGGTCTTACCGTAGCCCGATGGTGGGTTCCTAGGCAACGCCGGGCTTCCAGCTCGATCGAACCGATCCGCAACCTGGTTCGACACTACCACGGCAATGTTGTGCTTCCTCGCCAGGTCCCGCAGGAGAGTTCCCAGCCGGACGAGCTCCGCACTTCGGGCGCCCATGTTCTGGCCGACGCTCTTGCCGCCCTCGCCCGCCGTGCCGAGCGCTCCCGAGTCGTGCCTGACTGAGCGGTCGAATTCGGCCCGGTAGTTGGCCGCCACGCTGTCGAGCACTATGAGGCCAATGTTGCGGCGCTCCACCTCCACTGGCACTTGATAGGTGAGGATGTGCTCCTGGGATTCGAGGTCTGGCGTGGTGGTGCTGATGATGTTGTCGAGCGAAGGTCTCTCACTAAAAGGAATGGAATGAGACGTAAAGACAGGATTGTTTCTCAGCATCTGTGTAAGACGCCGTGTTGACAGTGATGCCTCGGTCGAGATGTAGAGCGCATTACGCCCGATTCCATGGGGCGGCGGGAGCTGCACGGCGAGAAGCAAGGTGAGAAGGAACTGCGTCTTGCCAGCTCCAGCCTCACCGGTCAGCTCCGTGATGTGACCTGTCTGTATGCCGCCACCGAGTATTTCATCGATGACAGGGTCGAGTGTGCTGATTTTAGGCCACCGGGGTTGTTGTGGTGTCTCGTCCAGGGCCCCAAGGTCCTCGTCATTGCCTGCCCGTGATGCCGCGTCGGGCTGCCCATTTTCCACGCCCAGATCTGCATGCAGCGCGGCCAAAACGGCACTACATAGCCTCTTCACGTCTAATAGAGGCAGCTGCGTTCGCTTGCCAATGTCGGCTGCCTCGAGCGTCAGTAGCTCACTCGTCGTGACCTGGTGCTTCTCCAGGCTCGGTATGAGATTCGCATATTGACTGGCTGGGAAATGCGGCAGAATGCGTGCAAGATCCGTCATGGGTGAGGATTGGGAGGATCATGTAGCATCAGAAGGGCTTTTTGCCTCGGCTGGCTGTTTCGGGCTCTGGTCCTTCAACGCGTCACGATGTTAGGTTGACGCGGTTCCTGAAATGGCTGCTTGGCTTAGCAGCTCAGTTAGTGTCGCCGGAAGAAAATCATGGACCCCAGCAACAGCTGCACCATGAGGACTCGAATTTATTGTCACTTCACTTCAATGCAACACACAATTTATGAAGTGAAAATGCTAATATTGACTTCTCGTGGTGCGTGCAGATGATGTATTTGTTACAGAACATCGAAGATCTATACCTAAGTCCATGGGCACTTTCAACCCAAATATACTGCAGCCTTGTGCTTCCAACGTGCAGACCCTACTGCGAAGGTACATAGATAGTAAGTACGCAAGCAGCTCGTAAAATACTGCCTAGAGGGATATACAAGATAGTGGCAAGTTGTGTCCTCAAGTACGAGCTCTCGTAGAAATGCCATACAGATGTGTTGATGCAGCCACTGGCCTCCTACAAATTCATCTCAAAGCGGTGGTCAATTCCTTCGGGTAATCCTCTAACTTGCTACAAATGTATCGATACTCCCCTACGCCAGAATGCTATGCAAATTGTAAGGTCTTGGTTCGTCATTACCACCATAGCAGAACTCGTCCATACTACACACGAACCTTGGGCTACGTTGCCCCAACTTCTCCTGTGAGCCACGACTTCATCTCGGGTGAGGGAATTCATCCTCCATTTGCAGCCTCACGCCCACGTTCATTGATATAAGCTCCTGCACAAGCAGCTTCGCCGCGTACGGCATCGTCATTGCCGTCACTTCCCTCGTGCTCTTGCAGGTCTGGCAGTAGCCCTTGTACCCGAAGAGTCCGCACCTCTGGCAGATGTCCACACTCGTGCCATCGGAGCTGTGCATCAGTCTCTCCAACAGAAGCTGCGATGCGCCATATGCGATCAGACAGTCGCGCTCCATTTCTCCGAGACGCAGACCACCATCACGCGAACGACCCTCGGTAGGCTGCCTCGTCAAAATCGCACGGGGCCCCCTCGCTCGGGAGTGCATCTTGTCTTGCACCATGTGCTTCAGACGCTGATAGTAGATGGGACCGTTGAAGATGTACGCCTCAAGAGGCTCACCCGTGATTCCAGACGTGAAGTAGTCCTTGCCTTCCCAGGAGAAACCATGGTCAACAAGGACCTTGCTGACCTCCTCAACAGGGTGGGATCGGAAAGCGTCGCCGTAGCCGTACTTCTTTCGTCCGTGCACAATGGAAGCCTTGCCAGTAAGGCATTCGAGGAGCTTGCCGACAGTCATACGGGACGGGAAACCGTGGGGATTCATGATAATGTCTGGGACTAGACCTTTGTCGCTGAAGGGTAGGTCCTCCTGGTCAACGATGATGCCAACGACACCTTTTTGTCCGTGACGCGACGAGAACTTGTCACCAAGTTCAGGGCGACGGGTTTGTCTTGTCTGAACTTTTACCAACACAGTCTCCCTCTCCGTCTGTGTAACCATAACTTTGTCGATATAAGCTGGGTCTGGAATCCGGTAGGCCATGGAGGTGTCTCGGTAATCGTTGGAACTCTTGTCCCCGCCTATACTTGATCCAGTGTCCAGAGGAGTCTCCTTCTTGACCATAGTCTCGCCGTTATGGATTTGCCAGCCGACTCTGGCAAGGCCATCGTTGTCAAGAACCTCGTGTTTGGCAATCTTCTGCTTGGTAATGGGATCCGTTTCGGGCTGGCCTATCCTTTCAGACGCCCCATTAGGGTATCTTTGCAGCTCCGCAGCATATTTGCGGAAGACCTGACACCGTCCGAAACCTCTGTCGCACGATGCCTTGTTGAGGACCAACGCATCTTCAATATCATAGCCGGAATAGGACATGACGACCACCGTTGCATTATGGCCAGCCGGCAGCTTGTCATAACTGGTAAGCTCGATTGTCTTCGAGATGACCATGGGCCGCTGGGGATAGACTAAAGTGTAAAGTAGGGTGTCGATCCGGTTGAATTGATTGTAGGCAATAGCTCCAATAGCTTGTTTACCCATAGCACATTGATACGTATTTCGGGGTGACTGGTTGTGGTGGGGGAATGGAATGAGTCCGGCCACAGCGCCGAGGATGGTAAAAGGCTCAATTTCGACATGAGTTGTGATACGCGTGATGTCCGATTCATATAGGGCAATGAGAGCGTCGTTCTCCTCGTTCACGTCTAGGTACTCGACAACACCTTTCCGTAGAAAATCGTCGAAGCCTACTTTGCCCTGCTGCAACAACCTGAGATGTTCCGGCTGCAGCTTTGACACACCGTTCTTCACGATGATGTATGGGCGGCAAACACGTCCCTCGTCTGTCGCAATGAAAATTGTGTTGAAGTGAGAGTTGGTGTTGATGCTCACAAAGGGGTTTATCCATCCCCGACGGCGCATTGTCCTGAACTTGGAGGCAAATCGCTTGGGATAGTGTGTCAGGGCGAAGGGTGTTCCGTTGATTGATATGATGTACGCGCCAGCCTGGTGCATCTCTGAGCCAGAGAAGTTCCGGATAGGTTCCACATTCGAATCGACGGTGAGGATAAATTTCTTGACGGGCTTCTCGTCCACCTCAGTTGTGATGTGCGTCATCAATGCCAAATTCTTGACCAAACCGCAAGCCTCGCCTTCGGGAGTGTCTGACGTACACAACATTCCCCATTGCGAGGGCTGGAGCGCTCTGGGACCAGACACCTTGCGCGTCTTCTCAAACTGACTTGTGATTCGAGTCATCATTCCCAGCGCAGCAATGTAACTCAATCGACTCAGAACGTGAGTGACTCCCGCTCGGTTCATGTTGAAACGTTTAACACTCCAATTGCCAGACTGAATTGCCCGGTTCATGCCCTGAGTGATGTGACCACCCGTGCCGCTGATCGATGTCAAGGGGTCAAATGGGATAGCCTTGTTAGGCTTCTTAAGCACCTTATCGATGTTCATCCTAAGATTCGTGAGGAAGCTCTTGAAGAGATCTTCAAAGAGGAGTGAAAGCATTTGTCCAGCCAGCTCTAGCCGCTTGTTACCCACAAAGTCACGGTCGTCTACCAACTTCGGGTCATGAGAAGCCATCAGCACTCGTCGTGTCATCATCGCAATGTAGATAGCCTTAGGGTAGAAATCAAGACCCTCGATAGAGACATGCGCAAGGATGATGTTGGCTAGTGCGTCGAGACCCTCTTCGACGTTGTTGCGCCGAGGCGCAGGGCCGAACTGTGGCTTGCCTTTTGATCCCATCCTAACGCGAGCGCCGATATACTCGAGTGCTTGCTGCTGTGTGAAAACACCAACGCGGGTCGCCTCATCGAAGTTGAGGGCAAAATCATCCTGGTAGCGACCATCGGATCCGGCCACAAGCTGCATAACCTCGTAGTCCGAGAGACCGCCCAGTGCTTTTAGGATGATGGCGATTGGAATGTCCTCGACAAGCACATTGTGCCTTAGAATGATCCTATCTTTTTTCAATATGACATACGTCTTGGACTTCCTCTCGTGGGTCGAACTCGTAACTGATGCCTGGATAAGCTCCTTCTTCTCGTCCGCCTCGACAATCACTCGATTCTTGCTGAGCTGTTCTTGGATCAGAATGACCTTCTCCGTCCCGCCGATGATGAAATATCCGCCCGGATCCAAGGGGCACTCGTTCATGAGCTCCATCTTGTGGTTCGTTGCCCCGGCCAAGACACATTTCGAGCTCTTGAGCATGATTGGCATGCGGGCAAGGGGGACATTCCTTCGGATGATCTTCTTACGGTCTCGAATGTAGGCAATATCGATGATGATAGGGGCAGCGTATGTCATGTCCCTCAGTCGACATTCCATGGGGGTGACATGGTTCTTGGCTTTGAAGGATTGCCCGGCGTCTCCTCGGGTGGGCATGCCTACTCGGATGTCGAGGAACTCGAGGTAGAAACCGCTGTCGACCTCGCTGCGAATGATGCGATTCGCCTTGACAATCTCTTTGATATCATGGTCGATGAAGTAGTTGTACGAGTCGATGTGCTGTTTGACAAGGCCTGGAGGTGGGCATGAGCATGTTGAGCGGGTTGCGGAAGCTGGCGCGAGCCAGACGACGTACCTTTGACCTTCAAGAAGGCGGGCAGCAGTTGGTACTTGTCCTCCTTGGTGGAAATCGGGTCTGTGAGCTTCTTGCCATTGTAGAATGGCTCTAAAAGGGCCTCAAACCCATCGTCGTCGGTCATTGGCATTTTCGCGACACCGTCATGTTCTGCTGGGAAGGCTGTGTTGGGCTTGCGACGAATGTGTACGATTAGATCTGGGATCTTTTTTGACTTCCGCGGGGCAAAATCGCTAAAGAGTCACGCCGATAAGATAAGAGCTAAGTTGGGTCGGGGACGAGGTTCCTCTCATAAAAGAAATAGAGCCCCAGTGGCGCATGGACCTCGACTGACGTTCCTCTCTATACCTAGGTACGCTGGTCGAAATGCAATTGAAAACAATCAATTAAGTATTTCGATCATTGGTCCTCCAACATCCCAATCCTCAACTTCAATTCCAATCAATATGTTCAGAGGGCTTTAGGGTTCTACATTGTACCTCAAGTAGCTACGTATCTACGTAGTCCACAAAGATCAAACACTTAATGACCCTTGGGACAAATCCAATTAGTCAAAAACGTGGATCAACACGGCCCTTGTCCGTCCCACTAAGTGCGATGATGTGGGAAAAAGCAACGAGACGTGTGGCCTAGGCTGCCAAAGTGACGGATCGTCAAGCCGCAGGTCTCTCTCTAAAACCCCTCCCCCCGCTCACAAGACCTCAGACAGCTTTTATGTACCGCAATAGTCGGTGAAATGGCTGGCGCCCGGATCCCTGGTCGCCAGACATCCTGCAAGCACTTCCGCAAGGAGTCCACTATCGCAGATGAGGCAGTGATGCCATTTGCTAAGTCCCGACCTCGTCCATGATTTGATGTTGACCCGCGGCAAGAATGGGAAATCTGCAGATCCCTTGGCTGCAAAGGTCCCACAATGCGCTCGCTCCCCCTGGTTCAGCCCTGGAAGAGAGGGGCAGCAGGCTCAGCGTGTTAGTTCCTGTGTCGTCGAGGCTCGCTTCCAGCGCGCATTAAGTGTCAGACCGTGAGGAATTTTCAAGCAAATTCAATCGTTCATCAGGCCAGAAGCGGTATGAATCTTCTCACGATAGCGTGATCAAGGCACAGGTTCTCTTGGGCAGAAATTGTTGATAGCCGCGCTATGCCCCAGTATGCGCGGCCAAGTACCGTCAAAGCTACTGCGTGTTCAGACCAGGATGATGACATCCCGAAGAGGGGAGGTTTTCAGGCCTGCCTGTGGAGAATCTTGCGATCGGGTCAACACCCAAAAAACAGACCCGTGGGCATCTTTGGCCGGCCCGAATTTCTGTTGTGACCCCCAAGAGTCTCTTGAGGGCTTGACTGCAGGTCCGGCCGTAGCCTCGATCAGCCTTGGCCGATGGTGTGCAGCACAATGTACTTCGCCAACATAGTTGACTCTGGCTGTCCGGGCGATGGCCCTTGACCTGGCTCACGATGTTTACAAATCGAAGACTCCATATGTCTGTACCTCGTTGCAGAGCGATATCGACCGGGCAGGCCAGAAGTACTTAAAAGTCCTAGGTAGCATCGAAAAGGCCTAATGCCCAGTAGAAGGCCGTGCGACGATCGGAAGACAATCTGTGTCCGACCAGAATTGCAACCTCGCGCCGCAAATAATCCCCCATCAGCACTTGTTATTCCCTTCCGCGATAGCACACGACCGGATATAAAAGTTTCGTGGGGTTTCCACGGCTAGTTTCTTTTGGCCATAGGAGAGCACCCACACCAGTGAGTCCTCGGCCGGTTCAAGTCACCGCCTCTAATGCAGGTGGGCAGCTACTTCGATACATACATAGATGATGTTACACAGGGGCACTCGGGCTTTCAGGAACCCAAAAGCCCACATGCTGCAGGGCAGGCGCATCGTGGAGGGTGACAAGCGCTGCTGCAGGAGACGGGAACTGGGGAAGGATCGCTCACAAGAGGCCCATCCAATGCAGCTCAACCCCACCCCGCCCTGCGCCTGCGTGCGCCCACGCAGTCACTGGCGTCCGGCCGGAGCCTCGAGCGAAGGCTGCTTCGTCTGGTCTGTACCGTCCGCCATGCGCAGTGCGCGGTGGCAAAGCCGTCCAGATGACAACGAGTTTGTGCAGGCCATGAGTCGGCAGCGACATTATTTCAATCGCAAGCCTCGTCTGCCGGAACGCATCCACCAGCTCACCGTGAACTGTTGCAGGCGGCAGGCGCGTGCTCGCGTGGCCGCTCGGGACGCCAGAAGCAAAGGGATTGCGTGCAGGAGACCACACTACTGTGCTCCCGTCCATGCCTGTCTACACCGCCGTTGACGGTTGAGCAGCCGATCTTGGTGCTAGCATGACGAGGGCCGTCCGACTGCCTGCACAGCGAGCCGCTAGGGCATCGGGGCGAAAATGATTCGAAAGAGAGAAAAAAAAAGGTTGAGCCGAGCGTCGATGGTGAGGCTGGTGGGTTGGTGGATGAGGAACATCGGGGGGAGGTTCGCCGCTGCCCGGCGTCAATTCCACCGACACGACGCCTCGAAGTCGCTGCTGACAAAGGGGACAAGCAGATGTCGCAGCCAGGATTATACCAGCTGCCGACCTCCGTGTGGGCAGGGCAGATTTCCTGGTAGGATGGATAGATATCGTGTTAATAGAGTGGTTGCTATGGGAAATGCGTAAATGTTAGTGTTGGCTGGGTTTGGAGTGTGTCTGGATTATTGGTGTGCAGGGTCCAGGTTCAGGGGCGAACGCCATCGTTTTGCCGTCCACCCACTTGCACGCACACGCACACCCGCACAAGCAGACCAGACCACTGCAGACCAAGACAGGCCAGGCGGGCAGCCGGCCAGCCAGACTCCCACTCCAGCCCAGCCAGACAGGGCCCCTGAACCTGACCCTGACCCATCGAGCAGCGCAGCGGCGGCTGGGTGCCTCGTCGAGCCGACGCAGGCCTGCTTCAAGTAGCACTCTGTCCCCCTCCCTCGGGCGCAGAACCGCATCCTGTCCCTCCAACACACGCTCATTTTCAGGAATATTGCTTGACATTTGCCCACGTACCCCGTGTTTCCTATTTCTTGCTGCTCCTGGCTCTCCAGGGCGCAAGGTGTGCCATATTGTTGTGTCTAGTACAGTATCAATCCAGGTGAGTCGCA
Source organism: Diaporthe amygdali (assembly GCF_026229845.1). Taxonomy (NCBI): domain Eukaryota; kingdom Fungi; phylum Ascomycota; class Sordariomycetes; order Diaporthales; family Diaporthaceae; genus Diaporthe; species Diaporthe amygdali. Next base: position 3,172,590 of record NW_026517021.1, on the reverse strand, counting down.
TGCTTTTCGCACCTCCAAGCTCCCAAAGCCAAAGCCAAAAGCCTCGGACGGGGCAGGCCTCAAAGCTCTCTGTCTGCCACGCCATGCCTACGCCATGCCACCCACCTGCACACACTCTTGTCTTGCCAGCCGCCGCCATATGTGCCATCTCACCCAATCTTGGCCTGAGGCTGGGCATAAGTTGGCGATCCGACGCAGGTATTCAGTCAGTCAGGCTAGATGACGGTCCATGGCAAGCAGAGCGAGCAGATGAGCGAGTACAGCGCAAGTGCCGCCCCCAGGCCACGGCGAGGAGGCACAGTCTCCAATCTGAGCCAGCCCTTGTCGACCATGGGCGCCAGCCCAGGCATTTCCCCCGCCTTCTTCGATGAGAGATCAGCAAGAGTTCGCTACCAGACAGGCATGAATCGGCCCGGTCGAGGATTTGCTTTGCTAATGTGCGTGCCCGTCGATAAGCAGGTCGGGTCCTAGGCGCCGTCAGACGTTGTTGTAGTTGTGTAGGAAAGAGGAAGCGATATTGTCGAACATGGATCCGAACGAGATGCGATTCCGAACTCAGCAGTCTCCCCGAAGCGATGCCACCACCATGAACTCCCTCGTCTCGCCGCCACGGAACCGCCTCTCGCAGACCATGTCCTCCCAAGACCCCCGATCAACCCTCTCTCGCCGTTTCACCACTGACTCGGGCCGTGTACCAACATTGTCTTCATCTGCAGCCCCACGTGGCCAAGATCCCTCAGAATACCAGGTGAGTTGTTGTGGCCGCCACCTCTGTGGTTGTGGTTGTGGTGGTGGTGTCTGTGTGGTTGCGCGCTTGTCTGCGCTTCTCCAAAACTCAATGCGCGCCGGGAGCTTGGCCGTCGCCCGCATTATCCCAAGTGCCATTCCTGTCCTGCGAGCCATATGCTGACCTTGCTCTCGACGCAGACTATGCAACATCTTCAGCTGGTGCGTCTTGCCCTCGGATCCGACCCGACGTTCGAATCGGGCAGGAAAGCCTCCCGCGACGGAGCCCTGCTCGAGCCAGAGCGCTCGACCGGCCGGTGCCACCCTCACCTGAACAAGAAGTGTTGACGCCGCAGCAGATAGAAAAGAAGCGTATGGAGTATGAGAAGATCCGGGAGCAGAAGCGCCTCTTCGACGCCGAACTGGCCAAGCACGAAGTGGAGCTCGGCGCCATGCTTGAGGAGCACGGCAGGCTCTCCGGCCACCAGTCCGAGCCGACGACTCCTCCCGAGTATCGCGAGAACCCCTCTGGATTTCCTTCGGTCTTCTCCCGGCCGAATCGGTACTCCCTGTCCAGCCTGACATCTCCCCCGGGCTTGGCCAACCGCTCAGCGCGGTCCGGATCCGTTCTCGCGTCGCCTCAGTCGGGCATCCCGCTGTCCCGGTTCGCCTTCGACGACCAGCTGCCGTCCTGGTCCGTCCCGGGCTCGCGAAGGAACAGCGATGAAGACGAGAAGGAGGAGGCTGTCCGCCAGGACCCTACGTCCCATCGTTCGACCAATGCGTATGTTGAACCATTTTCTTTAGCTCCTGCACTTGATTTAAGATTATGTTTGCCGTGTCGTGTTTGTGTGTTGCCCCTTTCCATTCTGTTGGGCTGCTCAACGGGAGACTCAGGCCAATACAGTGATTGGTATGGGATTGTCGCCGTTAGGGACTACGCCTCAAGCTGGTGTATTGCTGGTATCGTCCGGACTCGAGGGGGTGGAAATCCCCACAAGCTGGCCGTCTCAATGATTCCCATTCTCTCATTGCGCTTCTATTGAGCACCTTGATATCCAAGTCAGCGTGTTCTCACTGGGTTACACTTACCCTTCCGTCTCGAAAAGTTCTTGAATTCTTCAACATCACAATAGAAAAGGTGCTGCGATCTACTGTCTCTCATTTGACCGCCTGCATTCTTCTCGAACTTCCAACATCACAACGAATCGTTAACTTGAATCCCTCTGTCTCCCTTGGACTCGAGATTCTTGGTCTACGAACTTTTCGTCTTATTGTCGTCCCATATAAGTGGTCGACCGCTTGCACTCTCTTTGCCCCAGATATTTAAAGCCCAAATTTCTTGAGTCCTCTCGCTACTTCCTTCTGTTCCCCTCCTCGGACCTACAAGACAGAAAGGAGACAGGAATACAAGCATCTTGTGGTTATTACCTGAAGCCATCTATCTTCCGCCTGTCACTACACTTACACCTCCAAACCTGATCCTCTTGCTGCGGTCTTCCCTTGGATTCGTCAAGTCAACTTCCAGCATCACTTCTGAACTATCTTCTTATTCCGTAACATCGTCTTACATGCCCGATACCTTTCTCTTTCTGCCATTCCTAGCTGCTGACAGGGAAACCGAGAACAGCGTAAACAGATACTCGATGCCCGTCACCAAGTCTCGTACCGCTTTCTACGATATCAACTTGGACCAGGCTAACACCACCGGTTTCCTTTTTGGAGACGACGATAACGTGATCGAGGGAAAACTCTACACCCAGGCGAGCAACGAAGACAACTTCCCTGTCCTTCGACGTGAACCCAATATGGTGAGTCAAGATCTAGCCTTCAGCACACCCTTTGCTACATCCTCACCTGCTTTTTGCCTGCGGCATCTCGACGCTGGCAAGGGTTGTTTCAGCTATCGGAAAGTTGCTTGAAAGCCGTTGCTGCCGTTTTGGCTGGCGGAGTCTTGTCTCCTGCTTGCACTCCCCTCGATTTTTGTACCTACACCTGTTCCATTGGAAACGCAGCGTTTTCTCACTATTTGGCTTACCTTGACCGCACCTCGAATTACCCTCTTTCTGCCCTTGACATTTATCTACAACACACCAGAAGCCTAAAATTCGCAAACCCTCACAAACATTGCATTTTGTTCTGTACAGTACATTTCCTGTATTGCTGTTGCAGCCACATCCAAGACGTTCATAGTTCGACCTGGGTGGCTCAGCGGTTGTTGTACCTGTTTTTCGTTTGTTGACTGTATTTCTTGTTCTAAGTCGCCCCCTTCGTCTGCTGGCATGAATCACGCGCGTGCGCCGTCCTACGATCAGAACGTTGGCACCGCACCCGACGGCTGGTCCCAACAGCACCGAGCTATTAGAAGCACGTCTGCGATCGGTGCTTCGCAGCCCAACAACGCGGCCAACATGACTGACGCGTCACAGTCGAACCCTTCTAGTGAGGCCACCATCATTGCTGCTCGCCCCGCGGCCTTCCGTCACTCCCTTGAGATGAAGTCGATGGATCAGAAGTACACTGACCCCGCGTCTGACGCGCCTACTCCTACCAACAACGGCAGCGTGCTCGCCACTCCTCCCAAGTTGCAGCCTTCTTTCTCTGCCAACGACATTCCTACCCTTAAGAGTGTGTCAGGATCCACCGTGGGCAGCACCCCCAACCAGGCTGCTCAGCAGCACCTGCACAACCACAACGCCAGCATGGGCCGTATCCCAGCTGGTGCCTTGCCAAGCCGTCACAGCCGCGAGCTCTCTGGTGATACTCGTGACAACATCGCAGCCGCTAACTACCAATCCATTGGCTCGTCTCTGCACGCCAACGCGCCCTCGTTCGGTCCAGCTCTGGGACAGTCCTCGGCCGTTCTCCAGGGTCCCGTCCTCTCCCAGCCCTCTCAGACTCCTGTGCCTCCTATCATGGCCCCGAGTCAAGCCATGACACCCTATAACAACAACAATGGTGGATATTACGCGCCCAATGGCTATGGCAACGTGGGTCCTGCCAATGGTGGTGCCAACTACCACGGAGTCCCTCTGCTTGCGCAGATGCAGGGCATGTCCCTGAACGGTGGTGGAAATACCTACTCTGCACAGAACTACACTGGCTATGCTCCTGTCTACGCCCCTCACCAGCCGCGCGATAGCCAGCAGCGCATTATGGCCAGTCGTCGCCAGCAAGACAACGAGGGTAAGTTAGCTCAACCCAGAAGCAAGTTCACCTCGCTAATTCGCACATAGCCATGAGTCGCTTCAATGGCACTACGCTTGAGTCCTACGGTGGTTCTATCTATGAGCTCTGTAAGGACCAGCACGGATGCCGTTTCCTGCAGAAGCAGCTCGAAAGCCGGAACCCTGACCACGTCCACATGATCTGGCTCGAGACATGCTCTCACGTTATTGAGCTGATGACAGACCCGTTTGGCAACTACCTGTGCCAGAAGCTATTCGAGTTCTGTAATGATGATGAGCGCACCGTCTTGGTTCAAAATGCTTCCAAGGACATGGTTCGCATCGCTCTCAACCAGCACGGCACACGAGCTCTGCAGAAGATGATCGAGCACCTGTCCAACAACGAGCAGGTCTCACTCATCACTGCCGCCTTGCGCGACCGTGTTGTCGAGCTCATCCAGGACCTCAATGGCAATCATGTCATTCAGAAGTGCCTGACGAAACTCAGCGCTCTGGATGCCCACTTCATCTTTGAGGCCGTCGGCACAAGCTGTGTCGAGGTAGGAACCCATCGCCATGGCTGCTGTGTTTTGCAGCGCTGCATTGATCATGCGTCGGGCGACCAAAAGCTTCTGCTCATTCAGCGCATCACTGAGCACGCCGTCACTCTGGTTCAAGATCCTTTCGGCAACTATGTTGTCCAGTACATCATTGACCTGAACGAGCCAATCTTCACAGAGCCTGTTGTGCAGAAGTTCCACGGCAGAATCTGTCAGCTGTCTCGCCACAAGTTCAGCTCCAATGTGATTGAGAAGTGTCTTCGCTGCGCCTCTGATGAGTCCAAGGATATGATCGTGGACGAGCTATTGGCACCCAGCGAGATGGACCGCCTCATTCGAGACTCTTATGCCAATTATGTGGTCCAGACGGCCTTGGAGCACGCTACTCATTACATGAAGCAGCGCCTGGTCGATATCATTCGTCCAATTCTCCCAACTGTTCGCCAGACTCCTTACGGACGCAAGATCCAAGCCAAGGTCTCAGCGTACGATTCGACCAATGGCCGCTCCAGCGGCCAGGTGACTCCTGCGGACTCTACCCAGGGCCAGATCCCGAATCGCCCAGCTCAGACCCGCGGCATGTCCAACACTACCTCCATTTTGACTCCAGGCGCTTTCCAGAACGGTGCCAACGGCTTGAACAACCGAGGCGCGCAGGTCTTTCCCACCAGCGCGAGTCTGACTGTGCCCCCTCCTCAGTCTCAGCACCCTCAACAATATGCGCCTCCTCAGTTCGGCAACCACATTGCCGGCACTGCTTTTGCCCAGGGACAGGGAGCTTCTGGCCCCGTCCATGGTGGCCCGGTCTACAATGGGGCTCTCAACCCGCCTATGGCTTCTGACAACGGCGAGCAGAACTTTTTCTAGACTGCGATTTGAGCTGATGTCCTTGTGGCTTTCGGGCTGTTCTTTATCTTCACGCTCTGTCATTTTACGGATTTCACGTTCTGGACACGAAACCTGACGACTTTTCCTTTTCTGACTGTCACATCAACGACATCACGACCCACCTCGTCTTCATCGCCATTCGAGCAAAAGCACTCTCTTGAGCGCTTTGTTGTACAATAGAGGCTCGATGGTGAACCAGAAGATCTTCTCAAGAAAGGCTTGCATCTTGGACGGCCCTCCCTGTAGGAGGACCAGCTATGACTAAGAGGCATGGCTCTTTCGCCTGTAACATCGACTGCATCGCGCGGACATGGGCAGCATAGATCTTTCCTTGGTCACCAAAACCAAAAAACGCGTTTCTTTCTCCTTGAAATTACGAACGGCGTTGGATTCTTTGGGTTTGATCGGATCACAATGACGCAAAGTCTTCATAGTCCTCATCGTCTCACCAGCAGACCGGAGACTATGATCACAAACGACGTCAACGACATGAGCATCGAGTTTTCTCTCTTTCGAAGCAGTCCATCTGAGAAGGATCTCAGACATAACTTTCTCGTCTTGCTACAGTTACCTGAGGGCTCAATTGAGATCTCACCCTTTGCGTACGTCTCAAGGATACAGAGCGATCAACTGCCTGGCAGCCTCTCGAGCTCTCGTGGTCTTTTCTTCGCGAGGGCCTTGGGTGTCAATGTGGGAGCCTCTTGCACTTGTGCTCATGGCATGCGGGTGAAAATTTTCTTTCTTTGCTTTCAATGGTGGAAGACTCCCGAGGCCTCTCTGGTAATGCACCCGTTCATACAACACCGGTGCTCGTACATTACTCTGTGCTTGGGCAGTCGCGTCACGGAATCTGGAAATGAACTGGCTTGGATTTGACACTTTGGTCTCATCTACCAATATTTCTTTCCTCTGGACGTCTCTCGGGCTTTCTTCAGCTCATCCACCAAATTGAGAGTTCTACTCCATGGCAAAATTTCGGGCGGGTCATACTCCATTCTTACAGCATTTATTAGTTATGACCTGTATGTAGGGCACCTCTTCTTTTTCCTTTCTACGCATCATTTGCCGACGGCTTCACACGGACGACTCCTTTGGAGGGAGCTTCGTGGTCTGTTTTGAGGAATAGATAGCTTTCGCGCAGAACAACGTCAGGATAGGGGTCCCCAATGAAATGTTAATACGATAGAAGGCTTTGACAATTCTTTTTGATTCTCGATCTCGTGATGTTTGCCTTCCTTGACTCGGTGTTTACAATGGTTAGCAATCTCAACAAAAGAGCCCATCTTACATCGTCATCCGTCTTCCCAAAGTGCTACCGGCAGACACGACCTGTGATTTATTCAATCACGAAACTCATTGGCCCCGTCACCAGGATTTGCCAGCTTTGAGAGCCGTCATTCATCCAATGAAGTCCCTGTCCTCCAAGAGAAATCATCACATCGACATTAATCAAGTCCAGGGTAAGCGAAGCACAAATATTATGGTGTCGACTCTGAGCAGGGAACTGACATCTTCCCGGCCCTTTCGACCTTCAGAGTCAAGATGCGGAAAGGCGTCATGACGAGAATCCCTGTTGTATGGTACGCAGCGCCCGTACGAACTGCAACCCCAAGGAGGACTGCGTCCTGGCCCGTAAGCCGCGCCCGAGATATCGGCCAATACCTCTCCAATCGTCATCACGTACAGCCAAAGCGATAGCCCTGCCCAGCCCACGAGAGGACCACCAGGGCGGCTGTGACTCAAGACATTCCCTGACCTGGCTCAGAGGCAGGCGGAGTGCGCCATGCCCTGTGTCCAGCTCGGCCGTGGCGACGATAGACCTGCGGCAAACCATACGATTCCGGACGTCTTTGGTTTGAATCTGACATAGCCAGCCACTCCTGTACCCGTGAATGGATGACAGACAAGCAGCCAGAGAGGGCGCAGGTAGGGTCGTCTCAAGCTGATTCATCCACGAACAGCAAGGTTACAAAAGACCGTTGTAGAATGGTGGAGCATAAGAGTAGTGACGGTTTTGGGAGGGAGAAAGGGGGAAGACTGAAAGCCGCAATAGAGGCCAGCCTGGAGAATGGACAGGATATGGATCAGGGCCCTGAAAAGTTTCCACGGGACAATAATCTGTCTTTGATTTCACGTTGCTGTGGACTTGAGAACATTTTCGAGCTGACAGCCCGCGTAGGACTGGGAGGCTGTCAAATTCGCAGAGCATACCAAAGGACCGGGCACAAGTTTCCGCGATCAACCAAGATCTCAGGATTAAATCAGATATTCGAAGGAAACGCATTCGGGTCGGGCAGCAAAATGCCATAATTCGTCGTATTTTGATTTGCTTTTGCTATCATGAACGCCCAAAATCTGCACATATGCAGTGCCCTTAAGAAACCGTGACCCATTTGGCAATGACCATTACCCTTGCCATGACCATGAAACACGAAAACATCGTGAAGCCACAACCACAACCCGATTCCCATATCCACGCGGTCACCCTCCGCAGGGGCGAGCCGCTTATCGGTAGCGCCACAGGGACAGGGTGTTGTTCTTCTTCCAGGTCTTTCTGCGGCCGGCCTTGGTCTTGGTGTAGCGGTGGCCCTTGTTGAGACCACGGGACTTCTTGCCAGTAGCAGTAAGGCCACGAGCCTCGCGGTGCTTGTGGACGGGGTTGACGATCCAGTTGATGCGGGGGTCGATGCGGATGGCCTTGTGCTGGGGGTCAACGAGGATGACCTCGTAGTACTTGTAGGTGGAGTCCTGGTTGATCCAGTAGGAGTTCAGGACGCGCAAGTTGGCGCAGCGACGGCCGACACGCTCCTCGGCGGTGGCCTTGAGGGAGCGCTGGTACTTGAGCTGGTTCACACCCTGGTTGGTGGGCTTGCCTGTTCGTAGAGAAATTCTGTCAGCCATGGACGATCTCTTCGACTCAAGAGATCTGTTTGATCCAGCGGGAAAGACGCACCGTAAGTGGCACCCTTGGGGACGGGTCGCTTGCGGCCACCGCGGCGGACACGGACACGGTAGATGACATAACCCTGCTTGGCCTTGTATCCGAGACGGCGAGCCTTGTCGGGGCGCGAGGGGCGCGAGGCACGGTGGATGACGTTCAATTGACGGAGCTATATTGATGCACTCTCAGCAAACGTTCAACGAGTGTATAGCACAGGCGGAGGGCGTCTCTGCTGGTCAGGGCCACCCATGATGGGTCGGGCCCTCGAAAAGCTGAGAACAGCGGCTCCGCCCACATGTATTTATTTTTTCGATCGAATGGTTCGGTTTCAACGTACTTCCCAGCAGCGGACTCGCAGGAGGAACTGCAGAACATCGCTCTGCTTCTTCTTCTGAAGCTCCTCAACGTCTGTAAGGCTTTCTCGTCAGTGGTTTGCTCGAAGGAGTCGGTCGGGTGATTTGGCGGAAAACTGGAATCGTGAGACGTACACTTAAGGGCACCCATGGTTGCTGTAAAGTCACAAGAAAATCCTGTCAGCAAACTCTCCTCGACAGTAATTGAGATGTGGAAATATTTTCGGAGGGCGGCGTACCAGACTTGGAAGTTGACGTTGACCTGGGCGTTGGTTGGGGGGGGTTAGTTGCAGTCGGGTGGTCGGAGAGGTTGAAAAGAAGATTTTCCCAGATGCACACTCCTGAATTTCGTGTGGGTTGAGCCGCCGAGCTCTGGTTGGTCCAAATTGAGCGGATGCCCCACTTGCAAGATCACGTGGACCTGAGCCGTGCGAACTGGGTACGTACCCCTGGTACCCCTGGACCTCTCCGGGAGACGGCTTGGCCTTGCCCAGGGTATTGATGCGCGAGCCTCCTCGACCGCAGCAAAATAGTCTGACCTATACAACAAGAACCATGTGAGTCCCTACGTGGAATGAATAGGGTCTCATATAATATTCCGGCACGGTGAGATTCAATCGGATATCCAGGCTGGCATACTGGACATGGTTGCTCGACACTCAGTGGCGCTCTCGATTGGCCGAAATACATTTGTAGTGACTGCTTCACGTTGATGCATTGATGAATATTGCAATGATCTTTTATTGATCTCAGAAATCTGCTACTGTTTCAAATAATCCTCTACTTGATCAAAGGAGGTCTTCAAAGCCATGCTGGTTGCAGCTTGTACGTGATCAGCAAATCCTCGTCGCATCTTGCACATCCAGGACCTCCCATTCTCTCACTTCCCGCTTTCAAACATCAGCCAGATCGTCCACAATCTTTCCAAAGGCGCCGGCCTGGCTCTTGGCCAACTCGCCCCATGTCGATCCGCTCTCATTAATGGCCTCGGTGCTCTTGCGGTACATGTCGACCGCCATCTTGCCCGTCTCGCTCAATCCCTGCTTGTCCGGCGTCAACAGGCGACTCTTCTCGTCGTTGCTGCTGGACGAGACAATGATACAGTCCATAATGTTCTCCCCATGCTGCCGGCCATAAAGCAAGAGTTGCTGCACGCTGGCAATGTCCTTCTTCCACAGCTCGCGTGGCAGGCCAAGCTCGGTGTTGTCTTGCGAGGCCTTGGAGTTGGCCCGATTATGGACGGTGATGAGCTCGTGGCAGCTTTGGAAAATTTCCTGACCAGCCTTGAACAGGGGATTTCCTTCACGGGAAGCGAATGTCTGTGGCTGGGGTTTGGTTTTGGAATTGGGTCTGTTGTCGCCGTAGGCTTCCTTGACCAGCTTGCTGTATTTCTCTCCCGCTGCGGCCCTGGAAATCATGGTCAGCATTTGTCTCAGCGATACATACCGTGGATTATACCCAGCTCACAATTCGTTGTTGCATGAAGTGATTAGATTTTGGATCTCAGCCTGCTTCGATTGGAGCTTCTTCGTGAACTCGTCCGCAAATTGGCGCTTTTCAGTCCTCTCCTTCTCGTTGAACCTGTTCTGCCAAGCAACCCAGCCCGAGAGCTGCCTTCTCGCGCACGCATGAGGGTCAGCCCCTGATGATCTCAGAAAAGGGATCGCAGTGATGGAGTACTCACTCCGTTGTCTGAGAGGAATGTCTGTCGCCGAGGTTATCGACATGGGTGGTTGACACTCGTGTCTTCTTTCTCGGTCGGTCCTCGGGAGATCCCCAAGGATCATTGTCGAGCAAACCTACAGCTGTGGCCAATTTAGTTTGAATTGGACTCAGGATTCGCAATTTGGTGATGAGAAAACTGTTGAACATACCATTGGCCTTCCTCTTTGTTGCTTTGGGTGGCATCTTTGGCGAACGGCTACTGAAAAGGGCTCAGCTCTGTGAACGAAGTCAAGCGGCTGACGTTCGCAGTGCAGACTTGAGTCTTGGACAGTTTGAAAACAGAGACCAAAATCATCAATGGGATTGCCAAAAGTTTGCTTGAACTTTGCTCCAGTACCGAGGTGGGCAGATGCCTACGGGTTGCCTGGCTCGTCAGTCACCTGCCAGTTGCCGTTCTTCCCCGGTTTAAGAAGTAACATCCTCCAGAGAGTAATGGCCACAAGAGGCAGGCGCGGAGAACCACCAAGACATTGCTGCTTTGGTGGGTATGAACCACCCATATTGTGTCACAATCGCAATTTGATCACCAATGAGGTTCATATTGAATGCATTTATGGTCACAAAGTCAACAGTCCGCAAGACGCACCCTGCCCACAGGGAGGACTCGCTGACGGTGGACTGCCTCAGAGTCTGGCATCACATCCTCGTCGCGTGGTTGAGTACCGGTGGCAACTTCATGTAGATAGCGCATGTTCTCTGGGGTATCGAACACCTATGGTTCCAATTTATTGCAAATAATCCACGACTAGCCAAATCATATTTATTCTTCCAACAATGGACAAAACCAACGCCACCGGCCGGGTGAGAGATGGGAGGGTGGGTGCTCGAACAATAGAGCGAGTGTACAAGATGCTTCTTCCCAGAGCCGAATACGTGCGTCCTGTCCGAGTCAAACCGAAAATAATCAGAAACGAAGAAAACAAAACCAGATATCCTTTTGGGAGTCGCCGGATTAAAAACTACGGTGCTCATGACAGCTCCTACCCCTCTGTCTATCAACCATCGCCCTTTTTTAACACATTTGTCTTTCCAGCCATGCCGAGAATATCCGTGAATGAAGAGCTTGCGAGAGATTAAATGTCAATCCCCTCCCGGTCTGTAAAATGAAAGGAAGAAAAAGAAACAACATCTTTCCTCTTCATGAAAAGCAGATGGCCCGCCAACGCCTAACGTGAATGACAACCCTCTCTAGACAGTCTGGCATGTCATTTTCTCGTCAAAAGAAGAGCAGCATCGCCTTTACTTGCCCTATTGTGTTTGTCTGAAACTCAAAATCCGTTGTTTGCAATCAAGTCTGAGATTGGTCCGCCTCTGGCAGTTGTGATGGGTCAGAGGCAGGGGGTGGGGGTTCTCGTCTTTCCGCTGGGGCTTGTCTCTCAGCGGCTGTTTCCTAACGGCTGTTGAGAGAGAGGCTCTGGAATGATCCGGCCCAGTCGTTTTGGGTGGTCAAAGGAGAAACCGGCTGGTCATGCTGCTGCGCCCCGCTCTGGGGTGGCGGGAATGCCCGAGAGCGCAGCTGATAGTCACCGCCGGGAAAGGTCGTGGGGTATGAATCCATTGAGGATGTAGCTGTGGGGGTATAGGAGGTCGGTCGAGGCACATTTGCGAAGGAGCTGTTGTAGTTGTACGGGTAGCTTGGTTGAGTGAAAGGAGCGGCGGCCCGTTCGTTCCCAAACGGTGAAGTTAGAGCTGGTTGAAAAGGTCGGCCCGAGGACGAGGAGCTGGGGAAAGTGGACTGATCCTGCTGCTGGTTCTGGCGACGATCAGAGGAGCCACCTCTGCCAACACCAACGGCCCCGGGGCCAATGCCGCTTGGGGTTTGCAGACCCAGGGAAGGGCTGGCGAAAGAAGCTGGGTTGATGGCGGACATCCAAATTCTAGTCTTGTAGATCTTGAAGAGGTCGGTCACAAGAGAGTTGAAATTGATGTAAGAGTCGGCGAAGTAGTAGAAGGTCAATTTCTTCCAGTCCCTGCATACATGTCAGTAGGCGGCCTTGTTGAAAAGACTTGAGAGATACTCACATTTGAAACTCGGCATCGAGAATCTCCATGTTCAGGCCGTGGTCCTTAACCTTCGACTGGCAAACACGCTTCGCCTTCGCCTCGCTACCCTCCTTATCTCGCAGAGCCTGGATCTCGTGGGGCTGAGCGTGGCGCTTAATGAGCTTGGGCTTGAGTTCACCGGCGTTCGGTTCTTGCATGTGATGCTGACTCGGTGGACCCATCCCTCCTACAGCGCCCCCATGCATGCCGTTAGAAGCTGCCATCAAGCCGGCGCCCGCTCCGTCTTGAGCCACTGCAGCGTTCTGGGAGAACATCATAAGCCACTTGTAATGCTCCTCGGCGTAGAGCTCCTTGAGCTCCTTGGCTGAGCCCCAATCGACATTGTCTCTCGCAACGGTGCCCAGGTCAGTCCCTCGGTCAGCCTCAACTATGACCAGGTCGCCCGGTTTCACTGTGAGACCAGTGCCCTCCTGTATGTAGAAGACATCCGCTCGATTACATTTGAAGAGAACAATGTGAAGCTTTTGAGCGTGTCGTGGCTGAGGCATGCCGTATAACGCTCGGTGTGGAGAAGGGGGCCTATTCGAAAACGGAGCCTGTAATCCATAAGGCGACGGGTACATGTTTGAATAGGCCGACTGCATAAGCGCCTGCTGGCTACTGTTGATTCCGGATGGACCAGTAAAGTAAGCACCTGGTACAATGTGTTAGCATATCGTGCTTGATCTTGACATGTGCGTTGCAGCTTACCGGCATTGCCCGCATTCAACAGAGAGTTCTCGTATTGTCCGACAGCAAAGTCCTGACCTTCCTGAGAACCTGGATCCTGCGCATGAACGTGATCGCCAATGGAACCAATGGATGGCTGCCGGGTTGGGATTTCAGCAAAAGAATGGCGTCTGCTCTGTGGAATGTCTGCCAAGCCACCGAACCCAAGAGAACTCGACCACAGAGCCTTCTTTACGTTCTCCAACGGGCGGTTCTCTAGAGAGAATGAAGACCGGAAAGGACCAGAGCCAAACTCGCTCATTCTCCGACCGAAAGCCCTCTTGCCTGCCAGGTCGGAAAGTTCTCCCGACTCGTCGAGGTCCACAGCATAGTCAGAGTTCTCCTCCGGTACTGGGTCGTGCAGACCATAGCCATTCCCAATACCACCAAACCCAGTCGATGCTCTGGGTCTCATGCGGTTGGCAGCGGCATGGTATTGTTGTTGACGCAACATTGCGTTCTCCCGCGTGAGCATCTCAATCGTTTTGGCCTCTGCCGATTGGGCTTGCCCTTGCGCTGCTTCTACACTCCCAGTTTCGTCATCCTCAACCTCTTTTACCTTCCCAAGCATTCCACCCTCATTCGACATCTCACTGAGCATGCTAGGCCTCGATGGTCGGTGCTGAAGGCCGGAATGAGGGATTCCCCGGTTGCGAGAACCCAAGATAGCGGAAGATCCCATCATGGCGTTTGGTGTTTCCGGGTCAAGCTGGCCGACAGAATATGACTGCGAGCGGTAGTTTTTCGGGGTCGGGTGGATGGGAATCGCGAATGGTATCTGAGAATTTGGTCCAGATTCCCTCGGCGCGGGAGATGTCTGGTGCGGCCCGCCGTCAGGGCCAAGTAATGAAGTACTAGTCGGAAGAGAGTTGGGTGATGGCAACACCTCAGCAAGGCGAGCCGGCGGTTCCTTCCTGTCGCTGTTCCAAATGCCTGTTCCCCAGGTGAATGTGTTGGAACCGATTTGGGGCCGTCCTATGCCTGTAGCTGAGGTTGGGTGGGGGCCCCAGGCCGCGGCACCAGACTCGGCAGAGGGGGTGCTCGGATGCGAAGCTGTGGGCGACATGGAGCTGCTCGCAAATGACCCCTTCCTCGGGCGAATTCCTGCCTGCGACGCTTCGGTCAACCAAGAAGTTCGGCGGACTGGTTTCTGTTGCTGGAAAGATGATAGGTGATCTTGACGATGTGCATCGGCTTCGTCGTCTGAACTGGCAACCGCTTCAGAGATTGAGTCAGGCGTTGCTCGGCGGACGTTGAGCTTGTCCAACAAGATGGCTTGACTGCTTGGAGCGACGCCTGGTGGCAGACTACCTTGACCAGGCTTGTTCTGCTGGCCAGACTTGGTGATGCTTGAGCTCATCGTCTATGGTTCAAAATATTAAAAATGAAGTAAAAGCGGCAAGAACCGAACATTGAACAGCGTGGAGGCGGATGGTGCACGCCAAATAGTTGGACCGCTCTAGTATGGCGACAGCCAATTGAGGGGTCCGGCGAAGCTCACGATGAGCGAGATGGGACCAGGAAGCTCAGATACACCCAGGGGCCGACTGAAAACCCAAGGGCCTGAGAACGGTGAAGATGAAGATGACCAGGCCGGCGGCAGCAGATGGCAGAACTGGAGTTGTTTCGTTAGCAAATTATTCGAGAACAAGGTACGTGGTATTTGAACGGGTTGTCGCATAGCTCTGCAGTCAGGAGCGGGGGGGTTGGGGTGATGGGTGCAGAGGCAACGAGGACACACGTACTGTCTGCGGCAGGATAAGAGCTACGGCGAGGGCGACAAATTCTGGATCTCTGGTCTAATGCCCCGAATGAGAAGTGGAAGAATCAATGATTAGGCTCATAGAATTGTTGTGACAGGTGTTGACTCGAGGCCAGACAATAGGAACCCGCCGGAGTCGGCCCACAATGCCAACCAGAGGGTGAAATGCGACGGGCGATGGCGACAGGTATGTAGTGAGAAAGACAGGAAGCGATCGTCGTGTCGAGGTGTCTAGGTGTAGGTGCAAAGTGCCGTTATGGGGGGAGGGGATGGGGCAGGGCTGCAGCTCTATCAGGGTGGGTTGTTTCTTCAGAAGATGCTCATCGAAAGTGAGTGGAGGGCGTTCGCATCTCGAATGACGATCCTCGCGCGGGTGTGTCTTTTTCCCAGGGGCCGATTTGCGACGATGATCTATGCGCCCATCTTTGAGGTCTTCCTTCCTTTGTGTCTTTGCCTTGGCGCGCCCAAAGGGTGGTTCAACTGGGTGATGCCCAAGCTCACTGCGTATGTCTTTTACTGCAGGGCTGGCGATCAGGTTGTCAGGTGGAAGGGAGGAGGAAGTTGGGAGCTGGGAGCTTCAGATTGCGAGTTGGGAGTTGAAGGAGGGAAGACGTGGATGGGGTGTGGATCGAGGACGGACAGGACGAGGATGAAAGATGTGTGAGTGAGTGTGTGTGTGCGCGTGTGTGTGTGGAAGTCAAGTCCAGTCCAGTCCAGTCGAGCTGCTTGGCCTGCACCTGCAACTGCGGAGGGACCTGCGGAGGAGAGCAAGGCATTCGGAAGGCAACCTTGGGAAAGGTTAAAAAGGCACCACCTCCAACCCAACCCAACCCGGACCTGAACCAACCTGAACCTGAACGTGCCCAGGTGAACCTGAGGCCCAGGTGCTTGCTCGCTGGTTCGCCCGCCCGCTAGAGTGTGCTCCAGTACCCCCCAAGTGCCTTGCCCGCCTTCCCCCCGCCTGCCCGTCTGCCCGTCTGCAGCGGCGCACAAGTGCAGAATTGGGCGGGGCTTTCGCTTCGTGTGAGTGAGGGGCCCCCTACTAGCCTAGCCGTTGCAGGCCGCGAGGTGACTGGTCAGGCTGGGCTGGTGGCCGGCAGGGGACTTGTGGAGAACTGGCGCGTGCCCTCGTCTGGACTTGAGAGCCCGCCAGCCCGCCCAGCCAGCCCGCCCAGGAGCCCCGGAGCCCCCCCTCTCAATGGATGGGTGTCAATGCTCCCCTGCAAGGGTCGCAAAGCTGGTTGGGAGATCCAAAACTAGCCATTTTTTGCCAGGCACGAAGCGCAGCTCACTCTAATAGTCTAGTCTCCTCTACTGTACTCCTATTCCATCTAATTCATGGACGGCAAGGAGACGCGAGACTCGGTACTTGTTGGAGGAAGCATCCTGCATCTTGCACACTTTTGCTTCTTGCACACACGAGGCACAAGACATAAGGAGACTGACTGTACATATGTCTATACGTACCTGGTGCATTTATTTGGTGAGAGCCATGTCGTGGTACGTGCTACACAGTATATTATTGTACATACATACATATATACATACATGCATACATACATACACACACACACACACACACACACACACATCATATCATGCCATGCCCATGCCCATGCCATCTGCGCCAAAATTGACGGAGCATGAGACGGGCTACCTTTCGGTTGAGGCTGAAATTGGTAAAAAGAAAGAGGAGCTCATCGCATGGGTGTCTGCCTCTCTTCTGCCGCAACGGGCGGCAGTCGATGCTGTGTCGGGGGTGCTATGGCTATGTCGTAGCATGCTTACTCCCTACTCCCTAGACCAGCCGCTCCTACGACAGCGTTCATCCTTCCATCCAGCGAAGGGAAAAAAATTGTCTTGGATATTGTCGCCGCCGACTTTGGGCCGTTGGCCGGTCGTCTGGTATCTACGGAGTACCGTGGCATCTGACGGCATCTGACCACAATCGACAGTGGGAAGACAGTAAGGTAGACTATGTCTATGTATCAAATGGCACTGGCACTGGCACTGGCACTGGCACTGGCCGGCACTACTGTACCATGTAGGACTCTCCCAGGGTGTCGCGGGCCAGTCCAGATGCTCCATTATGCATTGCATTGCATCGCATCGTCGCCTTCCTCCGCCTCTGCTACCCCGTTCCTCCACTCGGTCTGTTCTTCCTGCGGTCCATTGCAGTAGTGGCTGGTCTGGAGCTGCAGGTGCTCGTGCTTCTGCTCAAGGTCCTGCCCCTGCGGTCCCTCACCAGTCAGCCCATTTATTATTCAACAAACCCCCGGGCCCGCGACCAAATCTCCGCTGCGTCAGCCCTCGCAGCTCGCATCTCGTGTCTTCCTGGCATGAACTCGTTGCGTGCAAGACCAGCATAGATGCAGGCCCCCAAGCAGCAGCCGGGGCTCTGGTCGCCCTTCGGAGCGGAGCACAGCGCAGCACAGTGGGCGAGAGTACGGCACGGTACGATCCAATACGATACGATACAATACATTGCAATACAATACAATACTACACAGCGCAGCACCGCACAAAGCAAAGCAAAGGAGGCCAAGCTTCCAGGGCCCCCCTGGGACCAAGCTGAGAGACTCGGAATTGTGACCAGGGGCCTTGCATGCGCCCAATCACGCGCGGCTTCCCCGCAATTTACTTAGCATGATCCCGTCTAGCGGCGATCGTCGATCCAGCCTGCCACTGCCAGTCCCCAGCCAGCAGCAAGGGCAGCCACCAAAATCCCAACCGCTGCATGCCAATGGCCCGTGGCAGACGGTACAGTCGAATCGCCTCCTGCTACGCTGCTCTATCACAGCTCTCACCACTCACCACTCACCACCACCTCCTTTTCTTCCGTTCGCCGCATCAGCAGCAGTCGGACCCGAGAAGGCCGGGGTACCACATGCGGCCTATGCATAATGAAAACGACAGGAGACAAGCACCCACCGGTCCACTGACGCTTGGTAGACGCGTGGCGACGATCTCCAGTTCATTCTGACGATGGGTTGCGAGTAGACAGGCCTAGTCCACCGACCGACTGCCTTCCCGCCTTGCCTGCTTTGCCCCCTCCTCCTCCTCCTCACCTTGACCTCCTGCAGCATCAGACGACCAGGTACCTAGGTATGTGCGAGCCGCTTTTCTAGGTCGCCAGTCGGTCGGTCCTCTCTCACTCGCTCGCTCGCTCGCGTGCCACCTCCAGGCTCGTCTGAGCTCGGGAGCCAGGCGTGCCAGGGCACCGTTGAGCGTTGCGCATCGATAGGAGCCGCTCTGGACCTCGCCCTAGTCTCTGCGCTAGACACATGAGGCACTGGAAGCGCACATCCAGCCCAAGGGGTCTGGGTCGTTCTTGAAAACTCTTGTTTTGGCAAGTGGCATTGTCAGCTGAGAGGTGCTATGATTGACGCACAAGTGATGATCAGCGCAGCATATTACATCGGGGCCCGATGCAGCAGAGGTCCAGGATGGGTCCGGAAGCTCCAACTCAATCGCAAGCATGCTTGACGGGCCTCGAAGCGGGGTAGGGACCCTGGCGGAAAGTCAATCAATCCACGATGCCATCAGCTGGTTTCCCGCGGATGCCACTGTTGCCCTTGACCTTGGTCTTTTGTCCTAGGCATGCCGTGACATGGTACCTCTCCCTCAAAGAGCCGACGCCAGCCAGCTAAGCGAAGCGGAGCCACTTCTCGACGGACTCACTCAGCTCCAGCTCTTTGGCACTTATGGCAACGTTTTAGCTCACCGAACCTGCTCCAGAGGCGAACGCCAGATCTCTCAACACGCGTTTCCAAAACGCAGCACGGGCCGGCCACTGCGACCCGAGCTGAGAGACGGCTGCTGACGAGCCGGTTGCCTTTCATGCATAAGCTTGAGCCCTATGGACTGTGCCTAGCTGTGGCCCGAAACAAGGACTGCAGAGGCGCCCGCCGACGACGTTACCAGACTGTAGGAATCTGGCACAGGCATCGAACTACCGTTCCAGCTGGGATCCAAGTCCCACGATCCGTTCAAACCCCGGATTCGTCGCACAGACATGCTGGGGTCGGGCCTGCAATGAGGCCTTCGCTCTCCTGTCCCCGGTCCTGGGGGTTGACGCCCTAGGCTCGACCGGAGAGGGCTTGGCGTGATCAGCTGCAAAGCAAACTCCCCAACCATGACATCTCCTGTGCGCTTTTGACTGGCTCCGATACTGGGAGCATAGCATCGCGGCTCTCGCAGGGCCGATGTGGCTGTCGATCACGTACTATGCTATGAAACACACATACATGTACGGCGGCGGCATCGCTGTATGTAGGTCTTTGATGCCGGTCTAAATCACCCTGCGTAGGACGACAACGGTCGGAGTTTAGCACTGGCGCTGTTGCGCGCCCTGAGAGTGTATCACAAGACAGGGCCTTTGCTCTCGTCTGCTGGGCGGCGCCACCAGGCCAATCGCAAGTGGTGGTGATACAAGCCGTGTCACCCTATCCTGCGCGCCGGAGTAGACAGTAGATCAAACTACGACGCTTTCACGACGTGTCCCGTAGGAGACGGACAGAGCAATTGGAGCCTTACGAGCAGGAGATCATGAGACAGGGGGTTTGAGACCAAGAGTCCATCCTGGAAAAGATCACGAGAGGACCACGCCCATTCGCATCTTTCACGATGGGGGAACCTCAATTGTCGAGTTTAAGTTTCAATGCGATGGCAGACTCCTTGTTTCTGGCCTACATTATGAAACGCCAAAACCCCTTCACACAATTGTTTCCATCGGGCACCGGATCGTAGCCCAGACCAGCCAGTCGCACACAAAGCAGTCTATCATACAGGCCCGGCAGAGCAATCTGAACAAGTTTGCTGCGAGACGGATGACTGCTACGTGCTTTGGGGGTCGCATCGGTACAGTATCCTTCACAAAATCTAGACCAGCTGTCTTGGATGGAAGGTTAGCAGTCGTTCTGTGTGCGATACTGCCATCCAGAACACGTATTTGGTCACGCGGGAAAACCCGCAAGCCAGCGCCTGATGCGGCAGCCAGAAAACATTTTAAGGCTCGGAAAGACTGCCCAGTCTCGTCTATTACAGTCGCCAGTATTATATCTTGGTGTCATCTCGTGTTTCAGGGCCCATCCCAACAGCCCTACCTTAATTTTACAAGGGTACACATATAGGAGAGGCACAGGTAGAAAGCAAGAGAGATGGGCGAGCGTGCAGGCAAGGGTTCCAGCCTTTGGCGGTCTCAAGGAGCATGGTCGATGGACCCCGCGCCGGGTGACGTGGGAGGCACGGCGCCCTTCTGCTGCCGGAGCTTCTCCTCGAACTTTGCGAACTCCTTCGCGGCTATCTCCTCCTCCTCGTCCATGACCTGGGTGACGCCCTTGACCTCCTCAATCTAGAAGGGCAGTTAGCATGGTTGCCTGTGCGTAAAAATGGGGGAGGGGACAGCCCCCGGGGTACTACTGACATAGTGCATCAACATGCCCTCGATGCCGTTCTTGAGCGTGACCGTGCTCGAATCGCACGTCCGGCACGCGCCCCGCAGCTTCAGCAGGACGTGGCCATCCTCGAAGCCCCGGAACTCGATGTCGCCGCCGTCCTCCTGGATGGCCGGGCGGATCCGCGTCTCCAGGAGCTCCTTGATCATGCCAACGACCTCGTCGTCATTCTCGTCGTATGCGAGGCTGTCGACCTCGCCCTCGCCCGCGGCCTCCTGGCCGTCCTGCGCCGATTCCTTCTTCTCGACGATGTTGACGATGCTCTGGCCGCCCGTGATGGCCTCAGTTGTCAGCGCGAAGATCTCCGGCTTGATGTGCGCCCAGTTCGCGTCCTCCTCTTTGGTGACGGTGATGAAGTCGGCGCCGTAGAACACGGCCTTCACGCCGTCGACGTTCATGAGCTGGGCGGCCAGCGGGGAGGAGTAGGGCGGCGCGATGGTGCTGCGCGGGTTCAGGTACTCGATGAAGGGGGTGTTGATGTTTTCGGGGAGGATGCGTTGGTTTGGGAGGAACTTGAGGGCGTCCGGGTTCGGCGTGGGCTCGACCTGGATGAAAATGGTCCGCCGGCCGATGGTGGTCCGCACGCCGGGCAGTGAGGACCTCGCCGTTGGGAGCTGTGGGCGTTGTCCGGCGGCGAAGGGTGGATGTGTCGAGCCGATGCTGTGGAATCGCATCTGGGAGAGCCGGCCAATGCTCGGGCCAGAGCGAGTCTGTGACGGCCGTGCCGCTGATAATAGACGGCCTGACGGCCTGCTTATCCTCCTGAGAATCATCTTGAAAAAACTCTGGTTCGTAGGTGGGTTGAAAAATGTAGGAGAGTGGGAGCAGCAGCGGCTGCGAGAGTGATGTTTAAAAGCGTCACCGTGCTGACAAAATGCGCGAGAATTATTTGCCCCGAAGACCCTGCGTCATTGCTTGGCCCGGGCTGCCCGCGTTTTGGTGGGGCCTACAGCATTGGTAGCAAATCTGGGCGCTGCGATTTTCCGAGTTTCCCCAGATTTCTGAGTGCCCAGGTGCGTGGGCAGTGTGCAGGTACTTGTGGGGGGGAGGGGATCCCTGCTAAAAATGGCGGTCCTGCAAGTCAAATTTCAAGAGCAGCTGCGCCCCTCCGTCCTCATTGAGAACAAACGCCATCGAAAGACTCCCACTCGACCAACCTGCTCTTCACCTGCACACTGCCACCTGCAAACTACCGTCTGTGTTGCCGATCCTGCTTTTCAGTTGCAGTCGCAGCCATGTCAGTAGACGTCCAGGGACCCCCGAGCGACCCAGATGGCGACGCGCCTCCGAACGACAAGAGCGCGGAGCAGACTACGGTAGAACACGCGGAAGCTCAGCCCGACGCGACAACAGAGACAACAGAAAAAACAGAAACAACAGAAATAACAGAGGAATCACCACCGCCCAAGCCTCAGCCCAAGATCTGTGGGATTTGTGAGAAACAAGAAGCGAAATACAAGTGCCCTCGCTGTTCCATTCCTTAGTAAGGCCAGCCCATGAACGATCAACCCGACCTGCCCAGTCCTTGCTGCTAACCAGCCTCAAGCTGCTCGGTCGCCTGCTTCCGCCCCCACAAAGAGAACCACCCACCGGTCGAGCCTCAACCTGCACAAGCACCCTCCAAGCCGGCCCAACAGGACACCAACGAAGACAGCAGACCCAATAAACGCAAGACCCACCCCTTCAACATTCTGGACGATTCGCCCGAGCTGGCGCAGCTCTTCAAGAGATACCCAAGCCTCCCAGCGAAGCTGACCAACATCCACGTCGCGACGCTGCCGCCCCAGGAGGAGCAGCCAGGCCGCGGCGGGCTTCCCTGGAACCTGCAGCAGGCCCCTGGCTACCAGTCTAAGAAACCGAAGTGGACGCATGACCTAGGTCTGCGCCGTGGCAAGGAGGCTCTGCGCAAGGCGAGGACCGACCCCGGCGAGGACGGCGATGCTGTGAGGGAATATTGCGAGCTGGTCCTGCACCTGCTGTCCAAGCAGGAGGCTGTGGGCGGCGTCACGGACCTGGTGAGGGAGCAGGTCATGAAGCAAGATGTCCAGCTCATTGAGAAACTGATCGAGGCGGAGTCTAAATGGACTTGATTCGCAAAGTGCAAGACCTCGTGCTTCGACCGCCCAGTTCCATGCTTGATCAACATTGGTGAAGGTTTGGCGGAGACCGTCACGCGCTCAATGGATATCAAGAAGTTGACTACAGGCGTGGGGGTTCATTATTGTATGTGTATTATGCATCTCGCCACCCGCATACACCCCTTCTATTACATCCGCCAACTAATGCAGTAGTTTCGAGAAGACGCCGGATTTCCGATGATTCAACCCTACTGAGCTCCCGTTCAGCGCGACGTCGCAGCGAGCTCGGCCATTCTTCGTCACCTCGTCAGCCTCGGGAGGAGAATCGCCACCGAGTCTCAGTCTGAGCACAGAAAGCGGGCTCATCCGTTTCAACAACTGCAGCCTCCGTGGTTTTGGCTCCGTCGAATCTACCTGCGTCCAGTCTGGAGGACAACGCTCCTTAGCGTCACCCGATCGCACCCTCTCGGGCTCGCTGATACATTCCTCCAACACCATGGTGTATTTACCAGCTTGCTCCGGCCTGCCATGATTCTGCCTGACGCATTGCTGGCTCCGCGTCGCTCGAATGGTTGCAGTGCGCTGGGATGGCGCATTGGGTTGCCTGGGGACGTGGATATACGTGCCGCTGGAGTCCGTCGAGTCGTGGGGCGAGGAATCAGCAGCCGGCTTCGTCCGGAAGACCCATCTTGTTGATGTCTTTGGGCCTGCGAGCTGAGAGGATCTCTTGCCGCCCTGAGGTAGCGCGGTATTTTGGCTGCGCACGTCATGTGTGCGCCGAGCCTTGGACAAGTCGGAATCCGAGTCTTGTGGCCTCTTTCCCAGCTGCAAGTCTTCGAGTTGCCGCTCTGCTATGACGATGTTGAGGCGCCTGCTCAGATCGATTGGGTCGAGGGGTTGGGATTTCTTGTTTGGGGCTCTCTGGCCCTTCAACCTGGAGGCTCTCATGCCTGTTGGTCTAATTTGCGTATGTAACATGTCGCGTGTGGTTGTGTGCGAGTATGAGAGTGTGAGAGTGGGTCTGGTTATGCGTGCGTGCGTGCAAGAGAGAGAGAGAGAGGGAGAGGATATCTGTGCCCGTCAATGCTGTGCTGGGTTGGACGGCGTCGTTGACAGACGGCAGGTGGGCAGCACAAAGAAATGGGCAGAGCGTTCACATGCAACAACAGCTAATGACTACTGTGTGGGCGGGAAAGCAAGGAAACAAACAAGCCAATGCAGAAATGCCACGGGCGGGGGACTACTAGCTATTCAAAGGAAAACAGGATCGAAGCAAGGGATGCGGCTAAATGCGATCAGATGCCCGCGCATGCAAAAGGCGCGGGTCCGGTGACCTCGTCGAGTTTTGAAAAGAAGGGGGACCTCGGACTTGGGCATCTGGGGGGACTGGGGGGTAGGGGGGGAGGGGGAGGGGGGGTCAACACTACGGGACTTGCCAGAATGCAGTATGGCCTGGTGTGGGAATATGCTACCTACCCCATAGTTTGGCAGGTAGGCTCACGAATCGCAAAACAAACCGGCCGAATGCAGCCTTTGTGTGCGTTACCCGTACCACGGTATGGTATGCTAATGGTATGGTCATGGCATGCGGGAGGCGTCAGGCCCAGAGGGTGCCATCAACATCATGGGCAGCAATTGCTCTTGTTTTCCTGACCGCTTCGGTTCGTTGTTGCATGAGAAACCCTCTCCTCCCTTCCAATCTTCTGCTGCTGGCCCTGCTTCTGCACTGTTTCGGCATTGTCTAGTTCGGCTGGATGCGCGGTGATGTCGCGCTGCTTTGGCGAAAAGGCTCAATGGGGCACAAGTACGGGGTAAAAGACGGGGTGGGAATGGGTGCTTTGGGGCGGGCCCTCCTGCATCCCCAGGACCAGAACCCCATAACCCCCATCCGTGAGAGGCTCTGATCGACAACGGCTGGGGCATGGGGCGCCTGCAGGTTGCAGGGTTGCAAGCAGAGTGGCGTAATGGGGCATGCCACTCACACACTCGCTCTGCTCTTTGGTTGTCAGGTTGTCTGGTTGTCTGGGGGGTGGCCCTCCTCCCTCCCCAACCCGATCCAAATCCTGGATAGGATCGCCGCCAACACCTGTCAAACGGCTAGCCTAATTTGCCCACCTGGCTGACTGGCCACTGGCCTGGCAATGGCCGCTGACATGCACCTCACCCACCCCATCTGGTCTGATTTCCCTCGTGCCCCGCGTGACGGCGCTTGCTTTTTTCTTTTCTGGACGAGGGGAGGAGCCGCCCGTCTTTTGTGTAGCCAAGCCCAGCCGAGCCGGCACTCCAGCCCTGCTTCACCATGGGGTGTGGCACGCACGACAACCCGCAGTCCGATATTGCTGTCTCAGAGGGTGATGTGCTGCCCACGCCGGAAAGAGAGAAGGGGGGGAAAAACACGCGGAACGGCCTTTTCACGCCATCCTTTGTCCACCTATTGGGCGCGTCTTGGCGTTTCCCTCGTTTACGAGAACCCTCGAGCCCCCGTTGGCCCCTAGGAAATCTCTCCGGGCAAGGCTAGTGGTAAAGTGACCAGTCCGTTCGGGCCTCGACCTCGAGTGTCTTGCCCCGGACCCGGACCCAGCTTTCTCAACTGAGTCCTGCCTGTGCACTGTCAGACCAGCTCAATTCTTGGTGAGCTTCTCCGTCTTCACCTCCTGCCGTCCGATATGTGACTCCCCGGTAGTGTCTGGGAGCTCGACGACCCCGGGCATCAAAGTGTCTCGATGCCTTCCGAAACCGCCCTGAGCCTCAAACCATCCAGTGGTAGTGTCGTGGAGGGCAAGGTGGACACGCGGCAGGACCTGCAGAGGTACCCTGGACAGCACGAGGGCATCGCCGGATGGAGAGCCGGGCGACACCTGTCAACCTTGCCGAGAGCAGGACTGGAATCTTGACTATTGTGCATCGTGGTGCTGGTCTTCCCGTTCCTGGGACCACCCACCACCACGTGTGACTTGGCGCAGAGATCTTCGGACAGGTCTCTTGGACATGCCGGATCTATCGCCTCCCCTGACAGCCATCACTTGCCGTGACCGCGGTGCGAGGCAAGGGCCTCCGAGCCATTCATTGTTTTCAGCAGCAGGGCGTGAAGGACACACCTCCACGCCAGTTTGCAAGTTGACGCCGCGGTATCAGCCTCCTTCTTAGCTCTGTCGTTGCGCCCACAGAAAATGATTAGATCAAGAGAAGGGAACCGGACGTCAGTGGTTAGCACGGTGATGAGCTAGACAGGGCCCCCAAAGTTGAGCTCCGCTGATCTGCGGCACTTGGACGTGTTGTGCTCGTATTGAAGCCAGGCAAGCCCATAGCGGACAGTTTCACTTTGCTCTCATACCGCAGTCTAGCTGGAGGTACTCGGGGTCTGCGTGCCAGCAGAGCCATAGGACTGTCTGACTTGGTTAGGACGGGGGCTGAGAGACGGACGGGCACAAGGATGAATTGGACGCGCGTGAACGGCTGGGTATGAGTAGACGGAAACTTTTGATACTAATTATTTTGGACTTGAACATGTCTTGCATATTAATAAGTAAAATCCCAGTCACTTGTACGTAATCGGCTTGATCCTACGTGTCCATACGCTCTAGAGAAAAATAATATTCCAGCTGTATTTGCAATTGATATTCATGCAAATTTTTCTTTTTCAAGTCTCCATGATATGAAGTCCTCAATTCTAGTGATCTTGTGCCTTGCCGTCCACGTGCTACTTAAATTGCGAACAGCTGAGACATGGCACTGGTATCTGGTTTCAATATGGTATTACATATCGAGACATTACTAATATATACATCCATTCCCTCGTGCTCCGTCTACCTATCAATTTGCCCACCTGCGTACTAAGGTCGCATTCTTCTCGTTGCCCTGGATCCAGTCGTCCACGACAACCGCAATCTCCAGGTTGTTGAGCTCCAAGTGCATGAAGTGGCCGTTCCCATGGATGCCCCGATCAGCCAGCCGGATCCACTCCGGGTTGCCGCCGGTCTGCTTTAGGTACTGGATGGTGCAGTGATCGTAGGTGATGTGCACCGACGCCTCGCTGGTGATGAGCAGGTACTTGACGGCGCTGATCTTGGGCAGCTGGCGCGCGGGCTCGGCCTGGAGGTGGCACGAGCGGTGGGCCAGCGTGTCGTTCCCAACCTCGACCTGGACCAGCTCCGACGGGTCCGAAACGGCCGGCTCGTAGTCGATGGGCACGTCGGTGAGGCCCCAGGCGCGCGTGACGGTGCCGGACAGGGACCCGGTGCTGGGGAAGAAGAATGGGGTGGTGGATGACTCGAAGTTGATGTTGCCCGCCACGTAGTCCCCACAGTCGTTGGACATGAGAATCGGGTATATGGCCCCGGCGGAGTGGGAGATGAGGTAGGACGGCCCGATGATAGACAGGAGCTCGCAGCCCGACTCTCTCATGACGTTTTCCACCGAAGTGGAGTTCGTGGAATAAGGGAGCACGGCCCTCTGGAATTGCTCAAAGTAGGGGTCGCCTCGCAGGCCGGTACCGGGGAACTGAGTGTGCAGCACGGCCTGTGGGTAGAGGTCCGGGAAGTGCTGGGGGCCAGAAAAGGATTTCTCTGTGTTTTCGGCCGTCGTGCCGGCTGACATGGGGAAGCTGTCCAGGTCTGTCTGGGTGCTGCGCCCGACTGAGGCCTGGTCGACGATATAGACCTGATAGCCCTGCTCAACGAAGTACGAGGCTAATCATCCTGTCAGCATACAAGTCCATCCCCTGTCGTATGGCAGTCGCCAGAAGTCGTTCAAGCCGGCCTGCAAGTCTGCACCCCAAAATCTCAGCCTTTGAGCCCTGCACGATGCTCACAAAGACGGTATCTTGTGAGCAATAGACTCACAGGGCGACCCACTCGACTCCCCTAAGGAGCGCGCCAGATCGTGTCGATCCGGAAAAATCAGGAAAGTTATGAGATAGACGAACCAAGACCCTTCCTGTTGTCCGGCGTATTCAGCCAGGAAACTCCGCTCGTCCCACCGCCGTGGAAAAAGACCACCGGCTTCGGCTGAGTGACAGCATTCGGCGTCAGCTTTTCGACATACAGCTGACCTGTGGTGCGGTTTCCACTGGCATCCTGAATATATCGGCCGCCGACATAGAAAATATCCCTCGCGTAGGCAACCTGGTTCGAGCTGCACCTGGGGCTGAGGGCCAAGACGCCCGTGCAGTCGACTGTGGAGTTTTGCGAGCGAAAAGTGAGGCGAGAGTGCTGCTGCCCCGCGGCGGCTGCGAGCGAGCTTCCCAGGAGCAAGACCAGGGCCGAGCTGAGGAGAGAAACGAGAGAGTGGTGAGCCATGGCGATCGACTCTGGAGAGGTTGATGCCCCCAAGCCGCAGGTCTCAGGATGTTGAGCGTGCGAGAACCTGGGCGGCTGGGATTAGCGGCTGATGCAGCGAGTTTTGGCAGTTGGATCCCTGGGATCTGACGACGTCCTCATATTTGGGAGGACCCAGTCGCTGATAAGTCTAGGTGTGGCGATCCTGTTGGCGAACCCATCGTCCCCATCCGCCGCCGGTTTTGCCCCTATAGCGGTCCGCCCCCCTTCGATATTTTCGGAGATGAGCCGTGCTAGGCGCCCCCCGGGCAAAGCCTTGAAGTGGGGGTCCATCGGATCCGGCTCGGAGCAGGCAGCCGGACACGGCTCGCAGGCACAGTCTTCTGGGTGGCCCGATCCCTTGGTGAAAAGATTAGCCCATCCCCCAAGAACGAGGCACCGGTGTGTTGCTGGCCCTTGAGATCATCGCGAGTCTGCCAGAGACAAAAGATCAGGAAAAGCAGCTACCGACACTCGGAGATGCTGTCCGCGGGGAGTATCCACACTCGCCTCGGCTTGCTTTCCTCAAAGACCACGAGTCACCCACTTTTACCCGCGGCTGGACCACGCTGATGGGGGAGATTCAACACTCTCTCCTCGACGGTCGGCGACGTGGGAATCATGCTCCTTATTTAAAAGTACGTATGGGCAAAAGAAGTAGCAGAAGCCGGCGGTTCTGGCGTCAGCGGGTCGAAAAGGTCCGGGATCGACCTCAGCCTGGACTCGACCCTCGCGGTCGCCATGCGGCTTGTTCCAGCCTCTACCCAGCTGGCTGGCAGCCGAGCTCGCCGCTGTCAAGCACGGTTAAAATTGCAATCTCCACTGCCGGCCACTTCCCGGTCACTCTAAATGAGTCGACGGCAAAACACATACGCTTCCGCAGGGATTTTCCAAACGTCCGGGCGTGGAACTCTGCCCAGCGCACTACTGCACTACCGCACTACGCCACACCCGTCCCCGTGGCCTTGGGATGCAGTCTCGTGGGGTGACCTCCTGCAGGATATCATCCTGTGTCCCGTGGGATGATCTGGCTTAATGTTCGTCGGAGAGTTGTCTTGTTGTCACGACAACTACTCCGTGTGCGCGGGTGGATCGATCGTCCTCGATCGTCTTGTATCCACGCAAGGTCTCTTGATCTTCCTACGTAAAGTTTGACCACCCCTGCGAGCTGTATCGCAAGATTGCAAGGTCTGCCACCGTCTGGCCGCCCTACGATGAACCAGAAACCTGGCATTGTGGAGCCCCAAGGCTCGGAAGCTGGAGGCGCAATCCTCGACAGTCTCCAGTCCTGGTCCAACTATGATACTTTCCGGATATTGAGTTAGCAAGGCGACATACCGTTCTTTATGCGCCCATCGAGCCACCCAGGCGGATCTTGAAACGGGTTCATCTACTGCAAGCTAGAGAGGCAAAATGTTTGAGTTTCCTTCCCGTCGGGACATGTCCCATATGTGTCCAAGGTGTCCTCTCACACGAGAACGAACCCGAGGCTGACTACCTGCCGCAAACGACCCTGCTACCCAAGCCATCGGGCTCTGATCATAATAATAGACGTTGGGCGCTCCTCCGACAATAGAAATACTTAAAATCGTGGGCTCCCGAGAGATCCATCTTTCCCGCATTGTTCCCACCTTGGCACCCACCCTCCAAAAAGTCGACTGCTCAGATTTCGCCATGAGCAACAGCTCCGCCATACTGGGCAAACCACCGAACAATGAGGATGACTTCTTTATCGTTCGTGGTATTTTCCGGTCTGTCGGGCTCTTCAGTGCAAATGCTAGCAGGGGATGGATAACGGTACCGAGCGAGCCCGCGGGCTACCAGTACGAGACGAAGCAGCCGGGAATCATCGCGGGCATGGTCATCGTTATACTGCTCATATCCGTTGTGACGGCCACAAGACTCGCATTACGATATTACAGTACAAAAATGGTATTTGGCTCGGATGACTGGGTTATTTTAGTTGCCGCTGTAAGTCATGCCCAGAGTGCTACCCATTGTGTTACCTGGCTGTGGGCCGAGGACTATATGTGCATAAATATATTATCCTGCCTATGCTATCGTCCATGGAATGCCAGGAATAGGAACACAATGTCACGTCTGGCTAGGATGATGATAGGGAATAAGGCTGACCTCCCCTGGCTCGCAGTCCATCGCTGTCACGTACCCGATACTGCAGATACTCATGGTCGTTCAAGGCGGAGCAGGGCATCACGTGTGGGAGGTGACCTATGCAGAATACAACGTCTACGCATACTACGGGCGGATCTGCCAGATCCTTTTCTACATCGCCGTCGGCTTGATCAAGATCTCCATCACGCTCTTCATCCGGCGCATCGTCGACTGCATCTCGCGCTTCTGGACGATAGTGACCGACGTCTTCCTCGCCGTCGAGGTCGCCTACGTGCTGCTGGCCGTCTTCTGGCAGGTCCTCCTCTGCCGGCCCCCGCGTGCCAGCTGGGACAGGTGGTACAGCGGCAGCCTGGCGCAGCCGGCCTCGTGCCTCGACAACACGCTGTCGGTGCGGACGCTGCGCGTCACGCACCTCGCCCTCGGGGTGCTGCTCCTGCTGACGCCCGTCGTCATCCTGTGGAACGTGCGGATGCGCTGGCAGAAGAAGGCGCGCCTGTTCCTGATCTGGGCGGCCGGCGCCCTGAGCGTCATCGGCGGCCTGCTGCAGCAGCTGCAGTCCATCTCCAAGGACTCGACGTGGAGCTACACGGACATCCTGGTCTGGACCTGCATGGACCTCTGCATGGGCACCATCACCGCCTCGCTGCCCGTCATGGACGGGTGGCTGTTCGGCTCCTGGGGCGGCACCGTCGCCGACAGCAGCACCGCGGCCGCCCAGGCGAGCGGCGGCACCGCGGCGAGCAGCGCCTTCAGGAGGGCCGCCGTGTCCAGGACGGGCTCGGAGGAGGGCTTCATCCGTGTGGACCATGAAGTAGAGCTGACGTACACGCCGACCAAGGTCAGCAACCCCTTCGACAGCGACGCGGCGTTCTCGAAGCATGCCGGTCCCAACGCGGACACGGAGGCGTGGGATCGTCAGAACGCACCTCCTGCCCGCAGCTAGTGCAGGGCATCGGCTAGAGTCCTCACTCTTCCTCTTCCGCCTTATGCTGTGGGTCATCAATGTACATAAAATGGAATAGATATACAGCACACGATATATGATGTACGACACCTTCCGTGCTTTCGTTCTCCATAGTGACCTCGAACTTAATCCCTTGACGTGTTTCAAGGTGACGTAGATGTATAGAAGGAGCACACAGCGCTCGCAAGTGAACAATGTCTTTGGGCAAGTCTCGCGTGCGCGACTTGAGAACCGCTTCAGATCAAAGCAAATCCATAGATTGAAATAGCTCAGCATTGCAACAGGCGATGACTCTAGGTATCCAGCGGTATCAAAAACCAAAAATGATGCACGATGAGGCGACAAGAATGTATTAGCAAAGACCAGGGTGGGGAATTCTGAGCGCCCTCAGACAGACGCCTTTGACAAAAACCAGGAAAAGAAAACCCGTGACATTCCGCTACCCCATGATTTCCTCTATGTGCAATTCGGAACAAGCTATGTTTAGTTAGTGGAAGTCTCCAGCTTCCATGAGTGAAAGATATATTTCGGCGTAATTCAATCCATCGGCCGTCCGTCCCCTAGGCCTCAGACCCCTCCCCTTAAAAAACCCATCGTCTTCTTCTTTAGGTCGGCTGCACCACCCGCACCCCCAATGCCGGGTTCGACTTGCTTGCTGCGCTGGTAGAGGGCCTATGGCGGATGTTTGTCAGTGGTTGCGCGCACATGGGCTTGCAAAGGATTCTAAGTGGGGATGAGCAGACTCACATCCTCATCCAACTCCATCCGACAGTCGAGGATTAAGTCCCGGCTGACCTCGTGCTTCTTGAGGAGGTTCGGGTACGGCGCCCCTTGGCTCTTCATGATTGGTAACAATATTTCTCCAAGGATCTCAAACTTCTTCCAATTGATTCGGTCCCCATTGGGACCCACGAGTGTCTTGTTGCCCTCTTCGGCAAATGTCAAATCCTTACGGTGGAGCGCCATGTACGGTATTCGAGGGAGCGGGCTATTCTCCCACGCAAGACGGTATGCGAATGACGATTTCGTGTTCAGCATTAGTTTCTCCGCGCTCTGGTACTGCTTCCAGACCTCTTTGCTGACGAGGGCCTGCGTCGCGTGAAGGCGCGCTATGTTAGCGTTCTGCAGGCCGGCGACGACGGCGCCTAGGCCGTTGTAGTTGTTGAGCTTTCGCAGCTTGTGTGCGATGATCATGAACCTCTCAAGGCATGGGGCGCGGTGCTTTGCCTTGTCGCGGATCAGCACCATGTTCTGCACCCACTTAGCCACGTGATTAAAGTGTGCGATCAGGCGGTTCGCGTTTCTCAGCGACCGGCAACGCTCCTTCTCTGCGGCCGACAGGCTGACGTGCCGCACCCAGTCGCGGATACGCACGCTGCTGAACATGATCCAGTCGATGCGGGTGATCTCTTCGGCGATGTCTTCGGGATTTGTGTCCATGAAGATGTGATAACGGAATTTGTTCAGAGGCAGTGTAGCCTGAGGAACCATTCTTGCCGCCTCGCGCTCGTAGTCCACATATGTGTGATACTGGTAGTTCGTCTCTCCTGTCCCGTAGTCTCGCTCAACGTGTGATAGTTCGGAGCCTTGTGAGGGTCGCCGTTGATCAGCCGACAGCTGATCATCTACGCTTAAGGAGGCCATTGGCAATTCGAGATCCTGGGATTTGTGCGAGCTGGTCGTACTGGAATCCTCTGGCGGGTCATCCGCTTGCGCCCATGCCGTATCATCATCTTCTACCACATGAGTATCGAACTGAGCCCTCATCTGACCGGCGGCAGCACTGAAGGCCGGCTCGCTCGCCAGGTGGTTGATGAAGCGCTCAAGAACCTTCTTAGTTGTCGGCCTGGCAAAATCGCCAGGATAAAGAGATACCCACCTGGCCACTACCTCGATTATGCGCATCTGCGTGGCTTTCTTGTTTAGGTAGTGTGCCGACTTGTCCTCCTTCCCCCGTTCCAGCCTGGTGAGAATCGCGGCAAAGAGCTGCCCTGGGGCCGCAAACTTCCGGTACAGGCACAGGAAGATGTCCGCAAAGTTGTTGTCCGCCCTCGTCATCCTCGGCGCCAGAAGCCTATCCACAAGCTCATCGAATGCCACGCCAGTCACTTTGGGTTGACGGTCCATGAAACTCTCATCACTTCGCTGCAGTATCGGCATGTCGTCTGTCATCGAGGTGCGGAAGGACTCGACGTCCGATTCATCGACTTCGTAGAAAGGTTCCGGCCCAAGGTCTAATCGTACGCCCGTCTGCCGCAGCTGGCTTGAAACCGTCGGATTCATCACCTCGTCCGGCCCCAGCCCCTGGCCTGGATATGCTCGGGGCGAGCGTGCTGCCGACCCTCGGTAATAACTGTCCCTCTCGCCTGACTGCGAGAAGCCTCTCAGAAGTGACAGGTCGGAGCTGGCCCTGCTGTGTTTGCTATGTACCGAATCGGGTCGGCCGTTGTTGAGTGAATCCATCGTGGGTTCCAAGTTTGCGGCCGAGGCGGCACGCCGTCGTTGGCTGGCCGCGTCCGACTTATCACCTCCTAGCATAACATGGGCGTCAGTTCAGAAGTGATTGAGCTCAGCGTTGGGGCAGTGAAGCATGAGTCATGATCCTTGAGCACTTGGGCTTGGGAGGTCCATGAATAGAAGCAGCTCGGGGTCGCGGACACAAGGATGGGATGGGGTTTAGTACCTTTCCGGCCGGTCACAACTGCCCTCAATATGACCTGCAGGCAGTCTCTAGTGGTGTTCGGAGCTGCTGGGGAGGTGTTGAAGTTGGCTACCACGGAGGGATACGCCGCAGCGATGCTTGCCGTGTCGAGCTCCCTCAGCTCCTCGGGGTTGTCGCATTTTGTTGCGACGAGGACCACGGGATAATTGGACACGGAGAGGGAGGCTGTCCGGTGGCTTAGTAAATCACGGGAGCGGTAAAGAGCGAGCGAGGGGCGAGGGACGGCTCACATATGGTCTGGGGCAGTGAAACAATGCTGTCCTTGTTCATAACGTCGTAAAGGACCAAGGTGCCGTCGATGCGAGGGGCCAGCATCCCGTTTGCCTGTTTGGGCCAGCGAATGGGCTCATTCATACCCAGGTCAAAGGCCTCCAAATCAACCTCGAACATGTTGACTGTGTGCTGGGAGCCATCGGGCTCGGTCCAGTTGAAGGTGACGATGCCCTGATTGGCGGGCCTGGACAACTTCAGAGCCTGCTGCAGGAAGGCACTCTTGCCGACGCCATTGGCTCCAATGATGGCGATATTTATTGTGTCCATGATGGAGGGGGGAGGAGGACAAGATAATCTTGGCCTGAGCGAGCTGTCCCCTTTAAACCGGACGGCACGTCTCTGTTAGCTATGACCTAGCCTGCTGTGCCATGTATACCGGAAAGTGTCCACAGGGGATCTTGTGAGGACCGGGGACTGGGTGTAACTGTGTAATTGCGAAAGGCTGGCGTATGGGTACCGGATACCCCTGATGTTGTTGGCCCCTTCAGCGAGATTCTGCGAGGGTGCGACCAGGGCTGCGGCGCAGGCACAGGCACATTGTTGGGGCGCCCGGCCCGATTGAAATATGCCCGTTGATTCGGCGCACGCACCGGAGTGTCGGCGGGAGATGGCGGTCGGTGGAGGGAGAGGTAAGCGCGAGGGCGTGTTGGTGTTGACGACGGGCGGGAGTAGGGCGGAAGTCGTCGCCTGTGGGTCTTCGGGGCTGGCGACCGACGAAGGAGCGGATTCGGGGGCTGTCCGGGGCGTGGGGGGTGGGCGGGAGGCCGCAGAGCTACTGTAGGGCTAGGGCAGCCAGTGGAGGTCGGGCGAGAAGGCCTGTTGATGGGTGAGATGCTACCGTAAGCTTGCTGGTCCTTGAGAGCGAGGGGCGAGAGGCGATGGCGATGGCGAGGGGCGGGCTCGCAGAAAGCCTTCACATGCGAACAAGATCACGCACGCGCTGGGAGGGATCATGCCACCTCGTACAAAAACCACGGCATGACTCTCAGACGAGGGACAAGGGACGGAAGAGGGACGGGGAATGGAACTCACTGGCAGATCAGAGCCGCTGGCAGCAAAAGAGGACGTGCAATCGAGCGCACCTGCACACCGCACACTGGGCAATGGGCACTGGGCACTGGGCAGTTGGGTAGGGACGAGCTGGTCAGTCTGGGGCGTTAGGCGGGCGAGAAGTGTAGAGAGAGGTGTGATCCGTGCTTGCTTGCGCTGCAGTACGAGAAAGTGTGGTCGGTGGGTTCCAGGGTCGGCTGTGTGATGTACACACACACGCACACACAAACACAAACAGACTCACAGCACATGCAGGAAGAGCAGCGGTGCCTCTGGCAGACTTCGTTCCAACTTCGCACTTTGCTGCCCAGCCTACCCACAGTCTAGGTAGAGGAGGGACCCTGGGACCCTGCCTTGTCAGGTCAACGTATATGTGATATATATATAGATGGTATGTGCATGTGTGGACTGGTAGATAAGGTCGTACCGTAGTACAGTACTTCTCCCAAGATTGCTAGTAGCTAGCTGTACGAGGTGTTGAGGCCGTCACAGCTGGCAATGGTCGGCTGCAGCCACAGCCTGGGGCCCTGCCCTCGATTGGTGTCTGGAGACCGGGGCAATTTGAAGCTCATGCTGCCAATGCTGCCAAGGGCGGGTGAGGGATCCCAGCATGTGCAGGCCCAAGAGAGGCAAGCACCTGTACCACAGTACGGCACTATCCAACACGTCGAGGAAGGAAACCGAGAAGCCTCAACGTCAGTCCGTGTCTGCTCATGAACCTTTTCGGCTTCTGGCGCCGTGGACACGCGCACGCTGTCTTGCACTCAGCGTTCAACTGATCCAATGGAGGGGCCAAAGTGAGACTCTAGGTGGTTCGGCTTCGCACTACAAATGTTACTTCTTGCGCCAGTCAACCCCACTCTCTTCCTTCTCTGCATGCTCAGGGGCAACTGAGTCCACGCAAAAGCCGACGAGCTGAAATCTGAGCTTCATGTCGAGACATTCCACGTAAACACACCCCTGCCAACAATTTGGGCGGCTGACTTGGTCGCCGATTCGCATTCAACCACCCATTTCTGTCTTACTGCATTTCTTCACGCACCGCGCTACGCCACGGGCCGTCCCCATTCACCGGCCTAGAAAATTATTTCCCGTGTCGTCTGCGCCACCTGGTCCATTGTTGGCAAGCGTCGAGGCTCAGCCCTTGGTGATCTGCTGGTCTACTGGAGGCGATATCTGATCGGATGCTGCTCAAGACCCATCCAATGGTTCTCAGTGTCATTGTACGTGTAGTGTCTGGGCACCTGTCTCCAGTCCTCGAGCAAGTGTTCGCAAGAGCCCAGACCCACATCGCCTTCAGCTTCTTCCACCGGGCCATTGTGAAAGACATGCCGTCCTGCCACGTAGTTGGCACCATCCTCACTGTCGATATCATCCCCATTGATCAGATCAATGTGGCCATCATTCGCGATCAACAGGCCTCCCCGGCCGCGGTCATTGTCGGTTTGCCACACATCGATGTCGTCCTCGAGAAAGTTCATGCCATCATCGTCGTGATGTTGGTAAATGTTATCACCGATGATGAGGTCTTCTCCTTCGGGTTCCGAATAGTCGTTGCCAGGGTCTCCTCGAACCGCGCCGTCGAAGGTCCCGATGGCCTCATCTGGCCCGGCAGAGTAATACTCAAAAACCCGTGCCGTGGTCTGCACTTCTCCTTCGACGGTTGGCATCTCGTAGTAATGGCTGTAACTGCCACTTTCATGGTAGAAGTCGGCCTGGTTCATGAAGTATTCGCTCTGGACGTCGACAGGAGCGACGTATAGGTCGTGGTATTCTTCCTCATTGTATGGCAGGCTGAGATCCTCGTCCTCCGCGTAAGGTCCATTATGCTCAAGAGCAGGGTCATGAGAGTGCCATTCTGCTGTGCAAGCTACCGCATCATCATGCATCGACCCCACACTGTTCGTGTCGTTTTCGATGTCATCTCCTTCCGGTGCGGTTATAATTCCGCCGCTTTGGCCGTTGCTTGTCACATACGGCAAAAAGCAATATCTGCTCTCGGACTCCAAGTACTTTGGTTCATAATCAGACAGGTCTGTCATACACTCATGTGAATGCCCACGCACAAGCGATTGCGAGGCCCCTCTCACAGGATCTAGGCTGGCGTCTTCGCTGAGTTCGTTACACGTGGATTCGTTTGGTCCTGGATGGTCCTCTTCAGACAAGAGAAGACCAAGACCGTGGGCACTCCGATTTTCAACCCTCGGTATGCGAATTTTGGTCTTCTGATCCCGTGTCGCCTGCAAGAGCAAGACCAGAGTCCTTCTGTGGAGCTCGTCTGACACGGGCTCTGTTTCTGCGGCCGATTCTGGAAGAAGTGACACAATCTTCCGCCGAAGAACTGGCGACTGAGTACTCGTCAAGTTGGCTAACGCGGAGGAGATAGCTGGCACCAACTGCGCCCGAGTAACGACATTCTAAACTCCCTCGTTAGGCCGTGGTTATGGGATTTGTCACACTGGCTAACCTGAAAATATTGGGCATTCCAAACGCCTGGTGC
This sequence comes from Diaporthe amygdali, assembly GCF_026229845.1. Taxonomy (NCBI): domain Eukaryota; kingdom Fungi; phylum Ascomycota; class Sordariomycetes; order Diaporthales; family Diaporthaceae; genus Diaporthe; species Diaporthe amygdali. The sequence continues at coordinate 3,135,205 of NW_026517021.1, read as the reverse complement.
AAGTTCAAGAAGCGCCGGTGGCTTGGTTCTTTTCAGGTACCGAATTCCCGGAGACCTCTTCTTCATACCCAGCACCAAGTTCAACGCGTGATGGGTGAGGTGCGTTACCCTCTCCGCCTGCACGTTAGGGGCAAGGCTCCAAAAGGCTGCGGTGGTCTCTGAGCGTGGCTTGCTAGGTGTTTCGGCGAGTTTTCGAAGACCGTAATGCGCATGGCTTCTGGATCGAGGCAACGACTCCTCGACATTCCCAGGCGCCGTGGACGTCCTGGCCGCGAATCTAAAGCTGCACGAAAACTCGGAAAGGTAGCCACAGGGAACGTCTCGCGGAACGAAGAGGCCCGACTGCTGTTGAGAATGTTGTATAGAGTATACCAAGGTCGTGGAAGAAGCCGAGTCCCCTTGAAGTACGCTGAGTTCCAAGCGAAGCTCAAGACCCAAATCGCACCAAACCTTGCCCTGGTTAGCAATACACACAGGGCAGAGCCAGCGAGTAAAGTTCAACACACCTGGAATGATTGAAATGCTTCGATGGCAATCTGCTTCCTTTGTGCGTGCCCGTGAACAAACATGTCGGCCGGATCCTCGAAGTGGACTGCCAAAGTGAGTCGGCAGGAGCCTGCTCGTGTGATCCACAGAGCTCCTGCTTGCACTTTGTCTCGCAAATCTGTTGCGGTTAGATTCTCTGGGAAATGTTCTGGAAGCGCTAAAGACATCGAAGTGGACACCGTGAGGGCGAAATTCATGTCGATGTTGCTCGCAATGCTGAAACTGCCTACGTCGACAATTTTATCTGAAGCCATATTGAGAGTGTAAGTTTGAACCAAATTGAAAAGGCAATGAAATTGCTGGCATATGCTGCAAGGTCACAGTTGAATATATTTCAAACGAGAGAAACTCATGCTTCAGAGTCCTGGTAGAGCGAATGGAGCCTCGATGTCTTGAAAGATGGAATGGCAGACGACCAAGGAGCATCTCTGCCAAACGGATACCTTAGATGATGACAACCGGCCGCCTCGCGGCTGCCCAGGGAGCCAGAAAGCCCCTTCCATCAAGAGAAGGGCAGTTGGGGTGGAGTCTCTCATGGTGCCTATGAAGAGGCTAGCAGCCCAAGTAAGGAAAGGCCACCTGCGCATGGCTTCCAAGTCGGTTGGAGGGTTCAGAAGCACCCAACTCGGGAACAAGACTTCAAGAGCTCTTTCCTGCCACAAAGACACATGCATGCCATACGAAAAGGGTTTTTTTTTGTCGGGGAAGGAGCGTCTCATGCCCACTAGGTGCCGACCAACTGCTGTGCAGACTCGTGGGTGGCCCGACTTGAGATTTCGGTGCGCCGCAGCTATTGTGGCGATGTCGGAGCATAGCAGATGGTGAGTGATGATGCAATTGCAAGTCGTCACATCGAGGAGCTTCCAAGTGAGGCAAACCAAAACCCACTGTCCTTTATTGGCGCTTTTGCTCCAGATAGACGCAACTCGTCTATGTTGGTCGACCTTGGTGTGGTTCCGAGACCGCCAGCAACAAGTCAGGAGTTGTTAAAGGGCATGACGCACTGCGTGGTTGTTGCTAAGCGAGGGAGAATACAATGGTAAGCAGTGCTGTTGAGTACGGAAAACTCCTTGGTCTCGAGATATGGTCCCAATACACACAAAGACCTCAACCACAATAGACCATTAATTGCACACTGACCGGGATCCACCTGGACCTCTGAACTACACAAACACATTCGTAGTCCTTAGTCGTCTTCTCCCGCAAACTGGGGCTGCACCCCGCCGTTCCCGAGATCCGCGTCAATCCAAACCCCAGCAATTCACCGCCCATACACATAAAGACTGTGCTGCTTCCCTCTCTACTTTGCAGACCCGGCCTCTCATTGAGACACCCAGTGCCACAGTCTATAGGAAACTACGCCATATCCTGCGAGTAGACTCGCTGCCCGTTTCGATATTAGCCCTCTGGGGCGCTCGCGCAAAGGCACACGGAAGAAGAGCAAAGGCGTAGCCCGATGATCATGACCCTGGCCGATCTATCCACAGCGGGCTTGGATTTGGTTGTTTTCTTGACCAGCTTGATCAATTTCCACGGTGCCTTGGGCTACGCGGACCCGGAAGTCGCCATCGTTTTGTACATCATCTCTAAACTTTTGCCGCGTTTTCAGGAACTATCGGACCCTGGAATATGACGCCTCGACCGTACTCTACCGGGCTTGGTTATGAGTCTCCGACCGAGCATACGGTCGACCGCACCGTGACGTCTGCCCTAGCCACGAACCATCTGTTCCACCGGTTGAGTGAGCTGCAGCAGACCCAGCGGGGACAGAATATTGCCTTGGACGACTTGGTTTCCAAAGTCGAGAAAACCAGAACACCGAAGGTCGTTGGAATCAAAGACAGAATTGCTTGCTTCCAGTGGACGTGGTTCACGTCTACCATGGCAACGGGAGGTGTCGCAAATGTCCTCGCATCCGGTAAACATTCACAGCAACAGGCACTTCTTTAGAGATTCTAGACGATGCTGAATTATTGACTGGTCTAGTTCCTTTTCGGTCTCAATGGCTTCAAATCATTGGAGTCATTTTCTTCATCTTCAATATCTGCCTGTTCTTTACGAACACTGCTCTTCTTCTTGCGAGGTTCCGTCTACGGCCAGGGAGTTTCAGGCACTCATTTACTGACAAGTTTGAGTCCCTCTTTATCCCAGCCTCTGTAAGTTGATGAGATCCAATGCAAGAGGACTAAACATGGAATCGCTGACACACATCGAGCTTGTCTCGTGAGTTGACAGTCCACAACGAGGAAATCACAGTCACTGACTTCAGCGAAGTATCGGCACCATACTTATCAATATCTGCCAGTATGGTGTCCCAAAGACCGGCCCCTGGCTCCTTGCCACTATGGAGGCCTTGTTTTGGGTATGGACAGTCGCAGCTATTCTTCTCAGTGCCGGGATGTACCTGATCCTTTGGTCGACACTGTAAGTATATCCTCAATACAACAGATCCCCTTTTTAGTCCTGTCCGAATTTGACATCAATATGCAGTATCTTTCCTATACACACTATGACCCCAGTTTGGGTGTTCCCTGCATACCCTCTCCTGCTGACAGCCCCTTTTGCGGGCAACCTCATCAACTCGTCTGTCAAGGTTGGGCACACAAGCACTCTTAACGCCTTACCGATAGCCATGGCCGCCGTTGCTGTGCAGGGAATGGGATTTTGCTTATCGTTTATGATCCTTGCCGCCTTCGTTTACAGGCTTATGACCCAAAAGCTGCCGCGGGATATGCAGCGGCCGGGTGTATTCATATCGATCGGACCTAGTGGCTTCACCACGGCGGGTCTTGGTAAGCCTTGATAATACCACGAATCTCCTCCCCTACGAATGTGCATGTTGAAGCTGACTGGCCTTCTTGGCAGTCCAACTTGGTGGTTTGGCGGGCGAGATCCTCCCAGAGGACTTCATGATGCCCGGTATGACAGGCCATGCTGTCTTTATTCTAAAACTATTATCTGCTATGATCGGACTGTGGTTATGGGGCCTCGCTATGTGGTCAGTGCTGCCTGGTTCACGTTGACTATTCGATCCCAGTGCTGATGGACTTGATTTAGGTTCTTCCTGGTATCCGTCGGTAGCTTCTGGAAATACGCCCGGCCAGAACACGAGGCCAAGATTGGCTTCCAGATGACTTTCTTCTCCTTTGTGTTCCCAAACACAGCACTGGTAACCGCAACGTACCAAATAGCAAATGCTTTCAGTTGCAGACCCCTCCAGATCGTTGGATGCGTCATGACTGGACTGCTGCTTCTTGTCTGGGCTATAATTTTCATCACGATGATTCGTTGCATCTGGAAACGCGAGCTCTTATGGCCTAAGGATGAATAATAGTGTCGAACATCACGAACGTGGAAACCGATGTCCGGATGACAGACACAATGCGGCCTGGGAACAGCCCAGGGCGTCAAACGTACGACCTTGCAGATGACTGTCCCAGTGCCTCGTACGATTCCAACGAATCGTTCATGCGAACCCAAAATGCGCCTCGGGGCATTTTGTCTGATCAATCTCCAGACGCCGGAGGCAGGAACTGATTTGTGAAGGGACGAGCGGCGGTTGCAACTTGGCATAGAGCAGAGCAATTTCTGACACATGGTAGCGAGTGATGATACCCATGAAATTTTAACTGCATAAAAACATGATAGACCAGTTTGAAGGAGCGCACCGCAAGTGCACCCACGCATTAGACCTTGGGTGATGATATGTGATAGCACACTTTCGACCATATATTCACGAGAAGCTTGATGCAGTGCAAGACTTTCCCACTTCTCCGTTCACACATTCACTCGCTGCAAGTGCGAAGGGCCGAGAGACAACATAGTCTATAGGGACCTGTTGCAGGCCGAGTCATTATATTCATAACGGTGTTTGCGCTTCTATTAATGCCGATTTATCGTCCGTTGCTAGTCCACAAGAGACCAGTAATACACAATCTCCCTGTGCCTTCCATATTGCACCGCCTGCTTCAAGCAAAACGTAGTCTTGGTACAACGCCTGTTGATCCACGTTCCTGAGGTCGATTGCCGTGGAGACCAGTTCCACCTGCTCGAGTTTCACGGAGGCAAGGACATTATCGTTTCCAGTCGAGGCTCCAGTACTGTCCGTGTGTCGATCCAGCCGTTGATGTCGGAATGGAGCTGTGACTACTTCTTTCCACCCTTGCCACCCTTTGGTTCCTTCTTCTTCTTCTGCTCGGGCTTCAGTGTGGCGAAGTGAATGTACCAGATGAAGACACCTTGAAGGATGAGAATGAGGAGCACGACGATGAGGATTGTGAACAGGTACGGTTGGTCGTTGAGGACGGCGACGGCTTGGGGCGTAGCGCCGATTTTGCTGAACCAGTCGAATTGACCCATGGTCGGTTGATTGTTGTTTGATTATGGAGAGATGTGACAGAAACGACTGTGCCTGCTTCGCTTGCTCTGCAAGACGGCGACGAATTGTTGGCCTTGATGAGAATAGAAAGGAATACACACAACTGGACCAGCAGATGACGAAAGAGGCTATTCGCAGAATTGAATAGAGGAAGGAAAAGTCGGAGGTGCAAACAGAAAGGAGATCCTCTGCACATGATACAAACCATCGGGCTGAGCCAGAGAGAGGGCCCGGTCCAAATCGTCTCACCCGGGGAGGGCTAGAGGCCGAATTAGGGGAGCCGACGAGGAGATCGAAACTCGACGGTTTCAGGATTGCGGCAGACTGAACTCATGGCGAGTGAACTAAGCGCGGCCCAATTGGCCGGCCACATCATCGTCCCATCCATCCACGGAGGGCGCCAAGACCCGGAACATGATCTCTGGGTAGGCTTTGAACGGTTGATCTCGTCGTCGGCCAGTCAGATATTGAATGACGACCGATATTGACACCCAGGTAGGTAGAGCTTGACGACTGATGTAGTGGACGTTGCCGTCCAGCCGCTTTGGTGGTTTGGTAGTGGGTCGATAGGGGCTGCCTGCCCCCTGGCCTGGGGGCGTTTGGGGTGCTAAGCACACCCGCACGTAAGAGCTTGGAGAGTGCTGCATACTCAGGTACCATGGTACCACGGCGTCCTTAGTCATCAAGACGAAGCCACCCCTGTCAAAAATTTGGTGACGGGTTCGTGAGCTACGGCCGAGCAAAAGAGCTCCTCTCCACGCCTTGACGCCTCCACGCCTCCACGGATCTCAACGATCAATGCGCCGTTCCGAGCTGCGTCGCATCTCGCCTCTTCGAAAGCCATGAGTGTGGCTACACCTGCTGCCAGGCGCCTGCTCTGCAGGTCTCTGGCAGCCAACTCCGCCAAAACATCCGCACGCGCCACCGCCGCCGCTCCGGGATCGCTATGCCAACAACGCGGCTTCAGCGCCTCGACGCCCGTGGCAGCGAGGAAGAGGTCGCAGTTCAAGAGCGTCAAGGCTGAGAACATGGGGCCCACTACCCCTGAGGAAATGAGGAAATTCAGAGACGAGCAGTTTCCCGATTACGATGAAACCGATCTCAAGTCACTCAAGAAGAAATATACCCCGGAGCAGCTCAGCGCAGTGCAGCTGGGCGAAGAGATCATCGATACGGATGATTTGGCGGCGCAGGGTAGGATACGGAACGACCCGTACAAATTCGAATACCTCGAAGACTTCTCGAAAGTGCGCCAAGTTGTCGACAAGCGCGTTAAGACCTACCGACCAGTCGATACTACCGCAAAGTTCATGACACCGGACGAGTTCGGCGACGACTTTGTCGAGTTTGTGCGCCAGTTGAACGAAAAGCGTGGTGTTTCGCACGACATAACCTACGAGCAGGCGCTCCACATGTACGAGGACATGCGATCCAAGATGCTGAACAGCAATCCCGAGGACGCCCTGTCGACGGTCGATCTTGCCCAAGCCTTGGACAGAGTAGTTGGGGAGACAGAGACAGCACGGGACGGTGCCCTGAAAGATCTGGCAGCAGGCAGAGACAGCAACGACCCAGAGGAGATTTCGGATTTGGAGGCATACAAATATCTTATGGAGCACAACTCGATGACCGGGTTCGACGGCGGCGACACCTCCCTGGCCCCCGACCTGCCATCCAAGGTCCCTGGTGTGGCGGGTAACTACAAGCAGCAGATGGACGAGTCTGACGAGAGTTTGGATCCCGAAGGCAGATACCAGGAGCTGAAGAAGAAGACGGGCATGAGCATCCGCGAGATCCTCGACATCTTCAGCAAACAGACAAAGATCCTAGTACGCAGGTTCGTTTCCAATCAGACGCGTCTGGGGAAGATCCGCAGCACCTACATCCTCGCGATGGCGGGCAACGGAAACGGGCGTCTGGGCATTGGCGAGGCGAAGTCTGTGGACCCAGAAATTTCTACCATGAAGGCGAAGCTATTGGCTATTCAAAACATGGTGCCCATCCGGAGATACGAGAACAGGACAATTTACGGCAACGTAGAGGCTAAGGTTGGAGGCACAATTGTTCAGATGTACACGCGGCCACCTGGTATGTTTGATTATCCTACCGAGTTTTCGCACCCTCACGCCCACCGGGAGTCTAGTGCTAACAACTCAAACAGGGTTTGGTCTCCGTGTCTCCCACCGCATGTTCGAGATTGCCCGTCTTGCGGGTATCTCGGACCTTTCCGTGAGGATGCCTCGCTCCCGCAACCCCATGAATTCTGTCAAGGCCTGCTTCCAGGCTCTGACGAACCAGCCCGACCCAGAACTTATTGCGCTTGGCAGAGGCAAGAAGCTGGTCGATGCGCGGAAGGTGTACTATGGTGGTGCTGTACATTAGACCGCGCTTCTGTGAATATATTTGTATAATGAAGCACCTTGAAGTCCCCATACCAATATTTGGACTCGGTGCCAACTCTTCGGGCTGATCTGCAAAAGCGCAAAACCGAAGCACATCGATTTGTGTCGTCCATCCGAACGTAGTGTCGCGCCAGTCGTATAACGAGATAACAATTGTAGGTGAGAAGCACGCTCGGCCTCAAGTATAACTTTGCGAGTCTTCCAATCTCATCCCGCTTCACTGCTGCGCCTGGTCGCCCCAGTCGATTTCCTGCTGCAAGACGATGCTGTAAACGCTTGCCTTGAGGAGCGTGAACACCAGACTCGTCTTTCGCTCGAGCTCACGGAGGCCGTCGAGTATTTCTGTTGTTGGCTGGGCGGCCATATTGTCGAGGATAGCGGCAAGCTACGCGGCAGAAAAGACGTGGTCAGAACTAGGCGTTCAGAATCGCGGGGGTGGTATCGCACGGCGTACATTCTTCATGTTGTCTGCCAATCTCTCATACTCGTCCAGAACCTCTTGCTCCAGCGGCGAGAGCTCTGGAGGGGAGAGCAGCGCGCTCGATGCTGGTCGGTCGTCCATCCTTCTGGCTAAGGTCGGGGCGCAGACAATAGTTGGTTGAGGGCTGTCCAGGCGTCGAGTGGTGGAAGTAAGAAACGCGTCAACGGTCGTGGAGATCTCGACGTGGGGTTGTTGTCGGACCCCAGATTCGGCCCCACTTGTGCCTGCGGCTCAACGCTGCTGGGCGGTGGTAGAGGTACTCCTGTTACCACCCAAGCAGTGCTGTGTGCCAGGTAACCAATACTACATCGAGACAGCTCACTCAACTCAACCTCACTCATCACAGGCCGACTCTCCTGCCTTGATCGAATCATTTCAAGGACCAATCTCGACGAACCAGTAGTTTCCTCACTCCAGGAAGCAGAAAAAATGTCATGGGACTCCAAATCCACGGCGACTCGCCGGAGACAAAATAGTAGCGCGGCATCCGGGCGCTCAAGAGGGCTCTCGATACACATGCGAAATGCAAGCAAGGCGGCGGCAGCGAGTTCAACACCGGTCAAGGTTGACCCCAAGTCTGCGCACACTTCAGACCCTTTCCTGCAAGGATTCCTGAACCCGGCATTCGACCCGGCAGACTACCTCAACCTGACCCTGCCACCCCTTCAGGGCTCATCGTCATCACTAAGGTCCTCGTCGACGGCGGGCAAGGGCGCCGTGCCCCTGGCCCAGCTCTCGAGCGAGGCCCAGGAGCTCCTGACGCAGCTCAACGCCCACACGACACGGCTCGCGACCACGCTCACGCAGCTGACGGACGACATAATCCGCAGCGGCAGCAGGCTGGCGTACGAGGTTGAGCTGCTCCGGGGCGAGACGCTGGGCCTGGCCGAGACGCTCACAGAGGGCCCATTGCGGGAGGATCTTGAAAGGTTCGTCCCGGCCGGCATCGAGAACACGGTTGCCTCCACCAGGCGGGCGTCGTTCGGGAGCTTAGCACCCCCCACGCCCTTCCCCGAGAAGGACAAGGACTCGCCTCCGCCCGCGACGCCCGCCGCGGTGGTGGAGAAGAAGGCTGCCGAGGCCGGCGAGGACGAGCCGGCGTACATATCACACCTGAGGACGCTGACGCTAGTTCGGTCACGTCTCGACTCCGTGATCAAGACGTTCGGAGATGCGATGGACTTTGTCTTCCCGCCGTCCGAGGTCTCCGTCAGCTCGGGCTTCCTCTCCGTGTCGGCGCCGGACTTCCCGGACATGCACACCGCGTCCAAGGAGCAGATCAGCACTGAGGAGAAGGGCCAAAAGACCCTCAGGAAACTGCGCGACGAGATCTCGGGCCTGCTGGCGAAGAACAACCCGGACCCGGTGAAGGGCGTTGAGGACGCTACCAAGAGGGTGGAGGAGCTCAAGGAGCTCACCACGGTATGGAAAGGCACGGCGGAGGAGAAGGGCAGGCAGAGGTTCGTGGAGAACCTGGCGCGGATGGTCGAGGATCGGCATAGGGAGTTGGTGAAGGAGGCGGAGATGCAGAGGGACCAGGGCTTGAGGGAGAGTCGAAGTAGGCAAGATGAGGACGCCTTGAAGCGAGAGCAGGCGAATACCTCAGATTCCGCCTCTTCGGAGGCTAGAGGGTCGATGGGCGGTTACGGGTTTATGACTCAGTGGCAGAAGCTGAGGAGTGGGCTTTGAGAAGGAGATGGCGCGCCAGACATCACGGTTTAAGACTTCGCTAAGGGTCTATCTATGCCATTATACCCGAGCTGCTCAATTTGATGGGACAGAATAAAGAACTGGTCGCTTCATAGCACAATTGCCCTCCCGATGTCCAATTCGGATGTGCTCAACCCATTGAACTCATGTTATGCGGCCATTGACCTTTGAAGCCGTTGTGTATACACATTAGATTCATATGATGCTGATGATCTTTCCCAAGCCCAGCATAAACTGGCTGTCCTGGACTGCCTTTGCCAATGTGTCGAAGAACTTCCACACGGGCACAAAGAAGGTTGCCCTTCGTCATCGTCATGTTCCAAAGCAGGCGAGATTCTCAGTTTATAACATGCATGCTACATATGACATAGTTTGGTTTTGGCACAATGCCACCTGTTGGCCCCTGCTCGGCTGGGGAGTAAGCCGTTTCGGGCTATCGTAAAGGCAATACTGACTCTTTGATAGAAGAAAAAGTCTCCTATTACAAATCACATTGGTCATTGTACTCCTGGTCAACCGGAAAAGAGGTACATCTTGCTGAGTTGGTACAGACACTTTTGAGTTCGCATACGCATCGTACTTGAGCAACACATCCTTAACCCCGGTTTGCGCATAAAGCGAGGGCATAATGTTTCGTTTGATTTTGTTCTGTTTCTGTTTCTGATCCTGATTCCTCGCAGATACTGGGATTGCCTCACCACTTTGTGCCCTGATACCAAGGTCACTGCCAGAACAGTCAAGGCCTCCCTTGGCCCTTGAAGTACAATTCATAAAATCTTAACCCGGCGTTTCCAGTTCTGTCCCAGCCAGCCAAACCTAACCTTGACAACTCCGTCCGTTCCGTATCGTCCTGCAAATGCATCAACTGCGGGTCTTAAACAGACCAATTCACACCGGCATGCAGCCCCCAACCTCAATCTTGCTCTTTGATGGCGTTAATTCGTTTCTTCAGAAACTCAAAGGAAGAGAAGAAAACCGCATTCACGGCGCAGGATCTGCCCATGGAAACACCAAGACCCCTGTACATATGCCTTCGGAAGAACTCAATCTTCACCGGGGGCACCGTCTGACCCCTGGAGTACATCAGACAATTACGCTGATATATGCTCTTCGCGGAATCGATTGGGTCTGTGACGATTTGTCAGATGGCCGTTCGAAGATGCGTGACGTTGTTCTATAGATACTCACAGATCATAGCCCAGGATACTATCCCGCATAGCCCACCCGCGACTAGGACCGCCAAAGGGTTCGAGTGGGTACCATCACCACCAAAAGTCGTCAAGAGCTGCTTGCTGCTCTCATACGTCATGAAGTAAATGCCAGTGCCCAGTGTGTCTCTCACTATATTACCAATTAGATCAAATATGTCGGACATTGGGCCACTGAATACGTACGTAAATGCAGATTGAACCCGGTGTAGAGTCCAAAAGGGCCACGGTGCCGGATGATATTTGCCATCGTCTTCAAAGTACCCTTGTTCTGATAACTGGCAGCGATTTTATGACTTTCGGGATGGGTGCAGTTCTTCTTGTCGGCTAGAAGCACCGATACCTGGGCACTCAGCTTCGTGAGTTCGAAAGGGCCTGCGGGGCGTCAGATGCATGGAACATTGCCGTTGTACACTTCCGGAGGAGCAGAAGCACTCACAGGCAATAAGTGTGATACATGAGCCAGCCGTTGCACCGGCGGCCCCAAAACAGGCGATAGAAGGTAGGTTTGGATATGTACCCTGTTTGTTCACATGGGCCAGTACATCGATGCCAAAGTTCTTCTTGAGCCAGTCCGAGTAGACGTATTTTGATCGTTGGTATATCGAAAACGAGACCGTTCGCACGAGAGTGATACTAGCCATAGGGGCAGTCACGCCTGGAGATATAGACATATATTAGCAATGGCAAATCCATCGTGGAGAAGTCCAGATGGTGCGTTACGAAGGGAGTGCTCACCCCGAAAAAATCCCCTCAATTGCTCGGTCTGGTACGTATGCTTCACACAGTCCAGGAAGCCGGAGTAGTTGTATGTCTGCATGCGTGTCTTGACGCTGTCGAGCGGGAAAGCCGTCAAGGTGGACAAGACACTGGACGCAGACGCGCTCACCTCGGTCCTGTACCGCTTGATGAACGGCGGCGTCTGCTCTTGCTGAGCCTTGTGCTTGCTGTCTCCCTTGCCGGCGGCCATGTCTGCTGCTCGCTTGTCGCCGCCCGTCGTCGTGATGTGACTGCCGCTGCTGCCTTTCGTAGGCGTGGTCGGAGGCTTGAGCTGAGGACCATTTTGGTTGAGGGATATGAGCTCAGCTGGCATGCTTCCTGGCAAATACAGGCCCTGAGCAGCCGCCTTTGGACAATGACCTCGATAAGTCGAGACCAGAGCCTTCAAAGCGGGCGCGTTGTGGGCAAGTGCCAGAAAACGAGGTCCATGAAGAACCCCGCGATGCGTGGGTTGTGATCAGTCGTTGTCGACGGCCTCAATGGTCGGCTTGGATGGGTGGTGGGGGGGTATTGATGGGGTGGAATGAGGTTGTAAGGGAGAGAAGGTTCCTGGACGGGCTCGAGCACGAGAAGCTAGAGAAGTAACCACCGAATTGATGTGCTAACGACTCTTATCGTCGTGCAACAGAAACTCATCTGCGGGAGCATTAGAGTAGTGATGGTGTGAAGTGTATTGGGGACCTGTAGAGAATTGCGGGGTCCTGTCCAATACCCACCCAAAGCTAGCTCAGCTCCGGGAGCTGGTTCGCCAGAGCGGTCACATCTTTCTCCACAGTGACGGTAGATCATTGATCTGAAGGCTAAGTATGGAGCACCTGGACGCTCCCGGGGGGTCGAAGCAAGAGACCCCACCCATGGACATCGATTTGTATCACAAGCTATGAACCCACACCACTCGCTTTTGTTCCTCTCCCTCCGTCCAGGTTGGGCCCTGTTGCAGGACTCACTAAATACATGTCTTGGACAGTGTGCTCGTACAGACTGACAGTATTTCCGACCGTGCTATACGACTCAGCAGAGACATGTGTGTGCGAGCCTCCAGACGTCACGGCGACACAGGGATCTGCCTCTCACCGAGTCAGGCCGCGTCGCACAATGCAGCAGGCCAGATTTGGAAGCGGAAGTTGTGTTTCGATGGTGTGCACGGCGGTTGAAACCGAATATATGCCCGCCTGGGCATCGGGCGTCGGGCCTGTCAGATTTATGTGCTGTACAGCTGTCATCGGGCGGGCAAAGCTCGAGGCTTGTCATGGCTGGCTCGTCATGGTTTTGACAAAGCGAAGCTCTACACCTTGCTGTAGACCAGTTCCGGTCAGCTCCAGCATGCAGGCAAGGCCTGGGATATCGTCCAATGCGGCTCCTACAGTGCTGCACGGCTCTCATGTTCCTGGCCCTTGCAGCGCTCCAAGCAGTAGCCAATAGAGACTCCTGCACAGCTTGGCCCACGCCTGGACCGGTGGCCGAGGGCAGAATCATCAGATGCTTGCGCAAGTACACCGAGGCAGCCCCCTGGGTCGTGAAGCAGCCGCTGAATCTTTCGCTCTGGACTCAGGAGACTTGCTTTGAGTCGAGTTACTGCAGCCAAGCAAAGCGGGCCGTTTCCTCCTCTAGACGGCGTCTCAGGACCATCTAATTCGGGGGCGGGGAGTGGCGGGGAAGGAGGTCCGCCCGGGTCTCTGCCGACTTGGCCGGCGTCTCACCGCCCAGCACGGGGGGCAACACGATCCGGCACCTCAGCGGAGAGGCAGACACAAGCCCATCGTCTTGTTAAGCATGGCAATGGTGTGCTCATAGTGGACATATGCTGTATCTTTGATCAAGTCCCTGCGCTTTCCCGTTAGCTCCGCAGGCCTTCTTCGTATGAAACCTGAAAAAGCTCAGAAGGGACACGCAACGCACTCTTTCTTCTTGTAGCTGGGATCCGTGATGTGCTTCCAGGGGAGGCGACGGTTCTTTTCCCTGCACCACTGAGTGAAGAGAAGGCTCTTGACGATCTTATGCTCCGTGCCTGTCTCCCTGGCCGCGTTGTTGAGGAACCATACGGTGCGACGAATGGTGCTTTTGTTGAAGGTTCTGGTTTTGTCACGAAAAGCTCGGCGTAGCTGATCTCGCGCCACGGTGCTTGCCGGCTGAGAAAAGCATACTGCTCTCAGGGCAGCTTGGTACAAGTGCCGATAGGCATGAATTACCTCTTCTGCAGCCATCTTGGCCAGAGAGCTGGTTGTGAAATGGGTTGTGATGATTCCTGGTTGTTCGGCCTCGAACTCAATTGAGATGCCGCCTGCCGTGTAAAGCTGAGATTGACCTTGGTGCACAGGCCACCTGCCCCTTCCAGCTCCCTGTGGCACAGAAGGTCGCTCAACTCGTGGCGAGGTTCTTCAGCAGCGACAGTGATTTGTAAATTGATCATGCGTGACGCTCATCGAAGCACTGTCCCAATCAGTCCGTAAGGGTACCAGCGATGCCCCCGCCAATTGAGGAGGATGAAGAGGTTGTCCATGCTCTTATCCATGTATCTTCGACCTCCGTAGAGCAATTTCTTGGCTGACTATCGCAGCAGGATTTAGATGGAGGAGCTCCTTCTGAGCAGTCAGCCAGTGATGATACTGTTCACAACAACGCAGACGCAGATAATACCATCTCATTATCACATGATGTTCAGAGCAGGACTTCTCCTGAACCTGTCGTCAGCGATATCCCTTTTGTCACCAGCGATATTCAACCACCCAACGAACCAGCTGCCCCTAAACCCGTATCTCAGGAGTTTGGAAAGCGAGAAACCAGTGTGAAACGCAAATCACCAGATAAGAGGTCCAATTATGGCGTAAGATATATATGCATGACAGGCAAGGACTGTACTGACCTGGATGTAGACGGAGGCGAAACGGAGGAGGGGCAACCCACGATCTGTGCCCTGCGTTCTTTGCGTCCGTCGCCTAGCAAATGACCCCAAATGGGCATGTCATGATGCAGTTGGTATGGAAGCGTAGTTTTTAAGTTGTGTTTTCCTTTCTCTTGAGCAATACGAACGGAAGCCGACTCTGAAGCCTGTTTGTTATGGAAACTCGCGGCTAATTAAGTCTTCAATATTTCAGCTTCTCAAGACGGAAATCCTGGGTATAACGGTAAGAGGTAAATCACTCCAATTATCACCTGTAACGGCTGAGGACATACTGACATTGATAATAATGGTTTTAGATGTAGTGAATGTATCGGATCACACGTATCCTGCAACCTCGTAAGTATTCACATTAAGGAATTCACACCATATATATTCTGCCGGGACATATCACTTATTCGCATGATGTAGATACCACCTAAGGCCGTGTAGCCGGTCAAGGCTCTCGTGAAAGCTGCTGAGGAGGTGAACCAACACAATGGCGTGAGTCACCTTAAGGAGGCCGGCCGAGCTGGGCCGTTACCCCCCTCCCCCCCATGGAATACATGCACGTCGATATCAGCTTACAATATTGCATTGTTCAGAGTCAAAACCTGGCCGTACTGGCTGCATACGAAGCGGCCATTGGCCCAGCGCTTCGGGCCTTGCTTAATATTGGTCTGCAAACCTCTGTAAGGGCTAATGAGCCGAAAACGAGGGGCGGGCTGCCGAAGAAGAAAAAGAATTCCAAGGATAATAGAGATCCTAGCAAAGGGAAGGTGGCAGCGACTAGGACATTGCCTCAAGTGTCTAGCCATAGACGTCGATCAAGAGACTCGTTTGCGCAGTCCACATCGGAGAATAGGAACGACTTCCAAGGCCAGAACTCGGACCCAGCAGTGCTTTCTACGCCTTTCCAACCTGAACAGAGACGTAATTCTCCTATACAAAATTCCGATGCCTTTGAAAGGATGGAAAGGCAAGCTCTTCGGAGGCGAAAAGTCGAGGCGCTCGAGTCTCTGGCCCACACAGCAGCGCTCTTCCTGGCAGAGTTCTTGGATTTCAGAAAGGCACAGCAGGTGCCGGCGGCGACCAGATCACCACCGGCGGGATCAGAGCAGCACCAAGTAGGCCCGGGAGCAGGAGTGGCATATGCCGCAGCCGCAGCAGGGATGGCTGCGAACGTCTTCCAGCCACTGAGCCAGGAGCTCGAGCGCAGCGGTTACAACAGCAGCGGAAGCGAAATGGCACAGCACAGCAGCAGCCATGATACCAGTGACGATGAGGATCTCCCGTTCAGGATCTCAATCGAGCCCAAAGTCGACGTGGACATGGACGATTCGGAAAGCGATGGGTCGTCCTCCGAGACATCTGCCAGCTTCAGGGATGGAGTAGAAGCGAATGACGACGAGCCTGAAGTCAAGGTTGAGGAGAAATGACCGGTGAGATACTGGCAGCCTAGTGCGGCCCGAAAAACATTATGGTAATCTGCACACGTTCTGGATGCTGGGGGCGTTGAAGGAATGAAGGGCAGAGACATAAGCAAGGATGAATCGGTTGTAATAGTCAGCCATGTGTCGACTTGAATTGTTACAGGTATATATCACTGCACACCTAATGCCATGCCATGCTAATCCAGGTGTCGTTGCCCATCTACGACTGGCTGAGCTGTAAGAATTATTTCTCTGACAAGGGACTCATCTCACTCTGCCAGATGACCACCTTCATATCTACTAGAATTAGAACGAATTTCTGACCTCGGTGCCTTTGTATCTACACTATGCCTTTCATGCCAGCAACTACCCGGCTTTAGAAATTCAAAAGCAACGCCTGCAAAGGATGCCGTCAAGCAGCAGGCGTCAAGAAATATGACCCGCGTGAGATGGAGAGGAAGCTAGGCAAACGCTTCGCTGGAGAAAAGCATGCGATGTGAATCGTCGTGAACGTTTATCTCGCACAAGACTATCCTCAGAACAGAAGTACCTGAAGGCCAGCTTTACTCAAGAACACCAGATTCCAATGCTGTCGACGGCCGATGCTTCCCGTAGTGCTGTGCATGAGCAAGTGTATCACATCCACATATATTGCCACGCCCCGAGAACCGATAAAGCGAACTACTGATACACATACTGCCCAAATTCCTGACAGCGCCATTCTTATATATCACCAAGAGCCCTTCTCTGGACGTAGGAAAAAAAATTCTGAATATTGACACTGCGTACAACGCTCTGCACAGCACGCGTGTGCCGTCTTTGTGCGCTGCGATCTCCCGATGGAAATCCCAGAAAAGGAAAAAAATAGCAAAACGTTCGTCGCAAGCCTGTCTCTGTTCCCTTCTAATATGCAAGATGTCTATGCCCACGACTCGTCGTCTTTCTGCCCGTATTCTGCAAGATTTATCCACCGGTTCCCCAGTATACATTGATGATATGTTGCCTAGGTATCTTCTCGCCTTCTTCATCAAAATGATATCCTTCCCCAACGCCCTAGTCATCCTGATTACCCAGTGGCTGATACCTTCCACTTCTGTTCGACACGCTACCCGACCGCGCGCGGGACTGTGACCGGCCAACAACCCTGGACAGCCAGCCAGCGACCCCGCCCTCCGCCTGTCCGGATTCGTACTGAGGCCGTCCGTTGACAAAGTTGACTGCCGGTGGGTCGACATCCAGCCCAGGGAACGTCGGCGCCTCGGCCAGGAGGGGCCGGCCGCGCATGTCGAGGGATGGCACGGGAGAGCCGGCGCGCACATGGGAGCCGTCGACCGGCCCGAATGCCGGTGTGCCCGCCGAGGCAGGCGTGCCGATCGTGGTCGTCGCGTCGCCGAAGATGGAGTTCATGTCCTCGAGGCGGACACCGCTGGTCTCGGGGTAGATGAAGTATACTGTATTGTTAAGTCAGCATTAAATTTTGGCGAGCCACGGGATATGTAGCAGGGTCCCTTACCAATGACAAAACTGGCGGCACAGAAGAACGCGTGCACGAGGTAGAGACGCCATTGGATCCACTCCTGCAAAACGGGAGTCATCTCTCCTACGAGCCAGTTGAACGCCCAGTTGGTCGCAGTCGAGAGCGATGCGCCCTTGGAACGGATGCTCAGCGGTAGAATCTCAGGCGGGTAGAGCCAGGGTATTGGGCCCCACGAATAGCCAAACGCAGCATTGTAGATCATGACAAAGATCACGACCAGGGTGGGCGTTGCTCTAATGTCAAGGAAGATGAAATACGAGATCAATGACAAAGATATCGTCATAGCAACCGCGCCTGAGAGCAAGATGACCCGACGACCCCACGTGTCGACAATGTACCACGGTGGGATCGTGGACAAAAAGTAGGTGATTCCGTTGATACCAGTCATCAGCACCGCATCGTGACCAATCCACCCGGCAGATTCAAACACATAGGGGGCGTAGTACGAGATGACGTTGATGCCGTTGAGCTGGGCAAGACCCTGCGCAGACATGGCGATGAAGACACGGGTCTTGTATCGGCGGAACATGTCACTATACGTCCTCTCGCCCTCCTGACGCTGGAGTAGGACGTTCATCTTGATCTCGCGGAATTCGTCACGGGCCTTGGGATTGTGAATGTCACCGCCCCCGTAGAGGTTGGCGATGACGACAATGCCCTCCTCGTCATGGTCGTTATCGAGAAGCCATCTGGATTACGTTAGCACGACGCAGGGCGTGGCTGGCGGTGTTTACTATACCTGGGGGATTCGACAATGACGAGACTACCAATGCCGAGTAGACCACCCATAATGCACTGCATGAACAGAGGCACCCGCCAGGAGGCGTCACTCTCTATGAAGCCACAGAAGTAATCTACCCACACGGACGTTGTGTACCCAATAATATTTCCCGAGAACTCAATGCAGGCCAGCTTTCCACGGTTGTGCGGCGGTGAGATCTCGGATTGGTAGACGGGGACGATGGTCGACAGCGAACCAACGCCCAGACCAGCAATGATTCTGCCTAGCATCATCATCGGCATGCCTGTCGCGAACGTCTGGAGAGCTCCGCCTATGAAGAATACTATCGAACCGTAGAGGATCGTCCGTCGACGGCCGATGATATCTCCGATCTTGCCCACGAGCAGGGACGATATCAGCGCACCAATCTCGAGAATGGCAACCATGGTCCCTATCTCGCCTCTCGAGGGCTGGTGGAAGTAATCACGGAAGTACGGGCCCCTGGGTGGAAGACACCAGTCAGCTACGAAGCTTTGGCCGGAACAGGGACGGGGGATTAAGTCCTACGTGATAATGCCCGACATCACACCTTGGTCATAGCCGAAAAGGAACACGCCTAATGACACGAATATACTCGTGAAGTAACTGGGAAGGGTTGTCTCATCAGCATCTGGGTCATAGCACGTCACGGCACACACACACACGCGGCAAGGCGTGGACCTACATCAGGGGCTTCCCCGTGAAGCCCTTTGAGCTAGGCATGATGGTAGCGATAAGGCGTTCCGCCCTGGATGGGTTGCGAGAGATCAGCTCGGGGATCTCAATTGCCTCCTTATTAACGACGCCAGGCTGCCCCGAGGAGTGGCGGTGGGAGCGGCGTTGGTGATCGGGGTCCTCGTGGATGCGGACGTGCTTCTTCTCTCTCCTGCTGCCGCCGCTGTTGGAGTGGTCGTGGTTCCGGGGTAGATGCTTCAGGCCGGCGAGAGCCGATTCATCGAGGGTATCGTTGAGCCTGGCGCGCAGAGGGTCCTCGGCGTCGATCTGCTCACCAATATCGCCGGTCGAGACCCAGCTCTCGGTGTCGTCGTCCGAGTCGGAGCCGGGCTTGTCAACGCTGTGGCCGGAATGGTGGGCTCCCAGGAATGACGTCGATTCGTCTTGGTGGTGTCGCGAAGAAGAGCCCGAGGACTCGGCGAGGTTGCGGAGGGGGATGTTAGACGACGGTCGGGTGTTTGGCCTGGAGGTTGAGAAAGGCATACGGCATGACCTTTTTTGTCAACAAAATAAAAACCGGCAGAAGGGGGGGTTGGGCGAGAGACGAGCGAACGAATGACACGACGTGGGAGGAGAGGCTAGCTCGGCGTGTCTGACTCTGGACTGGACCGACAGTAGTCGTATGTACTATGCTATCAGAACAGATCGGGTCAGGATCAGGAAAACTTGCAATCACAGTACGGAATCCTGAAAGACGGGGGGCGGGTGTGCATGGGCAAAGTACAATGCTATCGTTGCAGCGGGAAGCGCAGTTGCGGTTGCGGTGAACAATCAATCGTACGTAGCTTCTTCTCAGCTCTCCAAGATCCCCCCGATTGCCTTGACCACGGCCATTGAGGTCAAGGATGCTTGCCTAACGGGCCCATAATAGTGCATGGCCTCGCCGATCTCACAGCCATTGCGATAAAGAGGTACACTTGTCCACCGCCTAAGCTTGGTGCATGGCCAAGTATCTTTGATCATTTCCACTTCGCACACTCTATTTGCAGTAATTGAGACGAGACGCATTTCGCTCGCCCCCCTTTTCCTCGAGGGACCGAGACGGCCATGGAAGTTTACAGCTGTTTATAAAAAGAGACGAGACCTGGCCTGGGCCTGGATGGCCTGGTGTTTACTGTATTTCGCAGTAGGCGTTGGTCCTTGGAATTGATCCTTCTTCTACGGCGCATCCATCCAAACTTGGCCCACTTGTCCAGCTGTCGCGCCGTGTCCTAGAGCTGTGCGGTGCTGTCATTGCTCCACAGCCCTCTCCCATCTTATCTTTTGGGCCGAGGATTGGGGGAAGAATCCACCATCGTGGCGTCCTGCCAGCACAGGGGATCGTGCCATAGGCAGTCTACAGAGGCACTGAGCCCCAGTCCCGACTGAGAACAAAGTTTGCACCATCGTTCCTGTTTGTGCGGTACCTCGTCGGTTCCTTGCGGCGCTGCAGACGTACAACTGACTGACTGCTCATCGGGTTCGCTCACTGTGTGCTGCATGTGGAGTCTTGCAGTCCCAAGAGTCAGGCAGATGACCTCGAGTCCGGGGAAGTGTGTAAGAGCGGCTGCCCACGAGACCCTTTTTTTACTCCATCTCCCCTCTTTCTTGCCGGCAATGGGCCTGTTGCGTTCGAGATCACAAGTTGGCAGCACCGTTAACCCCAGACCCAATGACGCCACCCCGCATTCAAGTCCTCAGGGTCCCTGGCTGCTTCAGGCTCAATTCTCTTAAAAAAAAAATATGCCACCCCCATCTACCCACCCATCTTGCCGCCTTGCTGGGACATCACGCATCACGCATCGTATCGTCTCGCCAGAGGCATCGAAGGAACCAGAACAATCCTTCCGCCTTCCGCGGCTACGGCGCTGAAGCGGAAAAACCCCGTCCATAGGCTCACGGAACAGAGCTCGGGCTCGTGTAATATCTGCCACACTGCAGTGGTGATACGGGGCTCCGTTGCTCAGCTGAGGACCGACATAGTCTAGTAGGACAGGGCAAATCTTGCCGCAGCTGACCATGGAGCCTTGCGCCCCGCAGCTTGTGTGCACATACCACACCTGGCGATGAGATGAACTGTCGTGTGAGATCCAATGGGACGGACCATCTATATCTACCAGAACTCCGATCTTATTACTAAGACAGTGGACTCCCTCAAGTTTCACTCTCGCTCAGCTGTTCCTTTTGACCCAGTTGCACCTCCTGCTACTCGAATGTGTCAACCTCAACAACTGGTGCTGACAAGCTGTACTGCGCTGAAAACGATGGTGCCGGGGATTTGCTATTATTGTCGACACATTGACCGTTGGCGGATGCCAACATCGTTGCACCTGAAAAGCTCACAAATTGGAATGTGGCCTTGATACTCTACGTATGTTCAAGGCACGCACAGCACCAAAGCGACGCGTGCTTGCCCGAGGATAAACGAGCTGGACGTCCCGGCCCGGCTCGGGAAATCCGATGGGCGGGCGCGAACGTGTATGGCCACTGCCTCATGAAAGACCGCTTGCTGAACTCCCCGAGTTTTCTTGTGCGAGCCTTCGGTCATGCGCTGTGGTTGGGACGGTAGTATTTCAACACCTGCACGCCATCTCAGCCACATTTTTGTCGTCAGCACGCAAGACTGCGCGCGCAAAGACTGCCGTGCTAAATGTCTGTTCTGGCTTGTCACCAGCAGGAAGGCAGTCCGCAGTCCTTTCTTGCGTACATACAATGATGGACAGACAAACCAGCCACGAGATCGAAGCCCGTTGTATACTACAGCATCTTGGTAAAGGTCACCTGACAAAGTGCCGCCGTTGGGCCTCAAATATGTGCTCTGTTCAAAGCAGAGTTGCCTCGCGTTGGACGTCAAGCCTCGAGATTGCCAGGGCGGGATGGGAGTCCTCCGACGGCTGCCGCTAGGGACTCACACCGCCAGGGTTCGACCAATACGGCGAGCCTTATCTCGGCCGTTACATTGAAAGCAGAATAGCATGTGGGCAAACGGCTAGACCCGCCGCGTGTAATAACAGTGTGAGCAAGCAAGCTGGCGAGCCAGCGTTGTCTTCAGCTTGGACGGACTCTACTACCTACACCCGTGCAGTGATCAGCAGCCAGCAAGCCGACAAAAGGCAACGAGTGGTTGCGAAGGCACGGGGGCCATTGAGCCAAAACAGGATTCAGCGTCCAGTCCCAGAGAGAGGTGCGCGCCGTCGTGGCAGGCGTGGATGCGTGTGGCTGTGGCTGAAACGACACGGCGGCCCAGCGGCCCCAACTTCGGGCTGCAGGTTGGCAGGTTAGCTGCATGCCTTGCTATATTTGCCTGCGTGACTAGCGGGAGGATGAGATGCAGAAGAAGCTTGGAGGAAGGATTTGGCCCACGAACTGGCCTGACTTGTGCCTCCCGGGGCGACGGTTGGTGACGTGAAGGGAGATGCTATAATGGGCAGCGAGGTGTGACGGAAAGGCTAGGCAATAGCCTTGGGATAAATGTCCGACGTGGGACACAGCGTCTTGCTATTCTTTGCGAGTGCTTGGTGTGCGACAGTGATTCCAAGGAGGTGGGCCTCGACGAGAGCTTGGCGTTGTCGTCCCTTGCCTCTGGTAATTGAAATGAAGGAGAAGAGAGGGTGCTTCCGAGACAAGGTGAGGCCGAGCTGGGAATGCCGTGATCGACTCTTGATCGGGGGTAAGCAGCCCCCCACCCAGCTCCCTTAGCTGAGATTGGGCCATGGCGGAGGTCGAATGTGAGCATGGTGAGGCATTGAATGCTGTTACCTGCCTTCCCTTGCTGCCTCCGAATATGGTAACATCGGCGAGTGCAGGTGAGTACCGACAGGCAGGGGCCATTGAGTCCGGGGGATGGCAGGCCGGCAGGCTGGCAGGCGGGGAAGGATAGTCGTCGAGACTCGACGCAGTCAAAGATGTGCCCAGGGATGGTGTCGCGGGAGCGCAGGCGTCGTCCAGCCTCGAGGCCGTTCACCAGCTCATCATGCATGAAGATCAAATCAAATCAGAGGCCAAAGCTGCTGTCGGCCGCGGGACGCCTGGGACGGGTGAATTATGCTGCTCGCTGGGCATTATTATAGTTATAGTTAGATCGCCCACCCTGATTCAGGATGGACGGGCGCCCACCTGCAAAGTGTGCCCTCCGATCCCCATCGCATGGTTGTTCATATTAGCGCCGGCAGCACACAGCACATAGCACAGCACAGCGCAGCACAGCACAGCACGCCTCGTTCTGCTGGGCTCTTGGTGTTTCAAACTTGCTTATATCTGATGAGGTACCCACCCGCCCGGCCACCCGCTCCCTCACCACCCACCACGCCCTCTCCAGCCATCGTCGTCTGCATTCCAAGCCTGGCTGGCAGCCGTCAAAAACAAAACGCCCGTCCTCCCGCCGGTGCGCACTGATGTCAGTGTCACTTGCGACACAGATCGTCACCCATCACCCACACCATTGCCATTGCTGGGCGCCACAGATTGTTCAGAGACTTCCTAGGCCCAGCATAATCTTAAATTCTTATTTCCACAACCAAGGTAAATCCCCCGACGACGCTTGACTGCGTGCAACTGTCCGCCCCCGTCGGCCCTCGAGCGATCCAATCACGCCACCCAAAAAGCGCCCAGGTAACCTTGGAAGTGGGCCACTCCAAGCTCCTGCCACTAAAAACAACAACCTGCCCAGTAAAAAGAAGGACGGCGCCTCCTGCCGCAGGCTCCCAGGTTCCTAGGTTCCTTCCAGCCTTCCCGCGACCCACCCCCCATTGTCGGGCAAGGACATTCTCCCACCGCCTTGCTCGGGCCAAAACCACCATTATTCCACCCGGTTGTCCTGCAGTCAAGTTAAACATCAACTAGGAGGTCTGCCGTTATTCCAGTGGCGACAATCGGTTAGGAGGTAACCGATTATCCCATTGTCGACAACTGGTCAGGACGCGACTGGTTGTCCCACTATCTATCCACATTGGATTACGAGGTCACCTGTTCATCCTTCGCCATCGGCCAACCGACGACCGCGATATATTCCCGCGGTCGAGACAACATCCCATCCCAACGCCAACCGCCCTCTCGGCTGATCATCCTCGAGAACCGACGCCATGGGCTCAACACAATTTGGGAATTTCGGCAATTTTTGTCGTGATTCCACGCTCCCAGTGTGCAACTTGCTCACCAACAGCCACGACCAGAATGGAGGATGGGGCGGCTGCGCACTCACGGGCATCGCGCTGAGCGGTGGGAGGAGGCTGGGCAACCTGGGCTCGATATTACTATGCGGTGTCGCGATCGCTACGGCCATCTATCTGATTCTGCGCTCCGAGCGCAAAAAAGCGGCTGTCGGAAGGAGGTACGTTTGTTAGGACAGAAGCCCGGAGGTTGGTGGTAGAAGTGATGGGTGGAAACAGGAGACACCCTCCTACCTGCCGTCTTTCTGCACCCATACTGGCATTCTGGCTTCTCTCCTATTCCTCCCAGGTGTCCTCCCTGCAGACTCGATTCTCTAACATCCATTCTAGGGAAATGCAGTTGTTCCTCGTCGGTTATATCGTCATTTCGATTTGCGAGATTTTCACAGTCGGGGAGTTTCCCCTAAGCTCCACAGTTCGCATAGCGTTCACTGGCATCCACATCGGCTTCATCATTGCGACCACCTGGATGCTGATGCTGAATGCCGTCGTCGGGTACCAATTCATTGACGACGGCACACCAATGTCGCTCGGCCTAATTCTGGCATCTGCCATCGTGCTACTGGTCGGGACGGGCTACATCGCTCTTGACACCGGGTTCAACTGGACAGGCACGTTCGAATCGAGCTACGACGGCCCTAATTACCGAAACATCGCGCTGTATGTGCTGTACCAGCTGGCGCCGCTGATCTTCCTCGTTGCATTCTACGTCCTCGAGACCGTTCTAGTCTTGCGAGTGCTGGGCGAGACAAGGCCCATGGTCTATCTCACTCTGGCCGCCATCCTTTTTGCACTGGGCCAAATCTTCAACTACGCGATCAGCCCGCATATTTGCAACGGCACGAGCGGCAAGATTGACGGCGCATTGTTCGAGACGCTCTTTACCCTGCTCTCGGTTGTCATGGTCTGGGTTTTCTGGTCCTCTATCACGGAAGACGATTGGCCCATGCCTGTTGGGAACTATCCATAAACGAAGTGTCGTAATGCGGCCGACCTGGACACGTTCAGCGGAATCGGTCACGTAATAAACTAATGTCGAAATGAGTTCCTTTAGATAGCACATGACAGCAACATACCCATAATGAAATTTGGTAACAGCGCTTGGGATACCTCAGCTTCTCCATGATGACCTCCCTGTGAGATAACATTATATACTTGGAATAACTTACCCCGGAGCAACCCGCTACTAGAGTATCTACTAGGAATTCGTCTCTGGACCAACCTTCTAAACGACACAGTTGCTGGATTGAGACCTAGGATCTTCACCTTGCCCATTTTAACCGTATCCCACCCTGAACTCTAGTATCACCACCCACCCCATAGCGGCTAAAGGCCCTCAACGCCGAAATTATGGTTGTTTAGCCTCATGCCGCACAGGAGGCTGTAATGTCGTTGTGCTGTCTAATAGTGAGGTCCACGGAGAGGAAGGTGTCCAAGCAAATGCGTTCGAATTGTCGAAAATTGCAGACGAATCGAGCTTGGTATGAGATCGAGCGAGTTCTTGAGCAGAAGCAATGCCTGGGTCAACTGGACAGGCGCGGGATTGACGCACCAGATGGCTGCAAAGATTTCGCCCGTCTAACCCAGGGAGTCAGCTTTTTTTATATTGTAGCAAAGCTCACACTGCTTGCACATCTTCACAAGCGAGGTTATATTCTCCCTGGAGCGAACTAGAAGACAAAAGGTTGGGGGCCGTGCTTTCGGTGAGACGTCATTGGCCGCCGTCAGCTACCGTGCAGTACTGGGTACATCCCGCCCCACTGCAGCAGCAGCCCTGAGCTGGGGAATCGATCTTCTTGTGCCTGTTCATGTGCGCGCCCTTACATCCTTCCACATCGTCGGCGTCGTTCTTTTTAGCACTCTCCTTGATTTTCTGCTTTTGATTAGTAAGGCCGGAGTGTTCTGTAGTCGGTCATGGAAGATTCAGAGACGGTCTAGAAAACCGCCTCAGACCTTTAGCGGAAACCGCCTCCTCCTCTACCACATGCCCGACACAGGCCTCCTCGGCGCCGAACCCCCATACCCAGTGGCGACATGGCCGACGATAGTGACGGCGAGTACATCGAAGGCATTTCCGATGATGACTTTGCCGACCATCAAGTGACGAGCGGCCAAGGCCATGCCCACGCCGCTGGTCGCAGCGACGCCAAGAACGCCGCGACCGCCAGCAGCGGCCGCGGTCAACGATCGCGTGGAAATAAGAGCAAGCACAGCAAGCGCGCAGCTTGGGAGGAAGGGAAGTTCACCTGGGATGTTCCAGAGGATGCCGAGGGCAACGTTTCTCTCACGGCTCTCCTCGAGGCTGAGAAGCGACGCCGCCTGCTCCGCGACACGACACCCTTCCAGCGTGGAATCATCCGGCATATGGTCTTGGTGTTGGACATGTCTTTCGCCATGCTCGAGAAGGACCTGCTGCCCAACCGGTACCTACTCATGATGCACTATGCGGTGGACTTTGTCAGGGAGTACTTTGAGCAGAACCCCATCTCGCAGCTGGGTATCATTGCTATGCGCGATGGTGTCGCGGTGCATATCAGTGAGATGAGCGGCAATCCGGCGGACCACATCGACTGGCTGAGGCATTGGGAGAAAAAGTTCGAGCCTAGAGGGAATCCTAGCTTGCAGAATGCTCTGGAGATGTGTCGTGGTGATCTCTTGTACGTCCCACTTTCGTCATGCCTTGATCCTGAAGTTCCCAACTGACATGTTGTCTCTTTCCAGTCACGCGCCCTCCCATGGTACTCGCGAAGTCCTCATTGTCTACGGCGCTCTTCTCTCTAGCGACCCTGGTGATATACACGACACTATCGAAAACCTTATAGCAGACCAAATACGAGTTTCTATTGTTGGCCTTGCCGCGCAGGTGGCCGTCTGCGCCGATCTGTCCTCGAAGACCAATGGAGGAGATGCTAGTTGCTATTCAGTCGCGCTGCACGAGCAGCACTTTCGCGAATTATTCCTTGCCAGTACCACGCCTCCAGTAACCCGACAGACCGAGCGGAACAACGCCAGCTTGTTGATGATGGGATTCCCCTCGCGGACGAAAGCCGAATACGCTGCCAGCTCTGCCGACGCTACAAAGGCCAGTGGAGGCTTGAAAGACAAGGTGGACGCCGCTGGCCGAACCTCCAGCGAGAAAAAGGATGCGATCAGTCTGTGTGCCTGCCATAACAAGCCCTGCCGAGACGGATACCTCTGCACGCGGTGTTCCACAAAGGTGTGCCGTCTACCGGCTGAGTGTCCCGCGTGCGGCCTGACGCTGATTCTCTCGACCCATCTGGCACGATCCTACCACCATCTCTTCCCCCTTCGGAATTGGGTCGAAGTCCCGTGGAGCGAAGCCGATAAGTCCACCGCGTGCTATGCCTGCCTGACGCATTTCCCCGAAGCACCGAAATCGAAAGGCAAGGGCAGGGAGCTTGCAGAGAAGACAGCTGGTGACAAAGTAAAGGGTATCAGCGAGAGCGGCCGATACGCTTGTGAGGTGTGCGGCAACCACTTCTGCATTGATTGCGACGTCTTTGCGCACGAGATTGTCCACAATTGCCCTGGGTGCCAGAGTGACACCCGAGCAGCGGCTCAGCTGGAGGCAGAGATGGATGCGGCCGAGAATGGCGTCACGCATGCCAACGGAAACATGATCGTGGATTAGAATTCGAGGGGGAAAAAAAATAAGGGCTCCGAAAAGGCTTCTCAAGAAAGAGAATATTTGATACCAATTTTGTATGATACAGGTATAGGAGTCTGGTTTACATCTCTTGGCGTTCTAGGCGAAGCAAAACTTGACAGCTTCACGAGACACAGGATAGAGCTACATTTTAGGCTCCGGGTCGCGATGTAATCAAACACAAAGAGGGCAGGCCTAATGGATAGACAAATGGCAAGCTTGATAGGAGAGAAAACTGGACTTGGTCCGAGTTGAATCGAATGAACTATTAAAACGCTGATGTGTGCTTCAGTCTCACTGCTATGTTGGGGCTAACCCTACACGTCAATTACAAATTTCCCCTCTCGGCCTGCTCGCGCTCGATCGCCTCGAACAGGCTCTTGAAGTTGCCTGCTCCAAAGCCATCAAAAGAGTTGCGCTGGATGATCTCGATGAACACGGTAGGGCGGTCCATCAGCGGCTTTGTGAACAACTGCAGCAGGTACCCGCCCTCGTCGTAGTCGATCAGGATGTTCAGCTTCTGGATGGCGTCGAAGTCCTCCTGCAGCTGCCAGTTCCTCTTCTCTGTCTTGAGTCTCATGCGGACCGTCTCGTAGTACGTCGCGGGCACGTCGATGAACTGCACGCCGCGCGCCCTCAGGGCGGAGACGGTGGACAGGATGTCGGGCGTCTGGATGGCGATGTGCTGCACGCCAGCGCCCGAGTTGAAGATGACGTACTCCTCGATCTGCGACCGCTTCTTGCCGAAGGCGGGCTCGTTGATCGGCATCTTGACCACCTCGTTGGGGCTCGACATGACGATGCTCTTGAGCGCCGAGAACTCGGTGCAGATCTGGCTGTCGTCGACGGACCAGAACCGGTGGAAGCTCAAGCAGCGCTCGTAGAACTCGCACGCCTCCACCATGGCATCCCAGTCCTGGTTGCCAACGCAGTGGTCGATGCGTGCCATCTGCACGTCCGGAAGGGCGACCGTCGCGGTTGGCAGCTTAGCCTCGCGGAAGCCCGGGAGGAAGGGGCCCATGTAGTTGTTCCGGCTGAGGAGCGTGTGCGTCGTGTCGCCATACGTGCGGATCATGGCGGTGGTCACGGAGCCGGCGTCGCCCTTGTCGCTCAGGACAGTGGGGGCCTGGACGGAAACAGCACCTTGCGCCACGGCGCGGTTGTATACGCCCTCCACGGAGTCGACTTCGAAGGCAACATCCTTGACGGCATCGCCATGCCGCTCGAGATGGGCGTGCATTTCGACAAGGAGGGCCTTCTCAGCCTTAGAGATAGGCTCATCCTCGGGGAGGTGGGCGGCCGAGCGGATCGGGGACGTGAACACAAAGCGCACGTCACCGTTGCCCACGACGTGGGAGGTGAAATACCGACTGCCTGTCTCGAGGCCTCGGTAGGCCAGCGGCTTCATGCCGAAAAGGGATGAGTAGTATGCGGCAGCCTGTTTGGCGTTGCCTACCCACCAGGTCACATGGTCGTAGCCATTGAAGCTGGGAAGGGGATGGCGAACTGCAAAGTCCGCATCTGTGTGTGTTGACGTAGCGCTACCATTGGTATGGTAGGCTACCGAATTTCGTGGGCTGTCATTGATGGCAGACGGGCTCATTATCACTCAGAGTGGTTCTCTGAAATGTTCCGGATATCTACCAAGATTGATGTTGATAGTTCCAAAGTATTGGGAAGATTGACGAAAGAGGAGCTAAGCGAAGTCTTAGCTGCTAAGATGAACACTGGAAAAAGAAGAGACTTGTTGGTATAGAACAAAGACCCCAGATATCCGAGGCCAGACAACGGCTGACGAGGAGCACGTATATATTCCTGAGGAGGCATAAGCAAAGGGAGTTGGCGGCAGCCGTGAGCGCTCCTCCTCCGCGCTGGACATCATAAGCCGACGTTTCGAGTCCGTCTATCTCGGTATGCCCGCGAGTGGCATAGTCCAACGACTACAGCCCTGTAACAATGACGACTCAACGGCTTGCATTCAAACAAACTCTATCGAGTTGCTTGACTTGACGCCGTTCCGTTGCTGATACGGAGCGCGGAACTGGTCCGATAAGCGAGGGTGCCCTGCACCAGCCGTCGCAAAGCGAGCTATCCGACGGTTGCCGCGCCCGGAATGTCAATCGCCCCCTCCAACTCCAACGACTAGTTTGTCCGACTACTGCGGTGAGAGCAACGCGCGCCTCCAGGACGTGCCGGAACTTTAACGAGTAGTTAGCCCGTCTTGAATAAGTCCTGGAACAAGAAGAAGTGGAGAAAGTGTGTTGTCCAGATTAACATATCTGCAATTATTCGACAGTAAGGAAGCCAGAGATTCCACTCATTCGATGCTTCCAGTCATTGATCACAGCCATTATCGCATCGCCGCCACGATCTTGACCTTACCAGGCCTTCGGTACTGAGTCGAGCTTCAGAGATCGCCCCATTCAACGCGTGCTGCATAGTTTGGGCTATCGTTCGAGGTGTTGAGTATCTGTGCTCGATTCGGCAGCAGCCTGTTTTGCAAAAAGCCCAGGAGTAGAGCCTCGAACTAGCATCTGTTGGATTCCGCATACCACAATGGCTTCTGTATCCCTGAGCACTCGAGACCTCAACATCCTGTAAGCTGCGTGGGCCCTGCCACTGTTCAAGTCATATTGGTGACTGACCAGATTAAACTGCCAGGGAGAAGATCCAGGATCCCGAGTTTGACCCTTCGCAAGCGGTCCAGGTGGACGAGTCGTTGCCGAAAGATCCCAATGTCACAGATGTCACCGAGTACGACCGCATTGCGGGGGAAGAACGGCGGTTGGTATTGACAGTGCAGCAAGCAGAGATCCAGCTTGCTGGGCCGGGACCAAAGACCGGTCTCGATCCTCGGAAGACATATGAAGAATGCGTTGCAGGGTTGAGCGAGCTTGTCTCCACGAATCCCTCGTATGCCAGCGCCAGAAACAACCGAGCTCAGGCGACTCGGCGCCTATATGGTGATGGCATGCTTGTATCGGGTCTGGAACCATCCGACAGTCCGCTCATTGCTGTGGGCGATTCAGAGGAGAGGCGATCAGCAGCTAGACGAACGCTTTCGGACCTCGATGCCTGCATTTCGCTTCTCACCCCGACAGGTTCTTATCCACGCTTCTCTCGACAAGCCGCCAAAACCCTATCATCGGCACACACGCAAAGGGCGGCAATTTACCATCAGACCTCAAAGATGCTGGCCAAAGGTGGTGTCCTGGATGTCGACCCGGAAAGGACCGAGACTGGTTGGCAGAGAATAGATTTTGAAGAGGCCGCTTCGCGAGACTTCGCCTTGGGCGGAAGGTATGGCAATGAAGTGGCCAAGGGTCTCGCGGTCAGCACAAACCCAACGGCGAAGCTTTGCGGGCAGATGGTGCGGGAGGCGATGAAGAAAGAGTATGGTCCGGCCTTCAGTGGGTGAAGCACACAGCATCGTGGGCTTCCATGTGCACAATCCGTACTAGCTTCGCAAGCCTGTCTCGTAGAGGCTGCTCCGGAGACTCAAGTGCAATGAATCGAGATTGCTTTGCGGTGTGTTGGCGAGAAACGTGACGATTCCGCCTCGATAATTGGGCGGCTTATTTTGGCCATCTCATCTAGGATGTTCAAGTTCACATCAATCATGCGAGATTATCACTCCTGACTCATGAAAGGAATCGAGATGAGTCGATATCAGCTTTGGAGAGGCCTAGGAAGCTCGCTTGGATAGACCAGTCCTCCTACATAGAGTTAGAATATGACAGAACATGTAGAATCTTCCAGTATCTCGATGAGCCAGCCCAGCAGCCCGCTCATGAAACAGGAGCATGCATACCTCAAACCAGCATTGATTGTCTCGGACGTTGATCTGCCCTTCTCCTTCTCCTCGCGGTTGATCCTCATTGCTGCTGCGGACAGCCCAATGAAGAGGGCAAAGACCGGGTCAGCGACCTTGCTGATGATGTAGGTCGGCGCGGGCATTGTGAGAGATGCAGTCTTGAGAGTAATAAATGAGTGTTGTTGTGATGATTGACGTCCCTGGCAAATGCCCTCGAGAGAATACTGGTTGACTTTGCTTGTACTTGGGACACTGAGTGACTGCACTAGTAGAATAATGAGATCTTGCAGACAGCTTTGCAAGCAGGCATAACTGGGTGAGAGAACCCTTCGGTTTAGAAAGAGCCTCAGAGAGCTAGCTTCCCAGTGCCCAGCTCCAGGCCCAGCAGCTTGGCAGCAGTCGGCCACTGTCACCGAGTGCCCACTTTTCCTGACTAAGATATCACGGGACCTGGAGGGTCTTGGCGCACCTTCCAGCCCACAACCGCTGAATTTTCTTGCCTAGATCGAGAAGCGGCTTCAAGATCCCCTTATCGACGACCAGCAACCAACCACCCTTCATACCCGTTGACGACCCGACCGACGCCAAAATGAAGTTCCTCAAGGTTGGCCGTGTTGCCATCATCACCCGTGGCCGCTACGCCGGAAAGAAGGTGAGAAATTCGACCCCCCGATTTGTTTGGCGCGAAAACAAACGATGCGGAGCGACGAGATTTGGAAGGTCTGGTGGGGATTCGAGGACGTGGGAGCTGCGATGACCTCAGGAGCTTGGGACCGATGCAATTGGGATGCCAGACATGTGCAGCCTTGGATTGCAGAAGGCTGACTGGGTTCTTTTCTTTACCGCAATTCAGGTCGTGATCATCCAGCCCGTCGACACCGGTAACAAGGCGCACCCCTACGGCCACGCTCTGGTCGCCGGCATCGAGCGCTACCCCAGCAAGATCACCCGCCGCATGTCCAAGACACGACAGGAGAAGCGATCCAAGATCAAGCCCTTCGTCAAGGTCGTCAACTACAACCACCTGATGCCCACCCGTTACACCCTGGAGCTCGAGGGCCTCAAGGGCGCCATCACCTCCGACACCTTCAAGGAGGTCAGCCAGCGTGAGGACGCCAAGAAGACGGTCAAGAAGACTCTGGAGGAGCGGTACACGAGCGGAAAGAACAGGTGGTTCTTCACCCCTCTGAGTATGTCAAACCCACACCGAGGCCATACACCTGCGCAACATCCCTTGAACACCAGGGTGGGAGCGAGGATACCGCGTTATGATAAGGCACACGAAGGCAACGGGAACCATGATGCTAATGCGAACTTTCTCAACAGGATTCTAGATTATTTCTTCCTTGATTTCGGCTGGGCGGGGGCGAAATGGTATGGATGTAAACAGCATCAAATCAAAATTCGACGGCATTTGAAAAACTGCACTGCGCTTACGACCCGAATCTCATGACCACACGGAAAGCAAGGTCGACTTCATCCCTTTTTGGCGTTCTTCTTGTCGGGGGCACAGACAAGTGTGACGGCCCGTCATATCACAAAGGAGTGTGTTGATGGAAAGGTTGCCGTGGCTAGCCACAAGTCGTAGTCGAGAATAATACTACGGCGTCCTGGCTCATGACATGCATTGACCCGTTGCAAGCAAGGACGCACACAAGTGAAGGCAGCCACGAGAGCGGGAGTCCGGTCTGGGCTACGTCTGGCCCTGGTGACGGCCACCAAACCTACGAAGAGATCATGTGAAAATACGAATCTAAGCCCTCCTTGAGACCGCAGATCTCCCAAACACTGAACCCCGAGCGTGAATATCGACCGCGAATATCGACCGTGATTGAGCATTTTGGGCCCGAGGAGTGATCTTGAGACTCTCGCCAAAGTCCACCTGTCAGCCCATTAGCGGAAGAGTGCTTCCCTGCAGTGGATGTGTCAGGCTCTCGAGACTGTCAGATACACCAGAATGATCTGCTCTCTTGGAATGTATGCCCAGGTTATCTGAGCATGTCAATCTTCCTGGACTGTATCCATGATCTTCGATTTAACTTGCACGTCCGCTCTTTCCAACGGCTGAGTTCTGATTTGAGTATTATCTTTTCCATTAGGTCATATTGCTATGCTATTCATAGCTTCTATGGAATTCATGTGCTACGCCGGCGTCCAGAAAAAGACCGTGTCTGATGCATCACATGAATCAAACTTCTTTGTATGCGATAGATAGTCTACGACTGCCCCATTCCTTCAATCAAGTCCACCAAATCCGCCGAGGCGTGTGACATATCCGACCCTCCTTTGGACTCCCCCATCCGTGCATTGCCCCGGAGATGATGACATAAGGAATGAATGGCAAATATGTACGTGCGAAGCTTGGCTTCCGTCGAAAGGCCCGCAGGTAGACACCTGAGGCGCGAGTTGTTGAAGCGAGGATTAAAACTTGTAGGGTTGTACTCGCAAAGGATACCATTGAAGGCGCTGCGTGGGGTGCATTTAAGAACCCAGCGAGCTCACCTTGTTGGCAGCCGCACTCCAGAGCTCGTTCGCGCTGGGGACATCTGGGATGTAGCCAGGGGCGTACGTTGGGGCCAGGCCACCAAACAGCACGAAGATCAAAGACACAGCAGAGCCAATGACAATAAGCTTGCGAAGCACCGGTCGGCTGTTTCCGAACTCGGCCCACTGGCGGCCAGCCTCATCGGCATATCCCTTGAGCTGCTCGAATCCAAGCTTGTAGTAAACCATGCCGGCAAGAGCAATGCTGTAGCCGAAGAACTGGAGGCCAGTAACTTGGGTACCCCAGATCAAGATGGAAGCGGCCACGAGCAGAATATCCTTGAGGACACCGCAAAGGGTAAGGACCAAGGAGGAAGTCTTGCCAATCTAGACCAAATGTCAGCGAGCCGCGGGGAGAGTAAAGTGCGTAGTGCAAAGAGCTTACCAAGAACACAACGGAAACGTTGAGGAGGAATGCAACAAGTCCGTTCAGGAAGAACGTGAAGAGACCGACGTGGTAGACCTCCTCCATCGACACCTTGGGAACCTCCCAGAAAATGGCGACCAGGAAGTTCATGGTAGCGCAGACAGGAGCAAAGTAGTACAGCGAGACGAGGGGGTCCATCTTGTACTCAGCAGAGCTCAGGAGCCGCTGGACCATGGTGAGACGGATGGCCTCGAAGGCAATTCCTGCAATCTGGATCAAGAAGCCAAACATGACGAACTTGATCTCGCCGATTGAGGCAATGATGACACCAACGACGATGGCGGACACGTTCAGGAAGACCTTCAAGCTGGGCTGGCTGATACCCATGGACCAACTGCTGAGCAGGACCGCGACGGGGGTGGTCGCCTTGAGCATCTGAATGAAGGCGACTGACAAGTAGAGGTAGGCCAAGTTGCCGCAGATCAAGCTCAAACTGAACATCAACCCGATCGGCACGATTGCCCTCAGGTAAACCCGGCCCGTCATCTTGACAGTCTTGCGGCCATCGAGAAGCGAGGTGTACCTAGCCAGGATCTGCGTCATCAACGTCGCGAAGGTCAAGTGGTAGGTCGTGAGGATCACGGGATAGTCTAAACGATCGCGGAGTCAGCCATGCGGCTCGAAGCGGACACCTAGGTTGATGTCAAGGCGTGACCTACGGAACTGCAAAGTATCCAGAATCCATTTGTTGAAGAGGATGACCGAGGAGCTCAAGCTGATCCAGACACTGCATGTATTTGTCCGTCAGCGATGCCAATCGAGCAGGCGACTGTAGCAATGGTTCAACCTACATAACGTAGAGCGCTGGATGAACAGCGGCCTTGGCCGGCTCCGACTTTTGCGCATCGGGGTTGACGGTCGGCAGGACGGGAGAGTCTTGCTCTCGCGTCACCTCGCCAGAGACGCGCGTCTTCTCGTCGGCACCCATCTTGGTGTTGTATCGACCTTGGGACCAGGACTGTACAGAAAGAGATGTCTGGAGTATGTGCGCTGTCGCTGCTGTAAAGAAACGGCGTCACAGTGCAAGCCCGAGACAGGAAGAAAAGAAGTTGTGTAACGAGGGGACTGGTTGCTCAAATGTGAGACCGGGAATGGAAACAGTCGAGCTAAGAGACAAAGTGGACGGAAGATAAACTTCACCAGCCGGGTACGGAGCCGTGCAAGGTCAATGCGCTCGCGACTTCCACTGGGTCAGGCTGCTGAAATGAAGACCTCGAAATAGGAGGACGGGGATGTGGATGTGGATGTGGACGTGGAAGTGGGCGTAAGAAGAACAAGTTCGCTGGCCGTAGGTGCAGGGTGAGGGCGAAGGATGATACCGATAAGGCTCGTCCACTTTAGCCTAGGGCCTCTCCAATCTAGTTGGCGGACGCGGAGGGTTGCAGCACCATAATAAGCTGCCAAGAGGATTGAATCTTGCGGCGATCTGGCAACGCGGCCAACCTGGGAAAGGCAAAAGGCAAAAAAAAAAAGGGTGGGAAAAAGGGGCTGGCCGCAACAGGGATGGCTCCGCTTCGCACCACGGTGCCCCGTGGTAAACTTGACTGGCCCCGGAGATGGCAGCCAATGCGATGCAGCGGTCTGCATATTCCCACTCTGCTCTCTATTACAGGCGCACGTCCACTCACCCTCACACACATGCACACGTACACACTAGCAAACGAGCAAACGAGCAAATTGCTTGCCATATGCGGCTTGTTGGGGCCTCAGGGGGACACGAGCCGGGGCACAAGGGCCTTTCCTCTGCTCTACAACCAGCCCCCCGCCAACGACGGAAATGTACTGCGTGGCCATGCTGACAGTATCTAGGAAGACCAGAAATAGCTACCCAGGAGACCTGGAGGGAGCACCGACCTGCCTGCCCTCGTATCGTGATGCTGTACCATTACCGGCATGTGCCCAGATCCGGACTGTCCAGCCAGGCCAGCCCACATTATACTACAGCATTCCAAGGTTGAGGCGACGACGTCCCGATCAAAAGCTCGGATTCCCGTTGCCAAGGGCATCATCATGATGATGTGGGTAGACTGACACCTGCTGACCGTGTAGCGATCTGTGCTGAGCCTGTGTCTAAGCTCTGTGAGCATGGGCAGTGACCACCCATCGGCTCCGACGGCTGCGTGCACGGAGGGCGCCTTGGGAACCGCAGCCGAAGCTTCTCTGCTTCGTGATGACCAGCCTGCTCACGATGGCGGCGGGCGCCTGAACGGGAGACGCCAAGGTTCGGGAAGACCCTGACCTCGGCGCCGGGCCGTGATGTGTTACCGCCGCAAACAGCAAGCTGGATTCCTGCCCACACCCGTGTCTGGCCACTAGGCCGGCCTCGCGACAAGTCTTGCGCCTCGTATTATATTCTTGTTTTCCTGGTGGCTGCCACTCCCAGCCTTCCAGGCCTTCTCGGCCGGACCCAACGAGATAGTACTCTACGTCAGCACTCTGTAGCGCAGCGCCTCGGCGAAGCACAGACTGTTTCTGTTCCCAGACATCAAATAGGTCGACCGTGACAGGCCGCCCTGCATGCAAGACGCATGATCCGCCCACGTTTTGTCCGGATTTAGATGTTCCACGGTAAATTAGGAATTTCCTATACTCGACACCAGCATGGCTGTCAGACTATGCAGTCAGGCAGTATGGCACACACAAACACACACAATTCGGAAGCAAAAGGGTGCCATCGCCTGGGTGTGTTGCAGCATATAATTAGCACTCTCGAACCAATACCGGCTGAGTCGTACCTGGCCTTAATTGTCCGAGTCATGGACCGAGATGGCCAAGTTCCAACTTCACCACGAATCATTACTTCGGGTGTGGCAAGCAGCTTTGTTGCCGCCGTCATTAGGTGCAGTGCCATGACCAGGATAAGTATTCATCACGTCCGTATTGCCATCTTGAGGACAGACTGGATACGAGAGCCATCGCCACTGCCATTGCCACTGCGATGAACAAAAAGAGGCAGTCCGTGACTGAGCGACCGTGTGAGCCCAGGTGAGGAAGCATGCTTCTTCGCCACCGGATCCCGGAGCTGTGCGAGGTAGATGAGGCTGTCTTTGCCTTTTCCATCTTTCATCTCCTGCCCGCCTGTCAGGCCAAGGCGGGTGATTACCATGAACGGCCTACGCTCATTTACTCTTATCTGGACCCGGCACTACTATTATAGCGAGCCCTGCTGGCCCTGCCCGTCCCGCGCAATGCTGTTCCAATATGGAATTCCGCATTGCCCACGAGCTCGCTGATCGTCGATGGTGAAACGAGATCAGCAAAGTGACTCGCCCCGGCTCCAGGGATCCCCATTTGCAATTGGTAAGGGAAAAATTAATGAGCGCTTCATTGCAACCCACAGCTTCCCTTCCTGCCGTCCTACCATGTGGTGCATGCTGGGCCATGTACTTTGTGTGATACAGACAGCACAGCATGTAGACGATGTACCTGTCGAGAAATCCCATCAACCGGCAGCCGCCCTGCCGCCCTGCGACAAGCTTGCCAAGAACACGTTGCACTTCATGGGGATCGTTGTTTCCAGCGCCACAAATCGAACTGTGCTCGATGCGTGTATGTCTGCTGTGGGCCATGCCGTCCGGCGACACAACCGAAAGCCAGGCCGGCCGGCGCTGCCGTGTGTCTGACTTTGAGTTGCTTGTGACACGTTCATCCCATCTGATCTTCCCGGTCAAATTGTGCTCGACCTTCCAAGTCTGCAGGGCTCATTTCGTCGAGGAAATTGGACAGGCGGGAGATATCACCATAGGTTACACTTAGTAGATTTGCGGGTGGACGAACCCAATCGCTGCGTGCTAGCTGGCTTGATTGAGGAAATTAAAAATTGGGTCCCGTAGCCACGTTGACTATCGCCATCGATCCTACTCGACGTGCGTGCTTGACTATTATTATTAGCATTATTGTTGTTGTCGTCGTCGTCGTTAGTGGTGGCGTTCTTATCACCCGCGAGAGACTTGAGCAGTGTTTGTTTGCGACGACTCGCATCCAAACATGTCTTGTGTCGGAATACTTGGCCCCAGCTGCGATGCCTGCAGGAGGGGTGCGGCCTTGAGTCTCTGAGCCTCTCAGCCTCTGAACCTCCTTCTCGCCAGTGTCGGCTATCCGGGGCCCCTGTGGAGGGACCATGAACAGATGGCATGCACGGCACTGCAGACAGAGTATCACAAGCGTGCTACGGCAGCCAATCCAGGATAACACAGTAGCGGACCACGGAGGCGGTGTCGAGGACGCATCAAATGCAAAGTTCAAGATCATCGCTGCCGAGCCAGATGGATGGAGCCGCCGTGGGCCTCGAGCCCGGCAAGCTCTCTGCAGCAATTGGCCTTCCGCGGCCGTCTCCAGGGACTGGGGCCAAGGGGGAGAGCCCCCCATCCCGACAGCAATGCCAAGTTGCAGGCCCATGGCCCCCGGTCTCTGCAGCTGCTCGGGGAGGGGGGCCCAGGCACAAATTAGCGTCGTCAAAAGATGGTGGGGACCCCAATCCCTGCCCCATTCATTTTACCGACGTGCAGCACGTAGCCAGGCCTGCCAGGTAGCTCGCCTTCACCCCTCCAGCCCGCCATAGCACCACAGGTACCTGGGTACCCAGCTAGAGACAAAAAAAAAAAGGGGACCTGTTCTTGGTGGTCTGGAAAGGGGGGTAGCCGTCATTTACCAGAAGAAAACTGTCCAGTTCCCAAGAAAGATTTCTTGCGCGTCGCCAGCTACTAGACTCCGACCTTGACCTTCACTGCCTTTCGCTGTCTCCGTCTACAACGCCATTGACTTCCACGCCTGCTTCGCATTGCACTTTCAGCTGCGAGCAGAATCAACGAGCCATCCTCCTCTCCAACTAATACTCAGAGCCTCTATCCAGCTTTCACAATGGCTGACGTGTATGTTTTCCTACCTGACCCCTCCTCCCAGCTTCCTGGCAGGTCTCAATGACCCGGAGACGGCTACATACTGACAGCACGCCTGCAGCAACGTTGATGTTCTCGTCATTGGCATGGGCCCAACGGGTCTGGGTGCTGCCAAGCGTCTCAACCACATCGTACGCTCCCTCTCTCCTTGCCCTGCTTCCCCAAGCTCGAGTGACCGTCAACTGACCAGCGATGAATAGAACGGCCCCTCTTGGTTGATTGTCGACTCTGGTGAGAAGGCAGGTGGTCTCGCTGCTACAGACGTCACTCCTGAAGGCTTCGTAAGTGCTCCGTGAACCTTATCCCGCAACAAGACGCTTGGGCTAACGGCAATACACCAGCTGTACGATGTGGGCGGCCACGTCATTTTCTCCCACTACAAGTACTTCGATGACTGCATCGAGGAGGCCCTTCCCAAGGAGGACGACTGGTTCGACCACCAGCGTATCTCCTACGTCCGCTACAAGGGCCTTTGGGTCCCATACCCCTTCCAGAACAACATCTCCATGCTACCCAAGGAGGACCAAGTCGCTGCCCTCGATGGTCTCATCGATGCTGCCATGGAGGGCGCTGTCACAAAGTCGAAGCCCAAGAACTTTGACGAGTGGATTGTGCGACAGATGGGTGACCACATTGCCAACATCTTCATGCGCCCCTACAACTACAAGGTCTGGGCCGTCCCCACCAAGGATGTAAGTCACAATTCTGCCTCGTGCATCTTCCCCAGGTCAAGAATAAAGGCTAATTGCATGATCAGATGGGAAGCGAGTGGCTCGGTGAGCGTGTGGCCGCCCCCAACGTCAAGCTCGTTGCCAAGAACGTCATCCTGAACAAGACTGCTGGTAACTGGGGCCCCAACGCCACTTTCCGTTTCCCAGCCCGTGATGGCACTGGTGGTATCTGGATCGCCGTCGCCAACACACTGCCCGATGAGAAGAAGCGCTTCGGAAAGAAGGGTGAGGTCACCAAGGTCGACGCTGACAGCAAGGTCGTCCACATGGGCGATGGCTCCAAGATCGGCTACAAGAAGCTCATCACCACCATGAACGTTGACCAACTCGTCGAGAAGATGGGCAACCAGGAGCTTGTTAGCATCTCCAAGGGTCTCTACTACTCCTCGACACATGTCATCGGTGTTGGTCTCCGAGGAGGTCGCCCCGACCGCATTGGCGACAAGTGCTGGGTAAGCTAAATCGTATACACCCCCAACAGAGCTCTGCTAATATTCGTTCCTAGTTGTACTTCCCCGAGGACAACTGCCCCTTCTACCGGGCCACCATCTTCTCCAACTACTCCCCTTACAACCAACCTCAGAAGGATGTCAAGCTGCCGACCCTGTACAAGGCCGATGGCAGCAAGGCGGACTCTAGCGAGGCCAAGGAGGGTCCTTACTGGTCCATCATGCTCGAGGTGTCCCAGTCCACCAAGAAGCCTGTTGACGAGGCAAACATTCTGAAGGACTGCATCCAGGGCTTGATCAACACTGAGATGATCCTGCCTGAGGACGAGATCGTGTCCACCTACCACCGCAAGTTCAACCACGGATACCCCACACCCGCCCTGGAGCGTGACGGTGTCCTGAAGGAGCTTCTGCCCAAGCTGCAGGCCAAGGACATCTACTCCCGTGGCCGATTCGGCAGCTGGAAGTACGAGGTCGGCAACCAGGACCACTCGTTCATGTTGGGTGTCGAGGCCGCTGACCACATCGTCAACGGCGCCGTTGAGCTGACGCTCAACTACCCTGACTTCGTCAACAGCCGTGCCAACACTGAGCGCCGCCTGGAGCAGTCATACGCCTTCTTCCAGCCCCCCAACTGAGCCTGCGTCCCCCCCAAGTAAGAGGAAGGGCGTGAGTGCGCGCGCATGTATTACGAAACATATGGGCGGTTTTTGCTAGATTCAGGCTAGGAGTTGCATGGAAATTACAAGACGGATACTTGGTTGACATTGCGATGGGATTTCTAGTAAGATGTGATTCCGGGTAGACGGTGTGGAAAAGACTACTCCGCGGCATGCGTCCTCGTCACCCTCGAAATGCGAGGCGGTGAGAGGAGCAAGGGCCGGATAGAAGACACGCAGGGAACCTGACCCTGCCTTTGGTACATGGGGCTCCTATGATTCGATAGACATAGAGATTCTACACCATCCAAACCACTTTGCCCTAGTGGCATTTGCCTTCTAAAGCCTCCCCTCTATCTTGACATATTCTGACAAGAAACCCCGCAGCCCACCAGCACGTTTAATGAGGGCTCACAAAGCTATTTCCTGATTCCGTGCGACTACTCCACAAGTCATCTTAATCGGTTCTTCACTTTTCAAAATGCCGCAGACTACTAGCGCGTGACGTCATCGCGATCAAGAGCTGGCACATGCGATAGCTTTTAGATCTTCAGTCTTCTGAGTCGAGAACTCCAGTGGGCCCACAGTCGTCGGCCCTCCCCGGTGAGCTTAGGGGGGCGGTGACCGCACGCAGGCCCAAGCTGCTGTGTCGCACGGCCATGGGAAAGCAGATGTCGTCGAGTCAGGCAGACTGATTATCGCAGTCTTGTCAGCCTATATCGACGTCGAGCCTGTTGACATGTTCGTTCCTAGATCTAGGTCCCGGTCCCGACCACGGCTCTGCTACAGCTCTCACGTCCACCTGGATTGTATATCATGTCATGTCAAGCAGCGCGAAGAAAGGCCGTGGTTCTAGTTCATCTGTTGATAAACATGATCTGTCCGTCCGTCGCTCTCTCTCCTGCCTGATCCTCCACTCAGGAAACAAATAGGACCCTGCCGCCCCAACACGCTGCGAGGCCCAACAAAGATGGAGCGATGCATACCGCACATACGTAGCAATCAATGCAAGAGCTGTCCGCTCAAAGTCTCAATCCCCGCCCCCCACCCCTGCTCTTTCTGTGTAGAAAACACCTTCAAACGCTTGTCGTGGGTAATAATGAGAAAGAAGATGTTGACAGTAATACGTGCCTTGAAACCCATCCCCCTCCCCCACCGGACTGCACCCTTTTCGCTTTTCACGTAAATAAGGAATCCCCCTTGCCTGTAGACCTTCTACCTCCTTTCCCTGGATCGTTGAAATCATGTCGCTCTGCTGCTTCATTGCTGCTCCTTCGGGTCAACGCCTATACTGTCCTTCCTGTCTTGCGGGTTCTTCTTCTTCAGCACCGCCTTGGGTTTCTCTTTCTCTTTCCCCTTGCCATCAGCCGCCCCAATTGAGTCTTGGCTCAGTCGATTCTTCGTCAACTTGTTCCGAACCTTCCCTGCGGCACTTTCTATTGAGCCAGCGTCAGACAGTCGGTTGTCGCTCGAGGTTCTACTAGGAGGACCGGGTGGGTCTTGAGTGCTCTGGTGGTGACTGCCAGCGCTGGATAAAAGCTGTCTATTCTCTTTCACAGAAACCAAAGAGCCGTTGTGTTCGAGCAAAGATGGAGGCGGGCTTGTCGCGGTAGCTGACTGAACACTAGCCACGGATACATCGCTAACCTTGCGGTCGGGAGGTGCCTGCTATGAACTTGTATTAGTCCAACATCATGAAGTAAACGTGCCAAGGTAGCCAATACATACCTGACCACCGATATAAGTGTCCAGTTTCTTTTTGAGCACATCGGATCTAACAGGCTTCGCCAAGTAGTCATTCATGCCAGCAGCCAGGCACTTTTCCCTGTCGCCCTGTATTGCACTTGCCGTCATTGCAATCACAAGGATCTTGCGGACCGCCTCAAGGGAGTCCTTCCGGAGTAGCCTAGTCGCATCGTAGCCATCCATGACCGGCATTTGCACGTCCATGAGGATCACATGGTAAGGTTGCCCTTCTAGCGCCTTCTGTCGCAGGCCTTCGACTGCTTTCAGTCCGTTGTCGTAAGCATCCACATGCTTGTACCCTAGCCTTTGGATGTACTGGATGGCAATTTTCTGGTTGATGGCGTTGTCTTCGGCTATACAGACGCGAAGTGAGTCCTTCGGTACCTGTGTGAGATCGAGGTAAGGATTGGGCGATGGCTCCCGATTGACGTTATCCGAGGATCTTCGCGAGAATGTTTCGGGCAGGGCGCGAGGGTCGCCTGCAGTGACATCGGGATTGGCTTTGTCAAATGTGACCGTGAACCACGCGGTGGTCCCGACATTCTGCTGGCTTTCCAGCTCGATCTTGCCTTTCATCATTGTTTCGATCAGGCTTCTACAGATGGACAAACCCAAACCACTGCCGCCATATTTTCGAGCCGTACTCGTGTCGGCCTGGCTGAAGGGCTGAAAGAGCTTGGCTTTTTGCTCTGCCGAGATCCCGATGCCGGTGTCTTTGACCCAGAATGTCAACGTTGCCCTCTCCTTGGTCTCGGAATCCAGACGGGCCCCAATGGTCACAGACCCGTCCTCCGTAAACTTCAAGCTGTTCGAGATCAAGTTACCGAGCACCTGGTGGAGACGGATCGGATCGCCGTAGATGAGCATGGGCGGCAGGTTAATGTCCTTGATTATCCTGACGTTCTGTCGCGTTGTCTTCTCTCGGTTGCTGTAGGACTGGGCACGTACGACTTCGCGCACCATCTCCTCCGGGTTGAAGGCTGTAATATAAAGCTTCATCTTGTCGGCCTCCATCTTTGAAAAATCCAGGATGTCATTGATGACGGTAAGAAGCAGATCCGCAGATACCCTGATCGAATCGGCCATCTCGAGCTGTTCCTTGGACAGATTCGAGTCTTTCAAGAGCTCTGAGTTGCCGATGACACCATTGAGTGGTGTT